>NC_043985.1:28904377-29561877 GCF_902150065.1 Myripristis murdjan
TTGTGCGCTCTCTCATTGTGTCTTTAACACCTACTTCCCTCAGACGTGTCACAGAGAGGAAAACAACACCTGAGTCTCCATTAAACCTCAGTTCCCTGTCAGTCATGGTTTTAACTGTGTAACACGTTTCAGAGCAGATCACTGCCTGGAAATGTTACTTAAAAAAAAAAAAAAAAAAAACTGTGATGATAAAATCTGTGAGACAGAGAGAATAAAGCTCCAGGACAAGAATAAAACAGCACTGACTTATTCTCATTAGGTTATGAAACTAATTTGTGGTCACACTTTATTTGGCTCGTCCATTATTGAAATTCAAGTTAGTATGATACTAAGTTGAATTTCAATAATGGACTTTTTTGGATCAGTTGTATTGGATACTGAGTTGACACTAACTTGATTTTTGACAATTTCCATCTTAATAAGTGATTTAGCCTCATAATCAATATTTTGTTTTTCTTCAAAGTTGGAAAAATCTGCTTTCCAATGCAGTTTCAGTTGTCTCGGGAGTTTTTCCAGGGAACAAATCAAAGTATATTTGTGTTGAAACAAGGCAGGAAAATTGCAAATCAGCCCACTAGGATCAAGAACATGACCACTGATTCAAGAAAGTTCTGGAAACAAGTTGATCAGCGCTGGAAACCAGTGGGATTATCTCATCCTGCTGGCCGACTGTTTCATCTGTTGGAAGGAAAACAAGAGTTTGACAGTGAATATGAGACTGGATGAATGTCCTTAAAACTGACTTTTTTTTGCAGTGAAGTTGGACATTAACATCAGCCACTAAAAATAAAGTGTTAAATTTGAACTAAGTTTTCCCCGAGTTAATATGTGGGCAAAACTGTGAGCATGAAATCACAATTATACCCGGGGGGAGCGCCTGCTCCGAGACGTCGGGCAGCACAGATTTGATACGGCGGCTGGAGAGACGGTTATGTGCTTTCTGCAATTTTTCAAACGTATAACCTCCAAAGATTCTTAAGAGAGTAAGAAAGCTTGCAGAAAACAGCACTGAAAGACTATGATTATGTGGATGGCACTGTAACTGATTTCAAAAAAAGTCAGATTACAGCCTTTTATTTGAAATGTCGGAGAATCCCCAAGGTCATGCAGGCGTCCTCAGCTTGACTTGTTGCACTGTAACATTCACCTAAAACACTCAGTCCCATGAAGTCCTCTCCTCATGCACTGCAGTGTGTGTGTGTGTGTGTGTGTGTGTGTGTGTGAGGCCGGACGATCCTGCTCTGGCATGGACAGAATAAACACATCATACTTTGCTGTTCTCTCTCATAATCCAACTTGGCAGCCATGCAGCACATCAGACGGAGAGAATATAGCCCATAAACAGACAGGCCGTAATGGGCATGGAATCTGTTCTACACTGATATGGTCTCTCTCTCTCTCACACACACTCACACACACACACACACACACACACTCAAACACACACAGACACAAATGGCACAATGTATAGGCAAACACACACACAGATCTGTGCATGTAACCCCGCCTCCCAAACCACAGATTTACATAAACACATACTGTACACAGTACATGTGCGTGCAAACTTTTTTGTGCACACACACACACACACGCACACACACACATAATGTTCATGCACTCATTAAAGTTCACAGATTAGATTGCAGTTGGAATATATAATTATTTACAGATTTATGTCATGTGGTTGGAGGGTAAAAACGGATCAGAAGGCACACATTATCTCTCCTATACAGTCATCGCCCGGCTACCTATTAGAAAACTGAGCAGAGCCTTCCAAGGTGTTTGCGGCACACACACACACACCACACACACACACGCGCACGCGCACACACGTACACACACATTGCAAAAGCTCTCCATCCATAACAAGTCATTTAGTCTCGTCTTCAGCGTTAAATTTTAGTTTTTCTTCAAACAAGTGACAGCAAATCTGACGGTCTGATGAGATAATCCCACTTCTTCCTGATGCAGTTTCACTTGTTTCAGGATTTTTTTCTGGGAAATAAGTCTAACGACGTTGGAACGAGGTGGAATAAGGCAGATCCGTCCACCAGGATGAAGGACATGACACTTGATTCAAGAAAATTCGCGAATTAAGTCGACTGGCGTTGGATTATTTCATCCAACTCGCAGATTTTTAACACCGAATATGAGACGAATTGAGTTGGTCAGATGGATTTTTTTTTTGCAGTGCACGCACACACACACACACACACACACACATGCTTCTCCCTCCTCTCCTTCCCCTGCTTGCTCATGTTTTTTTTAAGCATCTTGAATACTCCCACAATCTCACAATTCTGAAGATATGGCCATCTGGAGCTAAGGTCAGGTCCCTTTGAGTGTGTGTGTGTGTGTGTGCGTGTGTGTGTGTGTGTGGCATTATAAATACCCCAGTGGAGTCAGAGGAGGTCAGCACAGAACCCGATGTTTACCCCAACACTCCTCTCTCCTTTCTTCTCTCTCTCTCTCTCGCTCTCTCTCTGTCTCTCTCTTGCTCGCTCGCCCCCCCGCTGCTCCATCAGTCTGCCTAAATTCTTATTTACTTCCCTGGGCTTTAAGTCTCCCTGACTGACTGCCAGCCCCGGTCTCGCCCTGCTGAGCCAACAAAGTTTACAGACACAGACACCTATTTATGCTCCCATCGTGTTCGTTTAATGGAGGCCGGAATTATGAGGCAGCCAAGGAGGACGATAAAAAATGGGGAACATTACAAATGCATTCTTAATTTTTCGCCCCCCTTGTTGTTAACCGCTCAAACGAGGCCTGTGATTGATGACGGTGTTTTGTCTTCCCAGCGCTGCAGATGTAGCTGGCTGACGGTGCATGTGCAAAGAAAGGGAGAGAGAGAGAGAGAGAGAGAGAGAGAGAGAGAGAGAGAGAGAGAGAGAGAGAGAGAGAGAGAGAGAGAAGCCTCCTTCACGCATAAAACCCATAAGATTCCCATTTTACCTTTCCTACTAGTGTAAAATTTCCAAGTACAAAGCTTTCACACGTGACATGATGGTCCCAGATAGGCTGAATATTGCCTTTAAAGGATAATTCCACACTTTTTTTTTAAAGTTTGTGCTAATCACCACAGTCACATCCTCAATTTCTGCAATTTTTAGCCTGTGCCCGCTCACTGTCTGCACTGTAGTTCATCTGGTTTAAAAAAAAAAAAAAAAAAAAAAAAACACAGACTTGAAAAGCAGTGCCTATATGAGGTAATCCATCACAGAAAACATGCTGCCTTAATTACATTATCAGGAAATCTTTTTTTCTATTATTTTGTCATTAAGTTATTGTACTCAAGTGTGCATAAAATTAACAAATCCGCCAGAAATTAGCCCCTCTTTACTCCGCTGCCCTATCATTATTTTCATGTATAATTTTTTTGTTCATGACATAATTGCTAGTGGAGGCAGCTTGGCAATGAAGTGTTTATAAACCCTAAATTAACCAAATATGAGGAAATACTACCGCTACCACAACTACTAATGATGATGATGATTGTTATTATTGTTATTATTGTTGATTTACAAGGTGCTTTACCGGATAAAACAAAAAAACAACGGGAGGCATAAAAAGTGCTAACCGTAAAACCAATGAGAACAATAAAACAATAAATAAAATGAACCAACAAAACATAAAATGTAACAATATAACAATAAATTCAAACAATAAAGCAATCAAAATAATAATTAAAAAAAAAAAATAGTGTGGAACGTTGGGTAAAGGGCTCTCAGGAAGGCTGTAGCCCTCCTAATCTCTTCTGGAGGGTTTGGGGTGTGTGTATTATGCATGCAGTAAATTATGTATACACTATGTTATACTGTATAGCTTGCATATAGGTCATGAAACTCACTTAACTTAAAGCGATTGTTTGGCTTCTTGGTCATGCATCCACCGAGCTGGCTCATTTGCTCCCCCCCCAGTTGCAGGACTGAGAGCTTCACCAGGAGCAGCCAGGAGCCATCTGCCTCCTGATATCACGAGTATGCATATTAATCTCCCTCTGTTTAGATGCCTAGCAGCTCTCTCATCTCAGGCCGTCCAACTCCCACAAAGTTTGGAGCAAACTTTTTGACGTGGGTGAGTCACACAGTGAAACACGCCAATCCTGTGACTTCCTCGCCCCCTCTATTTCCACCATAAGACCTGGGAGTCTCACGGCTTTTGTTCGCATTAATGCAATTTGGTCTTACCTGACTGGCTTTTAGGGTTAAAGGAACAATGTTGGGGTTAGGGATCCTCAAAGCCTTATTTTTTAGCTCCACGCCTCTCTTGTTACAGCACATGCCTCGCATCTTAGCTGTGAAAACACTGTAATTGCCTTAAATCAAACTATATGGCGAAGACTTTGTTTGATTTTATCGCTGTGAAACAAAATTCACACACTGTTGACTGTGTAGCTTCGGGCGAGGGGAACATTTTCATGCTTCCAAATCAAGACTGAATGATCCAGAACGTCAGATAGCAAATCCAAATAGTCCCTGTCAGATTTGGACGCTGGCGAACAAACAACAGCGCCTCGAGCCACACCGACAGACGATATATTGCAAATTCATTTTCCGGAGTCAGAGCGAGTTCATCCTGACTTTATGAATCTGTACAGTATTTGCGAATGGGAAATGCACATGCATAAACGGGCAAATCTTCCTCGATATTATCACAGTCGCCACTTTGATTCTCGGTGGAGCTGCGCATCGGTGTGATGTGACAGATAAGGGAGGCGGCGGAAACGCTTTCCTCTAGTTTCAGGCGATGAGAGGGAGACAACACGGTATAAATTCACCGATGCAATTTTAATGAGTGTGTATTGTGTTATGGGCCTGGCTGCAAATCAGATGTCCCACTGGCAGTGTTAGGCTCATTATTCAAAAAAAAAATAAATAAAAAAACAGTAATGCAATACTCAACGGTCATTATTCGCCAGGATCAGTCATTTTTTATTATCTCGTTACCAAGCAATTCCTACGGTAGTGGCAGAGAGACTGATTTAACCCCTTAAACTGTGATTTTCCCTTAAATTCCCATTTAAGAAGCTTTAAAGTTGGTTTGTTTTCCGTATTGTACAGTAATAGCACACATGCACTATCTTCAGTAGAATATTCAGATTATTTTATGGCTGCAGCATCACATCAAATAAGCAGGAAACATCAGAAAGAATCAGAAAGAAACAAAAGCAACTGCAAGCCATTGATCACAACAGAGCTTGAACTCTGCTTTCCCCTTAAATTCTAGCAGTTTCAAAGTTAGAAACATCTTTTTTTTTTCTTTTTGCATATTGTATGACAATCTCACACACATCTTCTGTATCTTTTGGCTGCACCGCTTCGTCAAAGCTACACCACAGCTGAGAGAAATATTCAAAACCAGGATGCCACTGTTTTAAGGCTGCAGCGTTACATCAAATAGAAACTACCGAGATGTCTCGTGCATCATTTCATACACATTTCCCTGTAATTCGGCGGGGCATGTGTGGTGTCGTTGGAGAGCTTGGGATCTCTAGTAGAATTTAAAATAAAGTCCTGTGGGTTTGAACAAAGCTCGGCCAATCAGCATGCACTTGTACTGACAAACCCACAGTTGGAACTGGCGGTTAATATTAGCAGTGTGTCATATGGATATCTTGTGTGTGTGTGTGTGTGTGTGTGTGTTTCCTCCTCCCTGTGCGCCCAGGTAATATCACTGAGTCTCAGACAGTCTAACAGCCCCTCTGGGAGGCCGAGGCAAGACGGGGAGAGAAAGGAGAGAGGGGAGGCTTCACGGCTGGATGACTGTTTACTCCCCCCCTCCTTTCTCTCTTTTCTCTTGTTATCTCTCACTTTTCATCCCGGGCTCCCACTCCTCTCTCTCTCTCTCTCTCTCCTCGGCCTCGATTCACTTTCTCCTCACCTCCGTCTCTTTCAGATTCTTCCAATATTATCTCTCTCTCTCTCTCTCTCTCTCTCTCTGTGCCTCTCTCTATCTTTCGCTCTCCAAACAGAATAACAATTCACGACCCCAGCTGCCCCCGATAATCATTTGCCTGGCCAAGTTCTACGGCTCAATAAGATTATTGACTAGTCTCTGTGTGAGACGGAGTGCGTGGTCAATCAGAGGACGTGTCAAAGCTCACAGTTTGAAGCTTAAGACACTGAGTTCACTATCACACTTTCTCCCTCTCTCTCTCTCTCGTTCCCTCTTTCCGTCTGCCTTACCCCCTCTCTCTGCGTCTCTCTCCAGACACTTGCGATTGATGCCCCGGGACAGACTTATTGAACAGCAAATCCCACTCCAATTTATGGCATTAAGGACATAAAACGCCTACTTCAATTACTCCCTGGGCCAGAATACGGCTGAATTAGGAAGAGAACAAATCTGACGAGGCTGTCTGAGTTGATGCTCAATCACACGACTGGAATATTAAAGACATGAATCCAAGTGGCACACAGTGACAGTAAAAAACTTTGATGTATATGCATCAAATTAATGCAAACGAAAATGGGGGAAACTTGGCCAAAACAAGTTTTACTCCAAACAAAATTAAAAAAAAAAAAAAAAAAAAAAAAAAGTCAGTGTCTTATCCTGACTGAACGAATCGCAGTGACAGTTTGAGAAAAGCCAAACAGATGTTTGACATTTGCACGGTGGCAAGATGTAAACTCAGACAGGCTGCGGGCTGTGAGCTGAGACCTGCCTCTTCCCAGGGAGCGCTAAAAACCTCACCGCCCTGCTCGCTCCAATCCAAACACTGTCGCCGTCCTGACAGAGACTCACCACGCTTTGGCAGACACAATCAGACGGGGTCAGCGCCAAGTAAAGGTGGAAATAAGGACAGAAACCACTCATCTATCATAAAAAAAAATGGATTGCTGATTGCTGGACTGCCATTGCAATGCCATAAAGGTACAGTCAAATTTATAGGAGTCATAATCACTGAATCTATCCATCTTTATCTCTAACAGTCAAAGTTTTCACCTTTTAATGTTCTCCCGTTCATGATATAGACAATCTGTCAGCTAAAATCAAATCAGAATAAATTTTATTCATCACATACACAATTATACACAGCACATTCATAGGCGGAGTTTGAAATTTGCACTTGGGGGGGCAAACATTTTTTTTAATTATTATTTTATTTATTACAATACCAAACATAATGTAATTCAGATTTATTTCTGAAAATAATCTTATTTTATTGCATTGCTTAAATGTTTATAGATATGTATACAGGAAAAAAAAATATTGGACCTAATGTTGACTCAATGTAGTGACACATTTCAGACGCTAGGGGGGGCAATGCCCCGGCTGCCCCCCCGCAAACTCCGCCTATGAACACATTGTAGTGTGTACGTCTTATTTGTCGTGTTTCTTGATGAAACACGGATCATAATCTCACCTTAACCCAAACAAAACTGTTTTTTGAGTCGTCCAAACCTAATCCTTAATCTCTCCCTGTAATTATATGGAGAAGTCTTCGTGACGTCTGACGGGTTTTAGTGCTTTTGCCGATAAAAACAGGGATGCACTGCTTGGATGTCCGCCTTAAAATAGTGCTTGCATGGTGATTGTTTGAGTTTGACATGGACATCCAGAGGATCGCCAGTTATGACAGTGCTGCTGGTGAAATGACATAAGGTAGGCCAAATAACATTCAACATCCATGCAATAGTCTACTCCATAGGGCCAGGCAGCAGCACACAGCTCAATATATGTTAGTTTTAAAAAGTAAAAGGTGAAGCAGAGAGAACTCTTCCCACTGTTCACTGTGTGCACTGCCATGCTGATGGTGGCATCATGTGGCTAACTCAGGCTGCAAATCGATCTTGCCCGAGTTTCCCACTGGAAATTCAGCTTTGAAACGCCCTCCTATTGGACATTTCCAAGTAGGAGCTTGTTTCTTTCCAGTTTCTGAGCCCAAGCGAATGCAGCGTTACTCACTCTTTAGGGCCGAATCAACCTGAGCCGAGGTCGAAACGTAACTGAAAACACCAAAGTTAGCGCCCTAACCCTAAACAAAGTTATTTTAATAGCTCAAGCTTTACCCTTACCTTAACCAAAGATGCTTTAACTTATCTTATAGCTAACTTTTTCACATGCCAAATAAGCAAAAATTAGTTGTTATGTTGACTTAAATAATCCACAACACACAATCTGCATTTCAGAGGTTGTGTTTACTGTTTGCAATTTTATGAGACTGTGTTGTAATATTAGTCCTCGCTGAGAAGACCTATTGATCTTGAGTGATACCTCAAATGTGATGAATGTGTGTTGGCCATAATTAGCCTATTATGAGGCTAATCATGGCCAACATTCAGCCTTCTTTTTCCCGCTGTATGTTAACGAGGCTTTGCAACAAAAAGGTTTGCAGACCAAGAGGCTTTCTCCTGTTTCTATTTAACATAATTATATTATAACATGACATAATTCTATTTGAGTCCAGAGTCTATTATATTATTACTGTGTGAATCAGCTTGATGTGCTAATTCACTTCCTGGAAATGATGATCGCCTGTGCAGTGGTGCAGTTAAATTGGAAAAAAAAAAAAAAAAAAAAAAAAAATCTCTGTAAAACATTTACGATATTCCTGTAATTTTGGGCAGTTTACCTGGTCAGTTTGGGAAGAAGCTGGTCAAGTTGACAGATTTTTCTTTTTAATATTCAAAATATGCAGTTTTTTTGTTCAAAGTCTGTATTTCAATTGGAAATATTAAAGCCCTGCAAGCTCCTTAACCTTTTAATCCCTCTGTCGATCAGCTGGCTGGTTCCAAAAATCCGCCGCCGTTTTGACTGCATATCAATATTTCATGCATCCATTTGCATTAAATAAATGCATCAGGGGAGGTCATGCTTCCTGTCAAGTTGCTGCCTGAAGGAGCAGCATTTAAGCAGGAGTTGGTGCACAAAAAGCAGAGTGCCTCTAACCGTGGAGACGTGAGACACTTACAGCAGGAGATGGAGAAACAATGGAGCCGTTATTATCGGTGTGCTTGAAACTGAGCTGCGAGATAAAGGCCCTTTCCCAAAGCATTTAGCTCACCGTGATGTAATGCCTGATAGAAGAGATCAGCCAAGGACAAGCAGTCGCACGTTAGGCCACATCCACTACAGCAAGACAGAGGCGAAAATAATGAAAATGTTTTATCCCTCGCAGTCTCTTCCACCGGGCTCCCACTCTCATCTGTTCACCTTTTCTGTTCACGTTTTCTCTTTCTCCCAGGCAATTTCTCACTCTCCTACTCTCCCTCTTTTCAATAGTGCCTCCTCTCCGTTCATTTCTGTGTCTCTTCGCCCTCTCGCGCCCTTCCTTTCTCCCTCCATCCTCCATCCTCCACCCACCTTATCTGTCCTTTCACACTCCTTACCCAAACAGAGCAGAGATGAATGATGAGTGGCTGAGGGAATTTTGGCCCTCTCCGCCGTCCCGCAGAACCAGAGACGGAGACAAACAACAGGGCCGTGTGAATTAAATATGACAGGGGCCCCCGCTGCTCCTGCGTGAGCGAGCTCGCTGGACACTGCAGATGGAGCTCGGTTCAATCGCCGAACTCACGAGAATAGTTGGAAACTCGGGAGCATGAAAAGAGGGAGGCATAAAAGCCACAGATGGACTTGTTTACTCTTGGTAAAACTCGGCGACATTCTCTGTCCTGGAGTGAACGCAAACAGGCTCACACACGCACACACACACACACACACACGCGCGCGCGCATACACACACATACGGGCATGCACTCACACTCACAGTGGCGTTAAGTTTCACAAAAACTCTGCTCTTTTCCAGAAACAGTGGGTCCCATGCCAGGAATCAATACACCGTGGTAATGGGGCGTGCGTGTGTGTGTGTGTGTGTGTGTGTGTGTGTGTGTGTGTGCGTGTGTGTGTGTGTGTGTGTGTGGAGGTGGAGGGGTGTTATTTGGCAACTCTGCTGACCCTGAAGATGGCTAGGTGTCTCCCATGGAGCTCCTCTCTGCCTCTGTGTCTGCTGGTGTGTTTACCAGACAGAATCACAATGAGTAAAAATACAATTTCACGTTGAGGTGCGACTCTGATACCATTCATCTCCTCTCTCAGGACAGAGGCGTGGCCCCTGCTGTTTCCAAGCACTTCGGCTGACCCATTTGTGCTTTTGCAGCCTGAAGCTTATATAGGAAATGAAGGTGGATACCCAGTCATTTCCCCCAAAACCTGCACTGCAGTCTAGTGAATAAGTCCTATTGGCAACCACTTTGAAGCCTTGTCAATAGCAGCTAGCTGCGGTTAGCCACAGATAGATCGTTTATATGTCTGATGATGTCTTGTTTGACTGGTTTTTTCAGTGTTGCATTCATTCCACCACAGACGGGGGTGTTGCTAATTAATTAGCAGCTAGAGTTGCAATCCTGTCCTGCCTCGGTTTGGTTTCTGAGTGGCGTACATTTTCACGAAGAGTGTTGTGACAGCTCCTGCACTGCAAAAAGTCAAAATCTTACCAAGATTATTTGTCTTATTTCAAGTAAAAATGTCTTATTTCTAGTCAAAATATCTCATTACACTTAAAATAAGACATGATCAGCTCAGAAATAACTTGTTTTTAGACATTTTCCACATGTTTCAAGTGGAAAATTTACTTGAAACAAGTTAAAATTTGCTTGAAACAAGAAACAAATTCTGCCAAAGGGACAAGCAAATTTTTACTTGTTCACTTGTGTCACTAGTAAAAATTTGCTTGTTCCATTGGCAGAATTTGTTTCTTGTTTCAAGTAAATTTTCACTTGAAACAAGTGAAAATTGTCTAAAAACAAGTTATTTCTGAGCTGACAATGTCTTATTTTAAGTGTAATGAGATATTTTGACCAGAAATAAGACATTTTTACTTGAAATAAGACAAATAATCTTGGTAAGATTTTGACTTTTTGCAGTGTGGTTCTGCCTCAAACTTTAAAAGGCTGCAGTGCATTACAAGCATTTGAAAGAGAGAGGCTGGCCAGTGGAAATCCCCGTTCCGCGACACCTCTGCCGTGCATCTGCTTCAGCTGTTGTACGTCGTGTCACATCTTGTTCATGTTACACACTACATGCTTTTCTGCAAAGCGGCTAACAGGATACCCTGATGTTTTGTGCCGGATGAAAGTAGGGCATTGATCGCTGGGTGTGCAAGGGCGTTTAGCTCAGGGTGCATTCGTACCACTCGGCCTGTGGAACAGCAGCTTGCACAAACTGACGCTGGCTGGCTTTCTGCAGGAAAATGTCAGTCTAGTGAGTCCATCATTGCAAATGTATTCTGCATGGCTGGGCTTTTGTTCAAACCCACGGTACTTTATTTTAAATCCTCGTGGAGATCCCAGCATTCACAAAGATACCAAACATGCCCTAATGAATTACAGGGGCACGTGCATAAAATGACACACAAGGCTATCTATTCATTTTCTGTTTCATGTAATGGTGCAGTCACTGGCATTTTAAGTTTGAGTATTTCACTCAAGCGTGATATAGCGTCAATGAAGCGTTGCAGTCAATAGATACAGAATATGTTTGTGAGATTCTTGGGGACGCTGGAGCACACGGTTTACATTGTATTGATGGGTACAAGGACTAACATTTCGACGTGTGCTGTGTCTTCATCAAACAGTCACGGCACTAAAGAGAACATAGATACAGGCTCCTCTGCTGAGGATCTATGCATCTATCAATAAAATTTAAATCATGTGCTCTTGTGTCTTTCAAGATATTGACTTGTCTCCCTCTGGCAGGGTTGCCAGGTCTGTGAGACAAAAGCAGCCAAACAGCAACTCTAAACCAGTCCAAAACCCGCCCAACCTGGTATAAAAAGGACCCAAAAATCAGCCCAATACCAGAACTCAAAATATGCCCATAAAAATCCATATATGTTGCTTTTAAAGTCCAGCAGCATTGCTATAATTGCAAAATGCACTATAATATCTATAAAATAACACCATAAACATTAAAGGCAATTTCCCGAAACAGTTCTTTCACCTATTTAATTTACAGTATATCAGAACTTAAAATATAATATGGGATACCTCACTTCAGCTGACAGGCACTGGGATGATGGATTTGGGTATAAACATTGGTCATTCAAAATATGAATCTTTATTCATGTCTGCCCAAGCCCAACCCGTGGACAAAATTTGTTACCCGCGGCAACACTTAAAAAGTAGCCCAATTTGGCAGAAAAAACACAGACTTGGCAACCCTGCCCTCTGGAAGCACCACACCCAGGCTGAGGTGCAGTACGTTTTGCAGTTTTTCCTGCACTCCCAGTTCATGTATTTGATATTATCATCCAATGTGGAAAAAAAAAAATGCCTTTTCTAACTTTGAAGCTTCTTAAAGGGGTTCCATTTCCATCGTGATCCATCAGTATCTTGCAGCTGTTTTTATGCAGGCTAATTCTTACTGATGTTTCCTGCTCATTTGCTGTGCGAGGCCCACATCACAGCCGCAGCCCGATCATGCAGCTTGACAGCCTCCACTGAATCAGACGCTTCCTCACCAGGGACTCTGTCCAGCTCCCTGTCCCGGCTCGACTCGTCGCCCATCTGGACTGCTGCGACTGTAACTGACTATCGGACTTCTCCTGACTCTCAGAGTACTCTTTGCAACCCTCCTACAGCTCATCAAGCATGCTGCAGCCGGCCCTCTCCCCGGCCCTCCTGAATTCCCCCCATATCACACTCTCCTGCACTCCCCCGGCTGCCTGTGGCTGCTCATATCGAAATCGATACGGTGACGCTGGTGCAGACGTCTGCTGGGGGAGTTGCTGTTGCCAGGTGCAGAGCGCTCGCTTTCCTGCAGCGACTTGGCCCCCGTGCACATACAGCTTCTACACTGTGCCTTGTTCAAGGGCACTTTGATAAGGCTCGGCACACTTTTCCTGATGCAGGGATCAAACTCGGGGACAGCAAGAGGCACGGTCTGAGAGCTTTGGCCTAACGCTGGAAATATATATGTAAGTGTGTAAATGTTTGTGGCGGACAGCACGCAAGGACTGAGACTGTAAATTTTAGTGCCATTTTCGCTGCCTTTAAATTGGAGTTAGTCTTGGTTTATACGGAAAAGGCAGAAGAGTGGAAAGAAATGTGTGCAAAAGTCTGTCATGGCCCTGTCGGTCACAGTGGAATAAATTACTGTTGCGTGTGTACATGCCCCCGTGTGTGTGTGTGTGTGTGTGTATCTGAATTAAGGCAAGTGAAAGTTTGCTGGTGCGTGTGTTTTTGCGTGTAAATATGCATGCATGTGTGTGTGTGTGTGTGTGTGTGTGTGTGTGTGTGTTTAAGCTACAGTAAGCCCACTTTATTATTCCCCAGTGTTTGCCAACAGACACTGTCCAGGCCTCAGTGAGCAGCTCGGGCTTCATTATCCCATGCTGCTATGGCTAGGCACAGATCACAGGACATGCAGTGCAAACACACACACACACACACACCCACACACACACACAAACACACAGCAACTCCTCAGGGGGTTTTTTAAGAGGGCGTGACAAAGGGTATTTTTGCTTCTTATAAATTTTACGAACAGACAAGTAAAGCACCAATTTGGCAGCATTAAATTATCTGCATCCACCTGACACAGACTTTACAGCCACCCTCTCTCTTGCTCTACTCTTCTCTCTCATACACACAAACTCACATATGCACAAAAACACACAAACTCACACTAAAAATCACAGTCTTTGCTTCGAGGAAATAAACTTGGCATGAGAGGAAAATGCCCAGATGACCCCACATTTTGTCATATTGAGTTACAGGCAGCTCTGTTGGACACGAGGCTTCACAATCACTGTTTTTGTCTTTCAGCAGATAAAACTGTGAGAATAGATATAGTAGCCAAGTCTGTGATAATACACCACCAATGATAAATCTTACCAAGAGGAGGGGGGGTCACTGCAAAAATCCCCTTACAAAACTTGAATTTAAGTGAAATTATTAAACCTGATTATTCTTTATTAAGGCACTTTGGGGCCCTCAAAAGGTCCAGGGCTTAGGAAAAGTTTCCCTACCTTGAAGGATGTGCAGCCAACAGCGACATGCAAGAAGTGATATGAGATTAGAGGTGAAACGACGCAACTCCGAGTCATTTCTTGCATTTCTGTCACGTGGGTTCAATACTAAGCCCCCACCCACCCACCCACCACCACCAGGTCTTGAGTCTGTTCACTGCAGTGGAAGAAGACATACCTGGGTACAGATTATCACTGATTCTTCCAGCTACAAATCTTTGCAATATTCTTATACTAATCTGGCTATGAACTGCACATGCACATTTTAGTGAACTGCTGCAGAGACGTTGCTGGGAAACAAAAAAAGCTGAGGAGACAGGAAGTGTATTCCATTTTCATACCAGTGGCCCAGGATATGATACATCCTCTTCCCTTATTACAGCATTTTTGATACAGTATACTGGCGACTTAATTCTACTAGACATGAATATATAAACATGAGCGCAGTGGCTGACTCACCCTGTCCTCCTCCTCTCTCAGGTCTGGCATGGTGCTGATACACAAGCTGACCACAGTGACGGCGACCATGAGCACTGACATGCAGGCAAAGATCTTCCCGGGCAAGCCAGACTGCGGATTCTCCACCATATCTCTCAGCCGGTTCATCATCTTTCGGTACTTTGTCTCCTCCACGGGCACGCGCTGCATGGCGTTCCTCTGCCGGCGCTCCTCCTCGCGCCTCTCGTGCTCGTGCACCTCCTCGATGCGCGTGTACATCTTCCTCTTGCAGCAGCGCTCCATGTAGGCCATCTCCACGCCCCAGTAGGTCAGCTCGTCGTGCAGGGACAGGATGCACATCTCCCGCAGGAGGCGGAGCTTCCCCGCCGCCAGGAAGTTGAGGATGACCCTGAAGGCGGACGGCGAGCGGTCGAAGAAGAACTCCTTGCGCGCTTCGTCGTAGTCGTCGCAGACGCTGGCGATGTCTTCGGGAGAGCGGCAGCCACACAGGCGGCCGAGCCGGGTGAGGGGGAACTGCTCCAGGGTGCTCCAGGGGAAGGTGTAGCGGTTCCCCCCTACGTTGATCACTGCCAGCAGGCCGTGGTCGATGGACACCAGGTCCTCTGGCCGACGGATGAACTGGGCCCTCTGGTAGTATGCACCCTGCAGGGTGAGAAGATAAAAGGAAGAAATGGATTAAAAAAACAATATGACAACAAATTTGAAAAGCTTTTTTTATATACACTGCAAAAAGTCAAAATCTTACCAAAATTATGTCTTATTTCAAGTAAAAATGTCTTATTTCTAGTCAAAATATCTCATTACACTTAAAATAAGACATGATTAGCTCAGAAATTACTTTCTGAGCTAACAAGTGAAAATTAGCTTGAAACAAGAAACAAATTTTGCCAATGGAACAAGCAAATTTTTACTTGTGACACAAGTGAACAAGTAAAATTTTGCTTGTTCCATTGGCAAAATTTGTTTCTTGTAATGTGTAATGAGATATTTTGACTAGAAATAAGACATTTTTACTTGAAATAAGACAAATAATCTTGGTAAGATTTTGACTTTTTGCAGTGTAGAGGCATGACTCAAAGATTTTAAGAATAATAGAAACACTGAGAAGAAGTGTAAAAGAATAGCTGAGAAAACAAAAGCCTTTTCGAAGTAAAGTCAGAATTATTCAGATATTATTAAGTTAGAAGTCATACAAAACTCCCTGCAGAGTCATGATGGTATCAAATGAAAACAAAAGGTGAACTTAACATAATCAAGAATGCTGAGAAACATTTGAATTAAAAAAAAAAGCTGAATCCTAATATTTGAATGCAACTCCTGTCTGCAACAACTCTGACCATTTCAAATAATCCCTTGCATACCTTGATAGTCTCAGTCTCGGGGATCTCGGTGAAGATGCGGTCAAGGCTGCTGTCATCGCTGACTGACAGGTTGCTGAAGTCATGGTTGGCGTTGCTGATGATGGGCATTGCGGCATCGGGAAAGCCTGCCGCTCCAGACGGGGCAGCTCAGACCAGCAGGTGAAGACAAATGGGCAGTACAGACGGCGCCGGAATCAATCAATTGCTTTAGTCTCAGGAAGCAGTGATCCTTTTGAAATTGCAATCGTCAAGAACTTCCATTAAAACCTGCACAAGGAAAAAGCCTCCCTGCCACAGCCCAGGTGCACTGTAGATGAGATGTGGAGAAAATAATCTTTTTGGTCTCAGCGCCCGTCATAACAAGGGCCCTTTTTTCTCAGAGACGGACCAGCTATGGCTTTGGCTCCCAACCAGCACAGCAAAAAAAACCCCGAGGGAAAGAGAGAGAGGGGAGGGAGGCAAAGTCAGGAAACCTTTTTGCGGGAAGTGAATGTGGGTGGACTGGGACGGGGCAGTCACAGGTCTACAATAGAAACAGCTGGCGTTTTGGGATTCAGAGGAAGATCAGCGGGTAATCCAGGTTTGACGCACAAGTCTGGAAACGGAAAGCCCGGACGGGGAGAGTGGGTCAGGATTGATCAGTGGCTCATGGCTGTGCGGGATGAGTTGGATCAGTCCTGAGGCGGGATGTGTGGCACTGAAGTATCCAGGGAGTGAGGGGAGATCCTCTCTGTCGCCACAGCAGGATTAGGGAGGGCCTAGACCCGCGGTGTGATGCAGACACTACGAGAGAGAGAGAGAGAAAGAGAGAACAAGAGATAAATGTCAAAATGGGGGTGGGAGGGGGGCAGCGACTGAGATTAAGAGATGGGAGAAGCAGACGTGCTTTGGAACAAGACGGGACAGAGATATAGAGAGACACAGATACAAATAGAGGATAGAACGTGTGTGTGTGTGTGTGTGTGTGTGTGTGTGTGTGTGAGAGGGTTAGGTTTAGGGTTAGCCTTCAGCCTCCTTTAGTGTCCAACAAAAGAATTCCCATTGAAACTGAACGGCAGAGCGGCTGTTTTACCCACAATGTGAGCCATATAGGACATTAATGTAATTATCATTCAGGTTTTATGGTGGTAATTCACACAAATTGTAAGGTCAAGGTTTACTGGCAGGTTGAGGCAGGATGTGTCTTTGGAAGAGGTGGGATAAGGATTAACGATTTTGTTCAAAGCATTTTGTGATGTCTCATCATTCAGCGAGCAGTAAATCAAAAGAAGGCTCTGTCTTTGGTTCTCATTTGGAGAAGAGGGAATTCAATCGAGGCCAAGAGGAGGCTCAAGGTGCATCTTGTTCTATCTGTAATTTTAGGCCTATTATGGGGAGAGTAAGTCTCTGGCAATCCCCAAAAGCATCCATCTACACGTCGGTAAGTTTGCATGCCTGGAACTGTTATAGCAAGTGAACGATATCCCGCATAAATCACTTCTTGAAGCCTTGCTAAGTCGAGCTAGCTGCAGTTTGCTGTCGGTGAAGTGTTTAGGTCCGGCGACTGTTTTCAGCGGAGTTGCATCCCTGGAACAGATAGCGTCCAATCTCACGTCTCGGTTTAGTTTCCAAGGAGAACACGTTTTCATGAAGGCCGCGTCGTGACCGCTTCTGGTTTTGTCTCGTATGCAAATTTGACCAGGCTGCACTCCAGACCCTCTCTCTGTGAAGCATTCAAAGATTGTGGCTTGATCAGACTAATTGCGCTTAATCTCTCGTTCCATTATTTTGTCCATTGTTTTGTATACAAAGAGCAAAAACAAGAAGAAAATGCATTGTCATATGAGTACCCAGTTATCGAATATCTCTCATTGTCCGAGCACCGATGAGTCACAGCGTCTCGGGGGTCAGAGTTCAGAACTGAACTCAGTGCGTGGGTGAGAAACAGCAGAGACAAATACTATTTTTTGAAACTCGTTTTGTAACTTGTTTTTTTTTTTGTGAATTGCATTTGGACGGGTGTGAATTGGTGGTGAATCTTTTTTCAGCGCCACTAAGATGAAGGGAAGAGATGAAGCATGCAGTTTACTTGGCTAATCTCGACTGGCGACGCTCATAGCGACCCGCCGTAAAGTGGAACAAAAAGCATAACAAGTTCTTTCTCGCCATCAAAACAGCCTTCCTCGCTGGAGACTGTTAACTGTCGCAATCACCCCAAAATGGTGCACTATGTACCTGGATTTTCCCATCATTTGTCATCACAATCACTGATTCCAACCACAGTCTCGTCCATTCTGCAACTGTGAAGCCACTCACCTACAAATTACCATTCACTCCATGCAGGAAGACCAAAAAATGTGTTGAAGCAATGACCAGATAACAAAGATTATATTGGGAAAGCCGTGTCTTCAGACATTTTTTTTTTAATAGGTTTAATTTAGAAACACATCCAACTAAATTATGAGCACCTCAGTGTGGAAAATTGTTCAATTCTGTGCTTCTGAAGAATATATTTAACTTGTCTCTGGTGCTCTGATGGATTTTGCTGGAGACAGATTGGAGTGCATTCAACCAACTCATCAGCTTTAGAGGTAAGCCGTTTTATAGAGGCAAAGTGAATGAGATTTCAGTTGGAACCGGGTGACATGATGCGAAATGATGAGAGTAAAAAACTTGGATTGAAAATAACCGGAATATATGCTTTGAGAGCCGCTGTTATGTACAATATCTTGTTTGTGCCAGTATTAAACACTAGAGCCGACTTGGCTGTTTGTGGACAGCTGGAGAAAAGTTTATGCTGCTGATGTCGATCAATAATCGATTAATGCGTGCGCACGACTCCAAGACTTCCCTTCACTGCCTATAGCCAACTTTTGCATGCTGCTGTGAATGTAAAGTTATAAAACATGATCTCAAAAGCACACACACACACACACACACACACACACATGGCACGATGCAGCAATTTATTTTGTACAAGTCACTCAAAATCTCTAACTCAGAAAGAGGCCATTTCAAACTTATTCCAAATGGAGGTATTACTTGACATTCACTCTCTGCTCCCCTCCAAACACACATACACACACACACATACACACACACACACACACACACACACACACACACACAGGTGCAAGTGTGCCTTCACACACTCGTCTGTCAGGCTGACTAGCGATGACTCACAAACCTGATGGTTAGCGCAGCATGGTGCCCGGTAACACTAATACTTATGCAGATGTGTGTGTCTGTGTGTGTGTGTGTGTGTGTGTGTGTGTGTGTGTGTGCCTCTATGAGACAGAGAAAGAGGTAGAGTGAGAGTGTGTGTGAGTTTATAGGTCTGCTGTATTGTCAGAGTTACAGTGCTGCAGCTTTTGAATGCTGTCGCCTGTAAAATAAGAATATTATCAGCAATATGCAGATTATTCTGCTTGGTTGGCAGCTGCAGCATTAACCCAGTCTCATTCAGTTTATATAAGTGGACAGAAGAGAAAGAGGTTCGAGGGAGGCAGTGGACACACACATCACTAAGTCGGGAGGGGGGAGCTGGGGGGGGGGGATCCAATAAATCACTACTGGCAAGGTGTTTCATTCCCAGCTCGCAGAGGGGAGGAGAGTATGATAAACTATTTATTAATAGATTTGTATTCCCTATGGATGGGAGGCTTGCTTCGCCTGGTGGAAAGTTAATTGAGGGAAGTGTTTTCAGCAGCACCCTGGTATTATCAGCTTCGTTCTGCCTCCTGACTGTGTAGTGGATAGAAATGACAGACACAAGAGCAAAAATAAGTGATGAACAGGAGGCTGAGCCAACCTGTACTCTGGCTCTTTGTATGTGGGGTCTATTCACCTTTTTTGGGCTGATATAAATTTCAAGCAGACAAACTCACACACTGGTACACGTCATAATAAGCAACATCAATTTAATCTAAGTTTGGGATTTTGAGGAGTCAAGCATAAAGAAATGCTTCTGTGAAAGAATAGTTCATTTTTTTGGTGATATATTATTGATATATTAGGCTGAGGAAGCGCATGACATCGTGTATTCAGCATCTACATCACTGGATGAGGCAGTTCCACATCGGCTGTCATTCACCAGCAGCTGCTGGAAATATTGACTCTGCTGCTGTGAATCATTTTGCTTCAATGTGGAAGAGAAACTCTTTTCTCTTTTACTGTCCCATCTCTCTCACTGTCGCGCGCGCACGCACACGCGCGCCACACACACACACACACACACACACACACACACACACACACACACACACACACACACACGGTGCAGCCGAACATGAAACACACGCGCGCGCACACACACACACACACACACACACACACACACACACACACTGTTCCGCGGAAGAAATGTGCGCCCTTATCAAAACTTGACTCATCAATTAGGCTCAATTGGAGGATTAATTAATTTTTTTTCACGGTCTCATTTGCAAATCGCTTTCTGACATTCTTGTGGCAAAAACAAAGAGGAAGCCTTAAGTCAAAGTCAAATGGAGCTCAGAGGACGCGTTTCCAACCATCCCGCTCGGGCTGCAGTTTTATTATCAAAAAGCAACTCTTATTATGATAATTCTCAAAATGTAGGTTATGCCTGTTTCCGAATAATATAGCCTACGATAAATCCTGTCCATAAGAATTTCACCAAATGGGAGCTGTTTTAATCAGGTGAGAATAAAAGACATATCATTAGCATCAGTTGCTGCAGTGACTGTTCATTATAAGTTTAGACGGGTCTAATATGCAGAAACAGACAAAAGCTCAACTTGTCACGTCCGGCTTACCATCCTGAGAAGACCCGTCCAACCAGCCGAACCAACCGGGTGAGATCCCTCTGCCGCCTCGCCGTCCCTCCGATCATTCACCACACAGCCTCATCGACTATCATCAACCGCCTCATGTTGAAAAGTGCAGACTGCATCTCTGCGGTATCCACAACGCAATCCAGACCTGTGGAGCGGGCTGCAGGCGCACGGGCAGCCTGAAAACACCGGGGATGGAGAGAGGAGAGAGCTGGTGTGCCGGCTGGGCTCAAAGTGTCCCGTTACAGCTCGGTTAGTGGTACTGCAGGAAGAGGAGGAGGAGGAAGACACGGAGGAGGAAGGGAGGAAGAGAAGAAGGGGAGGACTGTGGTGCGCAACGGAGGAGACTCCGGCTACCCAAGTTCAAGTTTGCGTAAAGGTGGAAACAGGCGCGCCGGTGATGCTCGACTTTTTTTTTTTTTTTTTTTTTTTTTTTGGCAGCTTATTCACAAACACAGAGTAAAGATACGCAGAATCCTCAGCGACCGCGGTGTTGCTGCCTCAGCGCCCCATTCCCCCTTCTCCAGAAACACATACACAGCCGAATATAAAATCCAAAAAGATACTGTATGTGTTCAGGCTTCAGGCGTCCGCATATGTTCTCCACCCCGATCAGCTCTTGCGCAACAGGGGGCGCGGTTCACTCCAAATTACCTTCACAAAGGCTTGGATCTGCAGTGGAGCCCCAGCGCTGAGTCAAAATGCCCCCAGATAAGTTATGCGGAGTAACATTTTCTACCACTGCTGATGAATTCATCATCCGCCTTGTATCACCACTGACGGAATCAAATCTATTAGGCTGTTTGGCTGTGACGCTCACACTGAAATCAGCGGACAGTTGGAGAAATACAGGCAAATAATTACTCACACAGTTACAATATGATATTTTGCGCCTATCCATATACTTCTGAAAAGTGTTGTTGGTTTAGGTCTAGTTAATATTCAGCACAGACTCGACAATGATCCTTACATAAAAAGTAATATATTGTTATTTTTTCACACACACACACACGCAGAGAGAGAGAGAGAGAAAGAGAGAGAGAGTAGATTTAACTAAACTTTCTTCAGAGAACAATATCTAATTAATTAAAGACAGCATTAATATTCCACATCAGTTCTGGTTTTTACAGCCTGAACTAAGTGTCTGTCCACACCACACACACACACACACGCACACGCACGCACACCATGTAAAACCTCTGCAAAGTCATGCACAGGAACAAGAGAACAACAGCACAGAAGCTGCACTGTAGGGGAAGGTTCACGCAGAAAAAAAAAAAATATCATTATGCTCGCAAATTTGTGTGAGGCGCTAACCTCACACACCCACTTTGTCCTTGAGAGGCAGCTCATTAGGTTGCCAGCACCTGAGGGAAGTGCTAAAACAAGCAAACACTTTGTGCAGGCCCTTATGGCTGCTAACGGAGCAGACAACACATTAGTGACGGTAGGGATGGAAACTGAAGAGGGAGAGAGAGAGAGGGGTGTGTGTGTGTGTGTTTATGTGTGTGTGTGTGTGTCAGACTGTGCATTTAAGTGGTGAGGACATAGACTCGGGTTCAGCTTACCGAATCCCTCCATCACTACAGTGGCCTAACAGTGCAGCTGGTTAGTGTGTGTGCGTGTGTGTGTGTGTGTGCAACATGAGGCCGATCATACACACCGGCCTATTAACTCACAAGGAAAAGACATTCCAGTCACAATCTTTAATTCTCTGTCTGTCACTGTCTCTTGTTTTTCTATCACCTGTATACACACACACACACATGCACACACACACATACACCCATGCATATGTACACACAGACTGACAGGCCACTCATAGAGAAACACACACACATATGCATACAGCGAGAAACAGCTGGCTCATCATGGGTACAGGTGATAGATAGAGAACACCCTGAGCCTCCAACATCAAACGGGGGAACTTGACTATGTGCTTATGTAACACACACACACACACACACACACACACACACACACCTCCTCTTCTGTTTCATTCCCTCTTTATTCTTTCTCTCTTACACACACATACCTGCACCCCGTAACACCTTCCCTCCCAAGTCATCTCACATGCAGCCACACACACTTGTGCACACACACACACTCACACCTCCTCTTCTGTTTCATTCCCTCTTGTTTTTTTTTCTCTCTTACACACACACACCTGCACTCCCCACCACCTTCCCTCCCAATCCATCTCACACAGCCACACACATACACACACACACACACTAACCAAACGCAGCATAATACAGAACACAAAGATAGCCGCAGCAGCCCCATCGGCCCTAATAGCGAGCCTTAGTCTGCGGGATTAAGAGTTTAATCCCTCACAGGCAGCGGGGCCGAGATGAGATCGCAGCAGCCGGCATGCTGGGATAGCGGGTGGCGAGGTGAACGCGGGAGACGGGACGTGATGAGACGGTGGGATCCTTAAACACCCTATGAACCCAAACTTTCACAAAGCTGATGCTCTCCCTTTCTCTCTCCTCCCCTTTAATTTTTCATTCACTCTCTCTTTACCTTCGTCTCCATGAGCCATTAAGTCTCATAGTCAGTCCTTAAAAAACTTGTTTTTCTCAATACAAATACAACATTTTTGCAGTTTAATGAGATAATCCCACTTGTTTCCAACATAATTCCACTAATTTCAGGAATTTTTCAGGGAACAACTATAAATATGTTGCAACAAGACAGAATAAGGCAGATCAGTCCACTATAGGATCAAGAAATTGACACTTAATTCAAGAAAAGAAGATTTTAAGATACAATATGAGACTAAATGACTTGTTTGGATGGAGATTTCCTCTTCTGCTGGGTGGCAGCCTGAAGGGGATGATGTGTTTGGTCCTACGTGTGTGTGTGTGTGTGTTCACAGGTAATCTCGTAAACTACTGGGCCTAAAAGCCTAAACTTTATGGTGCACAGTTCTGCCTTTATGATGAAGAACCTCTTGTGGTTGCAGGGATTCAAAAGCTTTGCAAAATGTTTGCTTTCGCTGCTTCAGCTCTCTCTCTCTCTCTCTCTGTATTCAATGTCTGCTCGCTCGACCACTGCTGCTGTGTCCCTCTCCCTCTCTTCACATACTGGACCGCTATACCACTTCCTCACTTCATGCACTGCCTCGCTCGCCTGTTTTCTAATCACAGTATCACACAGCCTGATGCTTTACCGCTGCAAAAAATGAAGGGTCACTGTTTCATATGTCAGCGGACTATTTGCCAAATCTTGGTGGCTCTTCAGTGTGTGTGTGGAGAGTGAGGGAAAGACAGAGAGAGAGAGAAAGTGAAATTTTGCTGTTCTAACTCATGCTCTTTTTTAAACCGATACAGATACAGATACAGATGGAACAAGAAAATGCTGGACTCAAGAGACTTTGGGAGTTTCACAGTACATTTTGCATACTACACTGTACTTTGTTTGAATTGTCCTGTAAATTAATTTGCAATTTGAAAAGTGTTTGACAATAAAATCAGCTGCCCAGTCTCTCCCAAGTTGTGGTCAGCCCATAGGGTAGCCTTTAGTCTGCAAAAGGGGAGAGATACGCCTGAGGAGATCTGCACTCTAACGAATGCACTCTCCCAGTTTCCTGTTTTCTCAGTCTGTATCTCTCCCCTTAACCATCACCATCATCGCCTGCCTCCCCTGCTGAGACTTGTTTGATCTTAGCTGCAGCACGTTTTGATCAGGTTAATTGCTCTCTCAGCGGATGGTGAGGATAGACAGATTAAGACTCAGAGGAGAGGGAGGGAGGAGAGAGGAGAAATCTTTCAGGTAGACAGAATTTATTTCGATAGAAAAGAGGATGCGAGGAGGGTGGCGGGGCATGCAACAGAAAAGAAAAGGGAGAAAGCATCCCACAGAGGAAAACGGGAGGGAGGGGAGTGAAACTTCTTTTGGAGGGCAGGAAAAGACACAGTGAGGAGGAGAGCAATTAAGAGAGACAAGGCGGCAAATTAAAAAGAGAGGACGGGGTGATGAAACAATACGCCGATGAGAGAGGACGGCGTCTATGCCTGCCAGGTTTCTTTCACTTAGTGTCACTATGCAAACACCGATACGAGCCTATAAGCTAATTGCCTTGTCTTGTAATCACATTAATAAAACGAGAAAACCCGCTCTTGTGTTTTGCCCCTATCGCTTGCAAAAACAAGTGCAAAAAAAAATGTACACAGCCACACAAAAGCCACTCTCTCACACACATACGCACACACACACCAGAGGCTGGACAGATGAGGACACAGGGGAACAGTGACACCGCTGCATCGTGAAACCCTGATTAGCCCTGATAACCTTGCCAAGCAGCTCAAAGACACAGCGTCGCGCTAAAACAGAATTTTTCCTATCCTGTATACAATGGCTTACCAGACAGCTTTAATGAGTAATTGCTGTGATTGCTGCAGTGGAATGAGATAATGGGTTTTCCCGAGAAATGAATGCAAATTGAAACACAATAACCTCTCTTATTTCCTTTGATGGGCTTGTTAAGATGTTCTTTAGTGGCTGTTGAATACATTTTTTATGGCGCGCGGGAGACTGGGCGTGCTGCGCCGGGTCACACATAAAGGAAAAGTAATGGCCGTAAAAGGAAAATGTGAAAACAATCAGGTGCTCTTCCGCGATAAGGGGCAAACAATGCAAGGCGGTAAAAAACGTCTGTCAAGCTGACTTGTGAATGAAGTCCATAATGTGAGAAGCAATCCATTGTTTTTTGGAAAAAGTGCAAAAAAAAAAAAAAAAAATCCTGACGAAGATGATGCCCTGATCCCATTATCCCGTGCTGAGTGGAGGATTTCTACTTAGATTTTTGGACTGTTTCTCACATTAAGGACTTTATTCAGGAGACAGCTTGACAGACATTTTTATAGTCTTAAATTTTTTTTATGGCATCGCTCATATTGTGCCGTGCGCCGCAGCAATCAATTACTTCATAAAACAAAGCTCAGTGTTAAAGGACACACACCAAGTTGAATATAGCAACCTAAGTTCCTGAGCTAATTCTGTATAAAAGCTGAACAGTGTAGCGTAATTACACCAGTCATCTGAGCCATTGTGATGAGTGACAGGTGTTTACGTTCAGCGTTGTAAGGGTGATTTATA
Organism: Myripristis murdjan; assembly: GCF_902150065.1. Classification (NCBI taxonomy): domain Eukaryota; kingdom Metazoa; phylum Chordata; class Actinopteri; order Holocentriformes; family Holocentridae; genus Myripristis; species Myripristis murdjan. The sequence goes on from NC_043985.1 coordinate 28,930,063, forward strand.
ACATCCAGCGTTCAGTGTAAAAACGTGCAGGGCTGCATAGTATTTGAAATGAGTCTAAATGAGCCAGCCTCATATTCGCCGCTCAGGGTGAAATAATTCATATTCAAGGCAGGTTCGCAGCTTATCATCAAGGCCCTCCAATCAAAACCCTTTTCAGCATGAAAGGGAATCCGATACAAGGAGCTACCAGGTGGGCAGGGCCGGCGAGGGCCCCGCTCTTCTCAGCCCCGGCCGTCCCCGTGCCTCCCTGTAATCTCATTACTCCCTTTCATCCTGTTTGCATAGACTGCATTCATTATTCCTTATAATACAAATAAACCACACACACTATGAGGCACTTGTCACTGAGAGCCCTACAGAAGAGGGAAAACAGGATAAAAACCAGGCTTCGCCAATAAATGAAGAATACAATCCAAAATAGAGAAGGGTCAGAACAATAACAATAGAATCGCACACATTTTTTTGTAACAATAAGCAAATAAATAATAAAAAAAGATACACGTTTTTAAAAGTGGAGGTAATTTTGAATGTGCGCTCAAGAAAAACCTGAATGGAAACAATACAATTTTGCATTTTTGAAGTTTTTACACTTCACTGAGGCAAGCAAGTTGTCGAATTGACGAAAAAAACAAAAAAAACAAAACACCAGTAGACACTGGATGTCAATAAAATTTTATGACAGCAGATAAGACCTACCCAGAGAGACATTTATTCAATTTTATTGCAAACTTAACCCAAATGTGCCACACTGAGACTGTAATTTTGTTAGCTAGCTACAGTTTAGGATAATGAGCATAATCCCAATAAAAAACAGCCTACAGTATATAGGGTACTAAATAGTACCCTATTTTAAATTGTAACTGTAATGCATTACAGTTACTCATATTTTGTATTTTAAGTACATAATCCTGTTATGTGTATTAACATTTTTCACATAATATATTGAAAATAAAATGTGTCATTTTCAATTTCAATTTTAAGTTAATTTCTGGGAGTAGGGACTCCTGTCTGCCATTATTTAAAGCAAATGAGAAATTTCATTTCATTCTACTTATCAGTTGTATTTTACTTCCTAACAAGACGTGCCACCAAAAAGTCAGTTTTCTTGCCTTTGAGACGGAGCCATACTCTCCCGCTCCCTGAAATGACAGAGAGAGAAACTGTAACCGCACACCCACGATGCTTGCCAAGTGAAGGTTTTAAGTCTAGTCATGTGGTCAGGTGTGACGCACGTCCTCTGTCACTGTCTTGACTCGTTGTGTGGGGACCGTCTGTCTGAACCCCTGGACGAGGTGTGCTCGATCAAAGGTCCGGTCAAAGGTCATCGCCAGGGTTTTCCCCCAGTCGTCTGCTCTGATTTAATCCTGGAAATTTCCTTTCTGCAGGAAAACAGAGGTAACAGAAGCCCGGCGGTGGAAAGACGATCCTCGCGGACTCTCATTACACTCTCAAGTTCTCACTGATGTATGCCTCTCTCGTCCTCTATCTTATTACAGGTAACACAAGACACCGTATCATGCCCAGGGATCTAAATAGAGCTCTTGATAGAGTGGTAATCTCACTGGCGAGAAGAGAAGAACCTAATCTTGCCAGGTGATCAGCTGTGGCCACATATTCATCAACATTACCTTAATTGAATAGGTATTGATTTTCCGGGAGGGGTGGCCTGCTTTTAGTGGCTTTAGCAAATCCTGCAGGCAGCACATTTGGGCCACTCCTCTGTACCTCAGCACACGTGTGCTACTGCGGCTTTGCTTTGTCGTGTGTGTGCGATGCCGATGCAAAAATACGTGTTGCATTATGCTAAGTGCGAGAGTGTGAGTGTGTTCGTTTGCGCCGTGGGCTGTCGCCAGTGGTGTGTTTGCGCTTTGCCCTGTTTAATGCGCCGGGCCCCTGTGCAGTGCAGTATGTGAGAGTCAGCTGGCCTCTTTGTTAATCAGAGCGTCCCCTCCAAACATGTCAGCATGTTGTAATAACACAGGTCGAGTGGTCATTTTTTACCCCGTTAGCCTCTGGGTTCAGTGGCAGCTGCACTTTTGCAGCCAAAGGCGAGCAGGCAATCAGTCTTAGTGTGAAAGAGAGAGAGAGAGAGAGAGAGAGAGAGAGCATACATTGCAGGCACTGATATGCATGTGTTTGTGACCGTGCTTTTCAGTGGTGAGGACAGAAAAAACAGGTTTCGTCTATTGAATCCCTCCGTCACCACGCTACTCTACAGCGGAGTGTGTGTGCAACATGATACTAACACACACTGATCACACACACACACACACATTCATCTCACAAAGTAAACACTCACAGCTGAATTGATTAGCCACCCAGCAATCTGCCTCACTGTGACGACGCCTCTGTCGTTATTTCTGTCCGCGTCCATTTATTTCCCCTGACTCCCCGTGGCCACCACACTCAATTAAACAAGACGCGGCGGCCCTGAGTCGAGGGAAATGCGTGGACTCGAGGTTGTGGAATACATGGGCGAGGGGCTGTTTATCTGATGTGCCGTTAATGTGTCTATATGCTCTGTGCTGCGCCACAGATTGTCTCTCGGATGACATTAAAGTCTGAGTCATCTTCGCCTCTGTAGTTCTGTTTCTCCTGCTGCCTCATGAGCACAGACATTAAACCAGTTAACTTCTTGTTGTTACTTCATTTGATGCTGCTAATGCGGCTCGTGCCTTTTCATTTCATGGCGTCTGTGCGGTTTCCTGAGGATGCTGCGAGTGAAAATAAGACGAGTGAGTCATCGCCAACATCAGTGCCGCCGACACTACTATGACCGCTGCCTTCGTCATGGTGTGGTGACGATGAAGAAGATGACACAACACAATCGCTGTTGTCACAGGAGTGTGGAAAGCCGATGGAGACAGAAACTGTTTTCAAAAAGTCGTGTGAGCACAGCCGGTTATTGTCCCTGAGGAGTGAAGATTGTGTGTTTCTGAGCCTCCGCTGGCTAAAACTTGCAGGAATGATGGATTTTGACACTGGAGGCAGTTCAACTGTAAACCCGACTGGGCCACCACAGCGCCACCAGCAGGCCAAAAAGTCTCCAAGCTTCAAGCAGCAATGTCTCAGACAATTCACATTACTCATACACTCACACACTCACACACACACAAAGCACACCAATGCCACATTTTCCCATGCCATCGCATCTTCAAGCCAGTGATGCTCCTGTGTTTGTATTTCTGCAGCATCCCCTGCCAATCAATCTCATAACCCCTGTAGCACCACGATCCCACTTACTCAATCATTAATTTAACATTTTTAAGCTTTTTTAGCACTGAGATAAGTGTAGGCGCTTACATACTACGCGATTAACCCATGTTAAGAATTGCAAATCTAAGAAACATCATCATCATCATAACGTGCCGATATGAAAATAAAGTGAGACAGAACGCCAGCTGTAGTTGGGATCTGACATCATTTGAAAGAGAGAAAAGGAGAAAAGATTATGGCCTTTTTTAAAAAATATTAATGATAAGGGTCTGGGTGATCAGAGACCTCTGTGATTAAACTTTGACCATTTATTCATCAACATTTGTCCCGCCTATTTTCTTTGGTGATTGGTTGCTCGTTCTAAAACTGACAGCGATGTGCCGTGGCAAAAGCTTTCTGCAGCCCGTCAGACGTCAGCCATCTTTCATACAAGTTGAAAAGATGGCCTTCTGGTGCATGTTTACACTGGGAAATGATTAAAAAAAAAAATAGCACGCTGAAAATCGGACATATTTTCTGTGTGTCTGACCCTTTAAGAGCTAAGACATGGCTGTGTTGGCAGGTTCATTTAAAGACAACAGCAGCAGAAGCTTAATCTAAAGCAGTTGTTTTTGAATCTAGCACTGAATTGCTGCAAATCGAGAAAAAAACAGAGGAGTCGTTTTCACACAAGCCCGTTCCTCTTGTGACACGGGTTTATATTTGGAGGCCTGGCAGCGCTGTGGGGTTTATGGCTCCGCTCATTTGGACTCTTGGACTTGGCTGCCGGCTGCTTGTAAGTCTGAGGCACAGGTGCTTCAGTAACAACTGGAGCCTCCGCAGGGTGACGGAAAGCCTCCAGAGGGGGGGCCGTGAACATCGGCAAGGAAAATGAAAGGCAAAGAAACCGTCTCAAAATGTTAGACACAAGAGCTCAGCGGATAACAGAGTGTGTAGACTGAACCTCGGCCGGCCCGGTGTTCAGACTGAGGCCGCTCCCTCAGGATCCGGTCCAGCCGAAGTGTACAAAGTCGCAGGGAGTGGCGGAGCAGTGAATACAAAATGCCTTTAGAGAGACCCGGCGAGAGAAGAAAGGCTTGCAAACTTCTGGCAATTTATGTCTGACTTCCAAATTTGATGCACTGCACCGAGTGTCTTAGTATTTTTTGCTCTGCTGAATACATAAAGGCAAAAGAGAAAGAGGTTTAAAAAAAACAAAAAAACAGGATATTTCAGATTAATTCAAGGACTGTGTTGTGACTTTTGTACCTTTTTGGATTACAGTAGGACTGAGGACTCACACACACACACACACACACACACACACACACACACACACGCCTCCAGAAGCACAGAGTTACTGGAGATGTGTACATTGCTCTTCCTGCTCCCTCACTTCTCACACTCATCCATGCAAACACACACATGCAGACACACACATCCTCATCTCATCCCCTCTCTGCATCCCCGGCTCCCTCTCCATCCTCTCTCCCGTCCCGAGCTCCAGCCACAGCGCTAATTAATTCCCACCCCAGAACACAAAGTGGAGAGCGGAGTGGAGCGAGGAGGGGAGCGGTGTCAGCCGCAAGCAGAATAATAAGAGAAGGGAGAAGAAAGGAGCAGGAAAATAGAAAAAAAAATGAAGACACCGACTCCCCCTTCCTCCTGTATCTCTTTCTTCTCTCTCTCTCTCTCTCTCTCTCTCTCTCTCTCTCTCTCTCTCTCTCTCTGTCTCTGGTTGTGTCTTCATGGCCCCTAAGGCCACTTTCACAGAAATGAGTCACGGTAATCAGGCTGATCAGCTTTTTTTTTTTTTTTTTTTTTTTGACAGCAGCACACGACGACGACTGGTAACTGTCAATTTCAGTGTCAGTTTTCAGTAGCCGACTGTTTGTTCACACCGCGGGTTCCTCGGCCACATCAATAATGTATCACATGCTGCATCTATAGGCCTGTTGATTCGGATTAATGGAGCAAACGTAAAACCGTGAGAGGAAGAAACTAGAGAGCGGAAACATTTGATCCCATCGTAGCCTATATACAGATTGTGTCTCAGCGTGCAGGTTACTCCAGTGACACTGTGTTCAGCTGCTGTATCATCCTCTGTGCAGCTTGTGTGTGTGCATGTGTGTGAGTGTGTGTGTGTGTGAGACCCAGGAAAATCTCAACGGGGTTTCAGGTTCAAAGCCAGGCAGTTGACTTGCAGGATAAATTGTAATCTATCGTCGTTTAAAAACAGCACAAGGCCACATGCAGCCCCTGCTTGCATATTCAAAAATCAAAACAAAGGAAAACAAAACAATAGAAAAAAAGAAAAAAAAGGCAATGGTGAAGGTCTGCAAAATCTGTAGCACTGGCACGTTAGGTAAACACTCATAACCCAAGATCACTGAATAAAACACACAAAAAGTCCCTGGGAATATAATTGAAACACCTATCTGTGGTGGGGATTTTGCACGTCTTTGTGTTTGTGCATTGATGCACTAATGCATATTTAGTATGTAGAAGATTCTGTAAGAGAAGAAAACAATAATCTTTTCTGTTTGAAGTGTGCACTTTTGACCTCAGGCACTGGAAGCCACAGAGGAAAGGCTGTTCAAAAGCTAGCCAGGGTGGACTGTGTGTGTGTGTGAGTGTGAGTGTGAGTGTGTGTGTGTGTGTGTGAGAGAGAGAGAGAGAAAGAGAGAGAGAGAAACATGACTTGAATTCACTTCAGTGCCCAAAGGGAAGCCTAAAAAGAAATACATGGAGATGGAACCACAATTTCTCATTCGATCATCGCTCTTTGTCTGTCTTTTTTTTTTTTTTTTTTGGACTTTATTATTCTCTAATAATCCTTTTACAAGTATTTCTGCCTTTTCTCCTCTTTCGTTATTGTTTTATCTTTTCATAATCTGCTGGGCCTCTACCTTTGTTCTCTCCAGCATAATGGCTTTTTCTTTAATTCTTTCACTTGATTCTCTTTCTCATTTTTTCATCACATCTTATTCTGGGTGAATACCTGTGTCTGACATAATCTGCCTCGGGTTAAATCACACTTCTAAATTCATATTCTGGCCATACATTTCTGAATGAACATGTGAAACCATGGCAACGGGCACCGAGTGTGTTTTTGACGTCCACGGATCAGTCAAATCAAATCAAACACACCCTTCTACGCGCCGTGAGTGTGTGTGTGTGTGTGTGTGTTTTTAGGAAGTGGCTAACCGCTTCGTCACCTGATGCCAGAGTCCCACCACAGCCCATAATAGTCCCATCGCCTGTTTAGGCTGCTGAAAACATCAGAAACTGAAACTGAAACAGCAGATTTTTGCAAGAAATGTCTGCCATCATTGCCCCCTATAAACACAAGTTAATCATATTCAATAACTTCATAAATGGGTAACTGGTGAGGAGAGGCTTTTCCCAGATGGCTGTTCATCTCCACGGTAACTTTTAGTCACCTGTTGTGAGATTACAGCAGATCAGGTGTGTCCGCTTCTGTTTTGACGCCTCAAGATCGAAACATCCTCAGAGCTCAGGCACGAAGATGATTGGATGTGCATCAAAGTGCTGACAGTGCATGCCTTGCAATTGAAAAAAAAAATTGATAAGACGTGTCAAAATTGCGGCGTTCGTGCCTTTAAAGTGACATTTTTGTTTTATTGGTGCTGATATTTGGAGCAGCAACACAAAGCTGAAAAAACATTTTGAAGGATGCGCAACAACACTTTGAGCACTTTTCTCACTTTGAGTGCTCCTGCAGCCGGCTGGTTTCTAAAATCAAACTATTTCAGCTGTAGCACTAACACTGTGTCGCCCCTTAGGCTGAGTATGGAGAAGAGCGCCTCCACATGGCGATATAGTGGTAGTGCTACAGCAGAAAATAGTCCCGCCATTTCGGAAACCAGCTGGCCGAAGATAGCGCTCACAATAAATCAAACGTGTGTTGTGCGTCCTTAAAAACAATTTTTCAGTTTTGTTTCACCGCTCAAACTTGTTTTTTTTTCTGATTTTTATTCACTTCATTCATTTTGGAGCTGATTATGTGTAACGTTAACAACAACTCTCAGCTAGCCTTGCCTTTTTTGTGGTGATATATTAAATGTATTTTGCCCTGGCTCAAGCTGAAAAACATTAACCAAATCAGAAAGTGTTTCTGTTCTCTGTGACGTGCACAAAAATAATTCAGGTTCAAATATTACATTTTTTTTTTGCATATCATCCCTGAAATTATTTTTCTCTCCCTATTTTTTGTTGACTACAAGTGGTCGCAGTTTTATCCCTTATTGCATGTTCATGCCGACATGCAGAGACGCCGGCTGCCTCAACATGAGAGTTGGATATTAGATTATACTGAACCTCCAATCCGTGTTCACTCGCAAATGGTCCACAGATGATGTGCTGTGCATTAACACACATATGGAAGGGCAGAAATGCTCCACGTAGCGGAAGAGGCCAACTGTTCTCCCTAATTGTCATGCAAGACTCTAAACAAGGGAACACAACGCTGAGGGCAACAGAGCTGGTTCACGAAAGACAGAGGAAGAGCAAGAGGAAGAGGAAGAGGAAGACACACAGTGACACACACAGAGCTGAGAGGGAGGCAGTGCAGAAAGAACGAAACAAACAGAACACAGAAAACAAAAAAAAAAAAACAAAGAAGGAAGGAGGGAAGAAAGTTTTAATGAGTCATCTAATTTCACAGGCTTTCAGCTATTTCTTCATCCACTTTCCTGGTCTAATTTTTAATCCCTTCATTCTTATTCACAAAGCAGTGGGACACAAACGAGCTCCACTCGCTCTTCCTCATACATAGAGTAAACAAAATCTCACCAAAAAAAAAAAAAAAAAAGAATAAATAACCTGCATACACACAGTAATTGGCTTATTTGTTGCTCTTTGGTTTGCATCAGTTCTTGTGTGTGTGTGTGAGTGTGTTTTGCACATGCGAGAGCGGTAGTTAGCTGATCTAAAGCCCGCTGACGCACAGCCAATCAAAAAAATGACACTTAGCAGGAAAACACATGCAAATTACTGTGTCGTCTTGCTCTCGTTTAATCCACTGATGCGCTTGTAGGCTTTGTGCTTTGGTTTTTATTCGCGAGGATGTTCTGCAGACGGTCAACAAGCTGTGTGACGGTCATGTTCGCGTGCCAGGAGTGCCTCCACCGAGGTTCAATTTGCAGCTTTTTTGCCTTGAGGCAGGAGGCATATCGTTTGTTCTGCTCTGCTCGCTTTGCATCGGCCAACTTCTCATCCCGATACTTAAAACTTAATAACACTGTATACCTTGATATGGCGTCTACCCCATTACAAGCATGTAAACATGAGGTGGCATTGAAGGAGGAGATGAGGAATACAGCAGAATCAGCAATAATAAAAAAAATAGCTGCCACACGTTTATGCCATTTTCACATTATAAGCAATTTATTTACTGTAGTCTCTAAATGGCGTTCACGTTAACATCCAACTGCTAATTAAAACTAAAAATCTTGTATTTCTCTGAAAGCTTTGATACATCTGGTTTGGCTGCAGATAATGTATTAGCATGAGGAAAGCCACCTCACCGTGAAAAGTAATTAAATACCAACTGAGTGCTGCTTTTGTCATGCACGTTTTTTTAAACCTCAAACCATCTCTGCCCATCGTGAAGCTGAACATACTTTTGGCGAAATAAACAAGTTAATAGTGTGCGTGCGGCTTGGAGAATGGTGATGCTGGCTGAGTTTACTTTGCTCACCAACTTTCCAGGTTGCAAGTTTCAGCGACCACCTCAACCATAGGCGGAAATCCCGGGGGGGTCGGGGGCGACAAGACCCCTCCATCCATAAAGCACAATGCAAGCGGTGCTAATTATAAATGTTAAACAGTGTGTTTTTAAGTGATAAAAATTTAGTGCAGGACAGTGAGGGAGAGAGAGGGCAGACCACAGGAGGAGCTGAGCTTTTTATTCTTTCAAAAAGTCTGTCAGGATTTTAATGTCAGAAATAGTTAATATTTTACTTATATTTTGAATTTGTCTCTAGATAGATATCTTTTTTTGCGTTTTAAGTTGCATTATTTTGTGGCATAGTTTAATTTCATTTTCTTATTTGATCTAAAATGGACAGTGCACAGCTCAAACATATACTGTATGCCACTATTTGATGCATTATCTTGCTTTGTTTTTTTGTTGACACTACAATAAATCTGTTTTTTGAAGAATAGTTTGATGTAGTTGGATTATTCAAGGTATTTCCTCTAGTTTTAGAGCTATTTTGAGTTTTTAGTTCTTGTAAAGCTACTTTGATGGACTGTAGTGGAAATAAAACAGTGAGCAAAGAAATTTGGTTAGAGAATTATTGCTTTTTATAGCATTATTTAAAACATGAACATGCTGAGGGCTCAATGCTGTATGGCAAATTTCAAAGGAGGACAAAGAGGGAGGTACAGTCGTGCCAGACAGACATTTTTTCATGTCCCCCCCAGGAATTACTCTCAGAAATTTTGCTGTTTATTGTCTCGCCCAATAATGAAATGGGATTTTCGCCCCTGACCTCAACCTTTCTTCCCACGCAGCGTGAGCTTCACCGATAGCCACTCACAACAAATGGTGAACACCTGAAAAACCTCACTGAACCATCAAAGAAAAGCCAAACTCTGGAAAAACAGGGAGATCCAGGGAAGCTCATGCCGGGTGACAGAAACTGGGTTTGTTGGAGGTTCGCCACAGTGGGCGAACATGACGAGAAAGCATGTTTAAGTTTGGCTTAATCAAGATAAATGTAGTCCTGCAGTGACATAATTTCTTGCAATTAGCAACAAGTTAAGACGTGCTGCAAAAACTACAGGTGATGTTCTGTATAAAAATTTACACGCGATTGTGAACGAAGCAATTCATCACGTTTGAGGTGGCCATTCATAATTGTCTGTGTCTTGTGTGTGTGTGTGTGATCTCTATATAGAGCTCCTCTCATCGATTACTTCAGGCTATCAGTGAACAAGTGTCGCATATCCCGCACTAGAAATGATACTTTCAGAGGAACTGGGGATCCATAATAATCGGATGATCGAATGATTTCCGCTCTCTGAATCGGAGGCTCGGTGTGGCGTAAAATGCAGCGTTTGCACTCTGTGGCCTCGGCGGCGGCTCGGTGCATCACAGAGGATGTATGGAGTGTATAGCCGGTCAGTCGGGGGGGGAGTGTATGCTGCCGCTGCGCTCGCTGCACTCGGCGTCTCCTCCTCCTTTGGGAGCTCAGTTCCTCATACATGCACATGACACATTTTGAAGAACGAGTTAACCAGTAGCCTTAAAGAAATTGGTCACGGTTTACATCACGGCTCTGTGATTAATGCTTAATTAAGTGGCGATTAAGCAACATGGAGCCACATGTTAACACGTTAGATAGTTACTGAGGATGCGTCAGTGGCAGAAAGCGATAAGAAAGAGAAAACCAAAGAGATGAGGCTCATAAATATATGATTTTTTTGGCATTTCTGCTTTATTTAATAGTGACATTAGAGACAGAAAAGGCATGGAGGAGAGAGGGGATGACCAGCAGCAGATGGCTCAGGCCGGGGCAACCCATAAAAATATGATTTTACTGTCATATTTTAACCTATTTGGTGTTGCTTGATGTGTTTGACCTATACTTTGCCTATTCTGTTGTCATGTTGGCTTTACTCATCATATTTTCCTCTTTTTTAAGGGTATCCATTGGCCCAAAGTCACGTGACCATCAAGTGTGGAAAGGTGGATCTGTGAGTCGTGTGTGCTGCCATTCAAATTAGTTATTAGGTTTCATGTGATTTGTTGATTTATTCTGAAAGCTGTCCTTCAAATGAGTTTAACAATAATAATTATAATAATAATAATAATAATAATACATTTTATTTAAATTTTATTTAAGTGCCTTTCAAAAACACTCAAGGACACTTTACAAAAGATGAAACAAGCAGTAAAAACACAGGTAAAAGACTATATAAAATACAATGACTATATAAAATACAGTGATTTTAATACAGTTACGTATAACTGTGATTAAAGCCACATGTAATGATTGTATTAAGTACATTTCCTCTTCCTCTTTTTTTTTTTTTTTTTTTTTTTTTTTTGTCGCTAGTTGGCATTGTTAGACGAGAAACACTCAGACACACAGCTGAACATTTGATTTTATTTTTCTTCCAGATTGCCTGAGTTCGTCATCAACTGCAGTGCGTTTACAGATGCCAGTCAGCCTCGGGCTAGGTGTCATTTCAAGGTGAGTGCAAGCGTTGTATCACAAGCTTGATCACCTGAGGAGGAGGAGGTGGAGGAGGAGGAGGAGGAGGGCAGGACTAACAACACACCGCTTGCATTACATAAAACGGCTCCTGTGAATTGCGGTTAAACATGGCAGGGAATATCTGTAAGCGCCCAAAAAGTATTTGGGATTTCCCGTTCACGGATCTGCGCTGAAAACACATTTGGTCACACACCTCCTCAGACCCGTCCCTCAGTGCGCTGACACGCTGCGGCCGGGGGAAAGCTTAATGAAATCAGAGACTGGCCCTTAAAAGCAGCACTACAGTAACATGATAATGCCAACACACACACACACACATGAAACACATACATTGGAAAACACACAGCTCGCTTCACTCTCATTGATTTCAGTCTCTTCTAAGAGCTGGCATTAGGTTTCCTCCCACACCCCATTCATTATTGACATCAAAAACAGAAAGAGCCACAAGAGAGGAAGGATGGTGCATATAGCATATTTAAATTATTATCGTGGAAAATTTCAGCTGAGGCCTCTTTGACCTCCCGCTAGATGTTCTTTTAGGCTTTTGGGACTACCCATTTGCATGAAGCTAAATTTAATGTATGCTCAGCCACAGTAAAGCGCCAAAAATAGCTTTAATAAATAGGCTTTTCACACATGCTGCTCATATTACCTATACTAACTAACACAGTGTCAGCGCTGAATACTGTGTTGCTTGTCAGCTGTCCCATCAATAGTTTATGATCAAGTCTTCATGGAGAAAGAGGACCGCCCCCCCTCCAAAAAAAAAAATGTAGCCCAGCTGTTTGTATGGTCGGGCGGCTGCTGAGAGGGATCGACCTCTAAAAACAAAAGTGAAGTTTTCAGCTTTGAAGCCGAGTGTTGGAGTGATGCTCTCCTCTCCTCCAGCCTGTCTCGGCGTGTAGAGCCGCGGTTAATAATTCATACTGGGAACAAGAGGTCCACAAAGTGTAGGGATGATACAGCGGAGAAGAGAGGAGCCTGCTTCAGAAAGTCGGCTGTGTGGGTGGAGAAATATCTACTCTCCCCATCTCGCTCATTTTCTGTTTCTCCGTGCCATATGTGTGTGTGTGTGTGAAAAGAGAGAGACAGAGCGTGTGTGTGTGTGTGTGTGTGTGTGTGTGTGCATGTGATGAAACCAACCAGCCTCTCTCTGAGCAGGCGGATAAGTCACAGTGAGAATGTGAGAGTGGAAGATGATCAAGGAGTTGTTTACCAGCAGAGAGAACATGCAGTGGGCATCCCCCTTGTGTGACGGTATCCACCATATGTGTGTGTGTGCGTGCGTGCACGGGTGTGTGTGCATGTGTGTGTGTGTGTGTGAAGGGTATGTGCTTTGCGCCTCAGCATGCAAATGTGGGTATTTTCCATTTCTCAAGCATCTACCTGAGTCTCAGTGATCTGTCGGTGTGCAAGTACAGTATGTCGGTATGGATGTATGAGAAATCCGTTCCATGCACAGCACACACACACACACACACACACACACACACACACACAAATACTGTAAGCACCCAGACATGCACCCACACACACACCAGCTGTCCTTGTCAGTATTGCTATAATACATTGTTATGACTGTCATCTATCGTGGCTGTTTACACACCGTATCACACCGCGCTCGTGACGCGGCGTTTTTTTCCATTCCACCTGAAGAAAGACAGCAACACACTCGCTCCCCCCCGAGGAGACCGTCCTGCTGCTCCTCAGTTTTCCAACTCACACAGAGCGTCTTGGTTAGAAAGAGCAGAAAAGTCAATCTGCTGTGCTTGACACTTAAATCAAGATGACGGTGAAGTCAGTGGCGAACGAGGCCCTGCTGATGGCTTTTCAATTCAGGCTCATTTTAGCCTCCTGCCGCCACTGCTGTAAGGAGTGCTCGCTAAATGTGAAGGTAAAAGGAGAAATGTAGTGCTCACCTTCAAAACTTAAATATTTGAATGATTGTATGTTTGTTTGTCCAGGGACTAAGGGTGGAAATTAGTTTTAGGGCTATAGCCTTGTACAGTGCATCTCTCCCTTTTGGGTTTAATGTCCTCTGTACCTTGTCCCTGTTTTCAGAAAAATAAAAAATCAAATCAAATCAAATTAAATATTCGAAGTGTCTTGCTAATTTCCCAGCGTTCCCAACATGAGTTTGGCGTTGCTCCTTTTGTTAAATCTCTTGCTTATGAAGTGAAACCAACATCAGTGCTTCAGTCTCTCAGTATCCTTGTCATTTTGGTCTCCCCTTTTCTGCCTCACTTCTTTTTACCACATTTTGTGCAGTTTCAAACAAATCCGGTAATTGACTGTGTGTGTGTGTGTGTGTGTGTGTGTGTGTGTGTGTGTATGTGTATGTGTGTATATATATATATATATATATATATATATATATATATATGGCAGTATATATAGATCTGTGTCTGTGTTATTTCCACCTCTCTTGTTGCCTCTTCCATCAGACGTCTGCCAGAAGCAAAGAACAGTAGGTGAAGTGCTTCTTGTTTTACCCTGACCACCACCCACACACAGACACGGGCGCACACACACACACACACAGACACACACACACACACACACACACACACATACACACCTCTGTGCTTTGAAAGATGGTCTGTGGAGGAGTATGAAGGGTATACACAGTTGTTATCCAGGATTATTACCTGTCCTTTTGCAGGAGGACAACACAGAATAATTATGATACCCGGCCACAATTAATCACTGGACACATAGTGACACTTTCACACGCTGGCACACACACACACATGCATGTGTACACCCCCTCCCACACACACACACACACACACCTCTCCCTCATAAAAGTCCTTCAAGGTGAGCTGCAGTGAAAGCACAGCTGGACATGGAGGATATAACTATCCTGAATTAAAGCCACGGCTAAATCCTTCCATGTGGAAATAACAATTTTTTGTCGTTCTCCTTCTTTTACCATTTATCCTCCCTCCGTGTTAATCTTGCTTTTCTTTGTTGCTTTTCTCACTTTTTTCACCTCCTCACCTTTCACTTTCCTTTCCTCCTCATCCATCCTCTATCTGTCCTCAAAGGCAGTACTGTGTTTTTTTTTCTCTTTTCATTGCCCCTCTCCTCTTCCTTCCCCTTCTTTCTTCCCACCCTCGTCTCCTTTTCCAGCTCTCATGTTGCCGTTACAAATAGAAACATTCTCATCTTACATTTCCATTCTTTTTCATGTCTCGGAAGGTGCCATGTCTCAGATGATGTCAACATCAGGTCCAATTAGGCAGTCCGTCTCAAATAACGGCGGGGGAACGGGGCGTCTTGGTGGCCCGATGGGGGCTAAGGTGTGCATTCATGAGGGTTACGGGTTCTAACTCTTATCTGTCAAATGGTAAAAGCCAAACTAGCTCCAGCAAAAAATGAAAGTGATTTAAAAAGAAACCCTGCAGTGTTTTTTCTTTCTTACTTTTTTTTTCCTTTCATTGTTAGAGGCTTATAAAGTCGTGACTACCCCTGGGCAGCTGTGCATGCACCCGAATTTCGTTAAATTTCCCTTCCCGCTCTCGTCTTTGCCCTTTCTGTGTCACTTCTATCTCTACCTCTCCTTTTTTTTTTTTTTCCCTTTTTACTGCTTCGGTCTACTGCAGCACATCCAAGGTCAGAGGAACAGCGAGCGAGCATCTGGGATGTCCTTGGATCACCAAAAAAAGACGAAGAAGAAAAAAAAAAAAAAAAGATTCAGCAAATCACATCTGGGCGCACTGCAGTCACAATGCACCGGTGGACTGAGCTGAACCGCATCCGAGCCGCAGAAGTATGAGAAGTGACACAGTTGACACGTACATATAGTTTGTCTACTATTCTGCCACTGCCACACACATAAAAAAAAAAGCAAAAGTGATTTCTCAAATGGAAACTGCGATAGCCGCATTTATTGTTCATGCGCTGGTGTGACTGGACATGAATCTGCAGCGTTACAGCCGCTTTGGGGTTTCGGTCACAGCCGTGATTCACATGGTATTTATCTATTCTGCGCTCATGTTGCCAGAATCAACATTTACTTTGATGGAGAGGCTGTTATCTCCAACAGACTTCCAGCACTTTTTTTATTTTTATTTATTTTTTTTTTTACATCCATGCACACATTGAAAAGCAATGAGCAGACTGAAGCATGCATACTAAATATCTTCACACTCCACGTTATTTATCCTTCTCACCTAGCAACCCTGCCAGCCTTTTGTTTTGTCTCTTTACATTCAGATTGCGGCATCCTCCTCTCTTCACCTCTCCTTTAGTGTGCTCTCCTCCTCCACGTCTTCATCGCATGTCCTGCTTCTCCTCCTCCTCCTCCTCCTGCTGCTCCTCTCGTCCTCTGGCCATCAGTTATCTCCCTCCGGGCAGGGAAGACACCACTGCCCTTGGAGCTCAAGAGCACCGCCAACATCTGTGCCTGGATTTTTACTGGACCACCGAGCAAGGTCGACACGCTGCAAAGTCACAGCGAGAAGATATATATATAAAAAAAATACTGCCACTTTTTTCCACAATGCATCTTTATTTATCTCAGGAATGTTTTCCTTAAGTTAGTCGTGAGTTTGGAATAAAGCTATACCCGGCTTAAACTTGACTTATCCACTTATTGCTGATCTTTTAAATGTGATTTTATGCTTGTGTGATTCATAAAAGGGTCAAATGCATAAATCTAAGAATATATAAAAAAGAAAGCTTTAGAAAGTTTTAAAGAAAAGAACCAGTTGTTATTACGCACGCAGGGAAAAAAACATTTAATGGGAAAATTTAATCTTTGAGACCTCAGTTGTTCAAATTCAAATCTCTTCAATTAAGAAACATAAAAATCAGAAATATTTAGTCTTCTTGTGACCTCGAACTTGTTATTCACACTTTGATTTTCTCACATCTAGACTGTCGTAACTCCCTCTATACATGCCTCAGTCAGGCCGTTTTAAATACCCCTGTTCTCGCTTCCCTCCATTGGCTTCCCATTAAATTCACAATAAACTATACGATTCTATTGATTACATATAAAGCACTACATGATCTTGCTCCCAGTTAAATCGCTGATCTGCTTATTCCTCACACCACTTCTCGAGCACTCCCATCATCACATCTCGGCCTCTTATCCGTCCCTCAGTCGAAACACAAAACAAAGTGTGGTCGCTGTGCCTTTAGCATGAGCGCATATGAGTGTGCATGTATGTATATAAGTATGTGTGTGCGCACGTGTTTGAATATGTATATATTCATGTATGTACATCCTTAAATTGCATTGGCTTTTATCTTATTGTGTGTGTGTGAAGCACTTTGTGTTTTAAAAGTGCCATATCAATAAAGCTCTACTTACTTACTTACTTACTTACTTTCTCCACCAGCTTTCCTCCACCAGTGAAACAACTTTACTGCTGACAACTTCAGATATGTCTAGCAATAAATATTTGTTGTTGTAAAATGACCACCACCACCATAATGCACATGAAAACTAAAATATAAAGTATTAGTTAGTATCCACCTACATACTGATAGAAGCTGCCACATGGTGAGTTCATGCTTTTCAGCTGTAAGTACGGATGGAAGGAGGCTGGTACGATTCTTGCTTTGGGGCGGTGAGGAAGTGATGGGTTCGAATCCCAGACAAGCCTTGACCTTAACCCCAGGCTGTCGGGAGGTCACAGAGGCCAAAAAACAAAAGTGTCATATACTGTATGTGTCATGCAGGTGCAGGGCAAGGCACTGTTTCACCTGTGAGACGAAACAAGAAAAATGAAAAAATGCTGAAAAAGTGGTTGCAAAATCTGCCTGCTTGTATTCAGTGGTTACCCGTCATCTGAGGTTATATTTAAAAGCTGTTGAGACAAACTGAATCTGCCAGTTGGATGTTGACTAAATTTTCCACCAGAGAGAGTGTGCAAGTCCAAATACGGGCTTAGCCAACATGTGCAGTTTACATAGTGATTTTTTTTTCACACCACCATGGTTCATGGTTTGTGTGACATTTTTTCATTGTGTCCGTGTCTGCACATGTCCATAAATATACACAATGCAGTACTGTGAATGCGAGAACTCTAAATGAATACATACACAGCTTACACACAAACTCCACACTTACACCACACTTGTTTCCTTCTGTAAAGTCGGTAATCTGAGTTTCATTTTGGAGCACATCGGTGCATTAATTCCCATATTAAAAGGAGAAAAAAAATTAAATTTCTATAATAAGCCTATAACTACAAGGTAGACTTTATATGAATACTACATGTGCATTATGTGAAGACAAGTGTGTCAACATGGACATATTGGCTAATTAAGGTACAAATAAGCGTAATTAATGACCTTATTAATATACCTGCTGTGTTTCATATATCATGTTGACTATGGCAGGACATAAGGCAGCTCATGTGCCTTTTGTTTATTACAGGTTGAGAGCAGCAGAAATACACACACACACACACACACACACACACACACACAAACAACAACAAAAAAAAATAGCAAAAGGAATGAGACAGATGACCAGAGGAGAACAGCAGCTGCAAGAGCACCACAGAAGACACACGGTGAGACAGAAACAATGATGTTTGGGGGTCGAGGGAGTTAAAAGGTGAGGAAAACAGGTGTGAAGGAATTTTCTCTGTAGCTGTAGGTCACATTTAGGCCCTTTCGAGCTGATAAAACGTACCGTCGCCATGCTACCGAGGCCAGACGTATGGAGACAAGGCCAGGCAGACGAACGCAGAGCTGGCGACCTCTAACACACTTAAGTAAGGATTATCTCCTTTAAAATGAGCCGTAGCAGTGAGCGACCCTCAGAATCGGTGTGGTACGACACAGCGTTCACACTTGCAGCGCTCACACTCTCTTCTCCTCAGCTGAGCATCAGTAAACATCCTCTGCGTAAGACATCACAGTCTCCTGAGAGCCCCTTCACTCCGAGAGCTGACCAGAACCTCGCTCTTTTTCCAACACAGAGTACGCTGATCCATCCTCATGGAAATGTGTGAGAGCCCATCGACAAAAAGAGCTATTACAATAATAAAAATGGGCAAAGAATAAGATCTTACTTTGGGGCAAGTAACAGCGCCGAATATGTGCCATTAAGAACTTAAATATCTTGTTTACCTCAGTGTTTTTCTCAAGACAGGAGCTCTTTGTCACACCCTTTCCTTTAGTCTCACATCATGAATATTGGTTTGCTGAGTTTGTGCTGCTTTATGTTATGCTGACAAACTAGTTTCCAAGCAAGCCTAGGAGGCTAATGCTGATGCTGATGCTGATGCTGTCTTGGCATGCAGACTTGAGATCACACACACACACACACGACCCCTGCTTTCCAAAAAAAAAAAAAAAAAAAAAAATCACCATCAGTCACACGCTCTGGTGTCCAAGATGTGCTGTAAAGCCTGACATCATCAAGCTAATGCAGTCCCATGACATGCAAATGACCCCGGGTTCAATACCCGTCAATGATAATCAGTTATGCTGCATAAACTCTGTGGACTGTGAAATGTTGTGGATCGGGCTGCAGAAAAAAAAAAAAAAAGGAAAAAATATCCACACCTCTCGTGCCTCCGTGTTACTGAGAGAGGAAATCAAATCCGCACCAGCGGCAGTGAGGGTTATGACCCATATCGTCGTCTTCATCACTTTGGTGGCGACCGCAACCATCATCATCATCATTATCCCCCCCGCCTCCCAGTGTACTGGTTTGTCCAGTAGATAGTCTGGGAGTTGGGGTGCATTCAGTGACACACGCAGCCCCTCTGTGTCATAAATATCTCCTTTCCATATAATATGCCATCATAATTACCTTACCTGAGTGCAGAAAATAGCTCCCACCAGAAGATTAATAGTCCGAGAAGCTACAATAGAGTCCCACTGTTCAGTTTAACTGCCAGACTGGAGGTAGTTTAATTTGAATCTAAATTAAAGCAGGGAAAAAAAAAGAGGGAGGATGTTAGAAAAGAAACTTGTTGTGGAGGGAGAGGGATTGGATTTGATTAAAATATTACACAAAAAGCAAAAGCGGTGGAGTTGAGGTCGTGCAGTGAATCACAGGAATTGACCTCAATCTAATCCTGGGCTAATTGCTCAGGGAATGGAGGAATTGTGTGTGCGTGTGAGTGTGTGTGTGTGTGTGTGCTGAGGCTTTTGCGTGCTTTTGTGTGTGAAAGTGAGAGGGATTTGAAGACACTGTGAAAAGTCGAACCGTTATGAGTGAATAGGTGCATGCAGGCATGTGCATGTAAATTAGTTTTTGTTGTTGCTCTTGTTGACGCTTTTGAGAGATTTCCAGCTTGTGCAGCTTTCCTGCCCGCTGTGCTCGCTGCTGTAGTTTGCCTTTTTATCGAGGAAACAGCTGGGACCTGTGTGTGTGTGTGCGTGACTGTGCGCATTTGTGTCAGTGTGTGGATGGCTGGGTCGGTGGGTGGCTGGGTGTGTTTATGTGCGAGCGTGCTGCATGCGCGACCTTACATGCCAACTTGGTGGAAAGAGGAGAGAAAATAGCAGAGTGGTGCTGAGGCAATCATGAGGCAAATGCGGCATGAATGGTTTTGTACATGCATGCGAACCCACGCACGCACACGCATGCACACACACACACAGGCACACCTCCATTTCTCCTCAGAGCTTGAGAGCATATGGGCACACATGCCAAAGCGCTGGCTGTTCTTTTTCGAGCGGTGAGCCAGCTGTGGCACAGTGACAAGGCGGATATTTCACTCTGTTAGTTCAGTCCCTTCTAATAAACGAAGTTATGGAGTCGTTTACTGCGACTGGGTTGGGAGAGGGGAAGCAGGGGGGGCCCAAAGAGAGAGAGAGAGAGAGTCAGAGTGAGAAAAGAGAGGTGAAAGATGAAGGTTTGAATGCTCATTGTGACCCACGGTGCCTCCTCTCTCTCTCTCTCTCTCACACACACACACACACTCCCATGCCTGATATGCCATTCATAACGCAGGGGCCAAGGCATCCGTCTACCGGATCACTGCTGGCAAAAACATTTTTTTTTTTTTTTTTTTTTTTGGCAAATTAACCTTCAGAGAGCTGTTTCATTGTATCCAAGATAGAGTCTCAATAAAATGTTAAATAAGTAGTGTGGGAGCCTCACAGGCCCTCAAAAAGCATCCTGATTCTTTTGACTATGCAACACAAGCCCCTGCAAATATTTTGATGTTGGAATGCACTTTATTTTGTACAATTTTGCTGAGAGTTGATTGAAAAGAGCACAGTCCGTATCAAATAGAAATGCTTACACACTCTGATGTTGAAAATCAATGTTATAAACTTTTTTTTCCCCCATAATTGACGATTTGAGATAATCTGAATTGTCCCCTTGCAATCTACCCAAGTGAAATCAACCAAGAAATATTTACACAATACTGCTTAGATGTAACTTCTTGACTCTATAATTGCATCTGCAAGGAAAAAGAAAAACTTCATCACTCATCTGTCTTCTCTTTCCTGCAGCCGAGTCTTCGTCGTTGCTTATCTGTTTACTGGCTGCGTGTTGTCTGGCTCCACTGCAGCATCAGAGGCTAATGCCTTCGTTCCATGAAACATGACACCGACGATACTGCATTCTCCCTCCTGATAGACATGTATGTGCATGCACACACACACGCACACACACACAGTCTAGAGAAAGCTTCTCTCACAGGCACACAAACACAAAATAGGTAAATAACTGGCTGAAATTTTGCATGCCATATGATTTAAGTGATTAACCCTTTATAGGGCAAGTGACTATTTTTGGTAATTTCAGAAATTTTACATATCAGGCCCATCCCCTGTCTCAGTTAGTTCAATAATCATTTGGTCTTCACCCAGCCAATCAGCAAAGATCGCTCTACATCCCAGGTCACATGATTGTGGCATTTGACCAATCTCAATGGCTTTGATTTTCTATTACAAAATGAAAATTTTTAGAAAAAATTTCCTGTTCCTTGATGGGAGATTTCATCGAAAGGCAAAGGAAAACTGTGAGGAACATGCATTCTCGAGGGGAGCCATTGCTAAAGCAAGTTTGACCTCAGCAACCCAGAAAATGTGTTTCTTTTTTCTTCACTAAACTGCAGCAGGCTTCAGTTCCAGCTGTCAGCAGCAGCCACAAGAAAAATGTCCGTAACGACAATAACAAGCCTTTCATGTCATATCATTTCTACGATGGTACAAAAAAAAAAAAGACTTCATCTTATATATCTTTGTGCAATGATGCGTGCAGTCACACTCTCACACACACACACAACTGAGCCTTTCTGTCACAAACAATGCTGCAGCACGGTCCCATCTACACCTTGAGGTCAATGCTTATTGCTTTATTTATGGCTGGTCTCAGCTGTCAGGCCTGCGCTTTATGTTTTGTCAGTGGTGCGTTATACGACTGGTGATGCTCTGCTCTTTTCTCCGTGCCGTCGTGGTTCAGGCCAGATGAGGCTGTCCGACAGAGGGGTTTGATCTTCACCCTGCTGGGTCCTGCCCTCCTCCTGCATGCAGAGCGCGCCGCGTCTGTGCACCATCTGCCTGCGTCCGGCCCGGTTTCCTCACTCGGTCAGCACGGGAAATGGTTTGCTCTCCTTCAAGATTCTTGCCATGTCATGCTCTGCTCATCTGTGATTAGTGTCAACCGAGGTTACAGACAGAAAACAGAAACTGAAACTAAAATTAAAGTGAAATTTGAAAACTCAAACAAAAAAACATAAGCATGTAATTTGTCATAAGCTGCCACCAGCAATGACAGTTTTGTGTAGAGGTTGCAGGTTATGTCTTATCAATAGCCTCATGTTTGGACAACACGTAGTATTACATAAATTCCAGATTCAATTAATGGATATTTGAGCATATTAACATGAGACTGTCTAAAAGCTCATATATGCTCCCTATATGTACAAAAACAAATACGTCCATTTCAGACGATAACCGCCACTGTTCACATTCTCCTTTACCTCGGCATGGATGTTAAGCAATAAATCCACTAGAGGGCAGCTCAATTAAAAGTTTCTGGCAGCAACAAACGTGGCGACGGTGGAGGAGGTCGTAATAAAAATGTACGAGGCAAAAGCAGAGGTAACACTGTACATGGCGATGGTCTGTGAAGCCATTCTTTTCTGCACAAATACGGACGAAATGACTGCAGGGCGTGAACAGAAGGCCTGAATAAGTACATGATCACAGAGTCACGTAGACTGAATCAATCTTCAAATTCAGTGCTAATTACATGTTGTTTTCAGTCAACCCTCAGCAGTGCAACTTTAAGTCAGAAACAAGAACTATTTCTAACAGAGATGCCCCACTGGGCCTGCAGATGGCGCTACAGGGAGGGTAATGGGGTCACCCAAATTGCTGGAATTCATCCTCGCGCCAACATGAATGGTGACACCAAATTTCATGGTGATTCACCGAGTAGATTTTGAGATACACCGCTCTGGACCTGCTGACCGACCAATTAACACGGTAATGCAGAGACCCCACCTACCAGCAGGGCAAAAAAAAAAAAAATAAGGACACATACTGTAGGGATTTTACCTTCATCCCCTGTCTGATTGGCTATAAATGAAAGGACCAAACAATTAATGAATGAATGAAGGAGTGAGTAAATAAATAAGTACTTAACTCGAAGCTGTAACGCTCTGAAAAATGAAACTAAAACTAATAATCCCACGCCGAAATTAAAATGAAAACGAAAATGAAACCAAAACTGAAGACTAAACTGAGTTACATAGCGGAATCAAAACATGACATATAGACCACACACACATTCATACACACACACACACCGCTGCCTCTCGTGTGTGTGTTGCTGGGGATAATAGCCACCAAGTGTAAGATCTACTGTACAGAAGGGGGGATTATCCTGCAGCCAAAATCTGCGTGTGCGGGATAATTCCCTCTTTCATGGATCCCCGCCATACATTTCAACAGCTAATGCCCTCGTTTCATACGGCAAGACGGACACGAGCGGCTGCAGGAGCGGCTCTGCTGGAGTGGTGGAGCGCCGCTGTCACTGAAACAAACAAATAAATAAATAAATGGGATAAAAAATAAAAAAAAAATTGTGACTTCCCTTTTGTATATTTCATGCTTTTTACTTGAAGTGCAGGCCTTTATAGCTCATGCAACATTTATGATAGACTAAGGCCTGTGCAAAAAAAAAAAAAATAAATAAAGAGAGATTTGAAAATGTGTGGCTGATTTGAAAACATGGCTCTTTTATTCAAATTCTTTAAAATAAAGAGCAAAATCTCTCAAGCTGCAGAGGTCTGGTTTGTAGTTTGCCCCTCCTGCCTTGCTGTTTCCCACTGTCCCGTGACTGAGCAAAAGGCCATCCATCATGAGAGTTTGATCCTGTCCCGCTGTGCCCAGCCCTCTATTGCATGCCCGGGGCGATGGCTGTCCTGCAGTGGACTACGGGACAATGGGATTGCTGCAAGCCCAGGGACATCTGGCTATGCTGAATTTCCCAAATGCATTTCTCCCCCCCTTTCTCCTTTCTGGCTTTATTCTCTTTTCTTCTCTCTTGTACTTTCAACTTTAACCCCATCATCGCCTCACGGCTCATCAGTGCTGTGAGCTTTCACATTTCACATTTGCAGAGAAACCATGTTCCCTCTCCTTCTGGTGCCCTTTCTTCTGCCTGCACGCCTTCGGTACATCAGTGATTTGTGAGACTGTTGGACTGTCGAATTCCCCAAGTGCTGAGATTTTTCTCTTTCCTCTTTGTCCTCTCCTCTCCTGACTTATCATCAGTGCATGACTGAATGCCCATGAGGCAGCGGTACAAGAGAAATTTCATGCCTGCACATCCCATTGTCCCCTCCTCTGCCATGTCATACTGTCCTGTCATCCACGTCCTGCCCTCTAAAACTGGTCCCAAAAAGGGGTGAAAGGTCCATTTCAATGGAAATTCCCGCTATAAAAGAGCAGCAATATGTTTTTGATTTGTCCCGGGGCCAGAATAAGAGACCGAATTTTCTCATTTGGCTCTGCAGCTGAAAAGGTTTTACAGCCCTGGCTCTGCTGCATACCTGGGTGCATGAATATGAGACCATCTGCCTGCTTTGGGCCTGGTTTCCCAAAAGTATCATGATTTTGATCTATTCCTCTCTCTCTCTCTCTCTCTCTCTCTCTCTCTCCGTGTCTCTTGCTGGCTCGTTCTCATTTTACGTTTTATTAGCAGCTATTCTATGCCTTTTACGCCTAAAGCAGAAAACCGTGGCCATATGTCCACTTTTAAAAGTGGTGCGCCGGCAAATCACAAAATAGCTTTTCGTGGAATGATGGAGAAGACAGAGGTGCCTTTCAGAAAAATAACATCTTCTGCCTAAAGACACCCAACACTGTAAGGAATCCAAAGAGCTCATGCATATGGTGATTATTTCATGGTTACTCACTGACTTCCCAATATAAACACATTTCTCTTTTTGTAAAATTGATCCTGTTTTTAGTTGGGTAACAAACGGCACAAGTGGGGTCGATTTATAATCTGTTGTAATAATCAACAGCCATTTATCCATACTGTATGAAGTGATGGAGTTTATTTGTGCAGCCACAACTGGGTGGTGGCATTTAGATCTCTTCTAGTTCACACTCTTATGCGGATTGATTGATCATTAATTTTGACAGAGCCGAAGCTTTTTATCATCTCTTTACGCACGACGCTGCAAGCAACCGAGCGGCAGAAAAATACACAACATAAATAAATAACAGCCAGCAGTTTGTGAGAAGTTGTTTAAACTGACAGCATGTGTCTCTATTTCAGCGACATTTATTTATTTTTGGCCCTGTGCCGTGACTGTGGCCACTGGTGGAAACTGGACTTGTATTTCCTGTATTTTTGAAAACACAGGGATGGATGGATGAATGAATGGATGGATGGATGGATGGATGAGGAACAGCAGATTTTTCCAACAATACATAGCTGGGTGCTGTTGATTAAACAAGATTGCTCAACAGAATGATGAATTAGTTCAAGCTGTGGACGGCAATCTCTGAAACAGATTGTGTTTAATTCTAATTGTCTTTAATTGCAACACAGTTTTACATCAAGTTGTTTCTGGGTGCAGTCACTATCGCTATATCAACGCATAGGAAACCAAGTATGTGCAAAAAAAAAAAAAAAAAAAAAAAGCATCAGCATCATCAGCACCCGCACAGCAGTGTGTAAATTAAAAAGTACTGCGTGAGCACTGGCAGTTTTTGGAGTTTGACTTCTCTAGTTTAAACATTTTTGCAGTTAAGCATGACAGTAACCAAAACGAATAAAGCTGCGGGCTAGCTAGTGTCCTGTCATGTGGTCAGACTGCAGTAAATCTCATTCTGATAGAGGATCAAATTTTACAAACTGTCAAACAAGTCGTTTGTGATTCATAAGTGTTGTTGCTGCTGGGTTACAGCTGCTACTGCTACTCACATCACAGACCCTCCAGTCAGAAACCTGCTTTCATAATGTAGCCTATCCCTGATGGTCTGGGCCTCCAAATTTACAATTTCTGCTTGGCTGGCAGCATAATGGGGATTAATTTCCACTCTTACACAGAGAGCGGAAGATTTTTTTTTTTTTGAGACATTGTATATCTCAGATGCATGCAAAATATTTCTTCAAACCAAGGTTATGCAGCATTAAAAGGTTATAGGAAATTATCATTGCAAACAGGTGAATTGAGTTTTTCCTCATGTCGGGAAAACTTGACTTTATAATTTACTTTGCTCTGTTGTCTCAATCTGCAACCCATCTGTCCTCACAGATTCTGTGCGATTTGGTGAAGTTTCCACTCTGCCATGATCTTCACTGTCTTCTAAAAATTTGTCCCCAATAATTTCAAATTGGATACAGTTTGCTGGTGATCTTTGGCAGGAAATAGTTCCCAATGAAACTCTCCCCCATCAAGGGCTGTGAATTATGCCGGGTGTCTGTGTCATCGTTTTTAGAAAAAGCTGCTCCTGCTGAGTTTTCCCAAATGTAAGTTATTTTGATGGTTTGAGCTCAAATGAATACCCATCCAGTCCTTTTATATTAGGATGAAGGAAGAAAGGGAAGGTCACAACAGAATGGAAACCTCACCAAATCACACAGAGCCTATCTAGAAGGATAGATTGCACTAAGGTAAGTGGTGAAATATCGTTTTTTGCATTTTGGATAAACTGTTACTTTAAATTTTTGCCATTGGTCCACCATGTTTCTCACTAACAAGGATCATTCAGTATTTAAAAGGAGCGAGGAGAAGCAGATGGCCATCCAAAGTGCACACACCTGTCTTTTACAACATGATGACACACGCTCATTAATAAATAGTGTAAATGGTGATGTAATGTACATTACCGGGGTAGAGTGCACTATCAATGATGAGATCCCATTTTAGTCCAGCCCATCTATCATTAATATACTCTATGGACAGGTTGGAGAATCAACTGATGGATGGGTGGACGGGAAGACATGAAGACTGATAGACAGGCAGACGCAGAGGCAGGAAGTCAGGCTCAGCATTAGCAAGACTCAAAACATTTTTACCTCGGAGGTGGAGCGTTTGCACGGCGCTTTTGTAGCAGGACTGCAAGGCTAACAAGACCAGAGCCCTGCATCTTTGAACGGGGAGCCGTCTATAGTCCGTTCATGTTACATTTCCAGAAAGGTTAATGATTCTCTCTCTTCACATATAATAAATTCCCAAGACTTTTCTGTGAGCACTCATTCACACAGGCCAGAAAAGTGCCTGGAAAAATGGAGAAGGGCAGCTGCAAAACATGTATCTACATTCAAAGAACACGGCAGAAGACGCTGGTAGTGTCAAGGGAATGCACTTATAATAATACTCTAGATGCTTGAAACACAAACAGTCTCTCAGTTAACAAATGTTATTTGTTTGTAAAAAGCTGGAGTTTGATTGTATGTCAGCTAAAGTGCATTTGTAGTCTAACGTAACATACATGCAACATAAGGTGCAATTATAAACAACATAGCAGTGCAGTTCAGCTTTGCATTGATGTGCATTTGGTTCAATTCCTATACATGGATATGAACTTATGATCAACCAATCAGAGTGCACGACCTCTTGCACACTTGACCCCAAACCTTTTTCAACCACAAATACATCAAATACGTCAGTCAGCATCAGTTTATATTGTGTCTTTTCACTGACGTAATAAATGTGCTTGTTTCAGCTGTATTTGCTTCACATGTATACACACACGCATTTTTTCACACAGCTGTGCGTGCTTGACACGGTCATGGCGGTCACACGGCCGCCTTGTGAACTATGTATTATCATTATTTTTATATTTAGGGACACTGTCAAATTGCATTGAGATTTCCTCCAGAAGATGTTAAAGCTACACACAAAAAAGATGCTTCAATGCATGCTCTATCCACGAAACAGCAAGATCATGTCCGGCACAGTCCAGTCATAAATATCTTTTATGACTGGACTAGAGATAACAAAAAAAACATAAATTTGATTTTTGCCTCTTTCAATTATCAACAGTTCTGCTGCGTGGGCTTCCCGAGTCCACTCAGACTGAGTGTAACTTTATTATCCTGAGCAGGAAATTCATCTGAAGGTGCAAAACACACATTCACCGAGCGGTACAAAAACAAGCCGTAAAAAAAAAAAACAACAACAACAACAGCAGAAGTTCTTTATCTTCCCTTCTGTCCATCACCCCTGCCGCTCTCTCACACACCCACATGCATATAAAAAAGTGTGAAGGCAAATATTTCAAACAAAGTACACTTGCAGTGTTGATTATGCGCCGCGATCCTGGACTCACAAACATGCACCGTGAGGCAAAAGTCACAGCACTCTGCGGTGGTGGCTTGTAAAAGGAGCGCAGAATAGCGCGATTGGCATGCAGGTGTCAGGGCAAGCAGCGTTGTTAACACTGAGCTGTTGCCCTCGACTTGTGTGATAGGTTGTAAATATCAAAGGTGTGTGGCTATGGAAGAAAAGCGTCGTACACTGACGGTGCCACCACTCCAGGTTCTCCAGCTGCAGACTGATGGAGTGCCCTGTCTCCTCTTATTTAAAAAAAAAAAAAAAATCTGATAATATCTCAGCAGGTCTACCCTAGTCCAACTCATGTATCTTTAATGACCCAATATGAGATGTGTGGCACAAAACAGAGCCGGCAGACAGACAGGTACAGCACAATGCCATCAGGAATAGAGACAGAGAGAGAGAGAGAGAGAGACGGTCCTTCCTGACCTGTAGTCAAGGTGTTATTAATGGATGCACAAACCAGGTCAGACGACAAGTAGAGTGAAGCTGCCAACAGGTACGGCGCAGCCAGAGAGTCTTTCCCTGTCCGCCTCATCTATAAACCACAGAGACTCTCCCATTGTACCGCCGCATGGTTTAATATTTTATCATCTCTCCATACTGCAATGGACCTCTTCTCCTCCTGGATATGCATTAGTAACTATCTCCTGTGGTCTCACCTTGTGATGGATTGTGTGCGTGTGTGTGTGTGTGTGTGTGTGGGTGGGTGGGTGTGAGAGAGAGAGAGTGTATATGCGTGGGTGTGAGGATGCATTAGCCAAAGGGGATGGAAGCCTTGATCCCACAGAAATCTTAACATTCAAGGTTTTTTTTTTTTTTTTTTTTCTGCAGGTTGCAGGCAACTTGCCCACACACTCTATACTGTACCGCAGCTGCAATGGGAGCGGCGGTGCATACATCGCATTTATGCAGGTGGAGAAACTCTGATGATACTGTAAGCGTTATGTGATGAAGGTCTGTATTTACACTGCAGGCTGAGGCTAAAGCCATTAGATCTGGGTCATTTGAGGTCGCGGTTCTTATTTTCTGTATAAATCCGGTCTAAATTCAGCGATAACTCACAGCGTGCTGCCGGGCTCCGATCGAATCTCTCCAAGATC
Source organism: Myripristis murdjan (assembly GCF_902150065.1). Classification (NCBI taxonomy): domain Eukaryota; kingdom Metazoa; phylum Chordata; class Actinopteri; order Holocentriformes; family Holocentridae; genus Myripristis; species Myripristis murdjan. The sequence continues at coordinate 28,959,346 of NC_043985.1, forward strand.
CTCTTTTTTTCCCCCTCTTCTGCCGGTGTCACGGCGTGCTCGTTCCTCTTCTGAAGATATTAGAAGCAACAACGCAAGACCACATGTTGGAATATAAATAGTTTATATTTGAGAAAACGGCTCTGGATAAATATTTGCTTAAAAATTTCACATACATATGAGATAGTGTCATCTTTGGCAAAAACACACCACCGGGACAGTAACATTTCCTTCTTTTCCACACAGAGTTTTGCAGTGATAGAGGTCACAAGTATTTACCGTCACTGAGCACAAGTCTGTACATTTCAGAGCAACCATCTCAGGTAAAGAAGACCACTTTAAATGAAGCAGTTTTCCAGATGTTCATGTATTTTTCATCTGACGTATAAAACAGATTTAATAAGTGCTTTAAATGTAGCCTGAGGAGGAACAGAGTGTCTGAATATCAGAGAAAAACTTCTAACTCCAGCGCTGGTGTTTTTATTGCTTTTGTTGTTTACCATAACTGACAATCTAAAATCATAACTTACTTTTGTGAGCCTTAGACCCATGAAACTTTCAAAGCGTATTATCTAATTTCAAAATGGCCTGGCAGTCTATCATAAAATAAGATACAGTAATACGTTTTTCTTTTTCTTTTTCTTTTTCTTTTTTTTTTTTTTGTTTCCATTCCCGAGGAGCTGACCTATAGCAGATATGGAGCTTTTCATCTGGTACAAGCGCATCTCTCTCCATGAATCTGAAACGGCAATATTAAAACCACTCAGTTCTTATCGATGTTGTTAGCGCCGAGGCAACGGCAGGGATTATCGCCGCCATCCAGTGTTTGCACCAGCCTATCCTTGGTGTCCTTGAGAGAAAAAGGGGAGTAAAAAAAAAAAAAAAAAAAAAAAAAAAAAAAAACAGAAAAGCCCAATGTGGAAAACAATATAAAGATACACATCTGGTGATAAGAGCTAATAGAACGCAGAATTGGAGAAAATGCAAGACGACAATGAGATGCAGTGCAAAAGAGATAAGCCACATATAGCTTACAGTATGGCAAACAGATTGCGATGTAATGTACGATGATTAACGGGGCAGCACAGAGCCGGACCGTCACACACACACACACACACGGAGTCCAAACCATGGAGGGTCATGGAACAACAGAGCTGGCAGCCGAGTTATTTCCAGCTTTGCAGTAATAGGTAGGCCCTGGAAAAATCCATCGGTAACCCCAACACCTCTAGAAATATCACTGTGACCGAATCCCCAAATATATTTCACAGCGTCATTTGAGTCATTCGGTTAACACAGCACACTGAGGTATTCTGGCACAAAAGTGTACGCAAAACATATTCATGCCCAAAGTCATCCCGTACAAGTATTAGCTGTATTTATAGTAGACACACACACACAGACACACACACACAAACAGAACAGCACGGGCTCTCCTATTTATATTCAATCATGCTGCCATTCACTCGTTATGCTCTTGAGATGCAACGAGTAATAATATCACGAGGGGCTCAAAATAGTGACGTCGTATCAAGTCAAATGCATCACTTTACCAGGGCCCTCCAGTCGCTGTTGTGTCTATATTTATAAACGTCTGAGTCGTGAGCATTGTCCTGAATTTCCCGGATTATTAAAATTATGTTGATAATTTTCCTAAAATGCTATTTAGAGGGTTAAAGCTCTGTTTAGGTACGCTGTGATACAAACTTTCTATCTATCTGCAGCCAAAGACTGTATATCATAGACTATAACCACTGCTGTGTGCAATTAAAGCAAAATTACAGCAGAAAAAAGAAAAAAAACAACAGTAAAAATAGACAGGTGCAGATTGATAGACGGGCACAGACTGACCGCGGCTTTTCGTCGAGCCACCCTCGTATAACTGAAGAACTTAATAAGCGGGTAGCCTGATGGCTTGATTAAATCATGCTGAGGAGGGAGCAAAAAGAAACCTGCCCAGACTGCTAATGAGCCGCTGCTTCTAATTATCTTTTTCTGCAGTGCCTCCCATCAAAAGGTGAACGGCGGCTGCTTATAACAAGGGAAACGCACACTGACCAACGTCGCGCGGTAATATCGCTCCCGCGGCTCTGCTGTTGAGTTAGTGATTCAATTACGAGTCGAAGTGCGGAGTGAAGTCTTTTGTCAACATGCCTGGGTTTTTGGAAAAGTGGAGCAGATGGAAAAAAGTTAAAATGTCCCTGTAACGGCTGTAAAGTTCCTCCCTAACCTATCAAGACGGGGTGAGCGTCCATCTTCAGTCGATATCCGTAAAAGCGAGCGGCGTGGAACGTTTTGCACCTGGCGCGAGCGGCGGGCGAAATGAGGCGGGCAGGCTCGCTAATGAGACGGTCCGAGCAGATGAGCGGCCTCGCCACATCATCACAGCTTATGCCCAAAATGTTCCCTCCACGTTTGACCTGCCGCGGCCTCCGAACGGCGGCTAAATGATGCTGTTTGTTTACGCGGCGTCAGGAAACTACGCATAAAGCAGCACCTCATTGTCTGAGCATCTTCATGCATTAAATAAACTGTCTCCGCCTTGATGGAGCATGTCCGCGGGAGAATTAAACACCTCAGAGTTTGCTTACTAGTTTAGGTTGCACTAATTATAATTACAGAGAATTAAACTATCAAAATGGAAACTAATCTGAGGTGAAAGTCAGTGTCTCTGGTGTTTAAAGGGGCTTCTTGCATGACAATGAGGCCAAACACAGCCTTGGTTCAGATTCAGATTTGGAACAAAAATATTTCACTTTCTGCTGAGGAGTCATAAAAACACCAGCGAGCGACGGCTAGCTGAGTGATGCCCGGCTGATCCTCTGCATGTGTTACAGAAAAGACCCAATGCAAACTATAATGTTCCTGCTGAGCCTATTGATTTAAACATTACTTACCTGGGAAACTCACTGCCTGTTATTAAAATCGCTGCCTGAAAAGAACAAGGAAGCTATTTGTATGAGCAAAAAAGAGACACCGCGGATTCGGAGGATGATGGGATACTACGACCCGCGGACGGTAATGGGAAAATGAAACACAGCATATGACAGAAATGAGAATGTCACAGACGAGTGAAATATTCAATAACACTGGCACTTTCCATTAAGACAGTTTGTTCAAGGCGGGTAAAAGGCAGTTGGTGTCTACAAAAGTTTTTTTTTTTTTTTTTTTTTCTGGACTGAGGTACACTTTGCGGCATGCCCTTTTATGTTTTTTTTTTTTTTTTTGCCGTCTTTATGGTATGTGTGAGATCGCTTCTGGCTTCCAATTAGACCACCAAACAGAATGATAGTATACATTAAACAGTGATCATTGAGATCGATGACCCATGTAATTATCCCAGATATTTCACACTGTGCACATCCTCTGGCCTCAGCTTGACTGGCACCCTGCATGCCAATGGCCGAAATCGATTTCCGCTGAAATGACGCACTCACACACACACACACACACATAAAACACACACACACACACACACTCGGTATATATCATGGGAACATTAGAGGGAGGTCTGGGGTGTGAGGCGAGAGGTTCATCAGTCAGGCAGCAGATTCCAGCGCAGGTACAGGACCGGCTCTTCCAGCTGCCGTTACAACAGTACTCTGTTAGTGAGCTGCCAAGGTGAGTAATGTTTTCCTCTAGCGGCTTCCTCCGTGTCCATCACCCTTCAGTAACTAACTAATGTTCTACAGCGAGGAAATAAATAGAATAAAAGGCTAAAACAAACATAAACACACACCGGTAGTGCTGCGTTCCATAAAACGAGCAGATTAAGGCCCAACGGTTTGTTAGGAGTGCACGATTAAGAAAAGCACTTTGGAAAAGTTCCTTCAGCGAGTAAAGGGGTAGATCTGTTGCTTAATTGAACTTGAAAGGTAATTTCTAACATACAGATGTGAAGCTGAATATTTTGAACAGAGGCTCAAAAATTAAAAAAAAAAAAAAAAAAAAAAAAAAAAAAAAGACAGAATCTATGCTGACTTTGGTTTTCATCACATTTTGGATGCTGATCTTCAAAAAAAAAAAAAAAAAAGAAAAAAAATTCCTCTCCCCTGGTGATTCCATCAGCACTGTGGCTGATTTTCATCACAGTCCCCGGCTTGTTATTAGACTCCTTGAAATCCAGCGTGCATGCCGCGGCGTTTAACCCAGCTTGGTGCGTGTGTCCTGGCCGTAGTAGAGGACCTGGAGCAGGATGGCCACGTCGATCAGGATCTGGACTGAACCGCACACCCAGAACTGAGCCGGACTCTCGTTCATCACAAAGTAGGTGGTCTTGAAGACGTCGCCGGCCGTCCACAGCAGCACCATCTTCACACTGTGGCACAAAGAGAGGGGGGACAACAAGAGACAACAACATGAGGAGAGAGAAAATCGCTTTTTCTTCTTCTTTGGAACCATTTTCTCAGTGAGTAAAATACCAGCAATTGACATGATGCCAGACTCAGTAGCCATAATTTCTTGCAGCATTAATCTGCAATCATTCATCTGATTCTGCAAGTGTTTTGGTTCTGAATTAGCTTCCTGCTGTCTATGTCTCGGGGAGACGGAGCAGACAGGCAGCGAGCGATCGATAAACTGAGTGAAGTTCGCCCCGTTTGATCACACAGAGTTGGAGAAAGTGAAAGACAGACTCTGCAGAAGGCAGCCGTTATCAGCCATGCCGTGGGCCTGATGCCAGCGCAATACCCCAAAGAGCTCCTCTCAAACTCTCACAGACAGCATCAGACAGAGCAGAGCAGGGATAAGCTTCACATCTCCTCTGCCTGCCTCTTGTACTCATAATCCTCCGGTCTACCTTCTCTCCTTTCATTACTTTGTATCTTTTCCTCTACACGCTCCACTTTCTCATTCACACATTTCACATCCTCTCTCTGTCATGTTGCCCATCCCTCCGTAACTTGCACTAACTTGCGCTCTCGACGCGTTTCCATCACATTCCTTTAACTCTTCGGCTGATCAATCACCCCTGACTCTCGTCTCCCTCGCCTCTCTGACTCGACTCTCCGCCTTGTCCTCAGGACAGCGAAGTCCAGTAGGTGTGAATAATGACAGGAGTTTATTCATTTCATTAAGGCTGACTGGACCCGGGGATACAGCAGGGCCATCAGTCATATACGAGACGCGAGGGTCAGAGAGAGGTGAGGGAGAAACGGGGGAGGACAGCGGCGGGTGTAACAAAACTGCAAGAGAGATGGAGATGGAGACCTAAAGATTTAGATAGGGAATGGGGAGATGGATATGCATGATGAGCCGGTATGGGCGCACAGGGACTCCAGCAGCCTAATGACTGTGGGGACAGTCGGCCTGGACTATCCTTGAGTTCTCCTTGCAGAGTCATGTCAAACTTATCCGTCCCTCCCCGGGGCTCCCCTCAGGGCCCTGCGAGGGACCAATACATTACCGCCAAACAATCCGGCGCTGGCAGGGAAATGGCAGGGAAGTAAGAGCATCATTATTCAACATCGCTGCGAATGTGTTGTCAGTGTCCAAATCCAGACACCGCATGTGCCGGAGAGGCGTGATTAGCTCAAACTGACACATGCTGCTAAAACGTGTTTTCTGGGACAGTAACATGACGCGAGTTCCTCCAAACTGCACTCGCAGGCTCCAACCTGCTTCCGTGAGCTAAATAGTGGGAAAATACTGCAACAGCTTGTTTTTTTCTTAAAAGTGGACGAGAGTTTAAGTTGCATTAAGTTTTTAAGTTGTAATTCGGTTTGCGTCTCAGTTTTTTGGGCCACAGTTTTGCTTGTATCACAGTTTGGCTTTTGACTTCATTTCAACCAGCAGTGTACCAACAATTCAACTCAAAAAGCTTAATGGAGCATTTGTCAATGTCTCTCTATACTGACTTTGTATGCAGCTCATGGGAAAGAGAGTTAATAGGCCTAGCGATTAAATCAAAAGTTGTGTTGAATGTTTTATGTTAATATGTTCACTGGAATTTACATCATGCTGAATAAAAAAAAAAAAAAAGAAAGTGCAAGAACTGTAGCTGAGCCCCCTATTATTAGCCCCCCACACAGTGTACAGTGTAACTACAGTAACAGTATGTCATAGTGGTAAAAAGTGCTTCCCTAGATCTTTATTGGTTGGCAAAATTCACTGTCACATCAACTCACCCTTGATATTTTAGCAGTTATGCCGGTGAAAACCATCATACTGGGAGATTCAATGGTCTGGGATAGCAGTTAATTTGAAACTGCTCGTGTGCTTACCCCAGGGTTACTAGGTTGAAAATTAAAGTGTGAAAGTGCCTTAACTTAGTATTTCCATTAAAATGCAAGCCGAAATTGATGGTCTACCATAAATGTATTTGAGGAGACTAAAAAAAAAAAAACGAACATGAAAATGTCAGTGAAAAGCAGCAAATCTGCTTTTGTGCTTCTTCTGTCTTCAGGCCATTACCGCCTCTCCCCGACCGACCGGGCAGAGCTTGTTTGGGGCAGATCGCGAGTCTCACTGATGTGCTCTGCTCCCCAGACGGTTTAAACTTTTGGGGTTTTATTGTACCACTCCAAAAATAAGTGTGCTAAAGATTTTTTAAATTGTCAGGCTTTTACTTCTCTCTCTGAGCTGCCGAGGTCCCTCGTGGGAAATGCTTGCTCTTTGTTTCACTAAAGCGTCCCTTTTTGTTTCTCCAAAGCTTCTACCTTTTTTTTTTCCCATTTCATTTCTAAGAGCCTACCCTGTGTTGAACTGCAGATATCATGTTTCATCTCTCTCCTTGCTTATTCCTTTCAGTGAATTGCTTTCTTCTCGTCTCTGCTGTCCTTTTCACCCTTTGTCTTAACTCTTGCTGCCTCCGCTTGTCTCCTCTTTTGAGGGAATTAAGAAAGTAGCTTTTAACATTTTCTACCAAGGAAATGCCGCAATATCAACAGGTCTCTGTCACAGATGCATTTGCACCTGGCATTTAACTGCATCTTGAACATTATGATCTTTCAGTCTGTGCTGCTGAGATGCAATGTCTTGTCAGCTACGTACATCATCTCTATTCTCCTCAAACATCACATCTGCATCTGGAAAGAGATTTTGTATGCAGTTTTATTTTGATCTATATGGAGCTGCAACACACTGCAAAAAAAAAAAAAAAAAAAAAAAAAAAAAAAAAAATCTTAATTTGAACAATAATTTAGTCTCAGATTCATCAGTGTGTTAAAATCTTTTCCAATGCAGTTTCACTTGTTTCAGTATAAATTTGTTGAAACAAGGTAGAACAAGTTAGATCAGCCCACTAGCTAGACTAGGCCTACCATATTGACCCGCATAAAAGACGACCCTGATTTTAAGATGACCCCTCTTTTTCAAGACCATTTTTGGAAAATAGGCTACTTTTATATGGACAAAATCTTGTTTGAATAAAAAAGCCACCGGCCTGCATCAGGCGGGTCGGCCGCGGCACCGGCTGGTACCGCGCCCACCCGGTCAGGTCTGCGGGATCTGACAGGTGAGCGGTCAGTGCCGCGGTCGGCCCGCCTGGTGCCATGGCCGGTAGGAGTAGTATCTAACATGGAAGGGCGCAAGCCAGTAATTTCGCCTAGGGCGGCACATAGGCAGAACCGCCACTGTATAGTTTATAATGTCATCATTTTCATATTTTTCTAGTCCACAAAAATCACATTTTAAGCCATTTTGAAATCAATGAACGAAATTTTATTTTAATCTGAAAAACACCGGCGTTACCAAGGCAACGCGCTTCATGCTAACCTGGTGACTCCCGGCTTCTCGGCTTCAAAGACGTCACGCCGTGGGTGGTGGTTCATAGATCCCGGAAGTGCAAATTTAATCGGTATTCTGAAAAAAAGGTCTGATTATTAGCCATAACGTTGTAACCACCCAAGGCAGACTCACCACGAGCTATGAGGATGTGTAACGATGGCATGTGTCCACAAGTCCCGTATAATATCAACTTTATTTTAAGAAAACACGTTTTATTTGCGATATCATATCACGGAGAAGCACTACATTACCCATAATCCTAGTGTTTATCAGCGACGTGTCTGAATTGACAGCTTTCATCAATAAAGTCAATAAAATCTAATAAAGTGCATGAAAGTTGATAATGTGCTGATATGTTACGCCATGAACACAACCCTTTCAGTCAGCGAAACAGAGCGGGTGGACAAACCGTGGAAACACGTCAAAAATAGCACTAAAGATTTATATAGTCTATATATTTTTTTTTTTTTCATAACACATCTTTATTCGTGGTATAAACATAGGCTACATGTTACGGTTATGCTTTTGCTGTTGAAAAACTACCGTATGTATGGTTTTTAAACCTAAATTCACAATGTTTTAAGAGGGGTACCAGAACTACAATTCGTGCAGAGTTGCAACACACAGAGCTGTCCGGCGCCATAGCTTTTGTAGTTCTAACATGTTATGTCTATTATATGAAGTGGTGATCACTAATTTTGCAATCTTAATCAAAGTTTTGGGTGTGGGAAGAACGCCTGAATGGTCAGATTTTAATTTTTTTTTTCTTAAGATAGTGAAATCATGTTTTTTTCCATGTTTTGACACTAGTCGGTGGCGCCCCCTATTGGTTTGCCATCGGACATGATAGTAGAGGTCAAGAGCTTTCCAAAAATGTTGACCCCATGTCTCTACCATATTTTGTTGCTGCACTGTAAGCCTTTAAAAGTGTCTCAGGTGCAAGGTTCAAAGGGCACTTGTGGGGAGCAGGAACTGCCCACTGGTCTCACACTGAGATATGTTACTCCATAGGTCAAGACCTTTCAAACGATGTCTTCATTGTTGTTCTGTGACAAAGTTTGATTTTCATCTTGCTCCAAGCCAAGGCTGTCTCAGGTGTACATCTGCAGACCTCTTTTAGGGCCAAGCTTGATAAAAATCAGTCAAACTTCTTTAAGGGGGTATTTAATGGCCAAATTTATTTAGAATATTGATGTTAGTCATATACACAGTCATACTTTTCAATTTGGACCATTTCAAAGCTTTTTTCCCCATAAAATACTCAATGTTTCATATTTCAGATTTTCCCATTAACTTAATATGGCCACCTGAGACACTTTTAAAGGCTTACAGTGCAGCAACAAAATATGGTAGAGACATGGGGTCAACATTTTTGGAAAGCTCTTGACCTCTACTATCATGTCCGATGGCAAACCAATAGGGGGCGCCACCGACTAGTGTCAAAACATGGAAAAAACATGATTTCACTATCTTAAGAAAAAAAAAATTAAAATCTGACCATTCAGGCGTTCTTCCCACACCCAAAAACTTTGATTAAGATTGCAAAATTAGTGATCACCACTTCATATAATAGACATAACATGTTAGAACTACAAAAGCTATGGCGCCGGACAGCTCTGTGTGTTGCAACTCTGCACGAATTGTAGTTCTGGTACCCTCTTCCGGGTTAGGATAAACATTGTGAATTTAGGTTTAAAAACCATACATACGGTAGTTTTTCAACAGCAAAAGCATAACCGTAACATGTAGCCTATGTTTATACCACGAATAAAGATGTGTTATGAAAAAAAAAAAAAATATATAGACTATATAAATCTTTAGTGCTATTTTGACGTGTTTCCACGGTTTGTCCACCCGCTCTGTTTCGCTGACTGAAAGGGTTGTGTTCAATGGCGTAACATATCAGCACATTATCAACTTTCATGCACTTATTAGATTTTATTGACTTTATGATGAAAGCTGTCAATTCAGACACGTCGCTGATAAACACTAGGATTATGGGTAATGTAGTGCTTCTCCGTGATATGATATCGCAAATAAAAGTGTTTTCTTAAAATAAAGTTGATATTATACGGGACTTGTGGACACATGCCATCGTTACACATCCTCATAGCTCGTGGTGAGTCTGCCTTGGGTGGTTACAACGTTATGGCTAATAATCAGACCTTTTTTTCAGAATACCGATTAAATTTGCACTTCCGGGATCTATGAACCACCACCCACGGCGTGACGTCTTTGAAGCCGAGAAGCCGGGAGTCACCAGGTAGCATGAAGCGCGTTGCCTTGGTAACGCCGGTGTTTTTCAGATTAAATAAAATTTCGTTCATTGATTTCAAAATGGCTTAAAATGTGATTTTTGTGGACTAGAAAAATATGAAAATGATGACATTATAAACTATACAGTGGCGGTTTCTGCCTATGTGCCGCCCTAGGCGAAATTACTGGCTTGCGCCCTTCCATGTTAGATACTACTCCTACCGGCCATGGCACCAGGCGGGCCGACCGCGGCACTGACCGCTCACCGTCAGATCCCGCAGACCTGACCGGGTGGGCGCGGTACCAGCCGGTGCCGCGGCCGACCCGCCTGATGCAGGCCGGTGGCTTTTTTATTCAAACAAGATTTTGTCCATATAAAAAGTAGCCTATTTTCCAAAAATGGTCTTGAAAAAGAGGGGTCATCTTAAAATCAGGGTCGTCTTTTATGCGGGTCAATATGGTAGGCCTAGTCTAGAAAACTGGCGATTTTTATTTTTTATTTATTATTTTATTTTGATTAAATTTGCACTTCCGGGATCTATGAACTACCACCCACATGAAATTGACTTTCAGTGGACAGCGTTTGCGTGGTGGCCATACGACACGGATCCTAATTGACTTTCAGTGGACGCTGTTTCTGTGGTGGCCACACATAATTATAACAGGTTATGTGCCAGGAGCACGCAATGCGTTGTTAAGAGGTTGTGCTCATTTCACGGATTTCTGTGAGATCAGGTTGAATTAAACCTTTGATTTAAGAGAATCTGGCGAACAAGTCGATTAGCATTGGAAACAAGTGGGATTATATCATCTCACTAGCAGATTTTTTCACTTGTCAAAAAAAAAAACAAAAAAGGAAAAAAAGGACTTGTTAGGATGGAGATTTTTTGCATCAGCCTACAGGCAAAACCTCTGACCACTTTGAATATGAATGAGAAATTTTTTTTTTTTTTACAATCTAATTGTAGATGGAATTTGCATCTAGCAAGGGAAAATATGGAGAGCGGCATGCTATCAGATTTCTCTGTGGGTGGGGAAGACACATTTTATGATAACAAATGTAAATGTAATGTGGATAAATAACATCCGGATACAATCTGGGTGCAAGTTGGCTAAATTGTCATAAATAGGCTAATAAAGGCACATTTTAATGACACAGATGAGATTAAACAGCTCCAAGAGAAACAGATCTATCTCACGAAGAACTATATCACTATGCTAATGCTAAGTACTGTAAAATTAATGACACTGGTTTGTCATTTTCTTCTTCTTTCTTGCGATAACAGTTGCTTGATTGCAGCACTGTCCTCCACTTTATAGCAGCTGGTGAAAATGCATATATGGGACAGAAGTTGAGTTTTGAAAGCCAGAAATCTCAGCACCTGGTTCAGGGGTACTGTGCACAGGATTAATACAATATGGTCACGTTTCTGCTGTGGGGCAACAAAAATATTGTGCACTGTACCTTTAAATCCACATTTTATGCTTGGTTTTAAACAATGTCATCTCTGTCCTTTTCTGCAGCCTCTCTACCCTCCATCCTGTCTTTCCCCCTCCTCTGTGCCTGTCTCACTCTGCCCCTCCTTCCCTTCCTTCGTCCTCGGTCGCCCTCCCAGATTCTCCGCTCCCCCCTTTGGCTAATTTCTTTGCTCCAGAGACGGCAAACATCATTACCGAGGATGAATCATTAACAATGTAATTAACAGAGGCGGGTCATCTGCACAAAAAGCAGTCTAAACAGCGGCACAGGGGAATGGAGACAAAACACCGGTTTGAGGTTGTTCATCTCGGCAAACACACACGCATACACACACACACACACACACACACAGCTCCCACATTTGGATGGTTGTCACGCCGGTCTTACTTGGTCCTATATACTGAAGATATACTTCCACAGTCACGTGACCGGAGATGAAAGACACACAGAGCAAACAACTGAACTTGGCCCTGGGAGAGGCGTTTAGGGTCTACTGGGAGGAGGAGTGATTATGGTATTGATTGAGAGCAGTAAGTGACTGCATCTACCTCTCTCTCTCATACACACACACGCACACACACACACACACAGACATCAACAAGGAAGCATGCAAGTATGCTTTTGCACACATAAAGACACAAAGAGATGCACAAAATCCACAATCTCATCACGATATCCACACTAACAATTTGCACATCCGCTTTCTCTCTTTCACACACATACACTCACATACACACACACATACACAAGCATTCGTTCAGTTCAGCTCAGCACGGACAAGTCTTGTATTGATTATCGCTGGCCTGACACCTTCATCAGAACTAAGTGGCAAAAGATGAGAGAGGCTGCGAGGAGGAAAAAGGGTGAAATGGTGAACGGGGCACTTGGGGGAGGTAAAAAGTGGAGGGGAATAAAGGAAGATGAGATGTGTGCACGGGGAGTGAGAATCTCTCTCACACACATCTCTAGTGCAATCACTCATACAGTAAATTTATTGATAAGTCAGAGAAAAAGCCCATGTGAACGAGCAAGGCTTGGGTTGTTCGCCTTTTTTAAGAAGAACGATGCTTCAAGTGTTAGCAATTGCAGGCCAGTATCAACTGTAACAACCACCTTTTGAATCTCTTATGTTTGAGCAGGTTGAGGAGTATAAAGTCACAAAATTGAATCATACAACTGTTCACAAAGCTACAGTGCATGGGCTTTAGACATACTGCTGTAAAATGCTTTGCTTCTTACATGAAGAACTGTCAGAACCTCAGGATATTACATGTGGGGTTCCACAAGGCTCTGTTTTAGGGCCTCCTTTATTTCTTTGGTATATAAATTGGTTGTGAAATGCAAGCTTCTGTTGTATGCTGAGGATTATTCAGGGTAGATAGCCATTGTCCCCTGGCTCTGATTGACAGCCACGTCCCAGATCCCTACCACGTAAACCTGAATGACACCGCTGTCTCTGCTCAAGGTCAAACTGAAACAGGGCCCGGGTCGATTTCTGACACCTGCAGGAATAAAACTCACTCTGTGAACAGGCTAGTGACATGGTCCACATGGATCAGGAGGACGACTGTGTACAATGCTACTCCAAACCCTGTGAAACTGGTGAGAATGGAGTCTGAGACTGATGCAATGAGATGCTACAGAGTTGAGGAAAATCTGCTGAATCTGCTGAATTGTTTGATACAAATGATCAATCTCAGAACTCATACAGTATGTGTTATCAATGGTAGGCTATTGAATGTAGCCAAATTGTATTTTTATAAAAATTGTTGTATGATTATGACACATTATGGCACCCACGGTAACATCAGTCCAAGGTCCAATTATGCCCAGATCAGCATAATTGTATTGTTTCGTTTTTTTACGGTGATTATCTCACGCTTCTTTATGTGTCTTTGTCTTTTAACTTCTTTGGGACCAAATAATTGTTTTCACTTGAACATGTTATCTCTTAGATGAGTTGTGTCTGATAATCCCTAAATAAAATCAATTAATCAACCACACACACACACACACACAAGCATTCATTTGGTTAACAAGTCTTGCATTGATTGTCGCTGGCCTGACACCTTCATCAGAGCAAAGTGGCAAAAGATGAGAGAGGCTGCGGGGAGGAGAAAGAGTGAAATGGTGAACAGGGCACTTGGGGGAGGAAAAAAGTGGAGAATAAAAGAAGATGAGATGTGGCGCATGGGGAGGGAGAAGGGGAAAGTCAGGAAAAACCGAGAATGACTGATGAGTAGAGTGAGTGATGGGAGATGGGGGAAGAAGACAGGCAGATGACGATGTAGTGGGAGAAGGGCAGGGCGCGATAAATCAAGGACAGGGTGAGGAACGCAGCCACAGTGTTGCTGAGAGAGCGGGGGGTGAGGGGGTGGAGAGGGTGGTGGAGCGCAAAGGGGAAAATAACGGGTAGGTCTGATCGCACAGCGTGATAGCCTCCGCTGTATGTGGGCCAGGCAGTAATGGTGATGTGTATCGAGCGAGAGCTGTCAGGCCACCTATTAGCTCATCTAACCGGCTGGAGTGGACAACTGGAACAGCGCTACAGGAAACAGGGCTGTGAGTGACATTTAGGAAGAGAGAGAGAGGAAGAGAGAGAGAGAGAGAGATGCTTAGAAAAAGTAAGAAAGATATGATCAGGAGGACGTCATATTAGTGCTGAAACAATTCCTCAATCTACGGGTTGATCAAGAGAAAATGAATCAATCATAATTTATAAAGTAAAAATCATCTACAGTCTGGCACCACAGACCTTAATTTTTCAACGTTTTTCATGTTCTGCAGCCCCAATTGAGCCAGATTTTTGTCAGTCGAGTCTCAGTGTATTGTAGCTTTGGAAATAACCACTCATGCATTTTTTCTACAGTTTTTAGTGAATTAAACTATGGCTATAACTATGAACTAAACTTTCCAGAGGACCTCCTGGAAGCCCCTCAAGGTCCCGTGGTGGTCCCCGGATCCCAGTTTGAGAACCACTGTCACAGACTGTTGAAATAATTGAGTAGATCCCTATAACAACAGCTGGGTGATATACTCTATTGGAACAGGTATGCTGTATTTGATTGTGCTCCATTAGGTTTTCTCTATTCTCTGTCCACCTCACAGCAGTCACCTTCTGGCTTCCCTTCAAATTTCCCCGAGTTCACTTTCATTCTTTCCCCCCTCATGCTTTTTACCCTGCTGGTTTATTTCATTTTTGTCCAATCTGTAGGTCCATCTGTCTTTCTCCCTTCATTCTCAGCATCTTTCAACTGTGCATTTGACTCTCTCGTTCCATCACCTCTGCCTCCTTCCCTCTTTGTCCTCCTCCTCCTCAGCTCTCTTCCCTCCCTCATCTTGACTCCTGTCAAATGTCGTCTTGTCATCTTCTTTCCTCCCGCTCACCTTGTCCTGTCTTGATGCCCCCATTCACAGCCTCAGGGAGAGATGGATGGATGGGTGGACAGATAGATGTTGGGTTGGAGGGACAAAGGTAGAGCTAATGCCTCGAATATTCTTCCAAGAGCAGGTTGCTGAAAGGTTGTTGTCAGCTTCCCACTTCCCTGCACATTGTAATGCATACTCATATCCTTGCTTAAACATTTTATGTCTGCAGTACTCAAGGCCAATGTGGAAGTGATGGCGCTCTGTGGTTAATGGAAAAGTCGTGGTGGCCTGCAGCTTCCGGCAAAACAACCCTATTTTTGATTCTGATTAGGTTGTGCAGCACCTAGAATCAATGAGCTGCACCACAAAAGAACTTTTTTTTCCATTCAACGCTGAAACACAAAGGGCGCAAATGGGCTGCCGCCTGCTGATTACACAGCAACTTCTGGCTGTGTGGGTGTATCTGCCGCCATGCCGTGGTGAATTTCCCATTGTTGGGAAAATTGCTGAGCTGTGTTCCCCAAAACGTTGTCCAGTTTATCACAGCGGACACTGGGCACATTTTCCACTGCTGTTTTGGAGATAAGTAGGTAGTTGATCACAAATTAAACCCAGTGCAGCCTTAAAGCTTCAAGTGGGGAGCGGGGCTTTGCGTGTGAGAACTAAAGAGTCTCCAGAGGGAGTTTAGAGAGTTCTAGTAATTGCTTGATAATGCTAATACAAAGCTCAAGAAAGAGATGCACTCAGCCAGCAGGGACTGATGCAAAACGCTTCAAAAGGCTTCAAACACCTCTTCCATCCCTTTGTCAGCGTAACACTGCATATGTAAGTTTCTGCGTGTATGTGTGTGTCAGTGCATGCCTGTTTGTGCATGTGCATGTGTGTTTGTGTGTGCACGTGTGTGTGTGTGTGTGTGTATGTGTGTGAGCTGCAGTCATCCACGCCAGTGTTCTCCCTGAGGGGGGCAGAGAGGGAGACGGAAATCAAAGGGCCCAGTAAGAGAGAGGCCGGGCTGCTCTTAACCCACTGACTATGAATTATGCATGCTGATCGATCTCACACAGACAAACACCGAAAGGTTCCCAAACTGCCAGAAAAAGATGGATTCTACCTTGCAAAATGAAGCGGAGGGGAGGCGGGAGGAGGAGGGAGCAGCAAACAGATTTTGCCTGCGGACATTCTGGAGAATGTAAACAGGCCAGAATACATGAGAGGGCCTGGAGATTTTCAATATTAGATCAGCTGTCACATGTTGTTTCATGGAGAGGCTAAACCGAGCTCTATTTATCATAGGCTTGTACTTCATTTAAACTGTTTTAATAGCTAACTAAAGTCAGCTGTGAATGTTTATAGAATACAACCGACAAAAAACACACTATCTCTTCTTCTTTTTCTCTCATCTATCCCCTGTATCTCTCCTCTCCTCTCTGAAATGACAATAAGTCGTTACAGTCTCATATCCATGCTTAAAATCTTGTTTCCACTTCACGTTCACAAGTGTAGCAACTATCCAGGAACTGTCAATATCATGAAACAAGGCAGGATGAGGCAAACGGTAGAAAATGACTCCTCCTGAAATGAGTAAATAGGATTCATAGACCGAGTGAACAATGAACTGACTTGTTTTGATGGATATTTTGGGAGATGACTGGCCATTATAAGGGCACTCATAAGAAACTGTAATGGACTCATAATATCTAATGAGTTCTTATGTAAGAGATAATAACTCTTAGGTGTGTGTTAAATGGTTTTAAGGCCTCTGTGAAGCACCCTGAAACCATTCAGCACACACTTACGAGCTGATTATCCCACTTATATCATGGTCATTTGCAAGCAATATAAAATAAAAGCATTTGCAAGTTTTTGGTCAAGTTTTTGGTTTGCACTCAAAATCAAAAGATTATGAAGCAAGAGCCTGCTGTTGTCATGGCAGAGAATAATTGTAGCCCCTTTGCAAATAAGCTGAATAGGAACATTATAAATTACAATGGGGTGAGGTATCTATCATTTCAAATACTTCAGGTGTCAGATCCTTATGCTGTTTTTTTTTTTTATTTGGTTTCTTTTTTCCCATTCTGCAAAACTGTTGTATTCTCCAAATATATTGAAAGAAATGTTAAACTCAGCCATTGGTGTGTTTTCCTTGATCAATTAATCAAGTCGATAACTCATCTGTGTTGCGGTTGATAATGAATAAGCTTTTTAAAGTTGCGATGCTTACAATTTAAGTGGCAAATTAATTTAGAGTGGTCATTAAACTTGAGCCAAACTACATGCACACCTGTCAGCCAATCAGGAAAGAGTATGGTATCAAACAATGCTACTGCTGCACTATATCAGCACTAAATGTAATGGAATATAGTGCCTAATAAAAATTTGTGAATGATTATGTATCTCTCTTACTTGTGATTTTTCATGGTTTATTTGTAATGCATTAGGAGTCTTTGAAGTGCACATGTGTGGATGCACGTGTACTACCAGCATTACAGCTGAGCTCTTATTGAGGAAACATGATTGTGTTCCCTCATAGCAGCTGGTAACACGGCAAAGAAAATGAGCATAAGGTCAAGTGGCAATTCGCTTGTAGTAGTCAAGTGGAAGAGTCCAATATAGCCCGGGGGTGCATGATGCAATACTGACATTATTTTTATTTTAACAAGAGGTTAGTCAAGAGGTGTAGTTCTTTTATATTAACAACTGATAAAAAGAAGCTTACTTGATGTTCTTTCCAGATGTTCACTTGTTGCTGCTTAATGATAAAACTGAGTGAATTGCAATCCCTCCCTTACAAGTGCCATAATAATGCATATAGATGTGGCAGTCAATAGCTGGGTTTCCATCCACCTATTTTTATTCGCATTTTCAGAAATTGCGAAAAAAAAAAAAAAAAAAAAAAAAAAAACTTGGATGGAAACGGCAGAAATTTGAAAAACGGCCGAAAATTCGCAAAAAAGTTTTTACGCTTGGAGGAGGTGGATTTCTCAGCCTATCGATAAAAGAAAATGCGACTTTTTGCTGTGGAAACAGGTTTTGCGAATAAATGATGACTGGACTGGATACCATGTCACACTTCTACGCTACAGTCTTATTATTAGTTATTATCATTATTATTATTAGTCACTTATTCCTCATTTAGGATGGTTCGGTACGAAGTTAGCGCTGCCAAAATAGTAACCAGACTTCTCCCAAGAGCCGACAAGTTCAGCAGGAATCTGTCCCATGATCAGTGTTGAGTGTCAGCTGAGTGTTTGTTGTTGTGCAGTCGACACACAGACGTCGATCTGACGGCCGACGTCATCTCACGGCACACTCTTCTCCCAATAATCGCAAAACAAAACTAATGGAAACAGGCATAAATTCGCATTTTCTTTTGCGCATTTTGACAAAATTCGCTCAAAAATTTCGATATATTTGGATGGAAACCAGTCTAATGTCGTGCTGTCCAGTGCTGGGCTGAAGCTGATATCAGTTCATTCAGCAGAGTCTCTCTCAGTGGGTTTCTTTCCCTCTCTCTCTCTCTCTCACTCACACACATAAACAAAACACGCCTCCCCTCTTTCAAACTCCGTAAGGGTTCCCCTTGCTTTTGTGCCATGACGCTCGTTTCAGTTCTAACTCACTAAACTGCGTTACAAAAGAGAAAATTGGTAATTGCCTTCCCTCTGAACAGCAACAGGTTGCAGCAGAGCGGCACCGCGGGGAAACGAAAATCAGTTCAGTGTCTCAAATATGATTTAAAATGCGCCGTGTCTCAGCGTAAAAACTCTGTGCACGTTGCCTTTCAATTAAATATACAGTACACACACACACACACACACACACACACAGCAGAGGAGCTCATGAAACATAAAAAACATAAATATGAATGAAAAACTCTGAAAGTGTATATTTTAAGTACAAACAGTCCAGTTAACTGAATGAAATACAAATACAAGATAATTAATCCCACTTAAAGTATTTCGTTTTTTTAATTTGAAACATTCATATTCATACATTCATATTAAGTTTTAAAAAAGTCCTGATTATCTTGATTATATTGGGATTGGTGGTGTGGTGCAGTGCAGTAAAGCAGCCCTGCTCCTGCGTTTTCAACTGTTTTTTTCATATTTTGTGCCTCTGTACCTGTGTAAGCTGTTGTTGTGCACAGACTACAAACACAGATATACTTATTCCTTTCATATGCAAGGCTCTCACATTTTTCATTCTCAAGCTTCCACATGCAAACGTCATATAATCCTGCAGGAAGTACCTGGGGCGGCTCGATATTATCTGGTGTACTGACACATACATAGCGCACGTTATCACTCTGTGCAAGCTCGGCGAGGCTGTAATTCGCTTAGTTCCCTCGCTAAATTACTGATGGGAGAGCGCAGATAGGCGGGATCTCTGTTTATTCGTGGGCTAAAGAAATATTCGAGAGAGGGTGCATATAGGCCGATAAGACCTTATCCGGCGCGTGAGGCGGTATAGCTTCCCCCGACACGCAGCCACGGTCAACCCTCCTACATGTGACGCTGGGCCTTCGGGACACACAGCTCGGGTTCACGGGTCACAGTTTGCTCCGAGGCCGTCGCTGCCTCGGCGCTGAACCTTTCCCTCAGGCGTCGCGCTGTGAAGGTGCCAGCCCTCTCTGCCCCGCACGGCCCCGACGTAAAGCCGCCGCAGAGGGGCCACCGAGAGGACATGGTGAAGGACCGCCATTAATGCTCTCAAGAGGTCATCGTGACCTGAGAGCGAGGGGGAGGCTGCAAGCTGTGAGGGTGTGTGTAAGTGTGTGTGTGAGAGAGAGAAAGAGAGAGAGGGAGAGAGCAAACCGGACAAAATTAATAATACTCATAATAAAAGGACTATTCACTATATATCAGCATACACCACTGCCACATGTTTTTGTTTTACTGCGTTTTCTATTCTGTGATACTCCCTCCATTTACGTTTATATGATGTTTATTTTACCTGTGCTGTTACTGTGCTACTTCAACAATTATCACCGCAATTCTGCTTGTTACTTTTCATTTTACTAAACTCTTTTATCGTAATTGCGAACGCCATCCTTATTGTTTACGACTAAAGCTTTGGCCGTATCAGTCAGGCTCGCTGAATAGAAATTGAATAAAGAGAGAGAGAGAGAGACTGCAGAGGAAAAGGAAGCAAAGAGCATTCACTGACAAGATAACAGGACACACATACACACACACACACGCACACATACAAATGCAGTAGGTGGTAGGTGTGTTGTTTATGCATTTTACTCTTTTTGCTCGGCACCAATTGTATCTCGGCCGTTTGACTGGGCTGCTCTTGTCACACTCAGGCCAGTGAAGAAAAGTGAATTGAATTGAAAAAAGGAGGGAGGGAAAGACAGATGAAAGGGAGAGATAAGTTTCCCTTGAGAGGGTGCTACGGTATATCTGTGTGCTTTTCAGTGTGTGCACTGTCGCTGAATGCAGTTGTGAAGGTTTGTGGCGTTTTAGTGCTTAGCTGGTAAAATAAATTGGATGTAGATAGATAAATAAATAAAAAAAAAATAGATAGCTGGATGGGACTGTCTTCACAAAAGAAAATATGTGTACGGAGAGCCTGGAGGCATTTAACTTGGCAAGAAAACATTGTGTTTGATGGTGCATCTGTAGACCTATTAACTAAATCTATGTGATATTTAAATAGCTTTAGTGTCGGTAATTTTGTGGGAGGTCTAAAATAAATGTAACTGCCTCAGACTGAGCGGCCATTCTGCTCCATTCAGCCGGAGCCGGCCACGGGGCGGCGGGGTGATAAACCGAGTCATCAGTGGGAAAGTGGGACTTTGGTCGACCTAAGAAATGCTTAGTCAGAGACAGAACTTTGCACCTCCAAAAAGTCAGTATGTCAAACAATTCCTTATATTTCCTATATTTCCCTCCTTTAAAAGAAAAGGGAAAAAAATTGTGTGAAAGTGCCGGTATTTTTCTTTCTTTTCTTCTTTTTCTATATGTGATAAACATGGATACTTAGTTATAAACGTAATAATTGTTGTGGCCCGACCTTAGTTATTTATTTTATTTTTTTTTTCATTATTTTGCTGATGAGCAGATGTCTCTGCTATCGACTATATAGAGACTGCTTTCAAATGTATACCTGCTTTCTATGTTGAATTAATAAATTAAAAAAAAAAAAAAATTCCTTGAGTGAGTAGCAAACATTTTTACGGCACATTTTGAAATACTTTGCAAACATAAAAATTACAAACAAAGAGCGATGCGGGCCAAAGTTAAAAATCTGAAGTTACAAAGTAGCAGCAAAGACATGAGGCTGGGGGAAAAAAGTGTACAAACTCCTTGATCTGACTCCTCTCATCTCTGTAATCTGTTACTCCCACAGTCTTTTTCCGACATCCCCTGCAGTTTGCACTGTACTTCCTTCAGTTTTATCCTCCTCTCTCCCCATCTGTCTCCCCTGCTCTCTCTCTCCCTCACCACTCTGTCCTTCTCCATTTCCCTGGAGTAGCGGCATATGTGTGTATGTGTGGGTGCATGCATGTGTACATGAGGAGTGTGTGTGTGTGTGTGTATCTCTGCATGCTAGAGGAAGTGACTGCGGCTCCAGCAGTGCAGTGTCGGCTTAAGTCTGGGCTTTACATGTAAGCCTGAGCGGTCGAAGGAGATGAGGCCTTTAAGCCACATGACCTCCGCTGTGTTTTCACGTGTGTGTCAGTCTCTCTCTACCCCTCTCTCTCTCTCTCCTTCTCGACACCGTACACACATGTGAAGACAATCTTTCGGATGACCTGGGAAAGGTGATTAGTCCTTGATGGAACACATCCATACCGTCCGCCTCACACCTCAGTAATGGGACTCGGGAGACTCCGACTGTACATCAACAACTCACTATTTCACCTGAGAGAGGAAGCCCAGATAATGCAGTGCATCATCATATCTGCGAATTGCTTATTCAACTGAGCATCGCTGAACCCGTCACATGAAGGTCTCGGGGCCTGAAACATATTACACACACACACATAGGGGGAAAAATAACAGCTGAGGCGGCAGGTTCAGACGTCCCATTAGGCTGCTGTTGTGCAGATCAATAGTGATGTTAGGAGTTATTAATGTTGTGAGCTATAGTGCAGTGCTGCGTTCAGGAGAACTGAGAAGTTTCCTACTCGGGAATTCCTATTTCCCAAGTGAAGTTGTGTTTTTTTTTTTTTTTTTTTTCCGGCTACTCTCACAAAAGCAGAAGCTGTCGAATACAAAATATCAGAATCGGAATCAGAAATACTTTATTGATCCCTGAGGGGGGATTTGGTCAGCTGCAGTGGTTTAAATTCTCAAAAGAAGAATTGTATAGCAAGAAATAGAAAAGAAATAAAAAAAATATGTGCCTTACAACTTTGTAAAAAAGCATGTGCATTATACATTTTATCAAGTACTAACAAAAGTTTGTGCATTGAGTCATACAGAATAAATACAGGAATAAGAAATGCATGTGTAAAAAAGTAAACCTATATACACCATATATACACAGGGACTGTTGAATCGATGTCACATCCTACAGGTATAAATTATTGCCCAGTTAAATGGTTAAACAATTTAAAGCATGTACAGTGATGCAGTTCACTCTGACTATCTTATCTTCCACAGGATGCTACACCTTTCTTATAAAAGCGACACGGTGTTCTTGAAAATGTCTTCCCTGCAGAGACAAAACTGTGATGCTAGCTGTGCATGGCTAATTTATTAGCAACACCCCAAACTATGATGAAATAGATGCAAAGCAAAGGAAACCAGACAGATAACACATGCATGTATCCACGGCTAACTGCAGCCAGCTCGTACTGAGAAGTGGTTTTCCAGTAGGACATACAGGGTGTCCATAAAGTCTCTTTACAATTTAACAAATGTATTACAAAAGCAAACGAATAGACAAATCTGTGGAAATTATTACAAAATGAGGAGTAAATATTGAAGTTTTTTTTTTTTTTTTTTGCCTCATTTAATACGCCTCGATATGGCTCATCAGTGGTGGCGATGGCATCAGGGATCTTTTGCTTCAGGTCGCTGATGTCCAGTGTGATTAAAAACTTTGATAACCACTGAGTACATAGAGCAAATCTGATTACCATATCTCATCAATTGCTTTGGTAATAGATTTTTTAAATTGTAAAGAGACTTTGTGGACACCCTGTATATCTGGCTTCCCATATCAGCCTCATGAATGCAAACGATGATGGTTATTTTGTTGGTTATTTTAGTTATATGACAACACAAAAGTACATCTTGAGTTAACTTAAACTGTGAGAAAGCCCTGAGATTCTGATAAAATCACAAGTTTGAGCGCTGTTCATTTGGAGTTTTCCTCCTGACAAGATAGAAACTTCCCGGTTCCACTTGTCATGAACGCAGCATAAGCCTCAGAGGAAATACGACATGGCGTGGGTGAATAATATCTTGTCAGTCATCAATCACTGTTCTACTTTTCCACAGAAATCTAGCCACTATGTAGATTTGCACATGTTCACTGCCATGATATTAATGCAGACGCAGAGACATCGCTGCAAGTCTGGGTTTTGTTTTTCAGTCCTCTCACACACGTAATCTAGTATTTCTGCATATTTGCTCTTTGCCGTGGTATTCACTGAGAGCTGAAGGGGAGAGCTGTTTCTAAATCACCACCCCGACTCACACGCTTACAGGAAGTGCGAGCCCAGATGTACAGTACGCCCCCGGGACACTACATGTGAAATGGGGCAGATTAACAAGGAGGAAAGTCATCGTGACTCAAACAGTACATCACCTACAGCAAAGTTTAACACATAAACAACAGCTTTACTTGAAGGAACCAGAGCAAAAAAGTACGTCGAGAGCTTCTTCGCTGTGTTTAGGACACATGGGAGGCTTGATAGGAGGCAAAATCTGCGGGATTGACGTGGGCTTTTTCTGTGTGTGTGGGTATGAGAGCTGCTATCACATCACTGACTGACAGTCAATCTGGAAAAAATATAGGATGGGGTGGGGTGAGGGGGGGGGTTCAAGACAATGATCCTGACAGGGAGCAGGGTTATAATGAAGATGGAGGGGTGCTGCGGCACACAGATAATACACACACACTCTACATCTCTGTCACTCGTCTGCAGGGAAAACGGTGAAAGACTGTCACTCGAGGGGGGGGGAGACACGCAGAGCACCAGCTCAGATGAACACCCTCCTCACTTTTTCTCTTTTCCTCACCAGATTTACACTATTTCCTTGGTATGTTTATGCTCTGGGGGATTGACACATGACACAAACAAACGAACAACAAACCGGGGCCAAGGAAAAAAATGTGGAGGAAGATGAAGAAGACGCCAAAAAAAGAGGAGAGGAGGGATTAACAAGATGGAAGGCGCAGGCAGAAAAGAGGACAAGTGAGTGATGTATCTCAGGGAGAGGTCCGGTGTACCGCAGGCATTACCGAGCCTCTGTTCTTCCCTCTACATGCAGCTCTGTCAGCGGCTCGGTGTCTCAGCCCGGCCGGGTTGTCGATCACAGCAGCAGGCTTCCCCTCAGCCCCCCCGGCCACCGGCGTGTGCACGGCACGCTGGGCAAAAAGTAATTTATTTCATGTTGTATGCACAAGAACCCACACACACACACACGCCAGGCTGCCTTCAATGCAATTTACTGCATTGCATTTTTTGCAGCACTGCATATGGAGCGATGTTTCGGGCTGCAGGGTTTTCTGATGAGGAGCTTTCGACCTGCAGCAGGAGTGCGCTCCACTCGGCTGGCTCGTCTTCCTCTGCAGTGGCAGCGACGTCTCTTACTTCTCCGGATGAAGTCATTTTACAGCCCTGACTGTTTTCTTGGCAACTCAAACTACAACAAGTCACACTTCAGCTGTGAAGTTATGGTGATGATAATGCAGTAGGACTCCAAAATGTGTTGCCAAAGTTGTTTTGTTGTCAGCCAAAAACTGAAAATCCAGTCAAGCCATACACTAAAGCAATAATCAACCAATAATACGCTAAACAACACCCACATGAGTTTGACTGGCATCACCTTATTATCATAGTAAGAAAAAATACAGATACAAATAAATAGGGAAACAAATAAATGTGAAAATAGATTTTTTGGTTTGTTTGTTTGTTTGTAAGCACTGTTTGATTTCAGTTTGCTGATTAGTAATTAGTAATTCATTTGTTAATTTTAGTTATTTATTCAAATGCAGTTTAAATTGTTTCGATTTTCTTTTATGAATGATAATGCTTACTCTATTTTTGGTTGGTTTATTTTTGTAACTGATGCTTCTTTTTCCTGCTGTGAAGCACTATGCAACTTTGAAAAATATGCTACATAAAAAAGTCTATTTATTTATTCACTTCTATGAATTTCAGTTATTTCTTTATTTACTTACTAACTTGTTTACTTGAGTCTATGCACCATATAATAAACCTCTGTTAGAGTCCTGATTCTGTTTTCTTACACTCTCTTGTTTCACTGTTTTGTTTTTATTGTCTCATTTAAACTCTTGTTGAAAATGTACTGACTCCGAGAAAGGGCTTTTGCTTATCTGCGCACTTGTGTAAAAAAGGCTGACAAAATAAGGAAAATTGAAGTGTGTGGGGGAAAAAAAAAAAAAAAAAAACAGTTGTTGGCAGTTGTTGCATCAAGACTAAATCCATTCAAAAGATGGAAAATGAAGACGCGGGCAAGTCCGGGGAGAGTTGGTCTCTCCAGCTGACGTCAGAGCGAGATGCTGACTGCAGCCGCTCGTTTCATCATGCGCCCGCGGTTGGCATGTGGCGAGCCTCGTGAATCCTCCTTTCCTCGCTGGAAACCTACTGTACACTCTTGACAACGCGGGTCCTAATGGCAGAAAATTACAGGTGACCAAAGCAATCCACTGTCAGGTCCCTATGGGCTTCTCCGAATGATGTGTGACCACACTGTGCAGACATACACACACACACACTGATGCACATACACACAACTCACGGTGATGCCCTCCGCCTCGGGGAGCTGTAATGAGGAAATAATGATCATAATTGGTACGAGGCTCTACCATTAGGCGAATAATTGAACTCACAGTCCTGCACCTTAAAGCCTAATCAGTTTGGCCTTTACACACGACGACGCGGTCTCGAATGGAGCAACATTTCATCATGCAAGCATCTTCCTCCATCCACCAGCCTCTCCTCCCTCCCTCCCTCCCGCCTCTGTGTAAATCGACTTGAGCGCGGCCACAGTCGAAACCTTGCAAAGCAGCTCAACATGTGGCGCTTCGAAATTCTAACAAGAACTTGCCGGCTCTCTTATTCACCTCCCTGATTAAACCCTTATTGATCTGAGAGAGACGAGAGGGAGAGGAAGAGAGAATAAACTGAAAGAGACGCGGCCAAATGAGTTGTCATCTCCCAGCGCCCCCAAATTAACCGCCGAGAGCTCGGGTTTGAACAGGAAGTCCAGGAGCGAGGCGGCTGCGGCGGCTACTAATTCATCTCTTTTATGAACGCAATCAACTTGTCAGGGTGCATGATGGGTGGAGGATTTGCCCTTGGCGAAGTGATTTCATCATGACATCACGGTGATTTGGTGCGCCTCCATCCGTCGAGCCAGACTGAGTGTAACTCTTTGCAACTCTCCCTCTGTCTCCAAGCTTTGACTCATCCGACTGTCGAACAGGTGTTTCCATGTATTTGAGCTTGTTTGCTGTATAAACCCGGCACGAAAAGTTTTTTTTTTTTTTTTGTTTTTTCCCCCCCGAATTCCTCATTAATATTGCGAGCGCTTGCACCAGCCACTGCACTTTTTGTCTTGTATAAATGCCCTGGCATTCTTTTGAAAATGTCCCAGACACATCAGCCTTCACCGGTGTAGCAATTCATCAGCAATTATTAATTAATCAGAGTCGGATATAATAAATAGTCTGGTGAAATCGTCTGCAATTTTTTAAGTGGTAGAAATACAAACTGAGCTATCTTTGCCACAATGACAGATTTTTAATAAAAAAAAAAATGCTCAATTCAAAAATGCAATATGGGAAGTTGCCTATTAAATCCTTACAGTTAGAAATAATGATGCATACAAGGTTATCAATTATTAGAAATTACAGCTACATGCCATTAACATGAGCTAATGAGAATGTAAATTATTTGCATTCCCTGAGCAATTGCACACAGCGTCAGCGTTCGTTGCTATTTTGATGTTCCAATCTTTCAATTCTGTCTCTTGGTTGCACCAGTAATAGTCTGATCTATTGCATCACCTGTGATTTCTGCCGTGTTTTCATGTTTTGGCCTATTTTTTTCCACAATACTTGGTGAAACAGAGTTTACGGGAAAAACTGTATCCAGAAAAGGTGTTTACATGTTTATTCTAGGTAACATCAGCGTCGTCCAGGTAGCTTATCTGAGTATTTCATAAGCAGGACACACAGGTATTCACGGTACTATAACTGAGATGTGGTGCCGACTCAAAGACAGGATGTATCCCCTTGTGTGTGTGTGTGTGTGTGTGTGTGTGAGCTTGGTTTGACCTCTGACCGGCCTGTACCTCATGCCTCGCGTGGAGCGGTTCTGGAGGTTCTGCAGCAGCTGCGGGAGGCCGAGCATGGCCTCGAACATCACGGCCAGCGAGCCCAGCGCCTCCACGAACACGGCGGAGTCGAGCAGCAGCAGGGTGACCAGCGCGCACAGCACCGTGAAGCCGAAACAGAAGAGCAGGTAGTCCTCGAAGGCACTCCACTTCCAGAAGTAGCGCAGGTCCAATTCTGGGAAGGAAAAAGGAGAAAACAGGCGGACTTCAGATACACAAGTCGAATTATACACTGATGATTCATCAGCACAGGGAACAGCAGAACTAAAAATGTGTCCTATACCTTCAGGGTCAGTACGTGGTCAAGTGAAGATGTATGGAGATGGTCAACCGTATGATTATTTACCGGAATAGTCCATCTTTGATTCAGACACAGTCGATGGAAAGTCTCTCATTTATTATTCAGTTTTGTGAACTTGTATTTTTTTTGTGTGTGCGATATGTGAGGAAAGATGGAAAATAAGACGTTACAATCAACGTGATGGGTCGGAGAGTGAGGCAATGGGAAAGAAAGTGAAGATGAGGACGTACAGCGGGTGGGTTTTTATGATTGAACAAAGAAGAGGAGTGAGAGGGAGGAGGCGTGTGTGTGTGTGTGTGTGTGTGCATGTGTGTGTGCCTGCTGGTGCATGACTGGGTGCTTGGGCGCAGATGGAAACAGAAAGGAGGAAGGGTGATGCATAGAGAATGAAGGTGAGGACGGCGATATAGGAAAATGGGGGGAGGAGGAGGAGGGAGGAGCGGGAAAGAGAGAGTGTTTCATTAGCGAATGCATAAAAATTCTGCAAACGCAGCACTCCTAAATCAATACGGCGCACATGTATAAGTGAATGAAACAAAGACAAATGAGAGACTCAAATGCTTTTACATTTATATTAGTCTGGAATAACCTGGCCTTTGGTGAGGCCGGGCTCCAGCATTTAGTGAGTTTATTACCGTTGGTATAAAGCTATACTTACAGCCCTGTTCACCACATGTAGCCTACAGGAAGCCATTCCCCTGACTGATACAGCCCTATTCACCATGTGCTTCCAAAACAAGCTGTTTGTTGTCTCAAACAACATAAGCCTGTATGAAGTGGAGAACCGACAATCCTGTGAGACAGTCCAGAGGCAACACACATATTCAGAGCAAAGACATTTTTTTGTTTTCCCTCAGGTTTTATCTACAGCTGAAGCCTGGACACAAGACAACTGTCCAAGTTTGCAGTGAAACAAACTGAATGTCCAGCGTCATGGCAAAAGTACAACACAGTAAGTTGAAAAATAACTCCTATCGTTTTCAACAAAGAGGCACCAACATCATACAGAAACAGAGTATTTGTATCTCAGATTTTACCCAAGACTAATATCTGATACCAAAAGCCATGAAAAACATCTCAGAAAAACAAAACAAAACAAAAACAAAACTGTCTCGATTGTCTGTATTTTATGCATTTTCTGTATTCATGGGAATAAAGGCTTTTATACCATCTATTTCACCCAGTGATCTTACAAGTTATGGATTAGATTGATTGATATTGATATTGTCACTGAAAAAGGGCATCCAATTTTTTTGATTATGAACATGCATATTCTATTTGTAGTTTTTAAGTTTGCATGCATGTATTTGTTCATGTACATGTTTTTTCAGAGTGCTATGGTGGTAACCACTGAGGGAGACTTCCTGGCTTTGAATAGGACCTTCAGAAAGATCAGGCTCTGTGTCGTTCAGTACAGCAGCAGTTCAATAATCATATAAAAAAGGACTAATACCATGACTGCATATCAGTGTTGAACCTAACACTGAATGGGCATACTGTAGTACCCTTTGCTACTGCAAAGCAAAAAGGTATACACGTGACAAAATTTGCCAATGGGACGAAATAATAGCACTTGATTCAAATGCAGTTCCACTTGTTTCGGGAATTTTTTTGAGGAGAACAAGCATAAATATGTTGAATGAAGGCAGAATAAGGCAGATCAGCCCACTAGTGTCACGAAAATGACACTTGATTCAAGAAAAGTCTGGAAACAAGTTGATTAACATTGGAAAAAAGTTGGATTATCTCATCCCACTAGCTTCTAACAAGATTTTAGGACGGAATATGAAACAAAATAACATGATTCGTATCTCCATCAGATGTGAAGCAGGTTTTGGTGTCAAACAGCTTGAAATTCAGATTCGGGGGCTTTTTTTTCCCCGCCTTTGCAGACAACAGTGCAGGAAACATTACTCATTTACTCCATCCACATTCACCGCCACCAGTGGACCATGATGTGAGATGATTGGTAATCTCTCACTGGATTATGTATGGCCATGGAGCCGTGGGAAACCAGCTGACATCAGCTGAAGGGGATTGATGGCTGAATAAAAACCCATTTATTGTTATTATTTTATATAAGAGCCAATTGCACTCCCTTCTGTACCTCTTCCTATTTTAGCAATTCATCTTAAACTTTCACTGACTTTTGATCTACTGTTTAGAGATTTTATTTATTCATTTACTTTCTTTTTCATACGTCCGAGTCTGATTGATTGATTAATTGATTGGACTGTGATGCATGTAGGAGAGCACCTGCTGTGCATGCGCTTCACACTCCGCCTGCACATGATACAGGCTGAGGAGATACACCACTGTGTGCATGTGTGAGATAACATGCATAAACACACTGGTGGAAGCACACAGGTTCGATCGCACACACACACACACACACACACACACACAACACCTGGCTGAGATGTTTCCCATTACACTCCGATGAGTTGCATCTGCCGCTGCATCCTGGGCCGGAACAGAGTGAGACATCTTGCAGCGTGGCGTCTTTGTGGCAAACGGCGAACATGATTAATGACTTTATTACCGAGAGCCACACACGGCACATCGCCAGTAGATGACAAGATAGAAGGAGCAGGCGTGAGGAAAAACTCACACACATGCACTCTCTCTTTCTCAGTCTCTGTCTCTTTTTCTCTCTCTCACACACACACACACACACAGATACACACACTTCGAGACATCTATCAAGTTTCAGCGCGTGACTAATGTCCATCCTCAAGGACTGTGGCACTGACAGAAGCCAAAAAGAGAAAGAGAGCCTGGCACACTTCAGGTTTTATTCAAAGGTCCCGGCGTCCCATCCCTCAGCAGTACATCAAACCTGAGCGAGTGCAGCCGTGGCTCTGCCACAGCGGGCTGGCACGAGGAGACAGGGCAGCCAGGAGGGGGGCTTAGAGGCTGCGCTTTATCAGAGACATAAAAGCGCCGCTTTCCTTTTGAATGAGGCCAAGGAAGTGAGGTATAAACACGCTGACGCCAGCAACAATGAGAGGAGTGGTATTTCAAAACCTCTGTCAACTTTTTCGGAGTGTAAAGCCACCCACTGAGCCTCTCGCCTCTTCATTTCTCCCATTTTTAATTCGGCTTACCTTCCCTCTCTCACTCGCTCTCTCTCTCTCTTATCAAGAAACACACACATGCACACACACACATACACACAAACACTCTTTTCTTGTCCTCTTGCTCCGCAATCCAATCTACTTTCATGCATACAGCAACACACACCTAATCTCACTTCCTCTTATCCCCCCTCCCTCTCTCTCTCTCTATCCTGTCTCATCGCTTCCTCCTGTGTTTACCTGCGGGGTCAAATTGCCTGGAGAAGTTAAAAGAATCGATGTAGTCATGCATCATTCATGGAGTCATCTCGTTCATTTGCCCTCCTCCCACACCGCGTAGCATCCTAACTTTCCTTTTACCGAGCAGCTCTTTCTTTGTCTCGTGTTTTGACCTCATTCTGACCAGGTGTCCCCTCTGCTGCTAAAAAAAACGTTATAAATTTTGCAGCACAGGCTTCGTCACATTCCACAAAAGGTAAGACAGGTGACATATAAGATCTTTTCTACTGGCCACATGACTAGAAATACTCCAGTCAGTAAAAAGGAAGTAGGTGCATACGCTTCATTGTTCTCGGGGAATAAATACTGTTGTGTCTGGGCAGTCCCTGTCAACTCACTGGAAATGTCCCATTTCATCTACAGAAGTTTGCACTTGAGAACTGCTGATGAAGTTGTACATACAAGTCGTAAACTTGTATTTATGATGTGGACAGCTGGTCCTATTAGTCAGTAAGCAACCGTGATCTAAATAATTTATTCCTGGTATTCTTTGTTGATATATTTCAGTGGACAACGCCGCACATCCAGCTCCCGGAAGACACACAGTAAACCAACACAAACACCTGAATATACACTACTCACAAAAAGTTAGGGATATTCGGCTTTCGGGTGAAATTTCAGGATGAACCTAAAATGCATTATAACCTTTACAGGTGAACTTAATGTGACCTTCTGTAAACTTTTGAATGCACATGTCCAACTGTTCAGTGTTTCAGTACTTTTTGCACAAGTTGCTGTTCTCTAACAAGGAGCTTAACGGCAAAATTCACATCAGGTGTTTGATGCTCCAGCTCATCGAGGTCGTATCATTAGGGAACGGCTGCTGGAGACTGGGGTACCTCAGATGGAGTGGCCTGCACTTTCTCAGACCTGAATCCCATAGAAAACCTATGGGATCAGCTGAGTCGCCGTGTAGAGGCTCGGAGCTCTGTACCCCAGAACCTCAATGTCCTGAGGGCCGCCCTTCAAGAAGAGTGGGATGCCATGCCTCAGCAGACAATAAGTCGACTTGTGAACAGCATGAGGCGTCGCTGTCAAGCTGTAATTGATGCTCAAGGGCACATGACAAGTTATTGACACTGACATTTTTTGTTGTGGTATACCCACCACTGTTGTTGGCTTTTGTTTCAAGAAATTGTTTGAGATGAGGAAATCACCAGTGTATGCTTCTACTTAAATGCCCTACTTTCATGATATAAGATCACTGTAGCGTGAACATTTTACATTTTCCATAAATTTCACCCGAAATATCACGCCAAATATCCCTAACTTTTTGTGAGTAGTGTATGCTAGAAGCAACTTTTATCAAAACAGGCCTGCATTCCAAAATAATAAAAAACAAGACATATGACTTTAAGGTCATCTTTCAGTGCATAACCATCAAATGTCTTAAAATATAATAAACATATACAAATATACACAGAGAAAACAGCTCAAATCTAGCTTTTCAATGAGAGGGAAACTTACCCAATTTCCTCTTGGGGATCAATAAAATATTTTTGATTCTGATTCTGATTATTTAAAGACTGTGGAAACGTCACGGGGCTTCCTTATCATTCTTTGGTCAGAGGAAAATTGAACATCTTGGAAACAGAGCCGCTTTACAGCGACACTCGAAGAAGCTGTGCCATAGTTGATAATCTAACCTTGTAAAAAAAAAATATCTGTGAATCTCTTAGTTACATTAATGTTCATGTGAAGCAGCCGATTCAACTTGGTTGTTTTTTTATTTTAGGAAGGAAAAACCAGTCAACACACCAGCAAGTGACCGGTGTGGCTTCGCCTCAAGTGGCATTTTAGAGCATCCCAGCCCACAGCCTCGGCGGCGTTTGGTGTCTGGTGACTTCAAAGCCCCCCTGAGACAAGAGCACCGGGAGGGGGCGAGGCGCGCTTTCTTCTCACTGACTCTTTCCTTACACAAAGCCCGCTCCAGATCAAACAATTCAATTACTAAAACGGCGGAAAAAATAGCTTCAAGGATGTCGATGTGTGTATTTGTGTGTGTGTGTGTGTGTGTGAGGGAGAGAGGTAGCAGCTTTAGAAAGATAGGGTTATCATTGTGTGAGTGTGAGCACGAGCACGCATCGAATTTGTGTGTGTGTCTACGCGAAGCTGCACAGGTCGATCAGTCTACACCTGTGCACGTGTGTGGGAATGAGTGTGTGTGTGTGTGTGTGTGTGTGTGTGTGTGTGTGTGTGTGTGTGTGTGTGAGAGAGATGGCCTCAGTAGGTCTATCTGGGATACAGCAGAGTCGACACTTGCCTTTGTTCCAGTGCTGTTAACACCTTGACTGTCTCACACCAGCCAGAGAGCGAGACAGAGGCTGGGGGAGAGGAGAGCGAGGTGCATGGTGGGGGAGGGGTTAGGGGGGCGAAAAAGAAAGAGAGAGAGAGAGAGAGAGAGAACTGGAGCGAGCGAGCAGCATAGACTCAGTCAACTGGATATGTGGAGGGTAAACTCAAGGCACTTCCCATCCGGCCGAGCGGGGAGCTGAGAATAGAGACGGTGAGACAAAGACAGAGATCCGCCCTGACAGCTCGAGAGGCTCCAGATCTGCTGACTCAGCACTGTCAGTTTCTGAGCAAGACGCCGCCGCCACCGCCACCGCCGCTCTGCTCTGCTCTGCTCCGCGAAGTCGACTCAGTGCACTTTAAGACGGCTGACAGCTAGTGCTCCTGACGGCTCCTGGATTCTGCCTTTTCTGGGCCTGACTCACATTCAGCTCCCTCTAACTTGTGTGTGGTTTTTTGTTTTGTTGCATTTTTGTTGCATGTAAAGGATCCAATTCAACTAACTGGTCAAATCCTTGAGTAACAGCCACAATAAAACAGGCCTCAGAGGTCATGCTGTTATTTGGTAGCCTGTTGGATTATAAGGGGGAAAACTTCTAGTGTGAGGTCATCGACTTGCAGACAAATTAATAAATGCCTATTCTGGGCTCTTGTCAGACTTGAGGTGGGAAAAAAAGGTGTTATCCTGTAGGTCTGGGTTGGGTTCACACAGAACTTTTTCGGCCAAGGGTCAAGTTGGGCCGAGTTAAGCCCTGCACTGCAAAAACGCAAAATCTTACCAAGATTATTTGTCTTATTTCAAGTCAAAACTGTCTTATTTCTAGTCAAAATATCTCATTACACTTAAAATAAGACATGATCACCTCAGAAGTAAATTGTTTTTAGACAATTGTTTTTAGACAGAGGTGATCATGTCTTATTTTAAGTGTAATGAGATATTTTGACTAGTAATAAGACATTTTTGACTTGAAATAAGACAAATAATCTTGGTAAGATTTTGAGTTTTTGCAGTGTGGTGCCATTCAGGGGCGGATCTACCCTGGTGGCATGGCTTAAAACAGGCCCTGCCACCCCAGCTGCCACCCCAGTTCGGGCAATCTAATAGGAATACATAAAAAAATAAATAAATAAATGGTCAGAAATTTTGAAAATCCGCTGTCTGAGTTCAAGTGAAAGTGGCATAAGATGACACAGCAGCAGCTACCGTTCCTGTCATTTTTCAGACTGAATTCACCAGTGATAGAAAGATAACCGCTGATACAACCAGAATAAGATCATTTTTACTTTTCGACACTGAAGAAATTAGAATAATCCGAACTGTGTCAAGCTAATGGGTCTGTATTCAAAAGGTTTATGGTGTTGGCTCATTAGTTAACTGTCTTTCTTTCTTTCTTTCTTTCTTTCTTTCTTTCTGCCATCCTGTAAAATTTCCATGCCACCCTTTAGCCTCCCTTTAACTAAAGATAAAAATGTTTCAAACACCATTTTCAATCACACTGTGACTGCAGCAGGGGCGACCATGTGAAAACCCCATGTATTTCCCCATAGTCAAAATGTGTCGGATCCAGGATTTCTTATGGTTTGTGCTCATTGTTATGTTAGGCTCCTGAGGCCTGTGTGTGTGAGGATGCCATCTTCCAGTGTTTCCATGGCTCTGACTCACAGTGCAAAGGGCCAACTCCACTCATACCCTAACCTGACCTAGAAAGCACAGTCGGCGGGCAGCAGCTTTTCCTACAGCATGTATCAGCTGAGCCGGAGCTTTTTTTTATTTTTATTTTATTTATATTTCTTTTTTCAAGTTCACCGAGCTCAGTGGAGTATTGACAGGAACAGACATACCAGAAAAAAATCCTCTAATACCTTTGTGTCATGTTTTAAAAAAAGACACCACAGACTGAGCCTCTGCGGTCATTGGGATGAACAGAAATGCTCAAGCCGCTGAACCGTTCTGAACTCGATCTGAACATTTTCTGTGCGGCCCAGACCGGAGAACGAAGGCTTGTTTTTACGCTCTGGAAGGCGGCGGGAACACAAGTTGGTTCGTAAGCGGGACAGGTCTTAATGAAGATAGATACCAGGGCTGGAAGTCAACGAGTCTCTCTCTCTCTCCATCCGTCTGTCTTTCTTTCTCTGGCACCTCTGAATAATGCAAAAGCTTCAAAATAGTTCCACTTCTTTGGTCACTCTGGGTATGTACAGTAACAAACAAACACACACACCTGAGGACAAAAATGCGTCACCCTCCCAGCGGCTTTGACTCTGCTACTAACTCATATTTAACACTGGGAAAAATTGCGCCGCTCAGTTAAATATAGTTTGTTTTTAATTTAACGGGCCAAATTTGAACACCGCTGACTCATTTCAATTACATACGAAAAGAGGTTTCTCTAAAACTCTAGTGCTGATCATAAATATTCTCATTATCCTCCTCTCCCGCGATCAAGTCTTTACGCAAACTTTTCATTTGTCGGCGGGGGAATCGAGCAATCCGCACGCTGATCAGTCAACACAAAGCTAATTAAAGCAAAACAATAAAAGGGGAAATTGAAAAAAAAAAAAAAAAAAAAAAAGAGCGAGAATGAAGGCGACAACAGCATAAGCTCAGCTGGCTCGTCTCATTATGATTCCACAAAATGCTCCAGAATAATTGCATATCCATACACCCGCTCACTCCACCCCGCCTCCCCTCCGGCTCCCCCCTCCCCTCCTGCTAATTCTGTTTCGCCGTTTCCCAGCGGAGGGGGAATTTTTAGAGGCCATGTTACACAATGTCAAACTGAGGCAGCACGGGCGCTACACGGAGACCAGCCGCTGCTGACAGGGTTTAGGCCCATCCATGCGTTAGAGGGGGTTATTTGCGGTAACAAGCGCCACTATCTCATCCAGCCTCTGCAAACTTTCAAGTCTCGCTCCCTAAAAGCTTCGCTGACTTCACCGTGGAGCTGCAGCTCTCCAGTGAATGCACCTGACCCGAAACATTGGGCTCAGCTGACCCCCTTCGGCTCCCCTTAAAAACCTGCAATCGAACAAAGCAGGGAAAAGTGGGAGAGCGAAGGTCTCCAGAAGATAATTAGTGGCTCATTTACAGACGAGGGTAATAGTGAAATAAGTGGAAATGTGCCAGGCGGTGATAAGCGTGACTGGGGATGCAGCCGAATGCGCAGTGCAATTAAAAGGGTGTGTTGTGACAACGCAGTAAAGTTCATATTCAGTGACGAAATGTGGGATTAAGAAAATGCTTTGAGTCGTTTTTGACACCATGAGTCATGCAGGTTTTTCTGTTTTGTGCATGCATTTTGCTGAGAAATTAAAAATGCTATCATCTCATTTTGGGTGTAGACACACAACTGCACACATACATCATCATCTCTACTTTATTGCTGTCCAGTGTGTGTGTGTGTGTGTGTGTGTGTGTGTGTTCTTCCACAAGGGAACAACACGGCGTGCATACTGTAGTGTGCAGTGCCTAATGTCATTTAGTTTTGATTTGCTGCTGCTGCATTACCTTTCCGGGTAACATTTTTTAAGCCTCTGCTGAATTTGTTGCGTTGCTGCCCAATTTGCATTTTCTTTTAAGTAAATTGTCTGTTTTAATCTTTTGTGTGCAGCGAATTAACCAAATAAATTAAGCATTTACCAGGGGACCGCACTGCTCTGAAACGGCCGGTCAGAGGTAACCGCGGTGCTCTGACACACACACACACAAACACACACACACACACACACACACACACACACACACACCTGCCTGTGACTTCCAATGCATAATTATTCACAGAGATGATTGGGACATCTATTTGGATTATATTTACTGGATTACAAAATTTATTCATTCAGAAATAATAAAAAAAAAAACAAAACATGATGAATTCACAATTTAATAGTTCACAGTTTAATGCTTGAATGCCTGGTGTAAATAGTGAGGGTTGGTCTACGTGTTCCTGGTGGCTTCCTGAAGGGCAGCATGAAGGATGAGCCACACAGATCTGACGAGGGGATGAACACAAATATCGGAGTAATTTGAGTTAAAATGACTGCTAGAGACATTTTAGTTGAAAGAATAGAAAAGAATCTGTTTGATTGGATTCAAGTGGTTTTAATTCTCTCCCACTAATTACTTTTGTGTCAACTATCACACTGCAAAAAGTATCAATAAAAGATACACAGAGATACAGTTTGACAGTGTCTTCTGATGGGAAATACCTCTCAACCAAATTTTTCACCCTCAAAGGCTTGGGATTATGCCAAGCACCTGCGTCATTTGTTTTTAGAAAGATACATAGATAGATAGACAGATAGACAGATAGATAGATTTACTTTATTGATGCCAAACTGGGGAATTCTTAAATGAGGTTTTTTATCCAGTGAGGATGTTGACGGTGGAGCTTTTAGCAGGCGCACACAGTAGACAGCCTGAGAGGAAACCTTGGGTTCAAGCCAAAACGCCAGCCAGTTGTCTGCTGAAACCCGGGATCGAACCAGGGACCTTTAGATCTTTAGTCTAACGCTCTCCCAACTGAGCTATTTCGGCCCAAAGAACTCTTGCTGTTGAGTTTTTCACATGGGAAGATCGCAAATCACACAGAAACTATCTGGATAGATGGACTGCACTATAGAAGTAAGAGGGAAATATCACTTTTTTGCACTTTGGGTGTATTGCTCCTTTA
Source organism: Myripristis murdjan (assembly GCF_902150065.1). NCBI lineage: Eukaryota > Metazoa > Chordata > Actinopteri > Holocentriformes > Holocentridae > Myripristis > Myripristis murdjan. The sequence goes on from NC_043985.1 coordinate 28,997,322, forward strand.
AATTGCCAGTAAAGTGGTTGATGGGTTGCTTTATTCTGACCGACTGTGAGTGATGGAAGAGCTTCTGATGGCGTCTTTGTGGTGGTCTGCAGCTACAAACAGGTAATAACCAGCCAATGTAGTTACCCGGCAACTTCAAATGAATTATCATTAATTGAAAAGAAACAGGAAACAATGCAATAACATGAGTTTGGATGCAACTATCCTGAATCCTGAAGCTTTGAGTGGCTAAAATCAACTTCTTGACCATTTTGCACTTGCCAGACAGAGCTGTTGTTCATGAAACAAAATTAGGCCCACAGGGAAGAGAGGAAGTGTAAAATCTGATGGGATGATGGGATGTTGCCGGGCGGTGGCGGAGAAAAGCTCGTCTGCGGCCAGAGCCTCTCTGCCGACCGGCTCGTTGACCTCCACACATCCACAGAGTTTCCCCCGGTCGCTCAGCTCTGAAGGAAACGAATGGATCTCCAGTGACTTGTTTATCGTGTTGCTCACAGGCTGAACATGGGATTGGTTGGCTGCGTATGTATGTGTGTGTGTGTGTGTTTACAAGGACCAAATGAATTCCCAAAGACAGAAAGAGGAGGAAGCCCTTCCAGAGACACGGCACGCTGCTAGTCCTCACTTTTTTAAGGAGACAGTTGAGGGAGATTTCCATCCTCAGATTTAACGATTTCCTACATTTCCCAGAATGCCTTTCAGCAACCACCAGTGAGTTCACCTAGGCCGCATACAGCCGCTATTTTACAGGGTGGAGAGAGCAGTAATGACAGCACAGGTAATGGCAAAGCAGTAAAAGCTCCAGCTGAAAAAAAAAGCGAGTCCTAACAATGAACATCCCAACACGACCTGAAGCTTGACAGCGCTACACTCAAAAATACTAAAAAATATACTCAAATATACTCAAATATATATTATTTCAAGGGTGGAAGTGGGTGGGTCAGTCACTGATGCAGGTTTTGCTTTAATAGTTGATCTTCCTCCTAAATAAATGCCGTTAGAAGATGATTTCATGCAAGCGAAAATGCATCATATCATCCTGTGTGGCAGAACATGACAAAAATCATCTTCTTCATATTGAGAACAAATTACAAGTGGAACTAGTTTTGTCTCCCCCGTGACTGTCGAACGTCGGTGAAAAATGGTGAGTCTAGAAAGAAGTCGTTCGTCTTTGATTCTGAGGAGCCGCCAACAGAACTTGACATTTATCTTTGATGCTTTAGATCGATGAAAACGTTTCCACTCTTGAACTCGACTGAGCTGCACTGGAAATATCCTGATGTGATGTCATGTTGTCTGCATTTCACCATTATCTGCTGCAACCAGAGGCACACACCGCCAAATAACAAGGCAGACCTGGGACTGCAGGGTTCATCAACAATAAATCAATAATAAATTAAAGAGAATATGATGAACAGTGTTATTTCAGAGTGTATTTATTAGAACTTGGGTTTAGAGTTAGTATTAGAATCAGCTTTAGGGTAAAGGTACTACCACTACTACTAATATTAATGATGATGATAATATTTATACCATCTGTCGTGGAGAAGCAGCTCAAGGTGCTTCATAGCAAAGTCTAACAGTAAAGAAAAAGAAATAAAACAAACAAAAAGCCAATTTGAAAAAATTCAAAAGCATTTCCCAGTTCTCCGTAACAGAAACACAACCAAAAGACTGATAAAACTGTATCAGTCCATATAACCAGGGTTAAAAAAACACAGTATTCACACACATCCCAACATCAGCTCATATTTCTTTATACCAATAACACAAGTAAAAGACAGGTAAGAGCATCATTCGATAAAACCAAAGTTAAGAGAAAAAATCTGTGTTCACGCACAAAATACTAGACAGTCTTTAACATCCAATAAAACACACTTTTTGGCAGATGTGTCGGTTTTGTCGACGTGACCAGACGGTAAAAGGCACAGATGCCACGTCAAACACCGATAAACACCACGTGGAAACAATGGGTAACAAGTGAGACAAGTGAGAATTGTTTAATGTCTTCCACTATTACAACTAAATCTCTGTGAAACTGCTACTCGATTTTTTTTTTTTTTTTTTTTTGCAGCTGCAGGTATGCAATTTCCAAAACAGCCACATAGCGAGTCCTCGAGCTGCTGCCAAACCTCCTTTAACGCGGCCTGCTCGGCTCTAGCTGCTGTGTAAGAGCAGCAAGCCGGCACGTCCAAACGAAGCGCACAACACGCCTGAAAGTTTTTACCTCTAGAGGGCAGCGCAGCCAAAGCTCTCCGCTCATGCTGACTCACACTTTAAGACGTAAATGTAGACAAGCAGTCCTCACAAGTACAGCCATACTAACTGGTGCAAGTGTGTGTGTGTGTGTGTGTGAATGCTTGTGTGTACTTGAACAGCCCGATTTTCCAGTGTAAAGGTGATGAACAGCACTGTGAACTGTCTCTCTCTCTCTCTCTCTCTCTCTCTCTCTCTCTCTCTCTCTCCCTCTCCCTCTGCCAGTCAGATTTACACGACTACATCTGATCAATAAACCCTAAATCCTCACTACATGTGCTGTCTGTCTGCCTGGAAGAAACTTGATACTGCTGTCTCTCTCTCTCTCTATGTGTCTCTAATGCTCTCTCTCTCTTTCTCTTCACACACACACACACAGGTGGACTAGGACCATGACTAAGTGTTTAATGACACCCTGAACGAATAAATGAAGTTCCAATGAAACCGATGAGACAGATTATAGGCAGCAGGAATCGCTAACATCAGCGACTATAATCTACCGGATGATTCGACGGTGTAGCTGCTCCTTTTGTCAGATGATAATCTCTGTCTCTCGAACGAGCCCTTTCACATGAGCGACTCTGCAACTTTACCTCAGCTGGTGTTTCGGGTCAGCTGATCCCTCCGTTTTTACCAATTATCCCCGTCCGACTGAGCCAGTTTAACACACAGAGCACGGTGCGCTGCATTCGGCTGGATGCATCGCGATAATTTCCTACACGCTCTATTTTTGTCAGACAGATTTGATGTTCAAAGTGAAAGTGAAAGTAAATGAAACCAGCTGTCATTCATGTTTCATGCCCAGATTTGAGCGATGGCTCTCAGAGGAACGGCGCTCTGCTGATTCCTGATTCTCGGGGTGGAGGGATTGTTTAATGGAGCCAACAAATTAGCGCCGGTTGGCAGTCGCACAGGTTTCAAATAATCTTCTGTCAACTAATGGGCCATTTGTGTCTGAGGAGCCTGTGTTTGCAAAACGGAAGATCTCTTAGCAAGCATGCAAGAGGCTAAGCCGAGCTGCTGCCGCCTCTGTGCAGGGCGGCCACAGCCTCCCTCTCTCTCTCTCTATGAAAAAGCCTTTAGTGAAACAGTCATCTTTCTTGCCATTCTCTCTCTCTCTCTCTCTCCCTCTGTCTGCTCCTCCTTCCCTTTGTCCCTCATTGTTGCTCTCATATTACACTCTTTTTCTCCCTCTACCCGGCTTCTCTGCACATTGTTAATACTCTCCCACCCCATCTAGTTTGCTCTCAACTTGCTTCTGAATTGATGAAGCAGCCAGTGGACACTGATGCAACCCAACAGCAACAACAGGAGAGCATAACTTCCTAATACTTGCATCAGACTCCATATGCATCAAGTTATAGAAAAGCCCTGAAAAGAAGATTTAAAAAAAAAAAAAAAAAAAAGCTCTGGGAAAAAGAACAAGCACACACATGCAGTTTGTGGTGAGTCAAACCTAGATGGGGGATTTTGTGACAAGTAGTAACCTCACATAGGCCTAGGCTTGTTCAGATTGAACATTCACTGATAAGGATGTTTTTAGCCTATAAATCTGTTACTTACGCTTATTCTTGCTTATGTGCAACATCAGTACTATAAAACAAAGTTCATTTTGGTGGGGTATAAGTCTTTGCAGTATTTTGGGACTATATCAGTCCGATTTTGACTTCATGTTTTGTATCTGAGTGTGCTTTAGTAGCTTAGAAACCAAACTTTGCCCATTTCATTCCCATTCATGTTCCAAAAAAATACGGAAAACATCTCTGTGAAACTCTTCTGAATACTTGGCCGGATAATATATTTGCGATGAACCAGGTTGGTCTGGTAAATTAACGATGTCAGATAGTTTAATGTAAACAGCCTGTGCTTGGAAGCAGCAGCTGAGCTCTGAAATATTTTCAGTCTGGGATCCGTGTGTGACAGTGTGTCGCTGTGTGTGTGTGTGTGAGCGAAACAACCAAAGCAGCTGCCTGAGAGATGAGATGTACCTCTGCAGTCTGTGTAGCGAGGGGGTTTGGAAATTTTTGGGACGGACCAACCAAACATCAGAGTGGCATTTAGAGACCCAGGCTTGTCCCCGTTTCATAGGAAATACTCCACAAAATCTGTTTGGGCCTGTTTTATTCTATTTTATCTATTATTTGCCAGTCATGATAGTTGTTGTGTCTACTTTTATTTTTTCATCCATTTCTATTTATCTAGATGGTAAAAAATAGCAGAAGTGATCTAAAAGACGCAAACAGGAATTGGCAGCACCACATGTAGAGACCAACAGTATTGTAAACACAGGCCTCAAAACATACAGTATTTAACTGTGATTCCTTTTTATTCATTTGCTTATCCACTGTCGTCCCCTAAAATTAAATAATTGGGTAAACAGAGCAGATACCTATTCCTCCACACCGTCCTGACTCAGCCTCGACCCACCACGGCCGGTCACATGGCTGCGATATGGCAACACCCATACGCAAATCTGATATATGGCCATATATGATCATATATTTTAAATAATGGGACATATAAGTTCACATATTTGGACATATATTTCAGGATATGTGTGCAAATTGAAAGTGGCATATGGTGGCACATATTTGAAAGTGGCCATTTTTCCTATATTTTAAAATATATTTGTCATATATGCCTATATAATTATCATATACTGTATGTATGAGACATACATGGACATATATACTTAATATGTAGTTTACATATATGGCCGTATATCAGATTTGCGTATGGGCACAAACACACCAGGTGTAAGTGTTTCCCAGTACACCGCAGTGGACATTATCCCTGGGTGATAACTACACACACACACACACACACACACACACACAGGAGAACAAAGGAAAGTAGCCAACTGGGTACAGAAGAAGGTCAATGGACACCCTATCTAAATAATGACTTTTAATGAGGCACTGCTGTGCTAATTACTGTAGGCTCAGACTGGGTGATGAGGTAATTGTACCCTGAGGAAGAAGATGAAGAAGCGTTTGTGCATCCGTACACTGTGAGTGTGTGTGTGTGTGTATAGTGAGCAGGGCTGGTTTCTACACTCAGTGAACAAGAACAGCTGGGACAGCAGACCCCCAAGAGCAGAGTAAACTACAAATAGACGGCAGCTCTCCCCTCCTTCTTGAAGAGAAGTCTGGATTCCTGTGATTTCATTCACTTGCTGTTTTCCATCACACGCATCGAGGATTTTGCAGTGCACTTATGAAGCAGCACTCTGAACAGTAAGGGGCCAAAGTACGGCTCTAAACCGGAGAAAACTAGTGTTGCAGACTCTTAAAAGTGCATTTCTGATCAAAAGATGAATATCAGGCAAAAGTTCACACTGTCTGCTATTGAATCTGACACTTCACTGACATCTCAGAACATAAACTATTACAGAGAGATTAGCTCAGATGATGGAGCCAGCTGCCCGATTCCCTCCGAGCTCACATGTTAGATGGAAAACGAAACTAAATCAAAACTGGATTTGATCATTCTAGGATCAATATTTGGCGCACAAAATGTACCAAATTTACCAAGTTAACCTCCTAAATTTGCAAGCAAACAATCACGTTTATTCAAGTGACTCATAATAATTTCTTGGTCAAAGAAAGATCCGTCCTCAATCTCTCCATCATATTTGCTGTCCAGACTCCTTCGATCTCATATTCTCTGATTTTTTTTTTTATATATACCTCTGTTCTAATAGCAGCTGAGTGCTTTCTCTTTCAAACATGTCAAAATGCATTTTACAAACAGGACAAACCCAGACAGCAGACACTGCGCGGCGCACGCCACTCTATGGGATGAGCCGGGAGCGCCGAGCGATGTGATTGAAAGGAGCGATATGGCTTATGAACATCGTCCTTTATGTCAGCGCGTGTTCTCTCATATTCAGAACATTAGCAAATGTCAACATATGGCCTAATGCGCCCAATCATTACATAATGATATTTACACAAGCCCCGGGCCATCATCGCCTTACATACTGCACGTCTAATAAACTGCAAATGTGCTGAATAAACCAGACGTGTGTTTCAGAGACTTTGGCTGCGTTTATTTGCCACTTCTGTCTGGAGAATTAGACGGGATACTTTTAATAACGCACATACACAGGCGTGACAATTTGTAAACATAGTGGGAAGATTAAAAGTCAGCCTGCGAAAAGAAAATTTACAATGTCAAACATTTAAAGGCGGATTACAGCAAAAGCCCAAAGGCACGCCACATTACAAAACACCATTATGGCTCTGAAGGTGACATTTCTGTACAGCGGGCTTGCTATTTTTTCACCGAGACAGCATTTTTTTTTTTAACTTACACATTGTTATTGTGCAGCTAATAATAGCACTGCACCCCGTCTTGCCCTCCCACTTTGTTTCCAGCCACATTTATCTTTGATAAACGCCTGCTTATCTCTATAGGAAGGAAGCCTCCCACTGATGATGTGTCTGGCCCCGTGGACCCTAATAAATATTTTGGACGCTCTTTGTCCCTTTAGCTGTCATTTCCTTATCTAGACCTCCTGACTCTTCCATCTGGTCAACAGCTGATCGCTATCGGACCAGATCACCTTCACACAGGCTTAACTTTGACTGTGTGTGTGTGTTACAAAAGGAGAGAGAGAGACCGAGTCTGTGTGTGTGTATGTGTGCATAATGGAGCGTTAACCCACCTACACTCGATTAAGCTTTTAGTTTACCACCTCACAGGCGGATATCAACCTTTATGAGCTGAGCCTACATCATCGCAAGGAGTATTAAGCTGATTCGAGTCATGTGGATAGGACCTTATGAGGGAAAAAAAAAGCATAAAGTTATTTTTTTTTGTGAGAATACAGTTGATCTGAGGGTGAGGTCACGGTTAACCCACCAGTTTCTTCACCTCGACATCACTGCGGTGCAAGCATGTGAGAAAGAGAGAGAGAGAGAGAGAGAGAGAGAGAGCGTGAGAGAGAGAGAGAGACAGCTGAAATGTAGTTAATTTGGTCTCCTCCTCGGTCTCTGTCATGCCCACCCGGCGTGTGTTAGAGAGAGAATGGGCAGCTTTGCCGCGATGCTTCACCTCCTCTTTTCTCTGCACGCCGGTCCTTCATGGTCAGCGCCAAGGTCACTGCGGCTTCGCTGCTCTGTCCAGTTACCGTCCACCGGAGCAGCAGCGGCGGCTCCACGCTCCACTAACCCCGGCACTTCCCGACCTGTCAGCCCCGCTCTTTTGGTGCCATGGCAAACACATCTTTTTCTTTCTTACTTTCTTTCTTTCATTTTTCAGAATTGCTACATCATGCCGAGTGAGAGCAAATTAATCAAAACGGTTTCCATACACAGCACAAAAGGGGGATACTACAAGGAATCCTTTGAAAATGTATGAAAGCGTTCGTCTTTGTGTATTTTTGTTAGTGTGTTTCACCCCTTTTGAAATTTCTATTTATTAACTACAATTCTATCTGCTTCTCTTGACATCGTTTTAAATGAGAGACTCTCCTGTCACTCAAGCCTCGATGCACCAGCCGCTCACTAACGGTGATCACTCCGATTAAAAAACAATAACACAATCCTCTGACCTTTTTGCAAAACTATTAAATGCAACATCACTTGCCTGTGATGTTCCTGCATGAAAAAAAACCCATCAGCTTAGCACAGTGTTTCCAATTAAAAATATGCAGAAAACCGCTCCTTATATATGCTCTTTTAAAGCATAGCCAGACATTAATATTTGCTGTACAGCTTTGCCACTCACTGCTCCTCATGGGCCAACTGTATTTAATTAGCCCTGTAAATATCCAGCTTCTTTGAGGCCACATCAAACATGCATTTTACTGTAAATATGTTTAGCGAATCCTAAACTGGTGATAACATTCAAAGAGAACACTTAAGTTCATTAAGGCTGAGCCTGCAGACACAGTGGGTCTGTGTGTGTGTATCTTGAAACGACTAAAGACATTTAGCTTGCGAGCAAGGAGGGATGGAGGATTATTGTGGCTGATATCAGGGCGAGTGAAGGACAATGGCAATGAAGGTCTGTTTTTATCTCGGATTCTTTCTGCTTAATGGAAAGTTACACTGCTGGATTAGAGATGGAGGAGGAGAGGGAGGAGGTGCACAGGGAGAGAGAGGGAGAGAGAGCCAGAGGAAGGAAATAAAACAATGCTGACAGTTACACGGCGAAAGGACACACACTATCAAACGCAACAACAAACACACACGTGCACACACACACAGGGCAGAGGCAGAGCTTCACGTCGCAGGGAGCTGCATCTTACGGCGAGTCGTCTCAACCTCAAACGCAGCCAACATTACCAGTGAACTTCTGCTGGTAAAACCTGCAGCTGAAGATAAATCTGCAGTGACATTTCACTAGTATCTACAATGCAGACGTGACTGATTAAGATATTACGAGTCATAATAGTAGCTCCACATGTCCACACAGTGATTTTGGGCCAATCCCATTTCTTATTTTCACCCCTACCCCTACCCCTCTTTTTCGAGTGCCACTTGCCCCTTGCAACAAAGTTACAAGGGGTAGGGGGTTGAAATACTCCCCTATGAAATGGGACAACCCTTCATCCCCGGAAACGTCATCATTAGTCATCAGTGACGTTGACAACAGACGCGACAATTTTTTTTTGCCGGTAAATCTCAATCTCAAAATGACGTCTTCAGCTGTGGTAATCTCTCTTGCGTGGGCTATTGGCATCTTTTTTGCGGTTGTCAATAGCGAATCAGAAGAATGTAAGGAGATGTCTCCGCTGCGCGCCGTGCCGCCGATAAGAACGCCCCTCGGCCGTTGTAAAATCACTGTAACCCACGGCTTCTCGGGGCTTATTGTTTAATTTGACGCCTGGGAGCACCGGTGAATCAGCTTGAGGTATGAATGATAGACCGTAAACAAGTTTTGTTGTAGTTAGCCCAGCGTTAGCCACACAACATGCTAGCCAGCTGGTGTAGTGGTGCAATGTCAAACAAACAATCGCTGACTTCATTGATTTTTGTGTTAACAAGAACTGGGACATCCCTACCCCTATGTGTGAACGGAGGGGTAGGGGCAAGTGGTAGGGTTCAGGGGTGAATTGGGATTGGCCCTTTGACTATTGATAGTGATTCATATTCATACATATTCATAAATAAGAGACATGGGACTCCATGTAAGTCAAAGGTAACAAATGAATAGTCAAAATTACATTATTGACATGTTGCCCTGGCATTATGGCTTGCCAGCATTGCTGTATGGATATGTAAACCATGACTAGTAAAACATAGAGACAGTGGAACCTCGACTGTCTGAACCCCTTCAGAATTAAGGAAACTTAAATTTCAGATGATTGAAATATGGATAAAAATGCACCAATGGACAATAATAATCGCTAACTTTCGGAAAATCGACATCCTATTGTATCTTGGATTACAATTTCTGCTGGAAAGAATGTCATTGCGGATATGTTCAATTGAAGTTTTTTTCTGGTAAAAATCGAATGGCTCGTAAAACTCGGTGGACTTTTAGGCGAAAACGGCTCGCCATTGCAGCTCACTGTCGTTTCTCTTGGCCGCTGACTTTTTTTTTTGGGAGGTGGAAGGAGGATGGATGGAGGTGCTGGGGAGATAAAAGGACGTTAAAGCGCGGACTGGGAGGCGGCTGGGGCCGTGGGTGGTTTGCCAATTGAACTGTGTGTTTGATAAAGCAAAACAAATGTTGTTAGTGTGCGGAGGCGTCACGCTCCTACAGGAGACTGATGCATGGTATCGTGCTGGGAGGGAACTGAAACGAGCGCGAGAGTAGGCCATCAATCTTCCTGTCACCGTCTGTGCTAGTGTGTGTATGTGTGCGTATTCACGTGTGTGTGTGTGTGTGTGTGAGGCTGAAAGTCTTCACCTTCACCGCAGGTTTGTAAAAATGGTTGAGGAGACCAGGCCGGGTCCTCTGCTCCCTCTTCGTCTGTCTCTATCTATCCATGAGTGTCACACATAAGTGGCTCCTTTCATGTCGGTATAATGTGAAGGTAATTCAGTCCCTGTCGGTGTGTATCTGCATTTTGACTTTGATCTGAGGCCCCCCCCCCCCCCCCCCCCCCCCCCCCCCCCCGCGTCCCTGAGTTATGACATCATGCGAGGTGAAAGAAAGACGAATCCATTCCTTCATAACAGGGGTCATGGGTTCCCAGAATTGTTGTGCATGTTGTGGGTCGCTAATGCCGATCCAGCTCATTAGTTAAGCCTCGTCAGGGTCAAGGGGCTGGGAAAGCACACACACACACGCACACACACACACACACACACACACACACACATACAGACACATGCCCATACGTACACACACACTCTGCGTGAGGGAGCAATCAATGGAGGAAAAACACAGTCACGGTTCAGCCGCAAGGTCAAAGCAGTCCATTTTCTGAGGCGCTACGGCAGCAGAAATTGGGGAGAAAAAATGTTGTCTCATTAATTGTACGCCTGTCACAGCAGAAAAAAAACAAACAAAAAAAACCTCTACCTCTCAAGTTATTACTGATCATTTTCTGGATGTATTTATTTCTCTCTTTCTGTTTTCTCTGTCTAAGGTGGCTGTTATTAATAGAACAGTTCATCGTATATACAAAAAAAAAAAAAGAGAGACTTTTTGCCACTTGCCCTGTACAGTGCAGTCTATCCATCTGTTCAGTTTCTGAGTGATTTTGGTTTCCAGTTTCCCAGCTCCCTGATACAATCCATCAGCAAGGAGTGCAGATTTGGGGCAGATAGATACAGTTTGCTGGTGTTCAGCAGGAAATAGTTCCTCACAAAACTCTGTGTCCTTGAGTGCTGTGGCTTATGCGCGTACCCCTGTCATTATTTTTGGAAAGAGATTTTGCTCTTGAAGTTTTTCACATGGAGTTTATTATGGTTTGACCTCCACAAAACAACACACTGCAAAAACTCAAAATCTTACCAAGATTATTTGTCTGATTTCAAGTCAAAATGTCTTATTTCTAGCCAAAATAGCTCATTACACCTAAAATAAGACATGATCACCTAAGAAATAACTTGTTTTTAGACTATTTTCACTTGTTTCAAGCAAATTTTCACTTGTTTCAAGTGAATTTTCACTTTGTCCACTGGCAAATTTTGCCAATGAAACAAGCAAATTGTCTAAAGACAAGTTATTTCCGAGGTGATCATGTCTTATTTTAAGTGTAATGAGATATTTTGACTAGAAATAAGACAAATATTCTTGGTAAGATTTTGAGTTTTTGCAGTGTATCCATTCAGCCCCATTGAACTGGGGTGCCTAGAAACAGGCGGATCATGGATCTCTCACTGAATCACTGACACTATCTGGATGGAAAAAATGCACCAGGGGTAAGTAAGTAAGTTTTCTATCCTTTTTGTATTCTAGGTGTGCTGTTCCTTTAACACTAATTACCAGTCATTAAAAAAGTGCTGAACCAGAGGGAAAGCAGCAGAATGGTCATCTGGCTCTGACACTCGAACATGAAACACACATCAGTTACATGAGGTGGTGTTTTCCTGGACGGTAGCCCGATAGTTGCCTCGGGGGACGCGGCATACGTTGTGTGTGCGTGTTTTGTGCACGTTTGTGTGCGCGAGCGTGCATATGCGCCGGGGTTTCAGGGAAGTCCAGGAGTCATCGGTGTTCTCGGGAGGTTGTGTGATGTGCTGCAGATGAGACGGAGGCCGCCCGGAGGAGTGTACCGTCTCCCGGATGGCAGCGTGCCCGAGGCGCAGCGGCACCTCACCAATTAGGAAAAGAGGCACCCTGTCCTGTGCCGCGAGTTCCTGTTCTCGTACAAAATGCCCTGGCGTGGTTTGCGAGATCACAGAGAAGGTGTTTTCACTTGAAGAATACGTTTAGTTTTATTTCAGCAAAAGTAACTTCAGAAAATGTGTAATAACGCTGAAGACGGTGCTGTTTTTTAGGATGCAGGTGATCAATCAGAGAGGCTTCGTGTTTATGCAGGAAGAAAATGCAGCCCGTTGTCTTTCGAGCTCTTTAGTATTCCTCATTTACTCTGCAGCTCTGCAGCAGAGCCAAGAAAGTGACACTGGGAGGACTAATGGACATAAACAGGCGTATGCAAAAGAGCTTTTATGTTCGCAGTCCCAGCTGCCTGCAGTGAACTTCAAAAATCTCTGAAGCTTGAGATGCAAATGAGCCTTGTTTGAATTTCAGGTAACTGGCATTTTAAACTCTTTGTTTGGCAGATGCAACTGTTTTAACATTTAGTGTTACTTTGCTTAGTTTGATTTCTCTGTGGTTTTTATTGCCGTGTCTCTGTTTCTTGCTTTGCATGTCTGATTTTGTGAATCCTACATGTGTTGCCATTTTTACCAAAGGCTTTTGAAAAACGGCTCCTGGCCTCAAGAGGCGATCCCAGTATAATAAAGGTTGTATATCACATATCAAGGCTGAGTCCTTGCTGCAGCCACCTCAGCTTGAATCTGGCTTCGGCCCTTTGCTGAATGTCATACCCTTTCTCTCTCCCCTGCCTTCTTTCCTGTCTCTCTCTACTGTCACTATCAAATAAAGCACAAATGCCAAAAGCATAAAAAAATAACTAAGCCCATCCATAACAGCCTGGACAAACGTTGACAAAAAAAAAATGGCGCTGGGAAAACTCGGAGTGCTCGTACAACCCCCAGTGGGGCTGTAAACCAACCCTGAAAGAATTCAACTGAGTCGACTGAAATGAGTCGGATTTGACTGAACTTTGAAGATTAAAGATAAAATTTACAGATTCTTACACATGAAATATGACTGGATAATGCCCTCTCAGTACCTCTCAGATTCTGTCTAGTGTTGATTCACAGAATGTGTTTCGGTTTCTTTTATGTTTTAGATCGGTGTACGGCTGAGTCTTGCCTGTTAGATAGTTACTGCATAGTTTATTGTCTCTGAGAAAAAAAAATATAAAAAAAATAAATCGCAAATATGAATTATTTTGGGGTGAATTGAAATATTTGTAGGTGGAGCAGAAATGTTCATGCCAAGGAATGTGTTCAATTCAATTGACAGTCAACGAAAAAAAAAAATCCAGTTTTTGACTTTTGACTTTTGTTTTCTACAGGCAACATGGAGTTAAAAATCATTATGACTTTTTTGACATTTGCTATGATTTTTCAGTGCATGCAGGTGAAGATAGGAATGGCCACGGCGATCGCCTTTGCATAGTAACAGCAAAGGTTTACCAAGTCGAGAAGAACGACTCATAGCTTTTACGTCACGTTGTCTGTGTTTGACCAGTTATGCCCAGGAATAAGAAAAACACACCACCAAACAGCAAAATGCACCCAGAAGAGCCGAGCACATCACCAAATGGCTGCTTTTTTAACAGTGCTAAAGAGTTTTAGTGTGGATTTCTGCTTCAAGGAGGGAACTGAAGCCTGCCGTGTGTGTGTGTGTATGTGTGAGCGACGCAGTGTGAGACACCAAGAGCTTTCTCTTAATGAGCGAGCCAGAGGGTTGCTAGGGGTCGACTCTAACACATTCCCTCTGATCAGGCCTGATCAGAGCAGACTGAGCAACGCAGGCGTCATCAGTGAGAGATGGAGGAATGGCTGAGGCCGAGCTCATCGCACTTCAACCCACTGGGGAATAACGAGCTTGACTCTGCGTGTTGCAGAGTCGAGGACTAATGTGCATTAACCCTCTAATGCTGCCATAATACATCTGGCCGGGGCAGCCTGAACGCACGCACTCAGTCACTGTACAAATCTGCAGCAATGTGACGGGATCTTCAAAGCCGCTCCTCTGCCGTGATGTTGCCTAGTTCAAAATCAGTTTTCACACATGAGATGTATATCAAACTCAATGACTCAAAGTCATTTTTGCGGTGTGTATTTTCCTGTTTTGAACATACTGGCTGGCCTGACAGAGGAGCTGCAGGACCTCAAACTAGCAGGCAGTTGGATGTTTTCTTTACTGAACAGATGACAGGGGGAGAAAGAGGCACAGTGACGGAAATAAGTCGAGCGATATGGGTCTGCAGAGCATGACGCAAGTGCATTTAGGGTGTGTCCAAGTCCACTTTTGCTATTTTAATGGCAGAAAAAAGGATTGTTGTCATGATCGCACCAGGGGTCTGGTTCAAAAGGGTTGAACTTAGTTAGTCTCTTAATTAATCATGGGTGTGTTTTGGGTGTAACATGCAATAAACCAATCAGAGTGCCATCTCCGATTCCCTTTAAAAACCTTGTACACTTTTGCTACTATAATGGCGCAATTGCCAGGTAAGAAGAAACGCTTCTCTGCAGAGTAAACGGATCTGCTCATGCACGAAGTGGCAGCGCACGATCAGATCATTTACGGCAACAGCAGGCTTTCACCGAAAGCTTGCTGAGGTGAGGCGGGCATCCCTGTGTGTAACAAGCAGCATGGGCATGTTGTGCACCTGACTGTGATGTAATCGCTTTCAGCCGCCCCAAGATAGCAGTGCACCAACCACACACCCGACCGCACTCCCATGAGCACTCAGATGGGCACCAATGCATTTGCTGTTTACACAATGTGGGTGCTGGACGGGGAGATGATAAGTGCGCCAGTTGGAACCTATAGCAAAGACACTGGCATCGCTCTTGGCGCCGCTTTGCGTCTGGTGTAAGATAAGACCCGTGAGATTCAGAAACTGTGAGAAGCAAAGCAGAAGGTAAAGAGAAATGAAGACTAACGAGTGGGCCAAGACAACCGGTAGTTGTCGCACAGTGATAAAACTGCACAATGCTCCCTGAACGCTTGACTGGAGGTGAAAAAGAAGAAGAAGAACGCTGTAATGTGGGTGTTCGATTGGGAAGCACGATCAACAAGCTCAACAGGAAAGCCGAGGAGCATTAAAACAAGAGCACTGCAAAAACTCAAAATCTTACCAAGATTATTTGTCTTATTTCAAGTCAAAAATGTCTTATTTCTAGTCAAAATATCTCATTACACTTAAAATAAGACATGATCACCTCAGAAGTAACTTGTTTTTAGACAACTGTCTCTTGTTTCAAGTGAAAATTTGCTTGAAACAAGTGAAGATTTGCTTGTTTCATTGGCAAAATTTGTTTCTTGTTTCTAGCTAATTTTCACTTATTTCAAGTGAATTTTCACTTTTTCCACTGGCAAATTTTGCCAATGAAACAAGCAAATTTTCACTTGAAACAAGTGAAAATTGTCTAAAAACAATTTACTTCTGAGGTGATCATGTCTTATTTAAAGTGTAATGAGATATTTTGACTAGAAATAAGACATTTTTGACTTGAAATAAGACAAATAATCTTGGTAAGATTTAGCGTTTTTGCAGTGAACTGAAGAGAAGGAGAATTAGATGGACAACTGGCAAGACGCCGTCAGTGACAGACAGATCCATGGAAAGTAAAAACAATACAACATGAACAATAATCCCCGTCTTGTCTGCTGCATGGGCTTCACCCGCCGCAGGCTGCGATCACAACAAAACGCCCCTCGGACAGACGGCTCTTGTCCCAGCGGAAGAGGCACAACAGGCTCTTTCATTGACGGAGCAGACGCTTGGAGGGTATTGACTTGATGTTCAATTAGCAAGCTTCAGGCTGGCCTTGGATATGGACGCCCGTGTCCATACACCTGACACACTACACACACACACACAAACATGCACACATGCAAACACGCAGTGGTAGACAAACAGATGTACTGCGTGCCCTGAAACACACTCTCTCTCTCTCTCTCTCTTGCACACACACACACACACCTGTCAGGATCCAGATGTCTGATATGGACGGTGATAGGCAGTGTTAGTCTGTCAGCTCCTCTCTCTCTCTCTCTCTCTCTCTCTCTCTCTCTCTCTCTGTAGTGCTGGTGTAATGAGCTGCAACACTGCCGTGACTGGCACAACCAGACCAGCGGGGTCAAAGCGGAGTCCATGAATTACTAACCCACATTCCATAAATAACCACAAGGTGTTGGGCGGGGGGCAGACGAGAAACAGATGTGCTCGGCATCATATTTTTCCATCGGACAGCCGGGGAGTGACTTTCCGTTCATTTTGATTCCACCTCTCCTCGGCCGGGCGGATCAATCGAGAGACGGCACGCTCGGGTTTAAATCGCTTTAGAAAGAGAAATGCGTTCGGGCTCCGATCCATCATCAGTTTGTGGTTTGCTGACGGAAAACAAATTCTCTTCCTGCACCTTAAATTTTTGCACTTTTTGTCACCTTAGAATTAATGTTTTTTTTTCAGCTATTAAGCCCATTTGTCAGCGTTTGAACTTTTGCACCTGAGACATTTTTCCCCGTCCGACTCAAGAAATAGCAGCACACATACTTTCACAAAGACATTTCACATAGTCTGAGGGACTATGCAGTGAAAAGGCTTTTTTATTGAATAGTTTTCCAAAACCACTAAAAGGTGTTTGTAAGTCAGTAAGTAAAATTTCTTTGTATAGTGCTTTTCACAGACATAGGTCGCAAAGTGCTTCACCATGGCATTTAACTCCATGCAGACAATGTGCCTTATCTGGAGTGACAGCTGTGATCTCTTTGATTAGATTTCATCTTTTTAAACTCGAGAGAGTCACAGGACGCAGGTGAGAGAGGGGTGTTGGATTAGTGAGGCTGTCCTCATGTGTCGCATCTTTAATCTGCAGTATATTCTGATGTCTATCAGGAGGTGAGAGGAGATCTCCGAGGTGAATCTGTGCAACGAGGCAATGGAGAAGAACATGAAACTGAGACACAAATATTCATGCACCTGCCTCCCCGTCATATCATGGATCCTCCTCCATCTCCATATAAAATATATCATGTGCAAAGTAGGCCTGCAACTTATGGCTTTTCTCCTTGTTGAGTAAGGCGTCACTTATTTTTCCATTCAATTGATCAATCATTTAGTTTGTAAAGTATCAAAAACCAGAATATAGCACATCAGTTACCAGTGATGCCCAAAGTGATG
Organism: Myripristis murdjan; assembly: GCF_902150065.1. Classification (NCBI taxonomy): domain Eukaryota; kingdom Metazoa; phylum Chordata; class Actinopteri; order Holocentriformes; family Holocentridae; genus Myripristis; species Myripristis murdjan. The sequence continues at coordinate 29,014,474 of NC_043985.1, forward strand.
TCTTCCAGGTGCTACTTCAGGCTGACCGGCAGCCAAAAACACAAAATATTAATTTTATAATGATATGAATGAAAAGAAGCAAAACTCTCTGATTTGAATGAAGCTGCAACGAGGAGATGTTTGGGATTTTTACTTGATAAATGACTACATAAATGCTTTTCGTGCTTGATAAAACAACAGAGCAATTATTCAATTCACAAAATTAGAACTGCTGATTGAATTCACCAGGCGGAGGGGCAGCAGCCCTTGTAGCTTTGTTGCGACAGACTTTGAGTTTTGTGTTTGCATTTGTATCTGTATCTGGCGCTAGAGTAAAGGCTGGGAGATGGAGATCTTTTAAGCTTTTAGTACCATCGATCCTCATGGGGAATGTCGACTCATCGCCCAACAAAAGTGAGGAGCTGGAAACACTCATCAGATGCAAACTACATTATGTATTCTGTTGTGAGCTACTGGTGACCTGAATTTCCCTAAGGGGATGAATAAAGTATCTGTTTGTCTATATATCTATGTATAAAAACCTGCGTAAAAGCATACACACACACACACACACACACGTGCACTGTCTGGAGAGAATCTGCTGTCGTCCTCATTGTTTGAATAATTCACATCAGGCCATGAGAGGTGGAGCAGCCTCTGGTGGCCGGCAGCCTCGGCCCTTCAGAAAGAGTGAGAGACATGCGGTCATCCCTCCATCTAGCATCAAACTCCGACGTGCTGCCAGTCAGGAGCAGCGTTACCTGAGATGCACGGCAGTGGGAGCGCTGACGGAGAGAAGAGCTTCCTCAAAACCAGCGTGTACTATCTAACCCTCTGTTTAGTTCAGGGAGGAGCGTTTCTTCAATGCAAACCTCAGCAATGCTCTCTGGGCTTCTATGCAAAACACATAAGCAAAATTTACCTCCACAGATTTTCCCTCTAAGGCACATTATTTTATTTCCATACTTAAAAAAAAAAAAAAAAAAATTCTCCCCGAGGAATCCGATGGGCGCCCGCTAATAAACCACCATTCACTTACCTGAGTTCATTTGACTTGCTAATTAAACTTTTGCTGTTATCAGGGATTTAATTAAACACGCTGAGCGTTGGAAGTAAGCACAACACTCCTGTGTGCAGTGCAAAATGTATGCAGTCGGCTGGGATGCAAAGTGTATCTGTGTGTGTGTGTGTGTGTGTGTGTGTGTGTGCGTGTGTGTGTGTGTGACACACCTGATTCGTCCTGCTGCAGTGCTGCCTGAGTGTTGCAGATAAGGGTGAGTGGCAGAGTCATCATACACTGCACTGCACCACTCAGTGACTACTTACTGTGACAGCACACCGGGTCAACGTCAGGCACACACACACACACACACACACACACACATACATACATACATACAAGTGCAAAGACTTCACATTTCAGTTTACAAACCACTGCCAAGCAAGCACACACGCAGGCCGGGGCGCCTGTGCAGAACTACAGTCCACGTTTTAGCCTCTTTGCTTTGTGGAGCCGAACTCTCGCAAGAACCAAAGGAAGGGCAAACGCCACACCGAGGGTGTTACAATGACTCATCTGGCTCGCTACACGCCGGTCTCCCGCTACGAGGGAGGGATGGGGGCGGTAGCCTAGTTAGAGAAGCAGGTTTGTGACGGGAGGGTTACAGGTTTGAACTCCGGCACAGGCGGGCGAATGCTGAGAGGAACACCGAAATGCGATCACTACAGGGGAACAACAGGAGCCGCAGTGCACACGTGGCGTTACTTTTCAAAGTGACGTGCAGAAAACAAAATGAAAAACAGAACCGCTGCGTTGTTTTACATGTGCCTCCATCTCTGTCCTGAAGAAAACAATGACTTCTGATTTGCTTATAGCCTCTTCAACTTCGCTGTAGTTGAAATAATGTCACAATTCAAAGCAAGCCACTTTGAAATGCAACCCATTCATGATTCAGTGTGACAAAACTATATATTAAGCACATTACTGCATGTCTCCAGATGGTGTGGTGGTTTTGATTTCATTTCGATCAAAACAAGACAGCCATCGAGCCAAAATGGAAAGTAATCGCTATCCAATCGCAGCCTTGACAGACAGACCTCAAAAGCCATCCGTTTTGGCTCGAACGTTGCTTTGTTTTGATTGAAAAGCAATAAAACTATGAACTATGATATCATTCGGAGAAATGCAATGATGTGGATAGCATTTCCTTTTGTCTCCGTTTAAAGCTGGTGAAATGTGGGCGGTGGAAGTGAATGAGCATCACTCGTCCCCTCTTCAGCCACCATCACTGTGCTTTGGCGCTGCACTTATCCGCCGACTATAGGCTCGGGTCGATTCATGAGCCGCTTGAACGATGTTTTAAAGTGTGTGAAACGCTTCGGTGTCTCTGGTTGGACCGTGTTCAGCACAGCTCTAAGCAAAGACAAAGCCCTTGTAAACACAAATGAGGATTAGCACAAAGGCATTAACCGCAGAGGCAAATAACTCAACTCAAAAACTCTCAAGTCTCCCTGTTCACTCATTTTTTGTTGTCGTCACATCACACTAAGCACATAATATGATGGTTGAGTCTGAGCGGGCGTGATACTGTATGACTTGTTCAGCTGGTTCAGCCGTCCATTTGCAGGTGTATAAGTCAGTAGTGCAATTAAGAGATCAACATCTTTCGTTTGCAATTAACAGTCCGCTCAGTATCGGGAAAAAGCAGATGCTGTTAATGCGTCTGGCTCTGAGATTGTGCTTTTTGGAAAGATAAGTCAAATGAAGCGCTCCTGAATCGATCTACTGCCGTCAGACAGCAAAAAAAGAGTCAAGTTCGTCAAATGGGCTGGTCTTCTCACGGCTGCCCAGCTGCTCAGAGGACAAAAGAAGAAGAAGAAGAGCGGGGGTCGGCGCCCGGGTGCTGAACAGGTGAAATAAGGTGACAAAGAAACTTTATTTGGCGACGACACAATGAATGAAGCGCTGACGGACCAAAAAGTCTTATCGCACTTCCAGCGTCTCCTCTGCCTCTCAACCTCTCTGGGAGAAGTTATCTCTAGCAAATGAAAACTGCCTTCGCCACTTGAGTGTTAAGTGTTTTAAAGACGACCTGAGGGTCAGCAGCCACCTGTCAACAGTCCATTCTCCCTCCACCCTCCCCGTTCATGGTCTGGTGGCTCCGGCTGTTTCCCCTCAACTGGAAAAGTTAAATAACAAACGATGGCGCTTTGTTTCTTCACCCAGCTCTGAAGCAAAAGGTAGGCAGGTGAGCACAGGCAGTTAGATGTAAAGGGAAAAAAACATACTGTATGTACATATTATCTGTACAAAAAAAAAAAAAAAAGTCAATTATTATTGTATTCAGGTTGGGCTGTTCCCACTCTAACCAGTAGAGGAGGATGTTGTCCCACTCTGGAAATGCACCCAGATGATTCCTGAATGGGGTGTGCATTAATCATTCCATCTTGTTATGGATTACATACAGTAGTCGAGTTGTAAAAAAAAATTCACGGGGGATGGTCAATTTTTTTCACTTGATGAAAAGTGAGGATGGCAGTTTTACAGGGGGGATGCCATCCACCCTCATCCCCCCTCAACTCGAGTACTAATTATATATATGTGTGTGTGTGTGTGTGTGTGTCAAACTTGCATAATCTGAATATGCAAATCATATATATTTCCCTCTCTGTGTTCCCACAGCCCTCCATTGCGTTTCCCATGTTCTGCCTGTTCAAAGTTACCTCCTGCTTTCACTGCAGCCGCAGCCCTGACAGTTAGCCTGAGGTCACATTCGCCTTTGAATCCATTCGGTTTCCCCCCCTCGCCCCCTTGTCAGCCTCCCAAGCCCCTGCATGGTGAGGCCGGGACTGTTAATGTGGCACCGTGGGGCAGCCGCTGGAAGTCACTGCAAAGTCATAACTCTGAGTCAGCTCGCAGCACGGAGAGACCATTACACAGACTGATGTGCGGCGCCGGCACAGAGGCTTCCAATCACCCGACTCCCCGCGTTTCATTTAACACTTTGTCCAAAAGACGCGTTCGCCGGTGGAGGCCGTAAAAACTTGCACGTTCATTTTTGCACATTCTAACGGCTCAATGAGAAGACAGCCTTCTTAAAAGAGAATTCGGGTTATTTTCAACCTCGTATTCCCACCCCTCCTTCTTTTTTTTTTTTTTCTTTTTTTTAAATTCGACAGCCATGACAACTGATTGGATTTCATCATCACCACAGAGATTTGCTTTCCTCCATGATGCCGGGGGCGCTGCTCTCCAAGACACACTCAAGGGGGCGAAGTAAGAAAAAAAAAAAAATTAAAACATGTCACTTCATCACAGCAACACTGGGACCTTCCTGCATCCCATTTTCCAATTATCCATGCCTTGAAACTTGAATAAATTTTGGTATGAAATGCATTATTTGAAACTAACATGAGCCACTTGGTTCGAGGGCCGCAACGCTGCGTTCAAGTCGCTCCGAACGCTCCGTAAACATGACCGTCCAACTGGGAAGACATCTTGCTCACATCAACCTGCTGGCGGTAATCACAAGTAGAAAATAGGTGGAATAAATAAATAAATAAATGAATGAATAAACAGATAAATTTTGAGGTCAGCCCATGCATTTCTGTGCCATCTCATATATGGTAATGAAGGTGACCCTGCTAGAAAAGCACATTCTGATCTAATTATGTTGATTTCTCTCTCTGACTCCACTTAAATGGAAATTTTAGTGACATATTTAAATGAAGTTCAAAAAGGTAACATCTGCAGTGGCACTATTAGTGTTGATGCTTGGCCTGTGTGCAGTATGCCTATGTGTGTGTACATAAAAAATAAGTAAAAAATAAACAGCTATTCTGTTTTGAAATTTCTTGTGTGTGTGTGCATGTGTGTGTGCGTGTGTGTGTGTGTGTGTCTGCGAGGTGGTAAATGAGGTCAGTGAGCTGGGGACAGGTGTTGGCGGGCCAGCGCAGGGATCATGGATGACGCCGGTATGGCACGCATGTGGACTTTGGCAGTCTCACATGTCTCCTCTGAAAAAGAGACGGATAAATTGAAGAGAAAAAAGGAGAGAGATGAAGAGGAAGAAGGAGAAGAAGATGAAGATGAAGAGAAGAAGACAAAGGAGAGGAAGAGGATGGGACAGCAAGGCAAGCAGGCCAAAAAGCAAATTGGGGGAAAAAGCCAAAGGTAGGTAGAAAAGGTGAAAGAGGAGAGTGAGGATTGATAAATGGGGAGAAATGAGAAATGAATGGGAGCGCAGTAGGAAAACTAGAGCTACATACATGCGTCTCCTTTACATGCACATGACCCTGATCTGTTGCAAAGAGTTAGCAACGGCGGGAGGGAGGAACAAACAGTTGGGATGACGGGCTTTTCAGATCTATTCTCGTCCCGACAACGCCTCCCCCCACCCCACCCCTGCATCGTATCCCCCCTCTCTCCCTCTCTGAAACTGGACCCCTCATCTGCCCTTCAGGGAGGAGGGGGCTCAGCATGAGAGGCCGGTCACACTGCGTCTCCGCGGCCGGGGTCACCGTGGACAGGGCGACGCGCACGGGCCAGACTCCCTCAAACGCGAGATTTGATTCTAGGCTGCCTCACGTCTCATCTGTCATCCCTCCATATCTCACCGCCTCGATTTTCCCAAAGAGTTCACACGGGTCGCCAGCAAACTTACCATCGGCTACATTTCTATTCTTTAAAAAAAAAAAAAAAAAAAAGTACATTTCAAACCTATTAAAATCATCTGTCCAGGCGGAGGGGGACAATAAACATTTCAATCCGTCAGCCCTCCAGTCTTCATAAACCGTGGCGTTTACCATTTACAAAAAAAAAAAAAAAAAAAAAAAAAAAAAAGGAGAAAGTTTTGAGCATGGGCCTAAAGGAGTAAAAGGGCTGATGAGTAATACTTGGGCCAAGAGAAGCACAGACGCCAAAGATAAGACCGGGACATAATGAAAGACCTCTTGCCTCTTACATAAACCTCACTCTCATCGGAGAATCCACCGAGAGCGCGTGAAAAATCGTAGAAGCACATTTACATAGAAGCTCGATCTCACGCGCACGTAAACGGAGGACATGAAGACACGTCTTTACTAGGAGGAATCATTCGACCTGAGCCCTTTCTGATCGACCGGCTGATTAATCTGTTGGATCTTGGTTGACTGAGGTTGTGGTTGGTCGATCGGCTCGCCCTCCCTCCCTTAATTAATTAATTGATTAATTAAAGGGAAAGTAAGGGATTTGGTCGACCACAGAGAGCCGTGGTCAGGGGCAGCCCCAGGCGTCAAGCTTCTCCTTCCTCACAAATCAATCACCATAAAAAAAATACAACCATCTCTTACCAGAATTGATATGTTCAATAACGCATTATACTCTGTGTGATCGCGCTATTAAAAGATTCCATCATCCAAAATCACTCTATGGGCGATTTTCTAATAAAAAAAAAAAATAAATAATAAATTAAAAAATAAAAAAAGGTTGACTGAATTTCCACCAGCAATCAACCCGGGCCTCTATAAAAGGAAAAATACAATTACCCATAAACTTATCCTATAAAAGCTGACCCTGAAAATAACACTTGGATGGTGCTCCTTTCCTCAGCACAAGTGGGCACACATGCAGACAAGAGGTGTGCGGACACACACACACACACACACACACACACACACACTGAGAAAAATGGGTGCTGATATTAGTCTGCTTAATCTTAGTCCTTCCCAAGCCTCTCCAATCTAGTACCACCACTCCATCCAGCTCCCTCTGTGACTGATGATATCTAAAGCCACACACACACACACACACACACACACACACACACACACACAGAGTCGTGCTCAGAATAGGCTAATTTCTCATGTGTGACGCTACAGTGACTAATATATCCATAGGACATTTTCTTCTCTGCCTTGCACTCTCACACATATCTTAATATGGGCGTCAGTCACGATACCATTCATTCCACTGCCCTTCAGGCTTTACCATAATGTGATATATGTACGGCTGTAACTTCTGCATAAAAGGAGGAAAAAGTAATTGGCCGAGAAGAAAAAATAGAGAAGTGAAAAAGAGAATCACGGAGAGTAAGTGCCCTCCAAAAGGGGGAGGTCCAAGTGACCGCAGGAACCTGACTTATTTAAAGCTTTTCCAATGGCCCCCTCTTTTGGCAAGAGGCAGGAGTTGAACGTCTAAGGCTCTTAAAGAGACAGCTCACTTTAAATACAAAAAGCAAAATAAAATCATATTTCCTCACATACTAGATCGTATTTAACAGATACCCCTGATAGTTTCTGTGTGATTTGACAAGGTCTCCCGTTTACCGCAATCTTCCCTTTCTCCAAATAAACCCATATGACGGGGCTGGATGGGTTCACTTTCGTGGAGCTCAAACCTTCAATAATGGACACATGAAAAACTCAACACCAATATCCGGCATAAAGCACGGGCCTGGGGACAGAGGAATTTCTTTGAGAAGTATTTCCTTCCAAAGAAACACTGGCAGACAGTATCTATCCGAGTGAGCTCCTGCTCCTTCAAGGTCAATAAATACAGTTTGCTGGAAAAATATGTGGGAAAATATCTTTTTTTTTTTTTGTATTTTGGTTGAACTGCCAGCACACACGTAACCAGTTTGCATCATATCCATCAAATCAATAAAAGACATCTGCATACATATTGCCATCACAGAGTCCTGTGAGTTGTTTTTATGAAGTGGCATACCTATCACCATGTGGCATGTGGGTTTATTATCTCCACCAGGAGGCAGCCTAGAGGAGATCATGTGTTTAATCCTGTCTGTGTGTGTTTCTGTCCATGGCTAATCTCACAAACTACCAGGTCTATCAGCCACAATGACTGTATGATGAAAAACTTCTCATGGTTGCGGTGATTCAAAAGCTTTAAAAAAATGTTTGCTTTCGCTAGTTCAGCTCGCTCTCTTCATTCACTGTCAAGCTCGCTCGATCACCACTGCTCATTCTCTCTCTCTCTCTCTCTCCACATGGCCGTACAGGGTTGCTACTCAGCTCTCCTCCTTCATTCAACGTCTTGCTCATCTTATTGTGGCCGTCTTTGCTCCGATTACAGGCGAAAAAAAAAAAAAAAAACAGGATGTGTGTTGCGTTTTTTTGGGTGAGTTTACACACTGCTGACCAGGAAGTCAGAGCAGACACACGGGAAAGAAAACACTGTGTAAAAAAAAAAAAAAAAGCGTAAAAGCAGGGATTAAAAAAGTGAAATTTTTTTACATTGTAAAAAATGTCACTGCTGATACATCAGTGACCTATTTGCTTAATCTTCCCTGGTCTTTAGTGTGTGTGTGTGTGTGCATATGTGTGTATGTATGTGTGTGTGTTAGAGAGAAAGAGAGAGAGAGAGAGAGAGAATTTTAGCATAAAGGCGTTTTTTTGTGGAAAGCCATATGACTTGTGGTGAAGAGCAAGACGTGACTTGTGAGCCGTAGATTCCCAACCACTGGTATAATGTGTGTAATGAAGTGAAACGTACAGAGAGGAGGAGGAGGAGGAGGAAGAGTTTTACAATGGATTTTACTGTATTATATTTGAATCACACAGTAATTTAATTTGTAACTTGAAAAGCATTTGACTGTACAATTCGCTGCTGAGTCTCTCCTGAGCTCCTCCAGTTAAACACCTGCTGTCTGATTATACCCGTCCCAGTTACTGCTGCAGAGTTATTTGCTGTGCTGTTAGTGGTGGCTAGTGTTGGTGAGGACTCTGGTTACCTGACAACCGGTGCTGCTTGGTGCTCACCCGGTTGGTGTTCTGCACGGAGCAGCAGAGGTGGAGCATGGCGAACATGGTGAGGATCATCACCACGCTCTGGAGGAGCAGCGTGAGCTCAAACTGCTTCCCGATCCTGCAACACACACACTGATGCAATCACACACTCCAATTTTCATATACCAGTGAGCTGCGACTCACTGCCAGCATGTACAGCGCTATCAAAATAAATGAATAAATGCATAAATAAAAGTGATGATTTAAATAAAAAAGAGACCAGGGAAGTAATCAATATAATTATCTTTTACATTTTTATCCATTTGATTTCACTCTATTCTGTCCCTTCTAATCACTATTAAAGTGTTATATACGGTGCAAGCAGCACAGCTAGACCATTTCCCAATCATATCCCAACTTGATTCTATAATGAATCTATTAAATTTCCTCTCACTTCCTCCCAATCAGAAGAATGCCCCGTGCTCCCTGAGGTGCAAAACAATTTCAGAGGAGGCCTCATGTGCACAGCGCCGTATGGCTGTGATTAGCACCGGGCCGGATCATGTTATCATCCTTTCTCATCACACTCGATGAGTTTATACCTATTCCATTAACTTCAGACTGCCAGACCAATTTGACGAATGACCTCATGAATGGCTTATCCCTCCAGAAGTGAGGAAAAAGCAGGGGAGGAAGAAGTTGGGAAAGTTCAAATGTAGAAAGAAAGAGAAAAAGAAAGAAAGGAAGGAAGGAAGGGAAGGAGGAAAGAAGGGACGAAGATAGATATAGGTGCTATTATTTTCCAACCTATGACAATAGAAACGCATGCCATGTATCATATCATATCACATTGTCTTGTATAACATCATATCATTTTGTAATGTACTGCAGCATATTACTGTATTGTACATATCATATCACACTGTATGTATTTTATTGTATCTAACTGCATACATCACATCCTGTTGCGCTTATTGCATTGGTCTGTATCATATATTTATACTAAAATAATACCTTAACATCTAGCTCTGTTCCAGGACATTAGTTTCTGTGACTCGCCCACAGGGCTTGAATGGAGTAGAAGGGACATTGCACTGTTTGTCAAGTTAGTACAGAATAAAACTGAGATTACAGTTCATTGCTATAGTGAGAGGTCAGAAGGGTTGTAAAGTGCAGCACTTTCCTGAGAGCTGTGCAGAAATGTTGTGCTGTGTAAGCTAAAAGCAGAATTTACTGGAAGAATTGTAAAAATTTGAATTTCCGTTTGCTGTTGTGTTACACCAGCGCTTCGAAAACAGTCAAAACTCTGAAATGCAAGATGTCTTTCCGCTACCTGGGTTCTTTCTGCAAAACCTTTCACCCGAGAGAGTCAGTGACTTGCTGGAGGTCCATGGTAGCGGTGCACATAAACATCAGAGCCGCTTTGACCCTCCTGGTATGTTGATTTGAATGGGAAAGTCCGTTCTACTGCATTCAAGTTCTGTGGGCCAGCCTGTGGTTAGCCTCGCTCCACATACACCCTGCCAGGGACGATGTCAAATGCCACTGACCAAATTCTCATTGTCTCTACTTAATAACTGGCTTTAATGTGGTTAATGTACTCACCGATTTACTCATCAAAGTCACAGAAGACCACAAGTTTTGTTTTAAAAAACACATTTTAACATCAGCATTAGCACTTTCAGAGTTGACATGGCTCATTTGTAAACTTGCCGGATTTGTTCCCCTTAGTAACAGAGCCAACACATTTTTTGTTGTCTTTTTAAAGAAAATGATACTGAAATATTGCCAGTTATTTCCACCACAAATATTAGATAGATAGATAGATAGATAGATAGATAGATAGTCTGTCAACATTTTTAAGAAGCAGCTCAAAACACATCTATTTAGACAGGCTTTCCCATAGGATTACGCCACTGTTGTATTTGTATTTCCTTGTATCGCCTTTGTACATTGTTTCTATTGTTTTTTATTGCATTTTTATTTTCTTAGCATCACCTTTTTATATTGATTATATATATTTATATCCAACAAGTGTTTCCGTGACTGTTGCATTTTTTCTGATATCAGAGACATGGCTGCAGCCATCTATTACTGGACTTGGCTATTCAACTAGCAAGATGCACAATGCTTTCTATTCTCCCCTGCACCGAAAGGACTGAGCCCTAATTTCGTTGCATTATTATACGTATATGATTGTGCAATGACAATAAAAATCTATCTATCTATCTATCTATATTGTTTTATTGCCGTCTATCGTATTTTTATTTCTTTGAATCGCATTTGTATATTGTTTTATTAGCTTTGAGCATTTGTATTTTTAACTTGTAAAGCACTTTGGGAGTTCTCTCTGGGAAAAGCGTTATATAAATAAATTTTACTTACTTTATTTTTACTTATTTAGATAGATTTACGTTATTGATCTGAAACTGGGAAATTCCCTATTGTTCTTGCCATCATCATGAGTATAAAATACCAAAGATGAAGATAATTGGCAGATTGTATTACATTGTCGGTATTGTATCTTACTGTATTGCAGTCTATTGTGCGAGACATATCATAATGCATGAGTTGCATCACACTCAGTCTCAGACTTTAATTTATTCAACCACTATGTGCAAATTCATCGTTCGTATAATATTATATCCTATATCCTATCTCTCATAACACAGCAAACAGCATCACAGCACACAGGTTTCAGGCATGCTCCTCCTCTTGTGCCTCCTCACCAGAAGAAGATGCGCAGGATGTTGGCTATGAGCAGCACCAGGCAGACCCGGGTGGAAAAGCCCTCGGTGTTGCTGCTCTTCTGGATCTCCTGGTACTGGGGGACGTACGGCAGAGCCCCCCCAAACACCATGAGGCAGGAGGCCAGCCATGACAGCAGCGTCCAGGAGCCCTCCACGTCCTCCTGGATGTCCACCTCTGCGTCCATCACAGAGACACCGAAGGCACTGAGGGCTAAGGGATATCGACGTGTTTCACCTGGACACAGCGAGGACACAGAGACAGGTCTCAGAGGACCGACAGGCATTATGAGGCGAACAAACTTCACCAACAGGGTCCCAAATTAACACCCAGCAGGCACCAAGCGGCAGTAAACTGTGTCTTTGACAGATAAATCGATAAGGGTCATCCACCACACTGGCTGATAAGTTATTGAGGCGATATTATTTGGAAAAATCACAGTTTTACACCACTTTGATTGCCTGTTCTCAAACTTTGTCCCTGCTGGCCACCATACATTCTCTCTGACCATGAGCAAATCAATTCAGTGCAACAACAGTGACTCTGAACCAGGAGCAGAAACAAGTGTTACTCTACACTAAACACAGTATCATGCAATTTCTGCCAAGTGACTTTTTTCATTAGAATAAAACTGCATGTTTGTAATAATAAAAAAAAAAAAAAAAATCAATTATTTTAGGTGATAACAATTATTCTTTACAGATCGGCTGTAATTTGTTGAGTTGCCCGCGGGAGATGAAACGGAAATTGAATTTCAGCCACTGCACACACACACACACTCACATCACACATACGCACATGCATATGCATAACACATCCTCACATTGAGTTATTACAGGCAGGGATGGATGTCACACCCAGGGACAAAGGAATACCGAGGATGTTTAGCAGGAGAAGCAGTTGGAGAAGTAATCGCACGCCATCACAGGGACTCTCGCCTGCTTCTCCGTTCATTAACTAAAGACACACAGGGCTCCCACACGGGAGGAGAGGAAAGGCGCTGAGATGTGTGTTTTATAAAAATGGATGCCACAGAGAGGGGACAGGGATGGCTGGTGGTGGGGAATTGCGGTCAAAGAGACAAGTGGATCCTGCGGAGGGGAGGGATGAGGAGTGTCGGAGGACGTTTAACAGCCGAGATAGGGTGAAGTCAAAGATGACAGGGATGTAATGGAGGGGGGAGACCACCGAGCAGACGTGGTGGAAACCATGAGGGGGTTGGAGCTTTGAGTATTTAAGTCAACAGCCACGGTGGGACTCATGCAGCGAGGGGATAACAAGAAGAAATACAAGGCAGTCTCAGTCTCTCTCCATTGCTTTAAACCTTTTAACCCCTTCTGCTGACCTCTCTCCACTTTTAAGTGCAAAATAAAGAATTGTATTATTTTTTTGTTGTCTTAGGGTGTTCTTATTCTGTAGCTTATTTTATTTATTTGTATATTTTAACTGCATATGTCCTTTATCTAAGTCTTCTTGCACATTTGGCCAATGGAGGACCACAAGGGAAGTAATTTTGTAAACTTTCTCCAAATAAATTATTTGTAATGAATGCACTTTTAGAAAAGGGGTTTCAGCTCACATTCATTCAGATAAAACAAATCAATGAGTAAATCAGTTTTGACTGCTGCCACCGTGGTGGGTTCACAGCTTTGGGCGGTCACATAGTTCCCCATTTCCTCCTCCAATAGGACTGCAGCGCACGTATCACAGGGGCCTCATTCCCCAAAATCGTGGTCGCTTAATTTATGTGGGAGCTGACATTCTTCAGGGGATATTAACATTAAAATCCCTAAGCAGAGAGATTAGGAATTCCCTCGCTCTCCTGGCCAGCCAACAAATAATGAGGTTCCTGACATTTCAGAAATGTTTTCTGAAACTGATAAACAATTCAGCCCTTCCTGTCCTGAGAAATGACTGCAGGCATTGTTTCCTGCTGGAGCTGCCGTGTTGTGCCTGTGTAAACAAAACCACGGCCAACTAAACACCACGGAGCATGAGCAGTCAGATGTACAGGAAGTTGCAAAATTCAGGAATTGTTGTAATAACCCGTGGCTGTGCAATAAATTACACCTAACTGACGAGCCAACAGTTATATAGCATTATTTGCCAGCAACACCTTGGCATAAACTTGTCTACACTAAGCAGAGTGCTGGTGTGTATCTGCACCACCCCTCCTCTTCCATAAGTGTGTGTCAGCTGACAAGCAACTCCGCCTGAACAGTTGAGACGAGACGAGCCAGTCGAAAGAGGCCGAGGACACCGAGAAAACCTAAGACGTCAGCAGACTTTCTGTGCAGGGGAAACGTCTTGACCACAGCCAGGATACGATTGCTGATAATATTTCAGCACTGCAGCACACGCAGGGCTGCATAATCATGATGCTGCACGCCGGGCTCTCATTGAAAGTCAGCTGAGAAGACAAACGGGCCCCTAATTACCCTTTTGACATCTGTTATTTCACATAACTCAGCTGTAAAGGACATGGAGATGACAATATTCCCACGAGGACCTCACGGCCGGGGGGAGGAAGTGTCAGGCAGATGGATCAGGTGGAGGGAAAGCCGGCTCTGACATTCAGATTACATCTCTCCCAGCAACACCGTGTCATATGGAGCACTTGTAAGACTTATTAACAATTCAAAGCGAGAGCTGTACTTCTAAATTAAAGTACCTGCAGTGGCTCTGGAAACATAATCCATCATTTATTACCAACAAGGCTTTCTTTTACAAGTTTCCCCAAAGTTAAACATTACTCAGTGACTTTACCAATCCAGGACTTGCCTTGTTTTTTTTCCCCCTCTCTGCCTGGCAGTGAGCAAACCATCATATCAGGGAGCCTTGCACTGGGCCACTTCCACTCACAGAACAAGCTCTTCTGTTATGTAAGCAAAGCATAACTTGCAGGGGTTGGGCCAACAACATGCCTGAACTTACACACATCACTCTGGGCTGCTTGAACCACAGTAACAGCGCGATTCCAACGCCTATTGACACTATTACAAATATATAACCAGTAAAATAAATTGGCTTAATAATGCAATTTTGTATTAATGTCGACTATAGCATCGTGGGAAACTGGGTTCTCCTGGGAAAGTCCTCTAAAATGTCAAGCAAACATTTTTGTTTTTTTGGAAATGACCAACCTAAAGCTTAAATCGTAAATTGTTCTTAGAATAAACTTAGAAATAGCTCGCGCGTTCACGATGCACAGCACGCGCACTGTATTTAATTCAGTAGCTACTGTACCGTCAGCTGCCGGGGATCATCTGTCTGTGTGCCGGTGATGGGTTCAGCTCAGTGAGACAGGATATCGCACAACAGATTCAACACCGCACATTAGGTTATAAGCGGTTAACGCGCTCATAGTGAATTACCTTCGTTAGGAGTCGCCTTCCTTCACATTCACCTCACTGGAATGATCAGCTGTAAAGTCAGAATATGATAAAGTTTCCTTGGCAGCTCCAACTTTCAAATCCCAACTCGCTCGCGGGGGAGGGCGTACACACACACACACACGGACGCGCACACACACACACACGCACCGAGAGAGACTCGCGCACGCAAAGATGCTCCTCCACTATCATTTTATTATTTAAAGTTAATCAAAGTTGCAGATAAAGCTTTAAGTTGCAGCACATGCGTGTATATTTAACATAAATGCCGTGAATGAATCCCGTGTGTACTTTTTAGGGGCAAAAGACGCGATAAAGTGCACTTAAAAAAAAAAAAAAAAAAAAAAAAAAACTCAAAGAACTACATATCCCATGTTCCCGTGCGCCGCGATGCCAACCGCCCCAATCTCGCGAGGCTTCCTGTGTTTGAGGGTGAACAGCTGACAGTGCGGTGGGTGGTGCGACCGACGCTGCTATCTGTTTCGGATACTTGCTAGCCAGATAATACAGTAATCAGGACCCAGCACGTTGTAATTTCACACCACATTAGGCATCGATAATCATTAGTATCGCAATATGGCTGAAACGGACCCCAAGTCGGTGCAGGACCTGACCAACGTGGTGAGTCGTGATGACAGCCTGCTAGCTGGTTCGTGTTAGCCATGGCAGTGAAGGGGCTCGGCTGTGCTTGGCGGTGGCTAGCCGGCTAACTGGCGAGCTAATGTTAGCCGTGAAACAGTTGAGTTGTGTGAATTTGTTTGTGTAACATGCTTAACATCACGGTTAGCGGCCATTACGCTGCTCTTAACCCGTGGACAAGCCTTGTTGAATATCATAACCAGCCGGCGGGTGGTTATGAGTCAAACCTCTCATTCTAAATCACAATATAACTTAAAAACAGAGCTAATGCTAAAATAGGGCAGTGTATTCCTACAGCAGTGCTCTCAACAACTACAATCTTACACCAAAGTTGCTTAATTGTGTTCTTTATGTCACATCATAACTCCAAAGTTGGGTATATTCAACTGAATTCCACCAATATGTTCCTATGTAACTTACATTTAAGATGGCTCCCACAGTTTTCATCAGTGTTGTCATGGAGATGAGCACTGACAAGAGACAAACTCTGTCATGTCATTGATAACTGAGATGGAGCTTCATCAGACCTTGGAGCCCCCATCAGCTGCATGAATCCCCTTAGTAGGTTTGTGTAGGTAGGTTTTTTTTTTTTTTTTTTTTTTTTTTTTTTTTAGAGTGAGTCAGGTGTTTATTCTGCAGGTAGTTAAGGGGCAAGGAAACTCACGATCAAAACCTCCATCCACATCCATTATGATCCCACTGTGTTAACCTGTGCTGAAGTCAGCTGTCCCTCACTTTCCTGGGAAATCCTGAAGGTCTGCAGTCGTCAAAATGACAGAGGCAGGGGCCAGGTTTTGCAGATACTTCACTGGAAAAAAAAAAAAAAAAAAAACACCAGTGCACTGCAGTGGTGATTCAGAGGGCCTTTTTTCTGTGCTGCTCTTAGTGAAATGAAGTCAGCCTCCAGGGTTGATTAACATCCACATTGTTGTCAAGGAAACTGGATATGCCTATTATAATCTTTTCTTGCTGTTCTATGTGCTGTGGATTAAGAGTGTACATGGTGTACAGTGTCCAAGGTATTAATTCCAGTGTCATTGTGGATCACTTCAAACTTTGCCTCTCTTAAGCTCTCTGACCTCTGTGAAGTTGTT
The DNA here is from genome assembly GCF_902150065.1 of Myripristis murdjan. Taxonomy (NCBI): domain Eukaryota; kingdom Metazoa; phylum Chordata; class Actinopteri; order Holocentriformes; family Holocentridae; genus Myripristis; species Myripristis murdjan. Next base: position 29,031,050 of record NC_043985.1, read on the forward strand.
GCACGTCCTGTGGCCACCGCCATCGGAAATCGATCACTCTGATTATGTAGTTTAATCATCATTCATGTTGCGTAATCAACGACCTAACGGCTTATTTGTGTTGTTCCACAGGTCCAGACGCTGCTGCAGCAGATGCAGGACAAGTTCCAGACCATGTCAGACCAGATTATCGGAAGAAATATCCAAACACGCATTTCAGATGCCTCCTATCACATTGTTCACTGATTAAATGCATTGATGCTCAGGTCTTGTCTGTCACAGTGCCATAACAGATTGAGTGTATTTCTCCCCTCTGTGACCTTTTTGAGTCTATCGTAATTTGTTCCATTCAAGTGTGACTTGATGCCAGCTCTTCTTGTAGCTATGTGCCTTAACTGCTCCTCCACTCGATGAAATGAGCACGCGCATCGATGACTTGGAGAAGAACATTGCCGATCTGATGACCCAGGCCGGTGTAGAAGAGATCGAGGCGCCGCCTGAGAAGGCCAAGGAGGGCCAAGGCTCATAATGAAGGTCAAATGTAAGTGGCAAGCTTTTTGATTTTGAACCATTGTAACATATCAGCCATTTTACCCATTAGTAGTTAATATTGTACTAGATCTCGAGGTTTGAATGAAGAATATTGTGACTTTGGCCACTTAATAAAACATAGGGCAGCATTTTATTCATTGTTGGAGATCCAGAGAGCTTGGGGGGGCCACTGACTGCAAAAGATATTAAATGTTTTCTGTACCAAGGCTCCTCTGCCCAACGTAATTTGCCTCTGAAGTGTTCTGGCATTTCATAGTAATTATCACCTCCAGTTTCTCTACCCAACCCATCTTACGACATGCACATAATTTTGTTTATGTGTTTGCTTTGTTCCACAGGTTCCCAAGTAACAAGGTGTGAAGTCGGTTTATCTTCAGGAGCAGCAGACTTTTCCATTCTAAACATGAATTATGTTGACTTGGTGTGTTATTGTGTGAAATGCTTTTTTATATATTGAATATTGTGATAAACGGTTACAGTTATGTAGTGACTTGAAAAGTAGGATGTTATTTGTAAGGTAGAATAGTGTGATATGCCCTTTGGAATTTATATTCCTCACACAGGGATGGAAAACGTGGATTTTATGCGCCAACCTGGTGTGGATATTTGGCTGCCATCACCATATCATTAAATCATTACAGCCCAGAAAAATTCTGGCTGGCGGGGACAGATTTGCTCGAGCCTGGGCTGAGATGTACGAGCCACGGGCTAGCAGGCAACTAGAATTTCCATCCCTGTCAACGAGGAGGATGGGTAGAGTTAACATTTGAACCTATAGTATTTAAAAACAGCACTCTTTGTGCCAAGGTGTGGGATGCATTCCAAATCTTACTAATTTTGTTCTATTAAAGTAATTTAATACAGTGCTTGTCTCATGAATTGAAATAACACAGTACATCAGTTAGTTAGTTAGTTGTGAGAAACTAGGCAAAAGTGGGCATTAATATGCATTTTACTGAAAAAATGGCCCCCTCAAAATTATTTGTCATTTGATGTAAATTCACTTTTATAATTTTTAAGTGATGTAGCCTTTAAGCAGCTTGTAAAACCTGTATTTTAATGCATACCAGGAGCCTTTATTCAAGGTTATAGAAACTGAAGTTTTATAAAGTAAAAAAAACAAAAACAAAAAAACAAAACACAAAATTAAACATCTTGTAAATAAAGTGCCAAAAACATTAAAAAGAAATGAACAGATAACAAAACATAACATGCATCATAAAGTCAGTGCTTAATCATTTGACTCATTCTAATGTTTCAAAGCCCTGAGTTTATAGAGGTCGCTGCACCAACTTCACCAAGTACAACAGCAGTAGCCTGTGAACTTAACATGAACAAAATGTCAAGTACTGTATGTCTTATTAAGTTTACGGTTTGGTTTTTGCCTCAGCTTTTGAGAGTGTTCAGAGTTAGAACTCAAAATCTGCTTCTGTCATGTCGATGGCCCAGGCAAACTTGTCTCTCTGGCTCTTGTTGTAGATTTTTTCCAGAGGCACCTCCATGTTTTTACACCTGCAGGAGCACAAGAAAGGCAGCCAATTAGCTATACAATGAGGGAGAAAAGCTTAACCAAGCATTTGTTCTCAGAGTAATTAGATCTTGTGCTCTTTAAAAACAAGCACCAACACCTGTCCATTAAGCTTAAATGACTGCTTTCAAATGGAAGATCAACACTTTAAATATATTTTTAAAGACATTGTTAGTAATGAAGTGATCTGTCGTATTTCAAGATATTCACACCCAATTCTCACGACAAGTGAAATGATCTCTACCAGGTGATTGGGCTTACATCAGCCGATACAGTTGTGAACAGTGATCAATTATAGACATGTTTAATTATACTGGTGCATGTAAAAACAACAGCCCTTTTAGAATAATGCATCTGCGCTCTGGTGCAGGCACAGTAGGCAGTGAGTGTGTATGTATATATTCTCACCACGCTGCTATGTTCACATACTAATATTTAATGCAGCAGTGTGTGTGTGTGTGTGAGCTTACCAAGCCACACTGATGCGTGGGTCCAGGTAGTTGAGCTTGGAGGTGCCCAGGGCGATCTGCTTGTTCTCCTCTCTGTCAGTCGCCTGCACCTCCAGCTTTAGCAGCTGTTCCTCACTGCGCTGCACTGCATTCTTCTTGCGCTCCACCAGCCTGGGAGAAAACAGCTCATCTTATTCCACTGGGATATATACACGACTGATTTAGAAACAAAGTTAAAATAGCTAATGCAGTAGTGTGGCTGTTTGTTACAGTATAGAACAGTATATACAGTAGATGTTGCTTTCCTTTCACTGCATGCATCATCTATCATACAAGGGTAGTAACTCAAGAGGGCTTGGGGGAAAAAAGAAAATATGTAAATTCTGCACACAATTAAAAAAAACAAAACAAAAAAAAGCAGTTGCTATCAAAATTTAATCTATATCTGAATAATAATCAGGATCCTGATGAAGATTTTTATGGGATTCAAACAATCAGATTTACGTTACATTTTACCAGTTTTTAATTCAGCGTGTCGACTACATGTTTTCATTGTTTTTTCTGCATCTGTCCAGAACCTGAGTGTCTGTACTGGATGTGTGTGCTCTATCCTGTTGCTTGGGGCAAAAATGCCCATGGAATTAGAGATGAGACTGCACAAAATATCCCTGACAATTAGGAGACCCATTTTTCAGATCTGATCCACTAAATTGTCAAACATCCATCTGTGAATACGACTACTCACCCCCTGAGGCCAGGGTAGACAATTCATGAAAGCTTATGACTGCAGGATTCTTTCAATGTAATTCTGAGCAAGAAAATGCTCATACTATATCAGGTTGATATAGTATGTCTGGATCAGTATAGAAAATGTTGGCATCTAGCATCTAGTTGAAGAAAATGCTGATCTTAGTCAAACCACTATGTTAGCCAATAATAAACCAAATGATAGGTTAAAAAATAACAGTCAAGGAATATTTCATCGTTTCCCCTGAAAAAGACCTAGAAGCCCCTAAAATCAGAGAGGGGGTGGAGGCTTGATACTCGACTGAAGAGACGGCTCACCCATTGGGTGCACTCAGTGTGTCCATAAGCCCCTCAGGGTTTCTGTGTCCAAGCAGCAGTACTCAACCAGCCGCTCCTCGTACATACTGTAGCAGTTATTTCTGAGTGGCTGCTGTAGTTATTTCTGTGGCTATATGGTACTTATATCTGTAGGTTGTTGTTATTCGTGGTATCTGTGTGTGCAGCTGGCTGTTTGCTCTCCACTGGAGTGTTACTTACGTCTGCAGCTTGGGGTCAGAGCTGCCTTTGGCCTTGGCCTCCTTCTTGGCCTGTTTCAGCTCAGACTTGGCCAGAGCCAACTGCTCCTTCCTAGCATCGATCTGAACAGAGCACATACAGAAACGCAGTTGAAGGTTATGAAAATTTAGTCTTTCTGATGAATTCTGTTCTTGTTATTTTCCAATAAACAATTAAATAGAAGCTCTCTTACTTTGGCCTGCAGGGTAGCCATGGACTGCTCAAAGGTCTTTGGCGGCGCCCGCTGGTGGTTGCAGAGAATTGCAACCGCTCTGTTGGCTCTGTTGTAGGAGAGCAGCTTCTCTGCCTGGTTTTCAGACTCTGCAGGGGTGGCAGGGGAGTGTTTAGTGTTTCTACAGCAAAATCCTACTGAGACCAAAAATCTCTTTTATAATAGTCTAGCGTACAGATAGAGCTAAAAAAAATAAATAAATAAACATCATCAAGCCATGATAATATTTGTGTGTGTGTGTGTGTATAGATAGACAGATAGGTTGATTTAGGCAAACACACACAAGTCTGTACATGCAATTACAGACTGTTGGTATTAGCCCATGCTGGCAACAGATTGTCTCTCAGTGGCAATTCAGAGCTGAGAGTGACACCTCTGTCCACAAGAGAGAAACTGTGGCAAAGGCAGCCAATAGGATACTGACAAGAGCAAGGTAGAGAGCCTCAGTAGTGGATAGAGTTATAGTTTAGTGCTGTCATTATCTTTAAAAGCTGACTGAGATCAGGGCAGCCTGAATAAAACCAGCTAAAAATAAAAAGTCAAAATATGAAAGGAAAATATGACAACTTTATCTTGATGTACCATGACACAACCAGGTAATAAGACGATGATAAAAGCCAGAAAGATGAAAGGCTACAGCATTAAAGCTGCTACCAAATGTCAAATGGCAGAGGAATGCCAAAGCTAAACAAGGCCAACAGGATATACACCCATTATGGAACAGATGTAGTCTGTGTATTTTTGGGAATGAGCATAATTTTGTGTTTGTGTGACTGTAATGGTTTTGTCTGTGTGACCCACTGTTTGAGAGCTCTCTGAGCTGCTGCTGCAGGGTGATGGATGCGTTGTATGTCCTGAAGACCTTCGCTGTCAGGCCCATCATCAGGGAACTCAGATGCTTGTTCAGCATGTTTGTCTGCATTGTGGAGGAGAGAGGGGGAACAAGGAAGACAGAAAGACAAAATGGCCGAAATAAATAAAAAGCACACATACACACACATCAGTACGACAGATGCATTACAGAACAGAATGACTTCTTGTCTGCACAGAGCCATTGTAATGCCAGATAATCAAAACATGTGCACTGGCACTAGGTGGCACTGTAGCATCATGTCACTGTGGTATTTAAACCCCAAGCCACCTGTAATATACCATAACAAACAAAACACCTAAAATCCAATCTCTGTCTTCATTATCATCATCATCCATTAAAGCTTGGAGATTAAAAAAGATCACAGTATTATTTCCCCTCTGACAGCTCTACAGGTATTAGTACAAGTTAGAGACGTCACAGGCAGTAGTTAAATAGCCATTAGCTCCGATGCAATGCCTGCAGCTTCTAAAGAACAGATACAAGATGAAGCATAAGGAGACAGGGCAGTGAGAAAGCAAAACAAACCTGCCTGCTCAGTGCCAACATATTGAAACGATGAGCAAATACAAGGAATTAGGACACAGACACACACACATACATACATATGCATATATAAATGCAGATGAATGCACCCATGGATGGAAAAAGCAATCTGGATGATTTTGCCGGTAGCCTTATGGCTCTGGCAAATCAAGTAATACTGCTGATGATTATGATGAAGATTACAATAATGATGTGGTTGGTTTAATCAGAGCGAGGTCAGGACACGCCTGCCCAGGGCCGCAGTGTGTGCCCTGTCACTGCAGGAGCCCATTAGAAGTAAGGTGAGGGAGGGTGGTGTGTTCACATACATGTGCATGTGTGTTTGAGTGCACACAAATGCTCACACTCACACGCACTGTGTGCCGTGTCTGCCTTGCTAATGAGCTAGCCTGCTCTGCCCCTGCAACGTTAATGAAGGTGTCTGTGAGTCTGAGGGGCAAATGTGATAACTCCTAACCCCTCTCTCTCTCTCTCTCCATGGCATGTGCTGCATCTGTGTGTGTGTGTGTGTGCACGCACATGTGCGAGTGCATGTAATCTGTGTGATATCTCAAGGCATTAATATAGCATGTCATTACTACAAGTTTAAATTCCCATCTATAAAAAAAAAAAAAAAAAAAAAAAAAAAAAAGATCTTACTGCATGGACTACACTTCCTCTGCTAACCAACTGGCAACCAATGTGATGAAAATTTTGACCATTGTCAATACAAACTGTGGCTACAATGATCTGCTTCATGCTGTTGTTGGGTCCAATTTGGTAGTTCTCTGTATCAGTTACACTGTAAAATCTGTTACATTAGATGGTGGAAGAGCGCAAGAATGGAGGCAAAATAAAATGTGCCAACATAATGTAGTTCACCATGCAGGTGGTAGTTTAGTTTATTTGACAATTTGATCTAGAAAAGTCCACAGGTTACCTTTACTTTATAGTACGATATAGATTCTGAGGAAGAGCGAACACTACAAAATACAAATTAACCTAACAAACTCCTGCATGTGTGTGCTGACATGAGATCAGACCATCACATATGAACCTCTGCATGACACCTTCATGTGTGGACACGGCAAAGTGGTTCAGCGGACTGATATTGAGATGCACCCTCTTTTTAGTTCTTAATCTCATTCCTTTACTACTGGACCTCCTAGTCCATTGTCACCTAAATATCGCACAAACGCACACTTCACTTCAAGTTATGCAGAGATGCTTGTGCATGAGTCAAATGGGGAGTCAAGAGGACTTGGATTATGCTGCTTGGAGAGCTGAGAATCTGCAGCTTACATACTTTTGTATGCATGGAATGCATACAAAATGAAAGCGCTCTATGCTACATGCAAAAAAGAATATACCCAGATTTCCTGCATTTTCCTTGCCAAGTAAGACCTCAAGGAAATCTATTTTGGTAAACAAAGCTCCAGCCACACTGAGAAATACAGTGGCACTACTGTTAATCTCAGGCTAGTTCAGCTATTGTTCATGTACTCTGTTACATTTACAGCACATACACAATAGGGATTGGATGCAACAATGTGACATGTATCATTATGTAGCAGAAAAACAAACTGATATTACCTACATTTATTGTAATACATTAATCACAAATGATGACTTGCTCATCAAAATTTCACAAGCTCTCCAACAAATTATATACGATGATCACTTAATTTTGTGCAGTTGCCCCATGGTTATTGACCCTTTACCTATTAGACTGCATCACAACTGTAGTGAATCATGAACCTGGTATTGCATAATGAATTGTATCATGAGATAGGCAGATTGCCTGATCCCTAATACACAGTACATTGCCTAGAAAAATGTCCATGTAGGCTATGTATTGTATATTGATGTATGTACTTATACAGGTGAAAATATTAATAGGCACCAAGGTGTCCAGGCAGGGCAGTTTAGCTCCAGATGTCAGGAGGATGGCTGTTGGTCAAACATGGCTGAGCCGACAGCCACTTAATAGCCTCTTTCACTCTGTCTCTTCTTCCTTCCCTTTTCCTTTACCCTTAACCTCTTCACTCCCCGTTCCCCATTTCCACTTCTCATCAGCATCTTCCACCTCTTTCCGAGACCTGCCAAGTCAGGCAGTACTCAAAGCTCTCATCTTTCATCCCTCATCTTCAATTCATCTCCCATTCTAACATCTTCCTCCTCTTGCACTTATGGCCTTCTCCCTCCCTCCATTTTCTCCCCACAGCCTCTTCCACCTCCTGCCTTCACCCATCGTCCTCCCTCTCTCTCCATCCTCCTCTCACCTGAACCAGCTGTTACTTGCCTCCCGCCTCCGTCCACTCCTCCACATGCCCTCCTCCTCTCTCTCTCAGTGGCCTGGCCTTTCCAGGTATCAATCAGAGCTGCCCACAGCAGCCATTACCATTCCACCTCCAACACACCCTGACATTTCCTGGCGCACTGGAGGGCACAGAGCAGAGGTGCTCTGCTCCCTTGCTTCAGTCGCTGCATCTCTCCATCTCACCCTCTCGTTCCTGTCTTACCTCACACCTTCCTTTTCCCACCCATCAATCTTTTCATACAGCTGCCTCACTTGCTCTCAACACCCTCCTCACACCGTCTTCTTACCTACGCACATGCTTCACCTTCCTTCTTATTAACCCCTTCATCCTATCTCACTATTCATCAGCACCAAACAGTTCCACCGACAACCCTGCCTCCCATAAGCATGGCATTTCTCACCAATCACAGCACTTAACCCTGGGTTACTAGGCTGTGTGTCAGCAGAGCACTCCATAGTCTGGCTTCTTCTCCAGGAAAAAAAAAGCTGCTGACTCACTCGTCATCTAGTTCTGCTAAAACAAAAGTGATTTTACATTTGCTTCCTCAACAAGGACAATATGCTCACTTGAGGCATGATTCCAAACAAACAAATAAGGCTTTTGATTGTGCTTTATAAAGACTGAGTGCACCCTGGGAAGCCCCACTTAGCCCAGCGGTGGAAGAAGTACCCCATGTATACTGCGACTACATTTTCCCTGGCCTTGCTGCCTGCAGCTTGAGGAAGAGGTTGAGAGGACACTAGGTTTTTATGTGCGGTAATCCATCCACCCAGCATGCTCGCTCTCAATTTTCACTCTCCTAGTTTCATTTTTATCTGCCTGAGTCCATCCCCTCTCTCTTTTGAAATTCCTGCCTCCTTTCAGCCTCCCTGCTTCCTATATTTTCCCTTCTCCTCACCTCCATTTCCTAAATTTACCCCTTTCATCTCTCCACACCAATAGCTCATCCTCATTCAATCTCATTCCTTACACCTTATTCTCTGACTTTCCTTTCCTCCAGTCCTCTGTCTCCATTAACCATAAAAAATTCTCACAATCAGATTTTTTTCTACTTCTTTACTTTTCTTAAATTATAACAATAAGGAGAGTTTCTTGCACTTTTAGCACAACCCTAAAACATTTCAGGTACCCCACATTTTACTGATCAGTTTTACTCTAAGTAAGAACTTCAGAGCACCTGTGAGCGCACTTCATCTTTGATAAGCCATCTTTTGCTAATCCCCACACATTTACATCAAAAAAGTGATGAACTGGCTGCAAAACTGAGAATATGGCACAGCTATAAACACAGAAAACCTGTCACATACTGGAAATGAAACATCAGAGAGACACTCACATTCAGGCGGTCGAACATGTCGTCCCCAGGTTCCTTATTCTCCATGAACAGTTTAAGATTCTTGAAAACCTGAGAAGACATGAACAGAAAATAGGACTAGGCAATATACAGATACTGTACTGACATTTTTTGTAAGGGTAGATATTGCCACAGATTTTGGATATTGTAATACTGTGATGTTATCTTGTCTTGGTTGCATTACAGTGAATGGATGCAATTTTCTGGGAGCAATAACAGACATTCCCATTCAAATCAACATAGCAGGCCATTTTTATTTGAACTGTTGTCATTGCAGAGAACTGATCACTGTAACTTCTGCATAAACTTCTATATAAACCAACTCGCAGTAGGTTGCAGACTCTGACCTAAACCTAGACCACCTAGACTCACCTGCAAAACCTCACCTCTCTACTGTTCGCTGGAAAGCGGAAATCAAAATATCATTTGCAAGTATTTCAACATTTAAGTCACAAATGGGACGCTCTCTTACTTGGCATACACCTGCAGAAGAAAATACAGGGTGGTGTCTTCATGCGAGCATTAATTTCTCCTTATTTTACTCAGAACTACATGCTACTGCAGGTCAGAAATGTATAAGACAGAAAGGTCAGTGAAAGCTGCAGCTTCACTTTGTGGAAGTAACTAGATGCAGCCTGTCATAGTAAATGATCATAATATCCACATTACTAATGACCATTTATCAAAGTCTCATGTGTAAATAAATACCTTATAAAAGCATCAACAGCCAACCCTACAATATTGTCACAATACTGATCTAAAAAGCTACTCAGTCAAAGATATCGTGATGTTTGATTTTGTTCTTTCTGCACAGCGCCACAGACACAGTGCTGTCAAAGGGATTTGTAGCTTCATCATAATTGCTTAAAACTGAAATTTTAAATCAGCCACTAGCTTGCGGCTTGTACTTCTCCAGCCTGGTGTCAAATATTTTGCTCACTAGCATGTGAATTAGGTCTAGTGGATTTTTTTTTATGGAGATGGCAGATAAATAACCCCACTATGCTGGGGTCATTCACTGCCAAGCTTACTGGCCATTTGGGAAGAGGACATCTTCTACATCCTAATGAGGGCACGTTCACTCAACAAATAAACTCTTTATGAATATGCTAGGGAGCGTAACATTGTGCATATTTTATTCAGCTTTCATTTGCGACAGCCAAATCCAGACTTGGCCTGACATATGCTATCCTGTTGTGATCCCCAACGTGTGGTTGGTGGCCTGGTTAACTGAAAGTGGTAGGTGGAGGGCATGCAAAAAAACACCAACGATGAAAGTGTAGTCGGTGAAATGTTAAATTAAATGGAAAAGAGACTCAACTCACAATTAAACCTTCAAGACTGAGTGTTGGATCCTCAGTGTAGTGGATCATAAAAGAGAGCTAAACGCCCCCACTGCTGGAATGTACTGGTAGTGCCAGTTGGAATGACCTATAAGTGACCCCACTTGTGTCTACTGATTAAAATTCCCAGAATACGCACTGAAGAAGGGCATCTTGCCTGAAACGTGTATAGAAATTTTAAAAAGTCAGACCAGGGTGCTGTCCCTCTCTCTTTTTTATAAATTAAATGGAGAAAAGTGACATGTGGCAGCAGTATGTTAAATTTGACTAGCTAGCAAAACATCTGAAATACGACTTACATACAGTGGTACACCACAGACACAGTGTGTGCAGGCATGTGTGCATGTATGTAATTCCACCGTGAAAAAGACTCTATTGCCAGTGTCTAGAGCCTGACTTCATCACTTCTCAATCTCTGTGTTGCCAGACTAGAAAAAACAGCACAATTATATCTGACATTTCCAACAACTCCTTGGGTTTCAATGCTGCTCGCTTCTCCAAATAAACTAGCTAAAATATGCAAGACACCAATTAATAGCAGCAGATGTCGTGCTTTAAAAACACACACTGATACACACACACACACACACACACACACACACACACACACACACACACACACACACACAGATGCATGGCAATTTCTCCTCAGCAAATAAATAATTAAAAATAAAGTAAAGAGCAAGTGCTTTCAGAATGAAAATGTAAATCAGGGAATCTCAGGGAAGCAGAGACACCAAAGTGAGCTTGCCTAATTGGTTTAGTGATGTGTCAAAAATAAAAAAAAAAATACTAATAGACCAAACCTCTGCAGTGTGTGTGCGCACGCACCCATCACTACCTGCTTCTGCACAAGCAGATGTTTTTCACACTGTTAGTAGGGTTGGGTATCGTTTCAATTAAACCGATTCTGCTTATCAATCTGGTTCTCATCAAATTTTAGTTCCACTTCCAATATTTTTTGATAGAAAAAAAAATTCAAGAACAACAATTAGCCTACCTTTATTCTTGGACTATTTAGGTTATAATCAGTATGTTGTCACCTGTGACAGGAAGGGTTCTTTTTCCCTTTATTTATAAAAGTAATTATCGTTTCTTATTAGGGATGATCAACAAAAACAATTACAAACCAAAACTTCTTTAAATAAATAATGGAAACACATAACAAAAAAAATTAACAAAATATTCAACGGGCAGTTGTTATGGAAGCAGCAACAATGTCCAAGAGTGAATATCTGCAATACAAAGCCAACAATTCTTCTGAAGAAAAATCAGCATGTCGGCCTTGTCAGGAAGGATGTGTGATCTCTCTGGGCTGATTGCTGATTTCCAGCAGGAGAGAAAAGCCTCTCACTGGGAGCAGAGAGACAAGTATGAGAGGGCTGGGTCTGAAAGCAAAGGATGTGTGTCTATCCTGTTGTACCACCAGAGAGCAGGGTCCTCAGCGGTCATTATCAGCAGCATGTCCCTATACACCTCCAGTTTATTTGTCTTCTCCCAGATGGACAAGGTGGTGGTCTGAATCAGGGTCCTCTTCAGATCATCATCTTCTGCCAAAAGTTCCTCCAAGGGAGCCATCTGGCCTACTTAGAGAAGAAGGAGAAGAAGAAGAAAAAGAAGAAGAAGGAGAAGAAGAAGAAAAAGAAGAAGAAGGAGAAGAAGGAGAAGAAGAAGAAGAAGGAGAAGAAGAAGAAGGAGAAGGAGAAGAAGAAGAAGAAGAAGGAGAAGGAGAAGGAGAAGAAGAAGAAGACGACAAATACACTTAAAATTTATTCATTTACAAGGTTTAAATCTGAGATGAAAATCAAAACAAAGAAAACACAGGATTTTTAAGACAATCACATCAAGTGTAATTACTCACCGGTACAGTACCATTCTCCCTCTCCTCCCCTCTCTACCCTTCGTCCAGCTGGACTGTCCCCATGTCCCTCTCACTATCACCAAGCTCTGTCAGCTGCAAGTGTAATAATAAGCAATTAGACTAGACAAAGGAGTAGCACAGGACATGATGCAGGAGATGAGTATTTGATAATTAAAAGTCTAAATTCAATTCACATTATTGAATACCTGCTCTTTCTCTAGGAAGTGCTGCCGGTAATTTGTCCTTGACCCGGTCCCAGACTGTCATCATCCTCCAGTTTATGCTTAAAGTCAGGATCCACTGCAGTTATCTCTCAATGAAAGGCCCTGACACTGAATACAATTCTTCCTCAGAGTGCTACTTTCTTTTAATTATTCTTTTATCTGATATCACTTCTTCTTCCTGTCTTCTTTAGAGTGGACACAAACATTGTATCTCCATCTTGCACTGATGCTCCCTCAGCTTTTGCAGCATGGGAGGGTATGAGGATTTGGCCCCAGGTGGGACTCTTTCTTTTGTCCCTCTCCATTGGTTTTGTCAGCTGATCTGATGATGATTTTGATAGAAGGATACTGCTCAACACACCTCTCAAGCATGAGGGAAAGAGAGTTCCAGTGTGTTGACGTTGAGAAGGACAAAGTGCAGGTCTACAACACACACAAAGTTAATAGCATCATTGTTTATCTAATACTGAGACATAGACAATAATACCTGATATTAAACTTAATGATGAGAAATGATCCTTACTCAGAATGTGGTGGTTCTCTCAGAGCACAGTGGTCATAGATGACTTTTTCATCCACACGATCGCATCCCGGGTACGTCAAGATTTTGAGCCCCAAGTTTACGTGCATGTGTGAAACAGCCTATTTTAATGATGTGCAGCTTTGTTTTTACTGCCACATCCATGTCGGATGAGTTATCCATTCTGAGATACAACTTCACCCCTTACCCTGAAATCATCCAAACTGTCCCTAGTTTCCTCAGCTACCACCGCCCCATTTGTGCTGTGTAGACAGCTTTTGTTTTAAGGACTTTCTGATCCATCCTTCCCTCGGTGATATAATGTGCCATAACTGTAATGTAATAGTCTGGACAAGTAAATGCTTGTCCAGCCATCACTGGTAAGTGCCACTTTGCTGACCTTTTCCAGATCTGATTTTATGTTTTATTTTTCTAGGCTGTACCAGGCTATCCCTGGAGGAATGGTTGTATGTGGGATTTAGAAATTTTACACTCATATTATAATGCTACACCCACTATGGGGTAGACCTAATCTTAGTTTACTGTAGACTATAACAGTTATTCTGTCAGCTGTTTCTGATGTGCTATGAGAGGAAAATATCAAAGAAGGCTTAAGTCCATGGATTTTTCTGTGAATAACAAGATATTAATGATGCATTTTGCAGACCTAAACAGGGGAGACTCAACCTTAGCAAAGGGATTTAACCCCTTCACCACACATCTTGTCACCACTTGGTGGCATTCATCCACTTTCTCCTCACTCATCTGCCCTTTCATGGACAAAGCGAAGAGTTTCTGTCGTAGATGTGGGTCTCTGGGGATGAACCTGTGGCAGAGAGGTGCTGTCTGAACCCTTATCTAAGAAAATAATCTGTACAAATTGTTCATTTACCTTCAATACAAAAAGGCAGATGTCGGTTCATCTGACATCCTGACTGATGTAAATGCTTCATCATACTGAAGGTGTTCCCTCCCTTGCATGTAATATCCTTACTGCTGGTGCTGCATTTGGCTGTGCTGTTATTTTTTTAGTGATGCCAAGACAAACTTGTGAGTGTTTGCTGCAGTCAGCCATGGTCCATGATGTTAACACAAGTGTCTCTTCTCACCTGATTTGTTCATGTACTGCATAACAAAACATGTTGTTAGGTCCACGTAGCAGGTCCTGGCAGCTAAGTGCAACTTTTATGGACTGTAAAACACCAGTACAGTTTATACTCAGGAGCACGACTGAAAGAATGCCAAAGTACAGTATGAAAAAGTTAGGAACCAATAAGTAGAATCGAAACGCACATGTCAATGCACTGTCAATGTCTTATCCAATCTCAGTTTTGGGAATTTGGAACCCATTCCAACTTGGAACTGGTTGTTGATACCCAACCCTAGCTATTGGGCCATCTCATGAGATCATTCAAATAGTATTCAGATTAGGGACGTCCCGATCACACTTTTTTGCCCCTGAGTCCGAGTCCGAGTCCTTTGATTTTGAGTATCTGCTGATACTGAGTCCCAATCCGATACTTTAAAATATTTCCAAATGGCAGACATTTGAGACACTTGTCTTGTCAGTTTTTCAAAACCGCTTTCTTAGCTTAATACCCGTGACCAGCTCCCTGCCACTGATGCATGAAGGCACACCCACTCATAGAAATACAGTGCTAGAAGCTTTGTTGCCCACTCCGTGACATTGAGTATGTGGCGTAGGGCTGACGCGACTAGCTCTAGTCTGTATATTTCTATGCGCCCACTCTCCGCACATGTGTAGTGTTTACAACATGGACGTGACATTACGCGACATTACATTAACTCATTGGCTGCCACTGACGTCTATAGACATCAATTCAAATCCAAACGTTGACTGCGAAAGACAGCATGCGACGTCAATTAGACTGGCGAAGTTTGTGTGAATAGTTTAAGCTTGTATCTGCATCAGAAAGGATAGAGATGATAGAGAGAAGGCAGAGAGGATAGAGAGAAAAATGTTGCAACGTCACAAATCGGACAAGTTTAGGCAGGTTACGCTAGAACAGAGTATGTGTCGCCGTAATTCTAGTAGTAAGACGGTAGCAAACGTGAGAAAGGATTCTTCGAATTCCAGTGACTCTGATGGTTACCATGGAGACGAGTGATCTAGGCAAGTGAAGCCACGGAGACTAATGTTGCATTCCAGGCACCATCTAAAAAAAAAACAAAAAAACACTGACCACCAACCCATTTTGTCATGATGATGGCACTGATGGTTCATGTGGCCATTCCCTGTCTCATCAATGATTACTTTAGTGTATGAATGACCTTTTTTAATTAAATCAAAAGTATTATGCATATGGAACATCTTGGTGATGTACATGATGCATTCAAAATGACATGATTCCAACATCAGTTCACAGCCTTTGTTGTGTGTAATGTTCCAAACTATTCAGTTGAGCAGAAATGTCATAGCACTAAAACAAACAAACAAACAAACAAAAACACTATATTTTAAAATATACAACCACATGGATTAGAGTCCATGATCAAATTCTACATAGAACCTCAGTGGGTAGTGAAGGTGAGAGTGCAGAGAGATGGACAATCATGTAATTAGTTACTGGTGAGCAGACATGTTGTGTTGTGGTCCATCTTCCTCTCTAGAGGTTAGAAATGGAAATTCCTCCCTTCCATTCCTGTTAGATTTTATTCCAAATGACATTTAGCAGTGATCTGCGGATTTCTCAGGGAATTGAAGATGCTAAAATATGCAAAGAACTAATTAATCTGAGGTAATGTGTTGCTTTTGAATATACTCATTTAAATAATTACACCCTCTTCCAAGACACAAAACATTATTCACTGTCAGGTGCTAACATTTCTCTTTCCATCTCTAAAATTGAGACTACTATGGGCTGACACCAGAGAAAAAGATGGAAGTGTCTGCACTCATGCATGTATGTGTGCACACACACGCACACACACGCACACACACACACACACACACACACACACACACACACCACACACACACACACACACACACACACACACACACACACACACACACACACACACACACACACACACACACACACACACACACACACACACACACACACACACGTTTGATGCAATGGGTACAGATGAAGGTAGATGGAAAAAAAAAACAAACAAAAAAAACTGTTCCCTGACTCATGCTGTTTTCCTGTAATGTAGTGTTGACTGTCTGAATGGCATCGCTGACAACAACTGTAATATGTAAATTAGTTCGTTCTTTTATTATACCCATGTTGATAGAAGAAGTGTTTGTCATGTAGACTTAAGCACAGAAGAAGTAGAGACACCACCAAAATAAACTCCACCTGCCAAAAAGCACGACTGTAAAGCAACACCAATTGAACATTCCACTTGAAATGACTTATACTGAATACAATTACATGTAGAACATTATGATTCATGCCCTTAATTTCATTAAGAGAATAATCTAACTAACCTATTATAAATGTATAGTGGAAAATAATGTTGTGCAAATAATCATTTACAAGCTCATTCTGTAATATCAGTCATTTACCCCCCTTTTAATTACAGTGACATTTTAACTGCAGTGGTATTTCAATGTCTGCTTGTGGTAAACTCTACTTTCCTTTCCAATATCTGCTGCTGAGACTTGAGAGGCAAGATGGTTAATGTAAACACAAAGAGGCCATGAACCTCAACAGTGAGTTGAAGCTACACTGTGAAAGACCTGCAAGTGTCAAAAATCTGACTGCCATGCTTAGTGGTATCACTTGTCTTTACATGTCAAAACAACCCTTAAATGATGAGAAACATCACTGCATCCCAGATCTTAATCCTAAAGTACTGAACATGACCGTGATTGAACTAACAGTAATGGCATGCAACGACATACTGCACCTCTAGCTTGACTACAGCACTGTCACAGTTCCATTAACATCTCTGTATGGGTGTGCTGCTGTAAACAATGCAACGAACCTCTAAGGAAGTTAACAATGTTTTCTATAATGAACATGAATGCATGAAAAAACATCATACTAAAAGGGCAAATGCTGTCTTTTTTTCCAAGCTTGTGCTAATTATTTAGGTCACCTTTACCATTTACATGATTCTTAGCAATGGCTGCACCCAGTCTTTGTCAGACTTGGTTTAACTAATTTCTATAGCAGTGGTTCTCAAATGGGGGTTGGAGAACTGCAGGAGATACATGCGATTATTTAAATGTGACTATAAAAAAAAAAAGGTAAGTATTAAAACTTAGTTGTAAAAAATGAAAATCTAAGTTTGATAAACCACATTTTATAGTCAGTATTCCCCCTGGGTCCTAAAAGAAGTCAAATCTGTGCGTTTCTGCTGCCGTAGTCGTCGAGCGAGAACATTTGTTTGATATGACGAAAAAAAAGGGGGTTTGTGGTTGAAACTTAGCAGTGATACAGCTGAAAACAAAGAGACAAAACTGAAAAAGCAAAAACAGAGCAAACAAAATATCATCAGTACCAGGTTGTTGTTTCACACACTGATGGAGCTTTATTGGGCCTCTTTATATAGGATATACAGTGTTACTAAAAAAAGAAAATGGCCACCACATAAGTCATCTTAGTTACAAATACTGTCACATTTATTATTTTTTTTTTTTTCTTCTTAATGGTATAGCCTAAGTGGTAGAATTAGTGAAGTAAGCAGTTAAATTCAAGTTCCTTTTGGTATTAAAATATTAATAACTTTAAAGTGATGAAAAACAAGGAAATGTTACTGTGTAATTAGATACAGTACAGGCCAAAAGTTTGGACACACCTTCTCATTCAATGCGTTTTCTTTATTTTCATGACTATTTACATTGTAGATTCTCACTGAAGGAATCAAAACTATGAATGAACACATGTGGAGTTACTGACTTCTGCACAACACAACTGATGGTCCCAACCCATTGATAAAGCAAGAAATTCCACTAATTAACCCTGATAAGGCACACCTGTGAAGTGAAAACCATTTCAGGTGACTACCTCTTGAAGCTCATCGAGAGAATGCCAAGAGTGTGCAAAGCAGTAATCAGAGCAAAGGGTGGCTGTTTTGAAGAAACTAGAATATAAAACATGTTTTCAGTTATTTCACCTTTTTTTGTTAAGTACATAACTCCACATGTGTGCATTCACAGTTTTGATTCCTTCAGTTAGAATCTACAATGTAAATAGTCATGAAAATAAAGAAAACGCATTGAATGAGAAGGTGTGTCCAAACTTTTGGCCTGTACTGTACATCACAGCACATATAAAAATACTGATATCTAATTATAAAAAACAAACTTAGATATGAATGGAGATGACTGGTAAAGAGGCTATATCTCAAAATTAGACTTACATTGTCCTTTAAGGGTTCATTTTGGGTTAAGCTGTTAATACACACATTTGATACATAGCTGCTCAGTCTCCCTGCTGCCATGAATAAAGCAGTTGAGAGAATATCCCTGACTACCTGTGGTGTCTCATCCAGACAGAACAATCTGCCAGCAAAAAAAGTATGAAAAAGGTACAGCCACCAGCTATGCCCTCCCTCCCTCTGAGTTTATGCAGACAGCATAAACCTAAAATGAAAGGAGTAAGTCTTTTATATGCCACAGTAACCAATTTAATATCAAAGTAAGCCAGGCACCTTAACCAAATTTCTCACAAACAGAGCAGGAGGTTAACCGGGTTATTCTAACAGAGTGATGACAGTTGCATGCATCGACTCCAAACCAAGCTGCTCCAGTAACCGGGTTACGAATAAAATTCTCTGTGCATGTAAACACAGCCAAAGAGAAGCAGAGTACAGCAGCGGGAATCAACAGCTCTAAGAGACAGACAAATTGAACACCCGCAGCCATGGGAATCCAATCTAACAGCGCCCTGAGGACATTTCTCCTCACACTCTGTGCATATGTATGCAAGTGACCTTCTCCTCAGGGTATTTTGCCAAAGACCCAAAGGGCAAAATTTAGATTATTAGAGAGAAAGATATTGGTTTTATATCACAATAAATTGCTACTACTTTGGTGTCCTTAGCTGATGCCTATTATAATTGAACAGTGAAAGGAATAGCATTGTATAAACACTGAAGCAGTTAGCATCAAATTTGTATTTCCATACTTTTTGAAGTGCGGTGCGATGATGAATCTTTGAGTGTGCATGTGTCTTTGCTCTACCTTCCTGATGACTGGGACCTTGTTGTAGTAGCGGATGGAGTCTTTACCCAGGAAGTCGAACTCCACCACACACTCATTCCCGTCCAGCTGCTCGTGCAGGGTGATGTGCTCAACGCGCAGCGAGCAGCAGCCCACTGTGTCTGCCGTCTCCCCTTCCTCCTTCTCGTTACCTGCTCTCAGTGCCAGCTTTGCGGGGTCAGAAGAGTACAGAGATAAGTACACACTGAATGGACATTCATATGAAGTGCATGCAAAAATCATTCAGCACATTCACTCCTTCTCCTCCTATAGTGCTCATACAGCAATTGTGTCAGTCAAATGACAACTAAGCATACTACATATCAAGCCAAAATACAGAACTGAAGACTAAATAAAACAAAGCCATGTCAGAATTGAAATCAACTTCAGCCATGGTTAATTTGATGTGCTGGAAACTGCTGCACTAGCATATTACATTTCAGCCAATACCAATCACTGAACGAATCTATCATATTTCACTCAATATAGATTAAGATAATTAGTTTGGGATCATTGAGGGAATTTTTTTCCCCTCCATTTCTTTCTTTTTCCTACTACATGAGAAAAAGAAAGGTCATCAAGATGCCTTGCTGTGATTTCCAACATGTTGCACTCAGCAATTCTCTAAGTCATTCTGTGATACCAGCGTCCAATTTTAATCTGGTGTATAAAAATGTAAAATTTGTCTTGTGGTCCCTGCATGCTTGAGTTAGAGATTTCCCTTAAGTGCCAACTATGTGTGAGAACAGGTGTTTGAGTGAATGAGAACTTGTTTAACAAACTAAAAGATTAGAACATCCTGATTGGAAAGCCTTTTGTAGGCATACGATCCACTGTGTATGAGCAGCTTCATTACAAAAGTTTTGCAGCAGGAGATATTCAATTCTAAGCTAGTGAGATCCTACGCATTTACACTGTCATTCAGTTTTTCCCATCTGGCTCGTGCCAAAATATAGAAGCTGATAAGATTCGGTGCATGTTAGACAAAGGACAATATGCTAAGACGAAGGACAAGGTCTGGAGCATATGAGTGGTTCTTAATGATTTAATTGTGGGAACAGGACTATTGTCTCAGCACTACTGTATAGAGTAATAAAGTATATTAGAGAAACTGCTGATTTGTGGCATCCCCAGTAACACAGAGCCAGACCTTATCTATGAAGTAGAGGGCCACAGCTCTCTGACGCGTGCCCATCTGTTTGGACTTGAGGTCCTGGTGGTACTGGCTGCGGATGCCTTCCACACAGGATTTGAGTTTCCGAGCGATCTCATACTTCTCCCAGTCCTTCTCACCCTGCAAAAGTGAATATGAAATTCAGGCAAAAATTGATTCGTAGCCCTAAAATCATTAGGATTCAGGATGGAAGATGTTTTTATACAAATTAACAAAAATATTGAAATGCACATGCCTACACAACTATAATAATGACTGATTGAAATAGAGCCAAATGGTGACATTCTGCTTGCCTGCCCTTTCCTGGTGGCTGAATATTGAAACCCAGACATAACCAAACTCAACAACACACATGCGTGCGCGCGCACACACACGGAGTCATGGAGACTAACAGTAGAATAACTTAACCTTTACAAATAAGGGAATGCAGAGGAAGACAGAATGAATGAAGAGAAAGAAAGATTTACGAAGGGAGGAAAATGAGATTTGATACACATATGTAACAACATGTAATCTTTTTAACACATGAACACAAATGAGCTGTCATTCACTCTCAAAACTGTCATTAAAGACATCTGCTTCTGTTTTCACAGCTTATTGAATGAGCTGCGAATTTGCTGACAAATGAAAAATCTGATTATTTTGTGTCAATGTCATCCCCAAGTGAATGTTGCTGTGAGAGAAAGCCCGAGGTTGTGTGAGTGAATTGGGCAGGGAATTAGAATACTGAATTTGATTTTCCACTATCTAACTTCTCCTCTGGTGGAAGATAAGACGTTACGCTGTACACTGGTCACAGCCATGACACACACACACACAAAATATGGTTGATACTGATGATACACTGTCTGAACATACAAGCCTCAAGTTCTAAAAACAAGTGTTAATCAGTGACAACAACAGTGCTGAGGTGATATAAACTCTGATTGTTTTGAATTACTTAAGGAAATATTACCTGAAATCACAGACAGGCTTTGACATAAAGCATTGTGTTTAAGCTGTAAACCCTCTGAATTCTCCCCAGCACTGAGGAACTAAAGTTAAGTTGAAGCTCAACTGGCTGTCAGGAGCAGGAGTATTTAACTGTCACCAGCTGATGGCGAGGAGAGCACTTAGTAGAATACAGGACTTGGGAGATTAGTATTTGATTAAAAGAAACCAGTCTTGTTATCTGGCGGAGCATACCACCATTTGTTCACAGGATTTGAATCCTGTGAACAAATCACAAGCGACTGATGTGTCTAACCACTGTGGCGTAGCTTTCAGTCGACATGGTAGCTGCTTTAGCCAGTTTACATCGCCACTGCAAATCCATCTAACATAGCAACTTTAATCACTGGCAAACAAAAAACAATTTGGTGAGGTTGGACTTAACTAATTTTACCTCTGTTATAGGGAGTAAACACTGCTCATTATATCTATCCATCTATCGCCATAGATAGATATATCATGTCAATCCCTGACACACGATCAATCACTCTATCCATTCATCCACCCATCCATCCATCCATCTAGATAGAGGTATAATTAATGCCAAGGCACACAGCAACGAGTATGAGAACTTGAGCCACACCTGCTGTTCTTAATTAATCAATTGCAATGGATAACTGACAAAATAATCTTATCAAAACACATTTGAAGAAATATTAGAAACAATACTATGTTGCAAAGTTTTTGTCAATAGGCTTACCCGGTTTGAATCTGTTAGCACTAAACACCACCTAACTCAAGTTCTGTTTTGACATTCCAGCTTTTTACACTCCAAAAATCACAAACAGGGTAGCCTTTTTCACAGTTTGTTTCTTTTCAGTCATGGAGTATAATGCTCCATGATATAATGCAGACTACTTGATGGAAAAACTTGGTTACAGAGGGACACCACCGACTACTGTAGTCTTTCACATTAACTAAAGACATTGAAGCTGCCAAAAAGAGCTAATTCCGGACTTGACATTGAGTATGATGTGTGCACAGGGTTTAGATTCTCGTAATGTGACATTTAGAGTGACATAAAACCAGCTCTAGGCAGTGAAATATTCATCTGCTTGGCACGAAATAATAACTGCACAGAAAGGAGGTTAAGGGGATCAACAAAAGTTGAGCGGTGTAAACTTTGGAGATACCACCTATCAAACATTCATTGTGCTTGTCCGTCCCAGGACAAAAACAGCAAAGTGATTTTGTGTGGATGGCATAGACTGGTTGGTAAATGAGTTTAAGGTTCATATTTTTGTATTCCAGGAAAAAGTATACTTTGCCTGCATAAAGCAGACTGATGTGTTACCTTGAGCTTGGAGTTGGCATTGAGCATGATGTACTTAATGGAGCCCTGGATGTTCTCGGTCCAGCTGGCCAGCCACGTCACAGTGTTGTCACATCGGATCTCCTTCCAGTGATGACCAGGCGGCGCCGCTGGGATACAGGAGTTTCTGTGTGTGTGTGTGTGTTGCAACAGAACGTCATCAGTGTGAGAAGCAACACCATCTGGGTTCAAGCTACTGCATTCCAGAGGCTCAGTCCTCTTTAACATAAATGTAAGACAATCCGGGCACACGTGACAGGCTTTAGATTTACATGACTTTAAATCCACAATGTTCCTATGTGTTTATATCAGTTAAAAGCTAGGGTGAAACAGTGTGACAAGGCCGACCATCAGCTCTACTCTGAAAACTCTGAACTAAAAATAAATAGATATGCAAGACCATATTTTTATTGATGTTCACATCAGACTGACGTGTTTCAATATAAGCCTTTGGAGGATTACTGAGCAAGCCTGATGTGGATATCAATAAAATATTATCAAATTTATCCGAAAAGTCTGGAATCACAGGGATAAATAACACAACATGTATTTTCTTGTTGCAGGTAAAGACTGAGCCATGTCATTAATAACTTGCTTTCTGGGGCCATCTGAAGGAAAAAAAAAAAAAATCATTCTGTGAAAATCCAAACCAGGCATCATCTACAGCAGCGTATTTCTGATGCATGTACAGCTGTCAATCTCAATGTGCTCTGTCAGACACTAGCAAATACAGGCTGATGTAACTAATAAGGCTAGATTTACTCCAGTTTTGATTATGGAGTAGCTTTTCGGTACTTTGTGCTTTAACATCTATTGCAAATTACAAATTTTATAGGTTCTTCATAAGTACCAGAAACTGGACCATGAGAAACTGGCTGATTGTGGAGCCAATCACAATAAACAGTCAACAAATAAGAGAAATGTGTCTCAATTTTGTTTGTGAACTTTATTTTGTAATTTCTATTTTTAACCAATTAAAATAATTTGTCCTTGCCCTCACAGGGCAAGGTCAAAGATCAAAGATCACATCTAGTATTGTTTTCTTTTCTGAAAAGTAAATCATTAAGTACTGATTACATTTTGAATAAAATACTTTACTTGTAGAGGATGCTTACACTAGTAATTTTACTTTAACTTGAAACATTAAATTTCCCCTAGGTTGAAACCAAATGAAACTTATGCTTCATGACTGTGTCTGTCACACAGCTCTTTATGAAACTTGACCGATGCACCACTACCCCAACCTCGCTGGCCCCAGCCCAAGTCTCACTTGCTGCAATTGATGATGACGTCCTCTGGTTGTATCCTTTTTTTCAGCATACCCTGTTTGGGATGCTCACCCCTGCCTCGGAACAGCCCTGGAGGCTCAATCTTAAAGTTACCAATGCGTTCCTTGTGGTGGTCCAGCAGACAGTAACCAAACTCATCGATTATCTTCTGATTAGCTTCTTTCAGAGCCTATAGCACAGAGGTAAATGATCATTTACTGCAAATAAACAGTTTAGCAAAGCTGACAGGAGTAAATTACCCAGAACTGAGATGAACTAGAATGTCTACCAAAACAATCTACAATCTGTCAATAAAAACAGAAAGGACTTTGGGAGATCAAAGTGCAGACAAGAACAGGATACATAAAAAAGTTACAGGAGCCTGAACCTTACCAGTTTCTCTTCCTTGCTCATGTTTTTCCTGGCCTCCACCTTGGCTTTATGCATCGCATGGATCTCTCCAAAGTCACATTTGTCAAGATCCTTAATCAATGACCTCTCATCGTGGGTCATTTCCTGATCGCACATACAGAGACACATACATTACACTACAGACAGTGTGCATGGTCACCACAGATATCAGTCAATTGCAGTCAAAGTGGTTTGAGAGAGTGAAGTATGAAGATAAACCATCTGCATCAAAGTGTCATCGTACCGACGTGACAGTGGCCTACGCCGGTGTGAGTATTTATCTCAGTGCAACGAAGTCTGGGCAAACACTGACCGCTGACACACTGGACAGCAGTGTCAAAATTGTATTAATTCTGTGCAAATGAAGCACAGATCAACAGGGAGGTCCACTCTTTGACTCACAGGGCTGCTCTGTTTTGGGATATTTTTCACCATGAATTTAGTGAAATCTTGAAGTCTGAATTATTTGGAGATGAGTGGGCAGTATCGCCGTATGTTTTCAATTTTCCTCAGTTCCAGAAAGAATTTCTAAGGGAAACCAGGCATTATTTTGTCTTCGCTCTCTGTGAAAATCCACTCACAAACACGTCCAGCAGACCAATCACAGATCCTGCTGTCTTGCGTCGCCCTACGCACAGTTACATTTCCAGAAAGGAGCGCATATAAACTATGTAGCCCACAGACACAGCTAAACAGGAGCCACAGAAACCTACAGTATACCTATCAATTGACCTTGACCTCTTGACATACTGATGCCATCCCGTTCACTCATGACTTTTCTTTTAGAGAAACAATCATTGTAACGTGGCCTCTGTAACACTGTCTGTGGTGCTCAAAAACCCAGAGGTGCACAACACTGCACTTAAACCCTTTACAGACCCTCCACACAGTCGCACATCCAGCAATGATGCAATATCGCCACTGATGCCACAGACTGGACTCACCACAAGAATCATGAATTGGCTACGAGGCTTAAGTGTTATCTCGTCAGGACTCGTGAAGACTTAATAGCTTTAAGAAGAAGGCAAACTATTTTACAAACAAAAGGGAAGATAACCCCACGAAATCCTTAGCAATGACTAACCGATGGTAAATAGCAGTATAGAGCTAGATCAATTTTTCCACTCAGGTTGGAAGGAATGAGATGAAAAAGGGAGGATGAGATCAGAACTCTTCACCACACACACACCTCTCCAGAGTCTGACAGGATGGACACACAGTCATTCTGCGTGTCTAAGCATGACTGACATCTGACGGTGGGCGGGCACTGAGGGCAGTGAAGCGAGGAGAGGTTTTTCCGGCTATAATAAAACAGTTTAATTGGATTTGTTCATATGCAGGGGAGCTAGTTGTATGGATTAGCATATCAATGCCTTCACACAAATCGTATTTTCAAGTGCATTGAGCACTAAGCAGCGCAAAATTAATTCTGCATGATATGCCTTGGGGCTTGGCAGGGTGTTTTCTATGTACATAGGACACCCTGACAGACACAAGTGCACATCCAGCATTCATACATAACATACACATTTTGCTTACTCAAAGTCACCAAGAGAAAATTTCTGAAGCTCCTCCACTAATGTTATGAGAATATGGTCTTGCTAGCTTTTTTGTTTTAGCTTTGACACCAAGGCGAGATTTATTCAGCTGGCTATGTAGAAGTTTAGTTACAAAATGTATGTGCATCTGACAAATTAAGCATAACTGCAGTCACATTGTCCAGTAATATCACCCAGTCATGATTGAGCATTGCATAGTAATGCAAAGCAATGTGAACTTGTGATTGGTGGAATAATCATAAGTAACTACTTTGAATTCAAGCTCTTTCAAAGCCCCCCTACAGTAACTGGAGGTCATTTCCAGAGTCAGTTTTTTTTTTTCAAACCAAACCATGACATAAACTGAACTGTGGTCTAAAAACCAAGGAATGATGAAAACTGAACAATGAAAATGGAGAACTACTACACTCCTATTATAAACAGCACTATCAAGGATGTGTTGCTTGATAACATTACAGAAAGTATTTGTACTCATGTCTCCATTTGGTTCACATTTGCAAATGTGACTAATGTGATTTTCTTGTATGTTTATTTCTGGCCTTCACTTTTTTCCTTAGGCTTTTCCAAATTTTATACAAGGAACACCCTTAAGTTCATTTCTTTGTTTCTCTAGACACACTTCAATGACAGTGAGTCTGACTCTGGGGATTGCTTAACTTAAACTCTTGCTTTGTCTCAATCCTAACAGGAAAGGAAAAGACTTAAGAAGGTGTCTCAGGAAGATTTGGGGGATTTTTACTTCTCTGTCCTTTCTTCCTTAGCCTGAAATTCTGAATTTCTTTCAATATTGCTTTCACAACCTGTGGGGTGCTGCTGAGTAACAGTGGTCTGGGGACAGCACCTCACCCATTAAAATTTCAGTAGAACTTCAAGTAAAATCTCAACTTCATAGAGCCAATGGGATTTTCATTCCTCCCCTCAAAATGGACAAGACCTTTGAAGCCTTCTTGCCTTACCTTCCTCCAGTCTTTGAAGAAGTTCTCACGAAACACTTTTTTGGTGGTGTACTCATGGTCGAGCATCTGGGCAAAGAAGACAGCCACCTCCTCAGCTGCCAGGCTCAGTTTCACTGCCTTACCTGGACACACACAAACTGCACTTTGATTACTGCTTTCAAAAATGTATTTGCTTGAAGGTCTTTGACTGCTTTGTGTCTTTGCTGTCACAACTTAGTAGCTACATGGACTGAGGCAGTTTTATTCATCAGCGGTAGCAAAAATAATGAGCAGTGAACACAGCAAAAGTGGCCTAACCCCCAATAATTGCAGACTCTATAACACACACTCACACACACGCATACACCTAACTTGGGAGCTGAGGGTTTGATCAAAATGAAACATGCTGCAACACCAACCACAGGTTCCCTAGGGCCCTGTTGGGCTAATCCAGGAATTTAGAGAGGTAGGTAGGGAGACAAGGACACAGATCTATATTCAACACCACAATTCAAACAACTGTAACTCATGCGCACACACAAATGCACACACGTATAGGGATTAACAGATCAAACTAACTCCCTGCCACAGCTAGTCTGCTGGGAGAAAGCCAAAACAATCACAGTCATCAATCACAGTACTTGATCCAATACACCTTAGGCATCTTAAAGATGTGATACTGTGCATGTTTGTCAATGTGTGAACAACCAAGTTAGTGCACTTTTGTTTGTGTGTGTGCCTGTGAAACAGTATGTGCCTGAGCCTTGCTCCAGACAGGTAAATCCAGGCTACAGACTGAACCTTATGAAGGGTACAAAGGTAAGACTGATGAGACTGTACGTGAAACTTAATAGATTTCCATCCAAAGGCCTTGCCCGGGTGATGGGTAGATATATTCCCACCCAGGATGATTTATTTATTTATTTACTCAGGTTTCTGAATTTGACATAGTATACACAGGTTGTGCAGCTT
The DNA here is from genome assembly GCF_902150065.1 of Myripristis murdjan. Taxonomy (NCBI): domain Eukaryota; kingdom Metazoa; phylum Chordata; class Actinopteri; order Holocentriformes; family Holocentridae; genus Myripristis; species Myripristis murdjan. The sequence continues at coordinate 29,058,916 of NC_043985.1, forward strand.
TCATTTTGCGATGCACAGACCAGTTGACATGTAGCACTGCACCCAACAGAGCCTCCTGCTGTGAAAACAAGAGTGAACCACTGCCACAAGTGAACAGCCAAACTGTGGGAAACACCACCTAACTTAAAATTAATTTCTTTGATTCAAAAGGCATACCTCCTAAACTCTTCCCAGTTTCTTCACTTTCTCTATTCATACATACATTTCAGAAAGATAAGCGCTCAGGTTTGCCTGAAAATTTTGGGTGTTTTGCTTAGGGACATGTCGCCAGTGATGACTGGCACCATAGATATGATACCAGTCATCTTCCAAATGCCAAATTAAACTTCTATCCTTGTTAACGCCTCCTATAAAGGCTATGATTCAGAGTTTAGGTAATATAAACCCTTCCTTGATAGTTTCAGTGTTGGCCAGTGATGATAACCACATCACCGGGGTCATTTGAAACCTACCATGGGGTTGAGCTCATTACCGTCATTGCTGCAAATTTTACTTTCTTTTTTTGGCATTTCATTTTTTGCTGGTTTAAATTACAGCAGTGCATATGCTGTGTGACATGAAACAATATGCTTTACTTATCACTGACTGTCTTCCATCCTATCTTCAAAAGCTTCTGGAGAAACAAAACTCCTCAGTTGGTCATCACTTCAAGGGGAGGGACAGTCCATTAAACATATGGGGGATAAATTGCCAAGCTGCAGGGATACGCTACTTCTTCACCACAATAAGAAAAAAATCCACACTGTTACAACCCTTTCTCAGTGAGGTGAAAGTTATCACGAGGCTCCTTGAAGTTTTAGTATTAGAAGATTTGCCAAAAGATTGAAATGCCAACAGATGTGAGTAGTAATGACATGTCCACGTGCACAGTCATTACAAAGCCTAGAATCAAACTGTCACTGCACTTTCTGTAGGGCGCAATGTGTTTGTTATGTCACAAGTTATTGAAATGGTGCACTGACTGACAAAAGCATACCTGAGGATCCTGAAATCCTTACACTTAACTTGCACTGCGTCAAATGTAAACAGTCACTTTAAATTGTCTTAACAGTATATGTGAGGTGTCCAGGTAGTACCACATGCATTACTGATTGCTCATATTGCCACGGCAGAAAATTAGGAGCGCATGACAGTAGTTTATAGTTCAAGACACTAATAATCAAGGTTTCTTACACATCCCACTGTTATGCTTTACTGACCATTATAGTAGAATTGAACGTTATCTGGTAAAGGCTGGTACTCAGGAGGGAAGTAGGGTCCTTTGTGCTCCAGAAACCTCCACTTTACCCCATCTTCATATTTCTCTTCCTCCCACCTGAGAGAAAGAACAAGGATGATATTTAAGAGAGCAAAATTGCTTTTCTCCAGTTTTCCCCTGCAGTCTGTTTGTGTGTGTGTGTGTGTGTGTGTGTGTGTGGATGTGGGGGTCAGATCATGCTGAGAGAGGAGCTTTTCCCAACCATCTCCAGCGATTCTGCTCCTCCTCCTCCTTCTGTTTAATCTTCAGGAGTTTGGCCTCCTCAATCTCCTCCTTTGTCCTCTTTGGTTTTTTTGTAACTGGATGCTCACCCTCCTCCTCTTTCTTCACCAACTGTGTCAATAAGAGAAATATGTAAAATGTGAATTCACATACTCCCACACTGAGCTGTATTTCAAGAAAACATCATGTGGTATTATTCATGGAGACACACTGCCTTAGGAGGACAGACATTTACCTTTTCTTTTCCGTGCTTTGACTTCTTTTTTTGAGCTCCTCCACCAATTTCTTCTTCCTGCCGATGTTTCTTCTTTTTTTTCTTTAAGCTGCGGGCATTCAAGGAGTATAGAGCACACACAGCTTATACATCATACAGAAAATCAGAACGCCTGTCTTCAACAGATAGAATAATGAGATATGGTCTAGGTGCTTCAAACTCCCTTTCCCTTAATGAAATTTCCCTGACCATACTTTAATATCAGTAAAAACCTGCATATAAAGAAGAACACTTTCATTTCAGATCAAAGCATGGAGAACTGGCACTGACTTACACAGGGGCAGAACTGGTAGAACTGGTGTAAGAGGGGCCATCCAGAGGCTCATCTTTTGGTCTTTTCCTTTTTGTCCCTTTCTTCTCCTCAGTGAAGTCCCCATCTAATGACTCCTCTTTCACCACCACACTATATCACAAAAAACAAGTCAAGGAAACAAATGCCCCTATCCTGAAGTGGAGTACAATGCTGGTTGTCATCCTTGTATTAACTGTTAATGTTTAAATCAGAAAACACAACTGTCCGTAGTCTCATGGAGCTATCCCAAGTCATCTTGTAGTGATTTGCATTGCAAGTTCTTGCAAATTATGAATAGCAGGAGATACAACTGTACCTTCAACTTGATCTTTCAGTAGATTAATGACCACTGACCTTAATCTCTTCGGGCATATACTGCATCTGTACCTCTGAGACTGACTAGACAATCAGCAATTCATCAGGAAATTGACTATTCAATGTACCTAAGATAAATTTTAAGGAGCTAATAATATCGTACCTTTGACTGAGACCTGTCTCAATGCAATGCACTGCAGAGCAAAATGATGCAATTCAATTAAGCAAACGTCTCAATTTTACTGTTACTGTAGTTTGGCCACTGTTGCAAGAAGGAATCTTTGGAGATTAATCCGGTTATATGTAAGAGAGAGAGAGATGCACGTTAAAATGGACTCCAGCAGATTTTAATAAGCATGATAATATGCTTTTTGGAATCTCATTTGTAGATAGAAAATAATGAAAATCAGTCTGAGTATAATCCTTTTAAACAGGCCATTGCTTATTAATTATGCTTTGCTGCTGTGTTATATGTGCAATGGCTTCAGTAATCTTGAGCATGCAGAGCTGTTAGCATGTGGAGCACTAAAGAACATTTTGATACCTTTTTTTGTTGCTGGCATTTTGACTGGCTGCAGGTGAAAAAGGGGAGGCAGGAAGTTTGTCTCCCATAGAAAGTCAGAAAATGGGTCACCAGATTAGTGCAGCAACTGGGACATGCCACACTTCTGTTTTCCCAGTTTATCATGATATCCAAAGTGGGTCTACACTTAAATTTTTTGCTGAGTGGGGGCTTGACAACACTGGCAGAGACAAGCTGCTGGACTAGGTTGTTTTTTTGTATAGGGCTTGCTTCAACAGTATTGCAAAAAGAGGTCACCTATGCAGAGAGAGACCTAACAGTTGATTTTTCATGAATCAAATGACAAGTTTTTCTGGAGATTAAAAGTTACTTTCACATGTAGTAATGGGGGCAATCCAATCAAACTCAACTTTTACTCTTCTCGCCTTGTATGCATCCCTTTGCTTAAAAAAAGTCTTCAACTGTACCTGTTATCCTCCCACAAAGCCCTCCTGGAGGATATTATTGTAGAAAATGCAAACCCCTAAAGCTCCATTTTACTACAGCTATGTAATTACAGAAACTCTCAAATCTCAGTGGAGGATGAAGATAGTGCTCAACAGTAATACTAAAAAGAAAATTCACCTTTTTACCTTGGTGTACCATTCCTCTAGGCCTAGTGCATTGATCTAAATCAGTGAATGCTTACACCCCTATTAACATCTCATTTTCTTCATTTCTTTCTATCTTTTTTTTTTTTTTTTTTTTAATTTTACTTACTCCACTTGTCAACCCTGTTAAGAACCCATTGTTTTCCGTCTTGCACTCAGACAAAGACACAAATAAGGTCTTCAGAATTTTCCATTTAGTTTTTTTGTTTTAAGGTCACAGAAAAGTTGTTGATGTCAAATTAGGCTCTGCTTGACAAACTAATAATGAGGTAGAGCAAAAGCCTAATGGCTTTTATCCCCACTGTGTGCAACACTGCTGGCTAAACATAGTTAGGGCAAAATTACCCCTTCATGCAAAATAGAGAAAAAAAAAAAAAAAAACTAAAGCACACAATGATGACTCACTGACCACAAGAAATCACACATAATTATGGTGATTAAACAACATTATCGAAACAGTATGATGATAATGGCATAATTATAGCAATTAGAAATAAAAAATAATAATTACATGACTGCAAGCTTGAATTTCCCTGCAGACTGAAGAAAGGGTGAGGAAGAGAAATGGACCAAATTAAGAAATCAACAAATTAAAGTCACAACTGCTAATAAATTACACTGCTCTCCTCTCCTTCACACCACATTTGGTTAGAGGGAAAGCGTGATGCACTGTAGAGTATAATTCACATCAAACTGGCTTACTGAATGCCCATTAGAAGCTACTAAGGTAGCAGCAACTGGTGTCCATGTTGTGTGTGCCTAATGTGGTCGCTCCGCATATCAGTGAGTGTGAAGTCACTAATGATGACTTTTGATTGAGTCTAATGAGGTATTTCTCACACACTCCCGTGTCTGAATCTGTCTAGTCTTTCTTGGCAATGCTGAGTTAAATGCCAGATATATGTGCTTAAGTTATCAATTTAGATTCAGAGAAAAAAAAGATGCAGAAGCCACTAAACCCAAAAGGTTATATGCTACAAAAATTGCCCCTCTTATCTTGCTTAGTTAGAAGTTTCACTTTTCTTGGGAGAAAAAAAAAAAAACTCTTCAATTCAACACAGTTTTAATGTAAATATCAAGTATTTTGAAAAAAAAAAGCACAACACGGCACCTGCTTCAGGCTGTCATTTGCCAATGTCACTTCCTGCATTACAGACGTTTAATTAGTTTATAGTTCAGTGGTGAGTGAAACCAGGGAGTATCAAGTGAGGGAAAGTAAACATAAATTTGAGACTCCCTATTCCATACCATCACAATACTCGACACACTGCAATGTATACAACTTTAAATGTCATTTCATAAACTACCCCTTAATTATTTCCTGGCCTTTATATTCATCCAACATGTACATAGATTTTTCCCATTAGTACGTTTTTTTTCTCCTCCACCTGCACAGCTTATTAGAGACTGTCACGTAATCATACCCCCGCCCCCCAACCACATTCCAACTGGGCCTGACAATTTTTCTGAAGGAAACACTCAACTTCTCTTATATTCTCCTCATTCTGGTCCACTTTGTGATTATGAGTTGTGTGCAGCAGTCAGACTGCAGAGCTCAGCTGCTCCATGGGGAGAAGAAAGAAAGAGGGTATGTGAAGAAGTGGCCATATTTTTTTGGCATACTGCACCACTGAGCAAAAGCCATAGAAAGCTATACAAAGGAGAGTGGTTCACTGCGTCCATTGACATTTACGCTCTGTGGTTCTAATAGCCTTATGTTTCTACCCAAACTCTGCTGCTAGGTCTTAAATTGGCTTCATCTTCCCTCCCTGCATCAAACGCACTCAACTAGCACAGTTACCACCTGCGCCATTCTAGAAGGAAAAACCCTAAAGGGAAACATTAAAAGCTGGATTTTAGAAAAATAGTTTTACCAATTGACATCTCCTTTGAAATGTCATTCATAGCATTGGGCTGGGCTAAATCCACGTCTGGGAAACAATCCATTAACAGCTCTATGGAAACACTGCTGTGAGATAGATTCAACACAGCAGGCCTTTGGCCAAAGCCTGCTGTCCCAGCTACACCCTGCTGAGCATCCAACTACTCAAAACATGCATTCTCATTTATTGCTTTCCTGACAAGCCGCAGATATTTGTCTTTGGTGCAGCGCAAAATTAATTTTCTGTGAGACAGCTTAACACTTAGGGAGAAATGGGAATGGCTGCTGTCCAGTCCCCTCGGACATCAAATCAGAAGAATTAATTCCAATCACCTCAGGAGGGACGAGGAGAGAACGAAAAAATAATGCGAGAAATAAGATTTCATTTGAATGATTAATGGATTACAGCTAATTTCCAATGGCAGCAGCAATGTGTTGATTTTTTTTTTTTTTTTTTTTTTTTTTTATTATTTATATCAAACCTTTCAGCTTTTCGGGGAGAGATGCCATGTCAGGACTGACTGGCAAAATCACTCCATGGTAGCTTGTCAACTCATTATCAAAGCCTTTAATAAGATGCTGTCAGCTGTCATTAGGGCTTCATCCCTACCTGTCACTATTGGCATATTCCAGTGTCTCTGTCTCAGGTGTTTTGACCTGATGTGAGAGAAAAGGAAGAATAAAGGAAGGAAGAATAAATTGTATTTATAGGAGTACTTTTCAAGCAATAATCACAAATTTCTCACCTGAACAAAGTGAGAAATTACAAAATACTAGTAGAACAATAGCAACATTAAGCAACAGTTGCAAGAGCAAAATTTATGCACATACACACAAGTTAAAAACATAAGCAACATTAGGAACAAAGGCAAAAGGTAAAAAAAACGGAGACTGTGTTCACCCTTTCACATACACACTCAAATGCACGCATGAAATTTGCTCAGACACACAACAGGTTATGTGGCATCCTCCCAGGCTGTTTGTGATTACGTTGAATTGCCTGCCAATAATTTCACTTTCACCTCATTAGGGCAATACTACAAATACCTTTATTGTCACTGAACATGTTTGACATTCAGCATGCAGTACCAAGCTACTCAAGGGAGATTAAATATAAAATATAAACCAAAAATATACAAATACTAAATATAAAGTAAAAGGGATAAATAGGTATGGAGTAAGGAGACAAGGCATCGTGCGCATCAAGCGTGCACATGTGTTAGACTTAGAGGTCTCTGGATGTAAGAATGAGCATAAGTCCTTGTATGTTTTTGAAGTTGTGACTTGAAGTGGCAGTGCGGTGAGCAAGCAGTTTTGCCTAGCAACAATACAGTATATAGTGCGCAATTAGTGAAAACATGCCAGTTCAATGCAGGAGAGGTAGCAGCGAATGATTATTAACTTATGCACACATACATTCAAAACATAATCCTATTGTCCTATAATCTGTGGTGTCTTGGCAGATTGGTTCAGGAGATTTTATTGCTCTGAACTTTTGACTGATAAAGCTGTCATGTCCTTTATCTTACCATTAATTGATGTTAGGTCATACACAGAGTAAGCAATCCAGTTAAAACAGCTAGATTTCAAACTTAATTTATTGAGTCATGAAAATTCCTTTGTCAGATTTTTTTTCAAACTAGGGATGTCAAAGGTTACAAGACACAGTAGTCCAGATGTTGGAGTTAAAAGATGGCAACAGGTGTCGGTGCAGTAGAGAGAAGTGGCACGCAATAGGCCAAATGAATCCAACGTAACAAGGTTATGAAATAAAATGTTGTTAAAATGTGCTTTAAACCATGTGATCAAAATATTGTCTTAACCTGACTACAGTACTCGCCATGACCAGGGTATTGGTGTGCATGTAAACTTACTCAGTGAAGCTTGCAGGATCAAATAACATGGGACAAGCTGCTGCACGTAGCTGTGACACAAACTGGGACCGAGGTCAGCGAATAACCGTGGCTGGAATTTTCACCCTGGTATCTGGCACGCTTATTTCCAGACACAACTAAATTTATGGGCATGTTCGCATGACCACGACAACTCCTCCCCTGGTGGGCACTTAACCTGAGCCGCTCACAGAGGGTGGCTGACGCAGAATTGTCCTCACAACTTTCTAAACTGGGGTGAGCCTAAATGGGACATCTGGTCAAATTTGGCTGGTTCTTTGTAACAAAGAGAGTGAAAGAAAGTGATTTACCTTCTTTTGGGCCTTCCCATTGTCTGTTTTCTCTGTGGATCTACTTGACTTCTTGCTGCACATCAGGAAATGGGGATGGGAATGGGAATGAGACAAGATGTCAAACAAGAGGAAAAGCTTGTCAGTGATGTACACAGAGTATTTGGAGTGTTTAAGTGTATTTAGAGCATTCTTAAGACAGGTGAACAAGCATGAAAATACACCACATACATCTAAATAATCTGTGGATAAGCCAAATCTGCAATCCCTTCACAGCGATATGACTGAATGTATCCCTCAGGGTCAGTTTTGGTAGCTCTGGTTACAAAATCTAGGCTTGAGAATAACAGGCAAACAATAATGAGAACAAATAAGGCTGGTGTTAGCTTCATGCCTCTGCCTAGTTGGTATCATTCCAGTCAGACAATGCCATAACACACCATCAGTAAGACAGGCTGTGTCTCAGAAGATCCCCCCGCAGCCCTGAACATGTTTCATTCCAGTTTGACCTTTCCACCCTTCAGAGGTAGATGTACAATAAAAATGAGCTGCAATTAAAGCCCACCTAACTGAGAAGTTTTCAGGCTCCTCCAGTGAGCATCCCAATCTTGCATATTAAACCAAGATAGTAGGACAGGTAAGACTTTCATGCAGAGGCAAATTAGTTCCAGGAGTCTTGTAGCTCAGAAGGGTACAGCTGATCCTTAATCAGTGATTCAGTCAGTGTGCCATGAAATAACACGAGGCTAGCTGTCACAGAAAGCCGCCTGCTCCACTGCCAGTAGCACTTACAGGTGTCTATTCATCTCTGTGCTCTCATCAATTACACGAGCCAACGACAGATCACTCTGCATTCATTTGTCTGCTTACATATGCATGGTAATAATAAGCACATCAGATATCAAGGTAAATTAATTTATTCATATGAAGATGGAGTACCCACTGTACTCAGCATAATGAATGTCACCTACCCAACCCAGCCTCTCAGCCTGCTTAGCTTCACTCAGGAGTATTTTTTTTTTTTGTGCATGCCCTTTTTCTACACACACACGCACATACACACACTTTCACATGCAGGCACAGGGCTCTCCTTCTCTCAACTAATTTACTACCACTGCTGGTACCATTTTTTTTTTTTTTTTTCAATCTTCAGATGAATTTGTCACCACATATTAGCAGCTCAACCACACGAAAGACAAACTAACTAGCCGGCTGCATGCAAGAGCAGGTTTTGATGTGTTGCAGGAAGCTGTACATACATGTAAAAGACGGCACTTTCGCCTGATGAAACAACGATTCATGTAAAATGTTCACACATCACCTCTTCTTGGGTGTATCCCCTCCGGCTCCGGCTCTCTCCTCATCACTCAGCCGTTTCAGTTTAGCGTTAGCTGATGTGTGCTTAGCCTTGCCTTCTCCTTTGGCCTCCTTCTCTCTTCCCATTTCTCACCTGCACGGTAATGAAGCACACTGAAAAATAAATGGCTAGCAGGAAAAAGAAAAAGAAGAAACACAGCCAGACAAGCACAGCGTACAAAATACATCGCTACTACTTTTAATGATCTGATACCAGCCTTGCAGAGCCGTTGGCTTCTAACATTAATCAGCTAATTAGCTAGCTATTCGCCGTTAGCAAACGCCGATTGATTAAATTAACGTTAGCTAGTAACGATATCCATCGTTTGGCATGGCCATACTATATGGAAAGAAATTAAAATTTTTTGACAACTTACAGTGTCTTCGTAAATACAAGCTTATTTTCTCACACAAGACAAAATAATTAATGATGTGAATTACTCCAAGTGTATTCGCGGTTGATTTTTGCTCGCTAGATAGCCGAGAAAATCAGTGATGCAGCGGCAACTCCAGCTGAATTCTGATTGGCTGACAGTTGCTAGGTAAGGTGACGCGCCTCGGGGCAAATTAAGGAGTAATGACGAGCGGCTCGATTTGGTGCCCGCTTTGCACGGCTTTTACGTGGGCGGTGCAGGGATAAATGCACCATCCCTTGCATTACACCTATAAAAATGACACATGTTGGGCCAGCGGAGGCATTAAAAGTCACAATGTCAAACTCTAAGGTATGTGAAGTCCAAACTCCTCAATCCAATCCAAAGAGCACATTTCTTATTATCTCAAGTGGGTAACCATGAAATTAACATGACAGTAGGCCTATGTTTTCAATGTCCTGTACACATTTTGTACACATCAGTGTTTCTTTGGAGTCTGTTTGACGCCAGGCTCTTATAATAAAACAAAATATAAGAATTATCAACATTTTACACACATTTGCTGTGGATGACACCACGCCCGTAGAGCAAGAACAGTTCATATGACAGTCAGCAAGACATATAAAGTACATGATATACAAGATTGGGTAACATTTTTTATTATATTAATTTTCTGGAGGTTTAAATGAGGTAAAATCAACTAAATCGACTGATCTCAAACTGTGGATGCAACATGATGTGCTGTATTACAGATGGTCTGATGGAGGCACTGTTTAAGGTTATAATTTGAAACTGACAGGCCCAACCTCAAAAAAATCTGAAAGTCACAAAGTGTGCTATAAAAATTCAACTACCTGTATCCTTTGAAATTACACTTACTGGCCAAAGAGGGGCGCTATAGCCTAATAAAGCCAGAATTTTTACTTAAACATCCCAGACAGCAGCGGTCTGATGTGATGAATTAATATGGGAATGGTGATTTTTTGTTTGTTTGTTTGTTTTTCTGGAATTTCATTGATTAGCTTAATGGGGATGTAAGTAAGTAAAGGTCAAAATTTCAAACGTTCAAAGGCCATAACTGCTGCATCAAAAGTCCGATTAGGCCCAAGTGGTGGCTGCATTATTCATGAGTAATGATATAAGTTTATAAGTTTTTAGGTATAAGTTTACTGTTGCAAAATAAATAAATAACTATAATTGGCAATAGGTCCTGACCAGAGACTGCAGATGCAAGTTAGACTCTGGCTATACTTCATGCACTGTCCCTGTCAAGCAAACAAGTGTGTTTGTGTGTGTGTGTGTGTGTGTGTGTGTGTGTGTGAGAGAGAGAGAGAGAGAGAGAGAGAGAGAGAGAGAGAGAGAGAGAGAGAGAGAGAGGCATGCAGGGGGAAGAGAGAATGCACAGACACTATAGACTGTAAAAATGCTCTAACACAGTATATTATCCGTTTTTGAAAGTTAATCATAACTTATATTGTGAATAAAATGGCGATATGAATACCAGTGTGTTTGTACTGATGCTGTCGATAGCCAATATTTGTTTCTAATATTCAAAACATTTAAATTTGACCCTGTATGTGCTGTTCAGACCATCACAAGGAAAGGAAATTATCCTCTATAACCCACTTTGAATACTTTTAGGGTCAGCAGCTTCGAACCAGCCCTGGTGGAAAAGTAATGTGCAGGAAGACCAAGGAGGTCACAGAGCTCAGTTAACCGTAAAAATATAACAAAATAAAATGAAGAAACAACGCCAAATCACACAATGAAACTGTTTAATTATGACAGAAAGTTAATACGAATGTGGCTCAGTATTTACAAGAGTCAAGAGGATATTTGTAACTTTATAGGTTCAATATGGTCAGCTGAAGAAAGGAACCTTTTGATTCAAATGACAAAAATGTGGAATAAGCACATAATTAATCAGTGAGTCTGTCTGACGACAACCTTTCAGTCACCGAAAAGAAATCCATAATTTAATTCCCCTTTATTTCAAACTGACTTCTCCTGGTGGGATGCGTAGGAAAAAGTAATTTAAAGGATCACTTGACAAGATAAAATAAGAATAAATGTATTGCATCTAAAAGTGCAAGTCAGTCCCTTTTATGTGTACTTTTAAGTTTGTAGGGACAAGTTATCATCAAGTATAACAGAGCATTCTTCCTCTGAGGACCTGTGTGTGTGTGTGTGTGTGTGTGTGTCTGTGTGGCCCTGCAGCTACAGCAGACGTTGGCTGTGAGTGAGCATATGTTCCTCCTGGTCACGTCTCCAGGCAAAATGACATGGTTACAAATTAGCAAGTTTATTCAGCAATAAGAATAAACATTAACTAAGGGTGAAGTGGTAGCTGCAGCGGTGATTGGACACAAAACACCAATCCCTCTTGTCTTGTTTTCCCCAAGCTTTAAAACACGGAGCTGCTAAATAAATGTTCCCATTCAAGTTACCGTGTCCAGGTTCCTCATGCTTGTCACCCAAGGACACTCAAGTAATAAACTGACAAGAATTGATGGGTGTGTATTACTGGACATACACCGCTTTCTCTCCAAAATAGTTTATCGTCTATATTTCAGCCCAGAAGCAAGGGTAAATGTGAAGAAACCCACTTTCCATCGCCTTTGACTGCAGTGTTATCATTTCTTTTGTGCTCACTGAAACATATACCATAAAACAAGTATTCGTCATTGACATGCTGTATCTTTCTGTTTATGCCGTCGAACAACTGCTATAAAAATGGTGATGTAATTCAGGGTAACAGGATGCTTGAATGTCCAGGCTCCCAAAAAGTAAGTAAGATAGTTATTGATTTAAAATGTATTTATTTATTGGATATAACACCTGGTCTTTCTGCATGGGGACTGGACTAGGATTAGATCAATATGGCTTTGCAGAAAATGGGCTTTGAAACAATGAACAGACATTCCTTCTCTTCATTTCATTGTTGGTTCAGTCCAGTATCGAGGTAGCGTGCTCTGCATGCACTCAAAACCTTTTCCAATTTGCCTTAAAAAGACCATGTGACACCCAGCAAGCTAATCTGGGGACATTGTGTGAGTCCAATCATAAAAACACACCTTTCTGTGCAGCAAATACATGAAATGCTTCAAAACAGCATGGGAAAACTGCAGAGGATGGACAAAATAATGAGGATAAAAACTAGAACTATATGAATATCAGGCCCCTAATGAAGAGCAGGACCCAGGGCGGCTTCAGTCTGCTTTGGTGTTCTGTCTTAAAAGTCCTGAGCTGTGGGACATTGGACCTTTCTCCAGGGAGGAAACCCTCCAGGTCTCGGAGGGATAAAGGATATGGACAACTGCTTCACAACCCTGTTAAATTAATGTTGAGTAATGTTAGACCTGGTAATTGTTGAGGCCATAGAAAGCATTTGATCCTCATCAAACCACTTCTGAATTTGTTTTAGCAGTGTGTATGAGGGCATTATCATTTTGGAATATGAAAATATCATAAGGGAGTGTAATAGAGTAATCACTGGACATGTAAGGACTCCCACAAGATGGCTGCAGATCCACAAGCTCGTTTAGCACCTACTAATGGACACTGTGGACTGAGGGCATCCTCATTCTCCAAATATACAAACATCTGCCTGTTTTCAAGTTTCATTTTATGTTTCAAAATTGGAAAAAAAAAATCCGTTAAGATTCCATTAGATTATTGTTGAAAAGTGTCCAAAATTACAACAAATAGCCTACTTATGGAAAGTCCAAAGTGATGTCTTTAATTTGCTTGCTTAGTCCAACAAGAGCCCCAAATATTATCATTGTTTTTGTTTTTTTATCATATAATGTAAACAAATGTGATATAAGTGATCCAAGTGAAGCTGAAATCAGCAAATGTGTGATTTTTACTTAAAAGATGACAACAATGATTCATTATTGAAATTAGATTCATTTTCCTATCAATGAGATAGGGAAAAAACAATAACTAATTGTTTTTGAGACTCAAAACATAAACCTGAACTTGAAAACCCAGCCTGTTTAATGCTGGGCCTGCAGCAGTGCCACGGTCAGTCCTCTCAGGTGCACTGTCTCTTTAAGAGACCCGGAAATGATTGCCTTGTGTGTCTGAGTCTGCTGGTCGCAGGTTCCAGGGTGAAACCGCAGCTTAGCTCTCACCCGGCGATGATATCCCACCATATAATCTGCAGTTTGCGCAGCAGCGTGCGGTGCTGGGCACACCGGGCTGTCCTGAAAGCGGCTCCGCAGGCCTCGGATCTCAGCGGCTGGCGCTGGTACTCTGCCCCGAGTCGCGGCGGTGGCACCGGCATGGAGGAGCTACTGGCGAGGGTCGTTGCCCCTTTACCCACGTATGAAACGAGAGACAAGACACCTCCGCCCCCCGAGTCCAACAGCGCGGAGTTCATGCACTTCTACAAGACTCTGGACTGGGAGCATAAGCTGACTTTACTGCGGAAGCTTTCGCAAGACTTCGGGGTGGACCACAAGAGCGTCTCGGAGCTCGCTCTGAAACTGTTGGACGCTCAGCTGCGGGATTTGGCGACCATTTTGCAAGTAGAAGACAGGCTCCGCTACAGCTTGACGCCCCGCTATAAACAGTTGCTTAAGCATATCAGCAGGGTCGAAGGTGGGGTGAAGTTTTTGGTGGATCTCCGAGCCGATGTGATGGAACTCATGTCATCCAAGCCGAGCGAGAGCCCACACATTAGGGTAAAAAAAAGAGTTTGTTTTCATTTTTCTACGGAAGCTCGCTTGACTCACAGGTAGTGTCATTCGCGGTTAACCTGCGTTTGTTTTGATGATCGTTTCACTTTGACTTGGCTGATCAGGAGATACTCACGAGCACTAAAACCTTATTAGATAATACTGATACATAAATATTCTTTATTGATCTCAATTTGGCATTTTCTTGTGTTGCAGCAATAGGTTGCCTCGACATTGCACAGGAAAGAACAATAGACTGCACAAAATACACGTCTCAATACTTGCAGAAATATATGTCTGAAGAAAAGTAAAAAGAAAAAAAAGCATACTCTATAAGTGCAATAAAAAAATATCCTAAACTATATTTATAGAATATCTGTAGACCTTTCACTTTGCATAGACTATATGCATACTGAAATATATCTGCAGAATATCCATAGAATAGAATATGAAATATATGTATACTAGTAATGGATAATTTTAGGCATAATTGTGAGTATATATAAATTGTATACACCGATTATACATATAGTTATATAGTTATATCATGCATAAGGTTACTCTTGTCTTCCACTATAAATCAACCTAAGTTGCTTTATACTTAGTTTATTTTATTTCCAGTGGTACAGCAGACTGCCGCGTGACATTTGACTTTCTCTTACTTGGCATTTTCATAACTCAGTTTCAAAACAGGGGGTAACACCTCCCCCCAACCCTCCTGCATCTTCTCCACTTTGCCCTGTATGTGCAGCAAGGGTTTATATTTCATCACAACTTGAGAGGCAGTGACCTTTGCCCCAGTGGCCCACTTTATGCATACATTTTAAGTGTATAAGTTGACTGGAGAACCTGAATCAGGTCTCCTTGGCCTTTCTTGTCGGCTGGGATGTCACTGCTTGCCGTACGAGATAAGCAGACAGTACCGAGCAGGCCAGAGCTGCACCAAACCTCAAATGTCCACAGCTTGTTGAACAATGACGCACTTTTGTGCTTTGCGCAGGAATGTACAAAATCAGCTTTCTCTGGGGCTGACATTTCAAGTTATGAAACACGAGCTACTTTGTATTGTAGTGACATGATCAACTAGTGTTTACAATTTCTCCTGCGGCGTTTGATGGCAGCAGCTGCCTTGACCACCGTGAAGAGTAGGGAGAATTTCCGATGCAAGTTAGCTGTCAGGTTAATGCCATGCAGTCGGTGTGTTTTGGAAGACTAAACACTACACGGCTGTTCCCATCTGAGGTCATCCCCATCCACAAACCAGTGTGTTTCCAAGCCCAATTCTGCACTTAAATACTAAATACACCCACTCCACTTTGGTTAGAAGGTGGTGTCTGTCTTTTTTTTTTTTTTTTTTTTTTTTTTTTGCAATGCACTTTTTGCAAATACATGCAACTGTGGTTCTATGCGTTGGTTAAAGCAACATCGAAGTGTAGTCTGAGATTTGCCTGGATATGTTCTTGAGCTCATTATAAGTGCATATTCTGACATTTCACGTTCACCAGTTGCTCTGCTGCGGAACACAGGAAGCAGCGGTCATGCTTTTTTTTTTTTTTTTTTTTTTTTACGCTGACTGCTGAATTTTCAAAATAAAAACTGTCTAAATGAGTGGATCTGGAAATCCAGAAAACCCGGAATGAGAAGTCCACTAAACCTGGATCCACTTTCTCATTTAGTTATATTATGAAACTTAAGATTCAGTGGTCAGTATAAAGAAAAAAAAAAACAGGACCACCACTTCCTTATGTGATTCCTTTTGAGTCATGTTTTTAACTTGCTCATATTTTAGTTATAACTTTGGTTTTGAGAGCTGTTTTGTGAACACAATAATCGCGAGTGAAAAATGGATCTGTGTCCTACAGCAGAGGTCCCGGTGAACCTCAGTGTGAGAAAATCAAATTATATTTAGCCAAAGAACATATACAGGCATATGTGTTACTAAACGCCATATTCATTTAACTGCATTGTTGATAGGCTGTGATGTTGTCTGTCTCGATAATTGGGTGTGTTTAAAACTCATGTATAAGTCAGCCTTCGCATATAAAGATACCCCCGATATTTGAAAATAGACACTGGCTATGGTTTCAGGAGAGACCCACTTAGGCTTAATGAAGAATAAGTGGGGCTGGGATTTGGGATTGCTCAGTATTTTTTTTTTTTATAAATATGAAATAGTTTTGCTATTTATGCATGCATATTCATTTAATGAAAAGACAGATGGTGTAATTTGAAAGGCTAACTCCGTTAATGACATTACACTAATTGAAGTAGTTGTTTCACTAAAGGAACTGAAGGCTACAAATCCAGCAGCTTTTTATCTCTGGCAGTCTGGAGGAGATCATGTGTTTGATCTGGTGTGTGTGTCTGCCTCTCTGTCCGCAGCTAATCTTCCAAACTACTCGGGAGTTATGGCTGTATGATGAGGAACCTTTGAAAAACGTCTACAACCCCTCTAAAAATGATGACGTAGCTTTAAGTGTGGAAGAATAATCATTTTAGTGAATGCCTGAGTTGATAAATACATAAATAATGCTGGGGGTGTGGTGGGAGTGAGTGTAGCTCAATATCAAGATCTCACATGGGTGCCATGTTTGTCCACTTTGCTAGAAAGAATTTGACAAAAATGTAAGCTGCAGATTTTCAATCTTGCCTTTAGAGAGAGATGCCAAACATTCTACAGACCATCTTGCACAGATTATTGTGACTTTGCCGCTTTGCAAAGTTGTGGATTTAACACGGTTGACACCAAACATTCTGACTGTAAACCCTGAAAAAAAGTTTCTGCGACTGCTCTGCTGTATCACAGGATCACAACATCAATGGCTGAAAACAAGTTCATTGATCATTATCCGAGGTGTTTTTTGCAAAATAGTCGATGATGGAGTGACATTATCACCCTGACTTCCTCGTCATCTCCATCACTTTTTGCATATCTGCTTTGCTCAGTTTTGAGATGAAACTCAAAGCCCGTGTACGTACTCCTTGAACCATCGGCTGTTTAGAGCTATCGTCAGTGCTCTCGACTGCTCTATTGCCCAAAGACTCAATACCTACCTTATACCTGGGGAGAAGTGGCTCAGATGCACTTAATTTCAGTAACCTGGGCCCATTCAGAGAATCTGTATCGCAGACAGAGTACGCATTTGCACTTAGTGGTGACCACCTTGGTGTCAGTGCAGCACAGCCGTCTTTGCTCGCTGTTATTGCGAGAATTGATTTGACTAAAAGTGGGAAAAGGTCATGGTAAATATGACGCTTTTAGTTGCCGCATCGATAGTGTGTGTGCGTGCCAAGGGAGAAAAAAAAAACTGGCATTCAAAAATGATGCAGGTAATCAAAGTAACACCTAATCATAGGGAGGGAAAAATGATAAAAATTCTGAAATTACTGAAGTAATGAAAGTTTGGAATTCTCAAGACTGCAATTACCGTTCCTTTCGCAGGAGTGTCACCTTGAATTCTACGCTAGATTAGTCTCTCTTGGCTGGGTAATCGATTTTTGCTGTTTCTACCCACTCCGTCCTCCAGGCTTTTCATTCTAGTTCACCTGTACACTGACCAAGTGGATGAAAGATGTTTAAAAAAAAGTTAGAGTTTATACTTTAACACAGACTTCATTTTAGTTGTCTCTCCGGGATTTGGCAAATACAGAGTGTCAGTCTAACTTTTCCCCCACAAATAGACTGGCTGGCAGACATATGGCTTTCAGCCTAGTGGAGTAAAAGGTATTGGCGTACACTGGAGCCACAGTGGATGAGTCTGACCTGTAATCACATTGGTGGTCAATGGTAATGGTGTGTATGAATAAGTTAGTGCATCTGACCCGGGACAGGCAGACTGTTCCTCGTAGGCATTGCTGGCTCCAGTCACCGTGCATAATCACAATGCAACCACTGCTCACAGAGAACGGGGTCTTTTAATAGAGGCTGAATCAGCTCACAGCACTCAGTGCATAGAAAAAAAAAAAAGCTCCAGTGTTGAAGAGCATTGCTTCATTTTCTCTTTAATGGACTGGAGCATTTTCCACCCTCCTCTTCCTCCTTCCTCCTTTTCACTCCCCGTCTCCCCCAGCTCTAAGCCTCTGATGCCAGACCCTTCTCTGGCAAAGGACTTCATTTTTTGTGAGCTCAGCAGGGTACAGATTTGCCCCTGAATTCGGCCTTCCTTTCGCGCGAGTGAGAATCAGTTACCCACTTCCATGCGCTGACGATTCTACAGAAAAACTCGTCCGGAAGCATCAGCCGTCACATTTGTTTTGCTTCTGGTAAACTTCGAGAAGCGTACCTACATGCAACGAACTGGGCAAACAGAGACGGAAGTTGTGTTTTTAGGTTTGATGTTTTCAGGGCCAGGATGGTTTGTTTTGACCTGCTTCTTCCTCACAAAAACTGAATTTTCCAGTGGTCAGTGGTCAGTGGTTGTAGCTATCGGCTATAAAGGTGAATAATTCAGGGGTAATGCCTGCATGTGAGGGAGAATTTGGAGTACTATCAATTTGAGGTGTAGTTTGAGTCACTGGTGGAAAATTTTATGCAGCGGCTATTAGACCTTGACCGCACAGTTAAGTTCAGGATTCTTTGCTGGCTATTATGATTGACAAGAAAGAATTAAGGCACGGTCGAGGTAGCGGCATCCTATGGAGCATTCGGTACGTGCTCGAGTGTGTGTGTGTGTGTGTGTGTTTGTGCATGTACGCGCTTGTGTGTTTACAAGAGATTTTCTTTAAATGAAGTCTGACCTTTGCGGGAGGACAGGCCTGCTTTGAAATGGCAAGTTGTTTATTGAAGTGCCTCCTCGACTCCTATTGCGCGCTCAAACACATCACTACTCATAAGGTGTAATGAAAACATTCAAACAGCTGAGCACACAGGCGCCCAGGGGACCGTGCACAGTACGGGCGAGATGTGGGTGTGGAATCATCCGTGAAGCGATGCCCCTGCCTGCAGATTAACTCCGGCAACATCGCTGTCAGTCAGTGTGATGGCACTTCGGAGTCCTCGGTAAAAGAGGTTACGAGATCGTAAAGGCGGCCTGTGTTTCCTGTACGCTTTAGTTCAATATTCACATAAAAAGCGGCAGTTTCTCAGAGGATGCTTGAGCACTGTCTCCGCTTTATAAGACGATATACAGAGTGACAGGAAAGAGAGAGAGAGACGATTATGTTACGAGATCCCATCTGGCAGAACATAAATCTCAATGGTCGGTTAATTCGGTACATGTATAATTGAAACCATGGGATTCTCGTAAAGAGGACGATTTGTTTGTGGCTGTGGCTTATATAACGATTTCTTTACCTGCAGTGTTTTTACGTTTTTAGACATTTGGGTCGGATTATTGGTATTCTGCAACAGTCTCAGGCTCTCAGGTACCCCATAGCCCAGCACGTTCCCAATAGACCGACTGCTGAACTGTTTCCTCACCGAGGGGACAGAAGCCGGTGAATTGTCCATTACCGTTGGATTTGGAGGTTAATGCCAAACTTGACCTCTCACCTTTCCCTCTGTCTCGCAGGACCTGAACGGCACTCTGAAGAGCCTGCTGTCTGAGTGGTTCTCCGTGGGTCTCCTCCGGCTGGAGAGAATCACCTGGCAGTCCCCCTGTGAGATCCTGCAGAAGATCAGCCAGTAAAGAAATACAGGCATCCTCTCTCTGTCTCTGTCTTTCACTCTCTCCCTCTTTCTCTCTCTTTCAATTCGGTTCAATTCAGTTTGTTTAAAAAAAAAAAAAAAAAAAAGCTTTGCTGGCACGGTGTAGGGTGTCTGAAGGTCGTCAAACATTTTACATTCAGTAGTCTTACATTTGGATTTGTCAGGTTTGCGTTTCAAGGTAAACGCTGTATGAGTCTTTTGTTCTTCTGCATCACAGCCGACATTCCTGGTGGTTTAAAGCTCTAATAAGCCTCCCTCTGAAGCGAACACTTGCTTTTTATACTGACCTGCTGCATTTGCCTGTTGGGAAAATGCATACTCTAGATTAACCCAACCTGTTTTGTACTTACCTGCCAAGAAATATCCATGAAAGTCCTTGTACTCACCTGTCCCAAGTTATATAGGGAATAAAAGCAACAGTTTTGATTTATTACAGCGGCACCTTGCTATCTAATCTAAAGGAACCTGTTACAATAACAGTTTATAGAATCATCCAGCAACAAAAAAAAAAGCAGCCGTATTCTTTAACTCATCTCTCTCTCTCTCTCTGTTTTTCACACATTCCCACATTGTTCTCATTCATCATCCTCTCCCGTCTCAAGGGCCACAATGGAAATAAGCTCTCTTAAGCTTTATTGTGTTACCTTTGATTGTTTAAAAAAAAAATGTTCTTGGGGATTTTTTTTTTTTCTGGCGGAACCCACGTCATGTCCTTGTTTATTTAAGGCTGTACAATGAATTGAATGATCCTTTTCCTCACATACAAACCATAAGTCACATAGCAACTGCAAGACTAATGGCGTGTGCTTTTGCAGGTATGAGGCGGTGCACCCTGTAAGGAACTGGACTGACATCAAGCGCAGAGTCGGGCCTTATCGGCGCTGCTATGCCTTCACCCATGCCGCCATGCCAGGCGAGCCCCTGGTTGTTCTACACGTTGCCCTCACGGAAGACATCTCTGATAACATCCAGGTTAGAAGCTGCGTGGGCTGATGCATGGGCTTGTCTCGCTTCAACACACCTTTAAGAATGATAAAAAAAAAAAACACTGGGATTTCCTATTGTAGTTCTTCCTCTCAGCTGACAAATTGATTATCATTCTGTGGAATAAAAAAAAAAAAAAAAACAAAGCCTACAGTTTCAGGCTTCATGTCCCCCTGTGGGACCGACCTCTACAGTGCCGGCTACCTTTTCTCAACGTTTTCAGCGGGAAGTGCTGGTTTTGACAGCGCTGAAGGTTGAAAACATCTCATCTAGTGAAAAGTGCTACACTTCAAAATGTTTTTTGTCAACTCACAGGGCCATTTCCACAGTTTCGTCCAAGAAGCTACAGCTGTGGGCTGAAAAAAGAGGTGCTTGATGGACGCAGCCCTCTAGTTCTCAGTGGACAAGACTGGAGGCACAGCGTTGTCAAGTAATTGTCATTTTATAGAACAGGGAAAGATGTGCCACTGAGAACTGAGCATCTACACATTTTCATTCCAGCCAAAGTCTAAACCAGATGATTTGACTGATTTGCACACCTCCCACCGGAGAGGAGATACTAATCGCTGAAAAGATGCTGTCGTCCGCTTGAAATGAAAATCGGTAGACTCCAGTCCTCTATGGCCTCCATGTTTGCCAGACCCTGGTAGAGAGTCTCCTGCCTTGGTTGCAGCTATCCAGCTAAACACACAAGTCTGTGTGGATCGACCTGTTTCTCGAATCAATCTTTCTGACTCTGTATCTGATCCTTTCAGAGCATCGTCCGCGAGTTCGCCACCCTCGACTCAGAGGAGGATGTGAATAAGATAAACGCGGCCATCTTCTACTCCATTTCCTCCACCCAGGCCGGCCTTCAGGGAGTGGAACTGGGCAACTATCTCATCAAGAGGGTGGTCCGAGAGCTGCAGGTGGGTCAGTGGGTTTTGGGGTTGACGCTTAAGAGTGTTTCTGATCAAGACGGTGGTCCGAGAGCTGCAGGTAGCAAAAAGCTTTAGCTCCGGTCCAAGGCATTAGCTGCAGTGGCTTCATCATAGTAGCATCCTGGAAGGTAAAATGTCATTATCACACTTCTTATTATCTGTACTTTAATGAGTGGCTTTAATATACTGGAGTTACTCACCAAAGTAAAGATGGTGTTTGAGTCATCAAAGACTTTTCTCCACAGTGGTCTCCATTCTGTGTTTTAATCAGGGACGGGAATCAATGCGATACTGTTGTGGTATTTTACCCACAGTAACAATGGTATCACAATACAGGGGATTCTGCGATATGCGATATGTTGTAAGATAATCAGCGGTGATACATCAGGATATCTGTCATGGAAGAAGAGAAAAATACCCTGGAAAAGGCAAACTAATTTTCCAGTAAGCAGGAATCAGTGGTGTGTTCAGGGACTGCAACATGAACATGACAGAGCAGCTCCAGTTCAAATACCTGAAGGCAGTGAACAAACACACCTCATGGGAACTCAAATATAGAAAAAATATATCGATATTTCATTTTCAATATTTTGCCCCACCTCTAGTTTTGATTAGAATAAATTGTTTTATAGTTTGTTTTAAAAGAAATTATACTTTTCCGTTCATTCCCCCACGTTCCAGATTTCTTGTTCCTCGGTGCTGTTTGATTAACACACTCCTCCGTTAGGAAGTTTCCTATCAAAAAGATCTCAGAATAGATGACTCGATGGATGAACAGGTAGTCGATGGTCCACCTTATCAGCTGAACCCTGGACCATTAAAAAAAAAAAAAAAACACTATCATGCTCAGTTTGGGTCTGTTTACACACGGCCTTTAAAAGCTCCATTTAGAGAGGCAGTTACCCTTTTTTGTTTGGATAGATAGTTGGGGGATTTTGAATAAAGCCAAACTGAATTACACCGATGAATATTTATCACCATAATATTTGCACCTAGACCCATGCAAAGTTCAGTATCGGCCAATTTGAGATAGGGAAATCCTCACAGTTGCACATTTTGAAGAATGAGAAGTGTTTTAGAGTTTGTAGAAAGACTTGAGCAGGTCAAAGACAAAGGCAAAAGTGAAAGGTCAAGGTCGACAGAGAGTGAAGTTTAGATTAGAGACAGAGTCGAATATGTAAACATCTGTTATGTGAGTATAATAACCATAAAACACCAAGTCCTATCAGCAAAGCCTCGCCTCTCGCAGCATGCCACGTGCTCCGAAACATCCCGTAAACTCCTCCCGAACCACCCAGCCAGTCCGGCGCGGTTTAGTATTAATAAGTGTTGCTTGACCCCCACCTGAGGGTGAACACAGATCACCGTGCACGGCTCACACGCCGAATGCCGTGATTTGCAGTGTGACATGCTTTCGCTGGGATCAGACAGCCAAGTGTTATCCAGTTGAGAAAGACGGCTGAAAGTTTAGCTGCGCTTTAATTGCTTTTCCAAAAACTTTTATTCCTGCGTTCAAGTCTCCCTCTCTCTCTCCGGCTGATGCATAAATCTTCACCTTGTTTTTTTTTTTTTTTTTTTTTTTTTTTTACCACTTGCTCGTATGCACATAAACAGAGCAGTAGTCAGCAGACAGGGTGGTAATGAAATCTCAGCCGTCCCCCTCAATAAGCGCAGGAGAGCTCTCTGTGTCAGGCCACTCCAGCGAGCACTTGTTAAATGATTGGAGCATTGAATGGAACATCAAAAGCCTCTCCACCCGACAGATGGGAAATAGGTCTTTGTAGCGTATCCTCATAAAAATCAGGTTTCAGAGCTGAAAGCTGGTGCCACTTAAGTCATTCATACAACAGGACCACCGTGTTTGGATTGCTGGAGACATTTCATGTATGGGCATTTTTTTTTATATAAATGTCTATAATTGTTTTTTTGTTTGTTTGTTTGTTTGTTTGTGTTTTTTGTTAGGCCTGTTTGTTTGTCTAAAAGGAAAGTATGCTGTATTACACTGTAGGCTGCATTGCACAGTCTGCACAAACTTCTACAGATGGTAAATGTTGTCTTTATCAAGATGTCTCCCCCCTCTGTCTCTTCCTTTCTTTCTTGTCGCTCTCTAGTGAATCTTCAAATGAATTAAATAAAAAGAAAAAAATGTCAAAAAGAAAAAAAAAAACAGTCTATAAAAAAACGGAAACAAGGTCTGCTGGCTCACCGCCTCTCCATGAAGTCCCATCTGGACATGGAGGGGAACTTGTGTGCAGCCAGACTGTGTCTTTCATGCACCATCTGATGGACACTTTGATCCAATACTTTGAGCCTTTTTTTTTTTTTTTTTTTTTTTTTTTTTGCGACCCCGGTGGGATTTGAACCCCCGGAAAAACCCGACAGCGAAAGTGCCGCGCTCCATCCTTTGGGCTGCACCGAAAGCGTGACACAGACTTGTATTCTGCAGAGGCCCTGGCTCTCTGACAGGCCTGTACCCTGCGTAAAGGTGAACAGAGGAGCGGCGCAGCCACACGGGGACCACTACAATGATGGATGGGTGATAGAGAGGAAAAGAAAAGGTCACAGCTGTGATTTAGCGCGAAGGGAGGAGGTCCTGCTTGTCTTTGTAGATTGGACCCTGGGGCATTGTTCTGGCACTGCTCCTCCTCTTTTTCTCCGGATCCTTCCCTCCCTCGTCTTTTTCTTTTTTTTTCCCGCCGCTGCCTCGACTTCAGCTCTCAGCTCGGTCCCCCCCCCCTCCTTTTGAGCCACCCACTCCTGACACAGAAGCATCCGCGAGTTAAGAGGAGAAGGTGAGGTGAAGAGGGAAAGATAATGATAGTTACGGTGTGGGAGACGCGCAGATAAAAAAAAAAAGACGAGAGGAGAGAGCCAGCACGACAAGGAGAGCGAGATGGCTGGATGCCGAAAACGAGGGAAGGACAAAGTAAGGGATGGAGGGGAGGAAAAACAGCATTTTTTTAAGTGCAAGAAAGGGGGAAGACAGAGAGGCGTACTGACAGCAGAGGGTCCCTCCAGGGGTTGTCTGACACTTCCACTTTCATCTGCAGCCTCTCACTCGCCTGCCTGCCACACCATTCAGTCAGTTATCAAGCCCAGACGTCAGAGAGAGGAGATTCGCAGACAGAGAGAGAGAGAGAGAGGGAGTATTTTGGCGAGGGAGAAGGTGGTGAGGCGAAAGAGATCTCATGAAGACGTGGGCGAGGCGGGGGGGGGGGCTCGTGGGAGGTCCGCTCGGCCGGCGGAGTAGACCGAGGCAGGGGGGCACGGCCGAGCGAGAAGACAGCACAGGTATTAAAGGTGAGTGCGAGGGACAGAGCAGGAGGAGGAGGAGGAGGAGGAGGAGAAAAACAGAAGAAAGAGGGAGGGAGGAAAGGGGTCATCCATCTCCATCAACAGGGCAGGCTAGCGAAGCAGTGGAGTTGATTTGTAATGCCGCGTCTGTCTGTGGCACCGAAGGCCCGCGCTGTCGAATACCAACAGGAAGATTTTGTTTTGTTTGCCGATACCAAGGTTGAGTCTTTATTTCCTGTGGAAATTTGCGACCTTTGCATTCTAGTGGATATCCAATTTGGGGTTGTTTTTCTTTTCTATCTTTATCTGCCTGTTTTTCTGTTTCTTCATTTGTTTGTCGTGTGTTCTCCTCTGTGGTGCTGAGGCGGCGAGGTGCGATCGTTCTTTGAGTCGTCTCTGCGTGGATTCAAAAGAAGGCATTTTTGAATAAGCAAAACCTGTTTTTCTTCCCCTCTCTCTCTCTCTTCTCTCACTCCCTCCTTACCTGCTGCAGAGTGAGTTCCCCCACTTGGCCCAGTTCTCCAGCCTTTCTCCCATCCCGGGCTTCTCCTCCTGGCTCCAAAGCCTGCTCAGCCAGTACAGGAAGGAGGGCCGGGCCACCGACCTCCTGTCCGAGCAGGAGTGGAGGGAGGTGGAGCAGGCCACCGACTCGGCCCCGGGCTCCACGGCCCTGGAGGCCCTGCGCAAGCTCATCGCCACCAGCGAGTGGGTCCGCTCCGAGCGGCTGGTCCGCGTCCTGGAGCCCGTCCTGATGCGGCTCTGCGCCTGGTACCTGTACGGGGAGAAGAGACGAGGCTACGCTCTCAACCCGGTGGCCAACTTCCACCTCCAGAACGGCGCCACCATGTGGCGGCTCAACTGGCATGCCGACACCAGTCCCCGAGGCGTGGCCAACTCCTGCGGGATCATGGTGAACTATCGCTACTTTCTGAACGAGACGCCTAAAAACAGCGCTCTTTACATGCAGAATAAGGTCATCGCCGCCTCGGAGCAGGTGCTGGGACTCGTGTCCCAGTTCCAGAAGAACAGCAAACTATGAGGAACACTTGTTGATGCACTGGGACAGATGCACCCGTAAACACACTCATGTTTGATTGCACTTGGTATCGATGATACATTTTTGACTGCTGGACTTTGTTTCGTTTGATTCAGCCGTAGCATTTGGCATTTTGAGTGTGTTATAAAGAAACAGTGGCTAATATCCGACTGTGGTATGAAAGCAGCAGAGACACGTCAGCTACTATTGTCATCATTTTGAAATTAAATGAGAGCACTTCTCTCTTGTGTCTCATCTCATCTGTTGTGTAAAGTACATGGGTTAGACGTCTTGCCTCATTGGGTTTCTGGCTGAAGCTGTTTGGTATCGTCTGAGTGCTTCTCAGGCTGAGAGACTGTAGCTAATGAAGCATGAGGCATCCTTCAGTGCCTTACCATGTTCCTGGATAACAATGTGTGTGATAGTGGAGCAGGAGCAATGAAGGAGCGCAGCTACTGGAATAAATGATGTTTTGATTCTTCCATTTGGCTGAACTGTCTTCCATGTTCAGCATGGATTGGATGGATTGATTTTGTTTTTTTTTTTTTTTGTTTTTTTTTACTTGTTAAGTGTGCCTGCCTGTGTTTGTGTACACATGTTGCATCAGTACAGAAAGGCATCATATTACACTTTGTTCTTTAGCAATTCACCACCAGAATCGCCGACTGAAAAGTATTATTTCATATTCAACAGCTCTAAACAGAAGTGGCATTTCATTTTCTGCCATGTATCATCACTAGTCATATTTTACAGTCAGCTGTGCTCCCTCGGAGCCGGTGATCTGGACCCTCCCACTAGCTTCGTTCAGGTGATGTCTGAAAGTATTGCCATCATCCCCCCAGCCCTCTCTGGAGAGCCATCACGGATGTTGTAGCTGCTCCATACAGGTGCCAAGCAGGGCTCCTATCAGCCCACACCCCATTGTTGTGAAATAATATATCACAGCAAGTTGACTGTGAAATTACATTTTATCTCTCCAAGGAGCCAAACTTTCTTTTCATTTTTTCACCCTCTATCTCTCTCTCTCTCTCCCCCCTTTCCTTCCCTTTCCCCCGTGCTGCTCTGTGTCCTAGAAACTAATGGAGTGAGAAATAAAGTTAAAGTAAATGGCGAGATTGATGGTGTTCAGTTGTGAAGAAGGGGGGAGGAGAATCGGGAAGCATAAAAAGGACAGTTGTTTAAAGGATGCCCTTGAGAGAGACGGTGTGAGTGTCTGGTGATACTGGAGACAGGAAGAGACCCACACCTCTGTGTATGAAGTGGTGGTGTGTGTGTGTGTGTGTGTGTGTATATGTGTGTGTGGTGGTGGTGCTTGAGAAAGAGCCAGGCCGCCACACCATCTCACCACCGTGAACGATGCACACTGTGGCACAGTTGCCATGGAAACAACAATGACATGTCTGTCCCACGCCGGCTGCTGGCAGCTCGGGCCAATTTTGAATCACCTTTGTCCTGGAATGTCTGACGGCAACGGCTGTAACACGGCTCGGGTTGAAATGCCAGCGTTATGTGCCGGTTATGAACCTGTTTTCCAACGTGTTACGTGTCAGGAGGAAAAACAACGTCTTTCTAGTCTAGTCTGTTGAGTATTTCATATCATAGTCTGGAGGCAATATTCTCACAGGCAAATCGGTTTCAATCCGGAAAAGTGATTGTTGGACAGCAGATCCCTAATGATGACAAGTGGATATTTGGGAGTAAATATATTCCAATAACAACATATTTGCGCATATTTTTTTATATATACAGTACAGGCCAAAAGTTTGGACACACCTTCTCATTCAATGCGTTTTCTTTATTTTCATGACTATTTACATTGTAGATTCTCACTGAAGGCGCTTGATGGTTTTTGCGACTCCACTTGGGGAAGTTTTTGCAATTTTCCGGACTGACTGACCTTCATTTCTTAAAGTAATGATGGCCACTCGTTTTTCTTTAGTTAGCTGACTGGTTCTTGCCATAATATGAATTTTAACAGTTGTCCAATAGGGCTGTCGGCTGTGTAGTAACCTGACTTCTGCACAACACAACTGATGGTCCCAACCCCATTGATAAAGCAAGAAATTCCACTAATTAACCCTGATAAGGCACACCTGTGAAGTGAAAACCATTTCAGGTGACTACCTCTTGAAGCTCATCGAGAGAATGCCAAGAGTGTGCAAAGCAGTAATCAGAGCAAAGGGTGGCTATTTTGAAGAAACTAGAATATAAAACATGTTTTCAGTTATTCCACCTTTTTTTTGTTAAGTACATAACTCCACATGTGTTCATTCATAGTTTTGATGCCTTCAGTGAGAATCTACAATGTAAATAGTCATGGAAATAAAGAAAACGCATTGAATGAGAAGGTGTGTCCAAACTTTTGGCCTGTACTGTATATACCTAAAAACACACATTTATAACAAGGAATGCTCAGATTTGTTAATCAAATAGTTGTAATAAAGATGCAATGACTGAATCATTACTCCCCCCAGTGGTGAGCTAATATCGGCCGGCTGATTTATCGGTGGAGCTCTAATGGAGAGAAGCGGACTTTCCCAATGAAACGCTGTGAACCTCAGCCGAAGTTTTTCACGGCGTTTGTCAATAGAAATGCTGCAAACTTGCCTGATTGGGAGGATTTAATTTGTTTCAGCGGCGGTGAGGGTGAGGTGCTAATCAAGCGCCCAAGTACACTTGTTCCAAATCAACTGGAATTAATCTGGATGGATGCTCTTAAACGAATGGATTTTTGAACCCGCGCTAAAATCCCATTGTTGCAGCAAAATCTAATTCCGGTCCCGTTATCGCACGCCAGTATAAATACAAGTGTAATTGCTTTAGTAGAGCCCCTTTGTAGACATTTGCTTTCGCACTCGAAAACTTCTGTCGCACATAATGTCCGTTCTGATCAGTGATGATTGCCGCGGCCGCAGAGGCGCAGTGTGTACTCAGACCAGTCTTCATTTGTATCTAATCAGATTGCGGTTTTGTCACATTTCCGACCCAGCACATGTTGATAATGGATTCACAGCCAAGTTCAATATTGTTCGGCTCTGTTGTCTGCCATGTCTTACAGCCAGTGCCTTCCAAAAAAGCAGCAGAAGACCTAATTACAATTGATTAGAAACTGTCTGCTGTGGAAATCCATGCTTCATCTAAAAATAATTCAGCAATTCAGACAATCTTTTTATTCTTTAATCGGGAAGGGTGTGTGTGTGTGTGTGTGTGTGTGTGTGTGGTGAGGGGGGGTTCGTGCCATGTCCCTCATTCTGAGGAAATTGCCTTACAAATGAGGCTAATCCATTTTTTTTTTTTTTTTTTTAAATTGATCAGAGTGACCAGAGGAGTCGGTGAGTTTTGGTCGTGGTCACGCTGGCGATGGCGTTTCCATGTTCTTATTCATTCTGATAAGGTGTGAGATATGCCTTCCTCTGAGAATATGGACTTAAAAAAAATAATAAAAAAAGAGTGATCACTTCAAATGGGAATATTTCCCCAAGCCCTTAAAAAATCCATTTAAATATATTGGCACAGGTTTTGATTTGAAAGGGTTCAATAGGTTTATAATATCACATTTAGCAAATTGCTCTAACTCCGGCTCATTTTGGACGAACACCACTGGGCCGTTAAAAAGCTCCACAAATGCTCACAGTTTATGCAAATAACACTCATAAACCCATGCAAATAACACTCGTAAAAAGTCTAAAATGACACTCAGTGATATTATCTCCTTAATCCAAAAGATTGTAAAAACGCCTCTCCCAGCTTGAAATGCATCCAATCCTTGTTAAAGTCGGTCCAGTGTCTGCTGGTGAACTCTTTTTTTTTTTTTGCAGAACACGGGCAAAAGCCACGTCGCATTTCACCCACCGCCGATGTCCTCGAAGCCACGTACAGCACAATAACATAGGAGCAAAATGTGAAATGTGAAATGTGAAATGCCATTTTGTGTCTGAAAAGCGAACATGAAACCAGATGGGACAGCTTCTTGAACCTCGGTGTCAGCTGTGTCTTGAACGGCGCGAGGCCAGGGTTAATATTGCACAGCGGGAAACTCTGACCCTCAGACTATTGCCGCGTGTTGAGAAATCGCTCGCTTGTTGTTGACGCTTTGCACCGGACCAAAACCTACTCACCCTGACTCCAGCTAAAGCCCCATTCGCTACAGCACAACACATTCACGCTCACTCCAAACCAAAACACAACGTCAGTGTTATTGTTGCCGGTGTTTCCGGGGCGTCTTTGTGGTATCATCTCAGGTGGAGTGACGTGGAATTATACGGGGTGCGACATTTTATTGTAACACTTACTCCTGACATTTAGAGAAATCTATTTATCACACTTTTTCAGCTTCACCTCCTTTTTTTCTCTCTCTTTTTTTTTTTTTTTTCCCATGATGAAGGCGCTCACACACATGTCCAAAATGCCAACGCGGTGCGTACTCAACGCCATATTTGAGGAAGTAGGGGGAAGTGATGACGTGAGGGAAGTGGGATTCACACCGGATACTGTTATCTCTATTCTCAATTCTTGCAAAAGCCGGCTTCACCTGTAGGCTACCGGCCTGCTGTGTGTGTGTGTGTGTGTGTGTGTGTGTGTGAGAGAGCGAGAGAGTGAGCGAGGGGATTCATCCAAGTGTATTAATCCATTCTTCCTGGTTGCTGTTGCTGGCCCTCCTTCATGCTTCTCACCTCACATCATCACCATTCTCCTCCTTCCCCACCCCCTGTTAACCCAACCCCACACCCACAGCCCGTCCATGCTCTCAATCCCTTGGTCTGTCTTCAAAGGGCTTCACGGTTTACCGGCAATCATGACACACACATACACGTACGTGTGCGCACACACACTAACACACGCACACACACTCCTGCCCTTCCCCGTGCCCATGACTGTGCAAGCTATAACCTTTAGAGGGCAGCAACGTTTCACTTTCCCCGCCGAGCCGAGGGCCGTTGAATGCACCGCTCACACTTTGAACAATGTTTCTCTGATTTGTCGGCATGTCGGCTGGCCAGACCAACCCTCTCTCTCCCTCTCGCTCTCTTTTTCTCCTCTTCTTCTTTCACCTCTTCCTCGCCGTTTAACCCGTCCCGCTTTTCGCCTCTCCATCCCAGTCGCGGAGTGAGTTGGAGATTGACAGATCTGCTATATCTGGTTATAGACTGTAATTAAAACTCATTTGGCTTGCTGATGGCATTTTCCACCCCCTTCATCCGCCGCAATTAGTCAATATTAGTTACTCTGACGTCTTCTATCAGATCGGGTTATTGAGTGAGAGAGAGAGGTAAACAGGCGGAGGTAGCAGTGGCATCACCCCAGGGTGCGATTCTCACTTGGCCTGCTCCACTTGCCAGACAGATTGAAACAAGAGGATGAAAGCTGTCTGTCTCTGCCTCTCTGTGCCGCTCAAACACACACACACACACACACACACACCCGCAAAGACTTGCCCCAATTGATTCCCCCTGTTGAGTCGTGAAGTCATGAAATAGTTTGGAAAGAGAAGATGTATATGCATGCATACACACTCAAAATATGCACCACACACACACACACACACACACACACACATATAGAGGATAGCAGGCTGTGTCCCTGAGCTCATTGATCAGGTACAGTCCAAGGCCAGGAGGTGATCGCTCACTGAGAGAAACCCTTAAAGGTCTGTCCGCTCATGCACCTCCATTTCCTCAGCCCGCGTCTCCCCTGTCTTCATTTCTGCAGCTGCCCTAAATATCTGGATCCACGCTGCAGATGTGAAATGTCAACATCTGTCTGGGCGCTGACGTAAAAACGCTGCTCCTAACTGGGCACAGGCCGACTCTTCAGGTTTGACGTATGAGAGTCGGGAGACAAGCCAGATGTTGAGAAATCTAGCACAATTTCTGTGCCTACATACACCGGTGAAGCTGCTTGTCTTGTCTCATCCTTCATGGAAGGTAAGTCATGAATAAATAGTGGGCTTGACTCCCGTCTAGCCGCTCTCTGTGCTATTCTCGGAGCGACTGGAGACCTCTGCGGGACATTTGGCCCCTCCTCCCCCGGCTAAGCTAACCGCCGGCAGCAAGTTTTCGTTTCCGACCACTCAAAATGTAGCGTCGCCGTCCTCGGGGAACCAAATTGGCCCGCTGGCACCTTCCTGTCCGACAGAGAACCATGCAGCACCACGTCGCTCTTCATCCTCATCCTCTCCTTCCTCGCCAGCGAGTGAAAGCCAACTCCAGATTCACTCTCGTTGTGGAACGAGCTTTGTCCGATTTGTGTTTCACCTCCCTGGATTTCCTTTTTTCCATGATTTTTGTAGCATAAGTG
The DNA here is from genome assembly GCF_902150065.1 of Myripristis murdjan. Classification (NCBI taxonomy): domain Eukaryota; kingdom Metazoa; phylum Chordata; class Actinopteri; order Holocentriformes; family Holocentridae; genus Myripristis; species Myripristis murdjan. The sequence goes on from NC_043985.1 coordinate 29,091,104, forward strand.
ATGATTAAGAGGGATGTCCATACTTTTTTTTTTTTTTTTTTTTTTTTTTTGCAAAATCCTATCCATTCTGCCTTTAACTGCCTGGAGGTTTATTTCTCAGGTAAGCAGGTGCTTGAAGAACTGCGTCGCTGAATCGCTGGCTGATACCGCCAGCATCTGCAACCACTTGTCAATGTAAACCTCCGCTAATGTAGCTGTAGAGAGAAAAGACCATCAGCTATTATGCAATTATGCAAATGCACATGTAGGGTGGTTGCAGGAAACTTCACTGCCTGGAGGCCACTTGAAATGCTTTGAAGAACCATTGCGAAAGCCAAAAAAAAAAAAAAAAAGAAAAAATTCTGCTCCTAAATGTTGTGCTTTAGAGAAAACACTAGGACCATTCATGAAATCATGGAGATATTTTATTCTTTTCCGACTCGCAGGTGTGTCACTGATAGTCCATCTAAATTCAGAGTGTTCTCCTAACACTATAGACAAGCCGTTTTGGTGAATTTCAGTTTGTCCTTTCAAAAGATTTCACCATCTGATGAAATATAAAACTCATGCAGCGAGCGAGTGGCTTTCTTTTCCCCGCTTTATTTTCTCGCACAGAAAAAACTGAGCAATAAGTCAGTGCCTTTCCCCTGTCAACACGGTTTGTCTTTTACACTCACTGCTTGCATTCCGCCGACCTATTAAAGCCGCAGCCCTCCTCCACACTTACAATGGCATTCATGCATCTGCAGAGATATCTTCAAAAACAGCTTATTCTGTTGCTTTCGCTCTGATCGGCTCCCACTGCAGTCTCTGCCTCTCTTCCTCTCCCTGCCTCGCTCTCCCTCTCCTTCATCCTGACATGCACAGTGGTTGCAGAGCTGCATACTGAAAGGAAACATGGTCTCACTTCATGAAGCTGTGAGTCTCATTTAAATAGCTGCAGCAGCTGGGCTGACACACAAGCCTCGCCTCGTGAATCCGTGCTCCTCTAGCGACGGGGGAGAGGAAAGCGGAAGCCGACGATGGTGTGACAAATTGCGTTTTCTCATTTTTTTTTTTTTATTCCGTTGATTTATTCATTCGCTCTACCCACACTGACACACACACCGAGTCTCTCCCCTTCTTGTTTCCTATCGTTACCCCATCTCATTCTATCCTTTCGAGCAGAGGGCCTATAGCAGTGGATATGGAGGCGACTAATTGGCCTTGCTGTGCCTTTAGGATGGTGGGAGATGGTGATGATGATGATGGTGGTGATGATGATGATGATGATGATGATGGCATGGCAGCATGGAGGTGGCAATTTTCTAACCCTGGATGTCACCCTGCTTACCTCCACTGACTCACATAATCTGAAAACCTGTCTGCGGGAGGAAGTCCTCCTCTTCCACAGCCAGGAAGCAGGAAACAGAAAGAATGATAAAGTTGTGATAAAGTTTTAATAAAAAACAGGAACCCATTTCAAGTATTTCAGTCATCCAAGGCTGCATTTCTGTATCGCATGCCTTCAGAAAGTCGAGCTGGTGCAGCAGGGGTGGGCGGACAGCTTTTGTTCAGACCGGCAGAACTTTATTTTAAATTCTAGTGGAGATGGCAAGGTTTCTAGTGAAGTATGTCCTGCTGAATGGCAGAGAAATGTGTATAAAATGATGCACGAAAGATCTCGGTAATTTTTTATTTGATGTAATGGTGGAGCTTTAAAACAATGGCATCCTGCATTTGAATATTTCACTCAATATAGAGCAAGATGGAGCTTCAATGAACTGTTGCAACCAGCAGGTGGGGAGTATGTACATGACATTATCGTGCAATATGGGAAAAAAATGTGTTTTTTTTTTTCTAACTTTGAAGCTATTTAAGGGGAAAATTGAAGGAAAATCAGAGTTCAAGAGTTTAAGTGAAATGCTGGGACGCTGCACTGAGTTGAGCTCATGTATGTAAAATGTATTTACTGATTGATGTGGCACGGCGATAAGTTTGACTGTGGCCGACTGCATCTGCTTTTATGTCGGCTGTTTCACACACATTTGGTTTCATAAATCAGTGCCGCGCGTACATAGGCTTCATAGGGATATAAATAATCCCTCTTACCGAACATAAAAACAGATCTACGCGGGCTGAGGTAGGGAGGAGGTGGGTCAAACAAAGCAATGAATCGCTAACGGCACAAAAGGAGGCACGAGAAAAGGGCAGCCGCAGAAGAAACCTGTCAAGGTAAGAGGATGGCTGAGCTCCAAGCACGAGGCAGGCTGCCCGCTGAGACAGTGTCCTTAGCAGGCTGCATTTTCACACAAAGTACCTCTGAAGGACTCTGGGTTTAGATGGGCTGGCTACCAAGGCAGCAGACATCATGCCGTTGCTAGGATACCACATTTGACAGCTGTCCTTATCACTGGACATCACCGCTTCATTACCAACACCTGGCTGGTCCTTTACCTTTCTGTTGTTGCTGATGTTGTGGTTGATTAAAAAAAAAAAAAAAAAAAACAGAAAAATTCAAACAGAAAAAGTATAATTAGACGAGCAGTTGAGCAAACACATTAATGGACACAGCTGATGCATCAACGGGGCTGTGCGAGGCAATTTGTTGAGATTATTTTCCCTTATTTTCTCTCTTCATCTCTCCGCCACTCCACTCCTTCTCCATCCTCATCCCTCCATCCATCTAGAGATGGTGGGGTCAGTTCGGCCACTCTGGGTGACCGACGAGCTGAGGAATCGATCACTATCACATCGGGATTTTACACTGACATGAAACCTCTGCTCACTCAGTGCAGAGAATGAGAAGCAGATGGATGGATTAGGGCATATTACTGTAACATATGTCGCATTCGATACTTCCATTCATGTACCAGTTACTTTTTCTCTTTCCAACTTTTCGCCTGTCTGCCGCTCTGCCTCTCATTATATTGCCTACTGTATGCTGGAGGAGTTTTTGTGTATGTGCACCTGGGTGTGTGTGTGTGTGTGTGTGGCAACACGTGTAACCGCTTCAGCTTAAAGAGTCGTTGATTGCTGTTTGAGGTGTTGAGGAGCTGCAAATGGCAGCGTGCGAATGCCGATTGGCCCTGTGAAAGGCTCCGTGTGACTGGAGGGACTCGTCAAGCAAACTGCCGCTCAGACATCGCCGCTCGGTGTGTTTATGTTCCTTCATGAAAGAAACATAAACACGCCATGGTGTGTGTGTGTGCGTAGAACTCTGGAATATATGCATGGGCACATACACACACAGACACACACACACACACACACACATTTAGTTGATCACACTGTTTACACTGTGGTGTTTTGCACTGCTTTTCTTATCAGTTTGACACCAGTGGACAGACAGCAGTTGCCAAAGGCTGAGCAGCCACATCCACATTATGTAAGTACATTAAACATGTTGTATAGAGCAATGTAATAAATGAGTAATTACTGTGTATCTATTGTAGTTAATAACTGCAAAACACTGCATAGGCAATGTGACCCAATAAATGTGTATGTGTGCGTGTGTCCCTGCACATATGCACATATTCTAGAGGTCTGTGCGCTAATGAAGCAATCATAAACACACTATACTGTTTTTTTTTCTTTTCTTTTTCTAAGCAGGAAAGTTTTACCAGAACAATGAATGTAAAAGCTTTCCTAAAAGTGGATGTAGGTTGAATCGCAATGGTGTTATATCAATACATAAAGAGTAGCAAAAAGACCATTTATCCATATGAAACGGCTCAAAGTATTATATCTAGCGTTTATGCAAAATGGAAAATACATGAGCAGCCTCACAATTTCCTCTCCAGTGTTGTTGATCTTGTGTGTTTTAAGCATGTTCTTGTGCACAGACTGGGGCGTTGGCAAGCAAGATAGCATCCATATGTGCAAATTTTAATGTTTCCTCTCTGTGTCTAATTCATTTGTCTTGCGGAAAGAAGGACAAATGCAGAAAATCAGGCAATATAGCCATGTAGGGAAAAAAATGATTTGAGTGTTTATTTCTGCTTATGTGAACTGGAAACGCTCCACGGTTCAGTTTTGATGTGACTGCCTCCTTAGGTGGTTTCGGGTGATCGTATTAAGAAACTGTTTGTTTCTTGGGTGGTCTTACATCTGAATTTTAATGAAGTTTAAAGCCTATGTGGAAAGCATCAGAATGCAAAATCCTGCCTACTTACTCACACGAACACTCTCACACACACACGCACACATGCACACACACACTGGCACAGCTGCTGTTCAGCTGGACATTTTTGTACTCAATTTTCTGGAAAGACAGAAAAACTAGACACATGCATTAGAGTGTTTGCGCAGCCTTGAAATGGAAGACCAAAGGAACATTAATGGATCTATCAAGCCTCTCGCTGTCCTCCTTCCAACCATAGAGACATCACAAACAACCTTGTTCCTACACTGCTACGGACAGCTTAACCAATCTGAGGCAAAGCAGGGGAATAAACAAGTCTGCAGAGGAGATGAGAGGAGAGGAGAGAAGATGAGGATGAGAGGGAGGACATGAAAGAAATGAGATATATAAAGAAAGGGGGAGAGCACAGCTTTTCAGCCGTTTTTTTCTTGTTCGTATGCAGTATGTTAGCGGTTGCTCTGTTGGTATGTGATATGCAGCTTACACTGTTTTTACTTCTGGCAGCGCCCTGCTGGTTGCTTCCCTCCGCTAACCCCACGATGCATTCACAGGCCCTCCCAAAACACCAGTCAGACTGAGCTCTTCCACTGGCTCCTCTGCCCGACCTGACATTTAGCATGAATATAATCTTCTTATAGAGCTGATAGATAGAAACACAAACATTACATCTTAAATCGCACTTAACGGGCCAATCCCAATTCACCCCTTACCCCTAACACTTGGCCCTAACCCTTCGTTTGCACGTTTGGGTGTAGGGTTGGGATTTCCCAATTCTTCAGATAGAGGTGGAGGGCAAGAAACAGAGCCAGGAAATGACCCATAAATATAGCATGTAATTGCAAATGAGCATGCAAAAATTAAAAAATAAAATCAGTCAGGATATCTTAGTTTAAAGTAGATGCAATTAAATATGTAACTGGCTCTTTATGACAAGCATTTCACAAGAATTCACGATGTCAACAGAAAAGCTGTTAAATGGCGATTGGTGCGTGATGGTCCAGCATTTTGACTTATTTCCATTTCCTGCAAAGGAGAACTGCACATTTTAATCCACCGGTGAAGTTAATTTGTGCACTACCCACTCCTTTGATGTTTGATGATGGATATTGATGACGTACAAAGCGGGGTGCCATTTCCTGGGTGAAGATTTCAACCTCTTCCTCTTATGGCTCCGCTCTGAAGGGCCACTACCCAGTCGAGGGCTCTCCGAAGCAAGGAGTAGGACCAAGGGAAGGGAACTGGGATTGGCCCTTATTATTGACAAGGGTCTACATGCAGGAAGTGATATACGAACAAATTTCCTCTTTTTTGTTCGTATCCATGATGTGTTCTTATTTTGTTTGTACCCACTAATTTCTGGGATTCATTCATTCTGGGTTTTCTTATTTTTCTTTTCCTCTTAGGTGAGAGAAAAAATCATGAGTGGTTGAGAGCACTCTTACCAAAATAAGAGAAATCCTTCACATTGGCACAGTCCACAAACTGGTTTTCCAAAACATGAAAACATACATTTTAAAATAGAAGAACATAAACAAATACATTAAATGACTATCAATGCATAAGCATATCTAGATAATTTCACGTTATTATGAGGATTAGATAATTGAAATAAGAATATTGGAATGCAAACATCTGAGAATTTTTGAACAAAGCCTATAGAGTTCAACAGGTATTAAAATAGTTGTATGCATAAATGGATTTTTTACGCTCAGCTTAGGCAATTTGTTTTATATCACTCATATTGAATGATTTAGGCTTTATTTCAGCAACTGTATGTCCCTCTGCTGGGATGGTATTCACAGCAACACAGATGTTGTTTTTGGGTTTTTTTGCCATTGTTGACTTTTTGACTTTCTTGTTATGCCAGCACTGACACTCTGGAAAATCACATTTAACAGCTCTTCAGTTTAGTTCAGTTCATCTCAGACCTTTATTGTCCCGAGAAAGGAAATTTGTCTTGGCTCAGCTCAAACCGCACAATCACAATCAGCTCTGATTTCAGCTGCTGAACTTCTTTTTCCTCCTCCAGGCTCGTCGTCTGGTGGCGTCTCCGGTTCTTGAGCCCGAGCCAGAGAGTCCTGCACAACAGATGCCCTTATATGGCGTCTCGGGGGCGTTACCTTATGCTAATAACACACGCCTCCAGTTTACAAACAGGTGGGATTCATCATCACTCGGCACACCCGGCTAGGAGCAGATCTGGGTGGTTAAGAACATTTGGTGCATCCTGAGTCGACTTCTCTTGTTTGTTTTTTTTTGTCTCTTAACACAAAAATAAGAGGAAAAATATAAGAAAAATTTCAGATAATGTTGCTCCATCTGGCCCATGTCTCCAATGATCCAGGTTGGCAGCCAAGACAGCCAGTTCGCCATTCCCACAATGCATCTCAAATGGGCACCTTGTGCACCAAATGGGTCCCTTGTCATTTTGACCGTGGTTGGGAACACCAATATGGCCACTGACCCACTTTGGATGCTTCAGCCATATGAGCGGTTTATTTTTACACTGGCCATCCAGAATACACTGTAGATTGGTACCTCGCACCTGTACTTACTTGCTTGGGTCAGATCACCTGAGACAAATGTGAAAGCCGAGTGTAAACAGGGTCTTAGTTGGAAAATTGCAGGATGGAGGGAGAAGGAGAGAGAAAAAACATCTGTGCTATCTCTAATGCAGTTGCCCCACTTTGCCAAGTTTCATCTTTGAGTCTCGCCAACATGAATGAACGAACCGAATCTCAACTTTTATAGCCACCGCTACTCCACTTTGGCCTACTTTCGTTTTTCAGACACTGGTGAGCAAGATTAAAGCTTTTGTAATGACACCAGAGAGCACAGAAATTCATTCCACATGAGTCTATAATGGACGGGGAAAAAAGAAAAAAAAAAAACATCATGAGAAAGTTATAGAAAGTGAGAGAAACAAGCAGGTGAGAACAGCAGTGGAGAGCACTTGAAGAGGCGGCTGCAACTCTATAGCCAAATGCGAGGAGGCAGAGAGATGATTGCGGGCCACTCAGCATCCTGCCTCCTCTGCTCTCAGGTGGACGGCTGCGGCATCAGCCAATAAGCTCGGCTGTGATCACGAGAAGAGGCTCCTCCGCTCTCTGTAGATGCTTTGAATCTTAACTCAACCTTCTGCGTCTCCCTGCCCCGCCTCTCGTCTCATCCACCCCCTTTTCTTTCTCCCACTGTCTCTCCGTGTTTCATCTACTTTACATCACACAGCGCACCCACCCTCACCCCTCCTCCTCCTCCTCCTCCTCCTCTTCGCCCCAGCCTATCTCCTCCTGTCTTTATCTCCTCTCCTCATGCCCAGTGTGCCTGACTGGCTTTGCATCAGATTGAGATTACATTTCCATTAGATACAGATTACATTTGCATTAGATAAAAATTGCTTGCATTACCCACAAGGCACATTATGCTTTTAATACTTGGATGGTGTTTGGGGCAGTCGTCAAGCAATCCCCCGGTTATCTCCACCGCCATCGATCTCCCCTTTCGTTCCCTCCTTCCCCGTGTCTTCCTCACACTCTGTTTTTACACACAGACGTCTAAATCAAACAGGCCACAGTGAGCCTGAAGCATCATTACAAACATCAACTATATTACACCAAGGACTGCTGTCTGCAACTTAATGGATCAGATTTATTGCCTGGTATTTCACATTTTTGTGTCAGTGGCAGGGGTGATGGCATGGCAATGGAATATTATTAGAGGGAGCCGCATTCATGAATAAACCCACAGCTAAAAACAGTCGCATCTCGGGCGCTGCAATTTCCACCGTGTCTTTTTTAACTGCGCCATCATGTTTAATTTCCATTGCTAATAGCTTATGATTTGGCTGACACTTAAAATGCTAGGTTTCTCACCATAATAATGATATTATCATTGTAACATATTTGCAGCTGGTTCTACTTCTGTGTGCTGGGTCCCGGCATAAATTTAGACTCTCTGTTGGGAAAAGTGCAAAGCAACGGCACCTTAGTCTGGAATGCTGTTTTCCAAAATTCGGCAAAGTTCTGCATCCTCAAGTTTTGCAAAATTACAGTAATTAGATATCACATCAACTAGTACAGTGTTCATTTACTTACTTACCGTATTTCACCAATTAATCACCCGGCCGCAAATAGCCGCCTGGTTCTTATAAACGCCTGGGGTCTGCACCCATTTTGCGTATTAAACGCCCACCCAAATAACCGCCGAGGCGATTATTTGTATCATAATGAGGTAACCCAAAATAAGGCTACTCACCTTATTTTTGCAGAAGTAAACAGTTATCCGCACAATAACAGTGCGGCACTTTTGTTTTCTGTCAAAATAAGAGCGCTAGCTAACGTTAGAAAAAAAGGGTGCACCGTAATCTTAAATTGCCCGACTATAAATATGTTGGACAGTAACTGTCATCACGATAATGGCCTGGTGCAGGTCTGTGCAAAAATAAATAAAGGCCTGCAGCGAATAGCCGCCTGGTTCTTTTAAACGCCCGGGGTCCAAGTTGATTTGGCATATTAAACGCCCGGGCGATTAATTGGTGAAATACGGTACCTTCTTATCCTCTTCTTAGCCTTTTTTTGGCTCTATGTCGAGCTGTGCCCCACGATATTCTCATCTCTTTTAGCTCAGATTCCACCAGGTGTTTTTTTTTTTAGGGGGGGCAGGATAATTTGCAAACACATACGACTCCATCTATCAATCTAACTCCAACAGATATTTAACCCAACTCCCACGGGGCGACATCAACTGGCAATCACGCTGCGGCCTCCACTCCCCTAAAGTGTGAGACAGATTCAGTCACAGTTAGTTGATGATGAATCCATGTATGATGAGTTAAGGGAGACAGGAAGAATCCTTGTCCTCTGGATGTACCAGTAGTGTCAATAGAAATGGGAGAAGTCAAGCGCTAAATGACTCATTATGATGTCCACGCATGACATCCTGCATTAGCATATCAAATCATGCTAGAGCTGAGCTGCCCTTGAGTTGGTGGCAAGGGATGGCGGGATACACACACACACACACACACACACATACACACACACATGTGTACATGCCTTGTGAACACAAAGACAAAAAAGACACACGAAAAAACACACACGTCCATTCGCTCTCTCTCCTCTTTTGCTCTCTGTCTAAGACTGGCAAAGTAGTTAGCCAAGTGTTCAGTGGTTTCATGACAAAAACGGTATCAAATCAAGCTCTGGAAACAATGCCGGGGCTGGTACGTATTTTATCCTTCGCTTTTCATTAAAATGAAAATGAGACAGTTCATCCATCTTACTGCTGAGCTGATATGTATGTAACCAGAGAATGAGGGCTGCGAAAGCATTCAATATCCATTCAAATGACTGTGCCGCTGGTATGCACAGTATGTATTTCAATAAATTAACCGTTTCACGCTGGTTTCTCATGAGGATTTGATAAAACTTTCACAAAGTTTATGGGGGCGAGAAAAAAAGGACAGTTTTAGAAAGCAGCTCTGAAATAGTCTATCATGCAATCTCCTTGTGAATTGCATCTAAAACTATTGTATCCCTGCTGAATTGGAGCCCTGCATAATCTTCCCTCCATACTAGAATTGTCTGTTTGACCGCATCTTTCCTTTTTTTTTTTTGTCTCTCGGTTTATTCCTGTGGGTTCCTTGCAGGAAAAAAGGCCACAGACATGCTTCTGTGCACTGTTTTCTTTGCATTGTTCCAGGTGGGAACTGTTTTCTTCTTCAATAAAGGAAAAAAAAAAAAAAAAAAAAAACAGGGAGAACTTCACACTAGCCTCTGCTGTTCAATGTGTGAAGACCGCAGATTTTTCTGGTTGTTATTCAAGCTGCTCCAAGTGTGTGGGCGTTCTGGTCATGTTGGTGTCATGATATACACCGCTGGCATGATGGATACCTTCCAAAATAAAACACCTACATGAAGCATTACAGCACCGGAGCACCTTGAGCTATGAGAGCAGCTTTTGTAAATCACTGTAAACAGCCCAGATTTAAACACAATACACGGTTTCTTAAATCAAAAAGCAGGAAAATAAAAAATCCATCCCAGTTTGATTTTCAAAAGGGCTCCTGTCCTTTGAGAGGTATGCAGAAATTACAAGGTTTGATTTTTAGACCAGAGTTCTAATTTTGAGAACATAAGCCAGACTGAAGTGAGATTCCTGCGTGCATCCTCCTCAAGACAAATGTTTTGGAAAATCACTTTGACACATCTTCTTACATCTTGCAATTTAAGAGTAAATTCAACTTTCTTCGACTCATGATTTTTTTTTTTTTTTTTTTTTTTTTTAAATCTCCTGCCGAAGCTGTTATTGCACTTGGTTAACCATTTTTGAAAAGGCTTGTCTTCTGGTATTACCGGCTAGACTCAATTTCAAATTAGTACACATAATTATGGTATGATAATATAGGACTTATCCTTCATATCTTTTTAACAGCTGGTGTTTTATTACCTGTCAGTCACCTTGTAGAGTCTGTTACAGAGAATGGGGACGATGAACCCTCCCCCTTTTTAAACAGAGTAAATCAGCACTAAATTACATATGGCAGAAAAGTGCTGCCGCGCTGCTCTCTATGGATTGAAACCATAAAACATGAAATAATAAAACGTGGGCACCTATTCAGATAAATGTTCCAGGACGGTTGGAGCACTGGACATTTTTATCTGTACTCTTGGTGCACATGGCTCGCTCCCATTTTAAGGTTTTGCAGCAAGTAGCACCCGATCACCGTCACCTGGGCGTCATGTGGGGGCTGTTTAAAGACTGCAGGATCACCTCCGGCACTAAACTGCTGTTAAGTTTGATTGAAGTGTTTCTGCTTTCAGGCATCAGCCACAGAATTACCTTATGGCACAACACTTCTGCACAAAGCAACACAGGTCTGTGGACAAAAGGCATTACAGCTCTATGGTGCAGGCCAGCATTACTGTTACCATACTAATTAACCCTTGAACTTCCATAATCGCCACTTGATGCTGCACTGGCTTCGACAAGCGATGGGATGGTTGATATTCGCAATCATGTTGCACTTTTTTTGAAACCGCAGAGAGCACTACAGCAGCAGTTTTCCTCGCCTCGTGTGATTTAGTGCTGATCTTTCGAAAGCTGGTTGTGTTGTGTTGAGTGCTGTATACGTAAAGGGCCACTGAATTATCCATGAATCCTTTAGTGACCATTACCAGTGACCAGCGGGTTTCCCAGCAGCCGATAAAACTCATCCCTTCCCACAAAAGTCTTTACCTCAGTCCTTCCTGTTTGTGTTGATACACAAACAATATCACAACAAAGTCCTATTTTCACAACCAAGATTAGTAATTTAGCCCATGTACACCAAGAAAAATCATCAAAGAGCAAATATATCACACTGCATATACTGTCATAATATTATCACAATAAAAGCCACTTGCTTTTCTGGTTTGAGAATGAAGCTTTTTAGCTTTTGTGGCTGAAATATGTTGTGATACCAGTAACTTGCTCCTCCATCATTGAAAGGCTGAGAGGAAATAGATTGAGAGTCTTAAAACTTAAAATTAAATAAGCTGGGAGTTTTTATGTTAAAACAGACCATGGGACAGAATATGAGTTAGGAAAGCCAGAAATCCCACGACCCGGTTAAGTATTGATCACTAATCTTATCAGCTCCTCATAGATATGATATGTGAGAGTCGTTGTGTGCTGGGGGGCAGTAATGCTGACTTATTGCCGCTTTAACAGCCACACACGTGGGCCCTTTTACCCAGGAATTTACAGAGTTTTGTCCTGCATTTCTGAGCCTTGCAAGTACTGTTATTGTGTTCCGTCCAAACTGTACTTTGATGCTTTGGCAAAATTGCTCTTGTAACTTTCAAGTCAATAAAGCCTTTGAATTGAAACCGAATTGAAGCACGCAGAGGCTACATGATTACATTTTTTTGTCTGCCTAGAGGCCGTTCCTGTTAAGTGCAATACTGTCATGCAGAATTCACAGGTAAATTGATTTTCTCTATCTGATCTACCACTTCCCACGTGCATGATGTGTGATACTGCTTCCTGCTTTATGTATTCTATCTGATCTGGATAGTCGATGCAATTACAGGAGACAGGAAAAGGCCTGGTTTCACAATATGCCCATTGTACATACATAATGTAAAGAGAGAAAACACTGTGTGTGCCTTTACATCTTCACTGAAAAATGTACACACACACACACACACACGTGCACTGTGTCACATGTAGTTTAGCGAATGGAAGATCTAACATGACAAGGTGTTTTTGCTTGTGATATGTGTTTATCGATGTGTATGATTATCGATATACCATTCCATTTATCATTCTAATAACTGCCGCACTTCAGCTAAAATATAAAAATAACGTATAATCTCGAAGACGACAATCCTATATGATGGGCGGAAACCATCCATGACAGTAAACTGTTTTATTTAACGTTGGGCTCCTTGTCTCTCTGTGCTGCATCGCGGTCACAGTAATAAAATCTGGGCACACAGCAAGAGCTGGCCATAAAACAATTTCATGTAAATTAATGAACAAATAAACAACATGATGATTCAATAAATCCATTAAGTGGACTAGTCTCTTGGGAGTCTCGTGGCATCTGTTCCACCACTGGCCAGTGACTCTCTCAAAGGGAGAAGACAGTAACAAAGCTAATTGGTCCATAAATGACACCTTAAATTATTATGAGGGCTGGTAATCAATTTGACGATTAGTTGGTTTGCTAATTTCGGCCCAAAAATGAGGAGATGTTTTCCTGTAATTTCTTCTCTCGTATTATTACTTCTGTCAAGGAGGCGGTGGAAATCGTCTAATCTGTCTCTTTGTGAGCAAAATAAGATAAATAAAATAAGTCCAGAACGGCTTTACATGAAACTTTGCAGGAAGGTTGGTCCTGAGCAAATGAAGAGTCGATTATTCAATTTTCACACCAATCAGCCAAAATATCCAACAAGGACAAACAGAAATGCGACCATGAACGGGTCTCAAATTGCCTAATTCACCTCACCGCCATCTTTGGTTAACTGAAGTCACGCGGGGAGACTCCCATGTTAAAACCTGGTTGTAAAAATACTGTTTAAGCCCTATTAAAAGCCCTTATTAAAAGACTTCAAATGCGTTTAATCATCACGGTTTTCACGACATATATAATGAAATGACTTTGAGGCGTATGGCTGCTCTGCTTGGTGTATTTGTCAGTCAGTACACAATAACAGTACATTAAAAGGTTCATATTTATTAATTATATGTGTACAGTGCTGATTTTCAAAAATGTCTCGGTGCACAAGTCTCCACCATGAACTTCTGCAAAAAAGCACAGAAGAAGAGTGACTAGAGTGGTGTGCAAATATGGTTTAAAATTCAGTAATAGTGTCCAAACCTGTGTGGGAAATGGAGTCAGACGGCTGTGATAGATTAATGTAGTAAGCTAATACCTTAATAATTTTACATTGTATATGTTAACATAGTGATAATCGTTATCTAAACTGTAATTCAGCCCAATATCTAAACCAGTATTTAGATACATATAGGCTATTGTTTCTGAGTCTATATGAGGACATTTTGTTTAGCCACCAGTCACCATTCATGTGTCAATTATATTTAGATTCCATTAACTAATAGGTTAGTAATATCGTCGCTGTCCAATACAAAGTATGTATCTCAGTTTTTGAGAAAAACCTTTTATAACATCAAATCAAAGTTGAGACTATCATGGGATTGTTTTGTTGTATTTTAGATGGAACTGCTGTGGGTTGCAGCAGAGGCTGTTTGTTTACATAAAGGTAGATAGTTGAGAAGTTCGTAAGTGGAAAAAATTAAGAAGTTCTTAAGATAATGTGCAGTTCTTAAGAAAATAATGGGGAATAGCACTTGAGAACATTCTTATGAACTTCTCATTTTTCCTCTTAGATCCCACAAAGTTTTCTTTTCTTAATTACGTTGTTACTCCTGCATTTGTTGTCCGCCCCCCCTCCTTTTTCGTGGCTGCAGTGCAAATTTCATGAGTCCTGCTTTGGTAGACATTCACTGAGTGAGTCATTTGTTCCACACACACACATGGCTGATTTGGGCTGCTCACATTTAGCTGCAGTGATGCAACAACATCTTGGTCTTGGACTGCAATACAGATATGTATCACTGTCTAGACTGATATTATATTTGCATTATAGCAGCTTTCAGTTTGCAAACAGCATCGAACTTAAATTTAGGTTCACTGGCTTATCCTTCATGAACGACGGTTCTCAGATCACTGGTTGGCGAGCTGAGCTGAACACTGGGCCGTGTTTCAGCTCAGTGAGCGTTGGACCACGCAGTTGGAGCGCCGGTCGAGCACTGAAGGATTTGATGAACGAATCTATTGAGCAGTATTGCAGATGCTGGATATTGATGTAAAATGAGAAACTGAGCAGTTCAATTCACTTCAGTTCATTTATTGTCCCACAAAGAGAAATTTGTCTTACTGCCAGGGGATAAGACACCAATTCACCCAACAAGGAAGATAAAAAAAAAAACAAAAAAAAACTGTGCAGTAAAAACACCAGAGGCACAATGTCAAACAAGTGCAAGTCCACCTCTTATTAAAACAGGACACATACAAAGAGAATAAAGTGCAGTGTGGTGTAAAGCGCACAGAGAGTGTCCAGACAAGACAAAAAATGGCATTTTTTTGTGAACAGGCGGACAAAATGGTAAGAAAAAGTTGTGTTTTCAACAAAATAGCCACGGATCTTGGATGACTGTTTAAGTCATCTGACCCCAAAGGTGCACGGTGCAAACCTGAAGGTAGGTTCAAGTGAAGACTGCTTACACTCCACAGACAAAAAACATGGAACAAGCAGTTAATTTATTAATGAGCCATGCAGACTCGACCATCAAATTTTGTTCTTATTCTACTTTTTTAGTTAGTTGAATGTAAACGGTCGTCGCTAAAAGCTAAAAGCATACAAAAGCATTACATTAACCTCTGAATGCCACTTTCTCCATCAACTCTGTCTTATGTGAGTGTCTTTTTTTTTTTTTTTTTAATATTCTGTTGTTCAAATTCAATTTTCATCCGGCCCTTGACCTATCTCTTTCTGCGCAGCCACAGCATATCCTGCCTTTAATAACCGGACGCAATTTAGCAGACAGTTCGCTTCATTAGATTAAACATCATTACCTGAAAACATTTCGGTCTGTGCTTTGTAATGTACTGTAAATGGCTTCACCCCACTTACTCCGGGATTGTAGGCAAAGGAATGAAACCGGTAGTTAGTCTGCATTAGAACAAGCACATCAGATCGATAAATAAAGGCCTGGGATTGTGAGCAGGGTGTAATTACAAATGTGTACGCACAGACAGACGCACCATGAGGCCTCCACACTCATAATAGAGCGTAAGTGCAGGATTGCTCTGATGAATTCAAATGGGATTCAATTGGGGAGAGAGAACAAGACAGAGGACGCGATCGAGACAAACACGAGACTGAGGAAATAAACAACGTTCCTCTTTTATTTTTTTATATTTTTTTTCAGCACATTTTCATTTGTATCCCACAAGGCGATGCAGTCATCTTCATCATCCTTTATTTACCAGCAACTCGGATACATTTTTATTTAAAGAGGACCCGTTTCCCAAGTGTCCCGCTTTCTATTTCTGCTTTTCTTACTGTGCTTGATACATGAATAAGTTCAAGGAGAGGTTCTTGTGTAAGCTTTTGCCTTCCTAATGTATCTCTTTTTTCTCTTACATGTGAGAATAAATAAAAAAAAAAAAAACAAGAGAGAACTGGAAGATGGAGCTATAATGCTATTTGTGGTGCAGCAGCATTTACAACTACAAATTGAGAAAATAGGACTATTTTCCAATTTGTCCAAATGCTGTTCATGTCTGGTCACCGAGGGCTGAAAGAGGTAGCGGTAGAGGTGAGCTGAGGCCAGGTGAAGATCACCTGCCTTTCACCCAAGAGAACAAGTAAACAAGCCCATATTTGATATATTTACCCTGCAGGGTGCAATATTGCCTTACAAGTAAATGTGTATTGTATTTCACGCAGGCAGAGCCACTAATAGGGCTCTGCTAGCTTCACCTCTCTGCTGGATGCTTCAATTCACTGCAAATTTCCAAGCACATACTCAGCTAATCACCATGAATCTATTCAAGCCAATATAACCCTATACCTTATATATATCCTTTTAAACTATATAACTCCATGTAAGGTGAGCACAAACGCACTGCACTTCTCTTCAGCACTGGGGATAACAGCGTTGGCAAAGATGGCTTCATCTGAAACTCTGCGGCCTGACATGACTGGTCATCACTGTTGATCCCTGTGAGCAAAGCCCTAAGTACCTCAGTGCCAAGCCCACGTCTCAGGGGATGGCAGAATACACCGACCGCCGGGCTTTTTCATCTGTGAAGGCGTCGGCAGTGCTGGAGCCATTTCCACTGCTTCCCAGAACTGCGGCGGTGATGTGTGGATAGCCGGGGAGAGTGTGGCCGTGGCTCTCCACCAGTCCAGCCCGTCCACCTCTGTGGGATCTGAGTCTTTCTGTGGGTTTGCGTTTGCTTTTGGAACAAAGCGCTTGAGATGAGGAGGACTTACAGTGATGGTGTCTTACAGCGTGGAGACACTGATGGAACTAATCACCGAGCTGGTCATGGTGTTAGACCGGGGTGCCAAGTGCTTTTGGTGTATAACATGAGGTTAGTTCCCTTAGCAGCTAGTGGATGAGAGGGCTACTGAGGCGCACTGACTTACTTGTGTGAACAGTGTGTGTGGCGAGCTGGACACAGGCTCATGTCGCAGCAGGGGGGTGAAGTCACTGGGCTTCATGTCCTGAGCCAACAGAGCGCTGTTACCGGGTGAGGCCTGTGTGAAACACAAGGATAAGTACACATGGAAACTTTGTTTTGTTCGTCTATGTTCACAGACGTAGCGCTCTAAGGCGGCGATCACACCAACCTTCTGCAGGTGTGGTCAGAGTGAGGTGTTGTTTCTGCAACCGTTCCACTTGAACTTGATTCAACCTCGGTGTGACATGACCAGTTGAAATCGTCAGACTCTAGATGGACGTTAAAACCTATCAGGAATGTATAGAGAAGCATCTCAAGTTGAAGAGCCGCTTGTTACCTAGCAGCCAGACTGAACGATATACTGAAGACTAGCAGTGCGGTCATATTTAAATCATATGTAACTTATCCCTGTTTCACAACACAACATCCCCAGAAAGTTGTGTTTCTAATGGCTGCATGTGCAAAATTTGGTTGACCTTGTTGACCTTTGCACATGCATGGGTTTTCACCTGATGTAAGCTATACAGAGAGCATACTTCTAAAGGTTTAGTGCTGATGCAACCACGCCTTTAGTTGATGCGGAGTGAAACTATGCTTGTATTATAATGTACTCTTCATATGCTTGAATGGCTCACTCTGATTGGCTGAGTACAAGCATGCATATTTTCAGTGCGCTGAGGCAAGTAGAGCCCTGTTAGCCGGCTCCAAACGTGCTCATAGAACTACAGTTACTTTTGATAACTCTTGTTTTGCCACTCTTCCATGGAATTTGATATAACACAGTTGTGATCCAATTTACACCCACTTCATCAAACGTTTTGCATTTGCTGCTCTGGCACATAGCCAATAATGCATTGTATGTTTCCAGTGGCAGCAACACAGATTTGTCTGGAATAAACAGGAGAAAAACTAGCTGGAGGAAGGCAGACAGGAGTAGCTAGGAGAATTTACTCTTAAAGGAAAAGGGGAAAACGAGGATGAATATGTTTTCATATCCTTAAATAATGCCTTTTAACCTTTAAAGGCACTTTACCTAAAGCAGACATACCAATAGACTGCACTGTGTTAGACCCAGCCAAGAGGAAACACAGGCATGACATAAACTGTGTGACTCCTTTCCCTGGCACAAGAATCATCAGCATTAGCAAAATCTTCATTGTAGAAATTTGTTATAAAACAAAACTGATCAGAGCTAAAATACCTCAGGGTGGGTATTTCCCAAAATAACAAAATGTAACTAAACCCAGAAAATGTACCTTCCCCCGCCTGCATAAACAGGAACAACAAACCTAACTCCCTGAGGAACAGAGGAAAAACACTGAAACCAAAAGACCTGTGCTTGCCTGTTACTTCCTACACCGCCTCTCCATAAAGCTGCAGCACCAAGCATAGTTCACATACAGTCGCACTCTTGTTGCCATTAAGAAAATAGTGTGCTGAGGGCTGGTCGCACCCCTGCTGGGAGACTGGAGAGGCAGCCCAGCTGACAGCTGTTTGTTGGGCTTGGATCCTTGGAGCTGTCGCACCGGACCAATCAGCAGCAAGGACACAACCTCAGGAACGACAGCGAAACAACACAGCACAGAGCCGGTCAGCACAATCCTCCAAACATCACCCAGCTATCAGCTTCAGCATGGCAGCACAGTCTACTGGCATGAAAAATGAGCCTGGGTAATAAGCAGGCATCATACAATGAGCTATAATCATATTTCCTATTAGTAGGCAAAGCTAAAAATGCAGTGGAATAACATTATATTGTAAATACAGTGGCTTTTGGTAATAAAGGCCAATCAAATGATTCATAAATCCAAAGGTTACTGGCTTACCTTATTGATGAACGTATACCTCAGTCTATCATAAATGCATTTTGGGTTTGTCCCCGAACTGTAGCCCTGCCTAGTGAAGGCTTTACTAAGGGAAAAATTAGTAAGCAACTGTCATTAATTCAATATTTAAGATAGCATGATGAAAACCAAGGCACTTTATGCAAACAGTTTTTGAAAATAACTTTAAGTCCTTCTGAAATTAACTCTTAATAAAATAATAATAATAATAATAATAATAATAATAATAATAATAAATGACAACAACAATAATGATAATAATGATAAAAATAATTTTTGTTGTCCACAGATGTGAAAACTTTACCTTTGGCTTCACAAGTTGGTAAAAAAAAAAATACACAAAATCACAAAAAAATTATAAATAAAAACATTCAACATGTGGATGTTTTTGTCGATGTTTTTGGTTGCTGCAGCCCAAGGGCAGTTTTATGAATTCTCTAAAGAGAGGATGAACGGGATCACACACAGTATTTCCAGCTTTTTGTTTCACTGGCATTTTAGATTATATTCATCCCAATTGTCTCTGCTCTTTTCCAATAATCATACATGCATATTAAAAGTTAAAACACTTTCAACAAGACTTCTGGAAACACTCTCTAAAATGTCCTCGCTCCTATGAATCCAGATTCCTGATTACGTGCAAGCGCTGCATTTCTTTTTGAAAAAAAAAATGTATTCTGCTTTAGCGGTAAAAGTTAAAGTGCCATCTAAAAAGGTTTCTAAGTATTTAAACTCCTCTGCTGCTTCAACAGGATCATTGATCAGAACAGGCAGAGAATAATGGCCGGCATCATGGTGACTCATAATAACCGGCTCGTTAGTCTGAGTTTCGTCAATAAGGAGGCCGCTGTCCTCACACCACTCAGTGATCTCATCAGTGTGGTGGAAATATGAAGTCGTATGTCGTCAGCATATTACTTATTATTACTACTCCTACTACTATTACTATTACTGGCTTTCTTGATGGGACAGGTGGATGAGAGATGATCTTTAAGGATTTGTAAAGGTTTTATTGGTTGAAATTTTAATTTACAGCCTCTCGTGCAGGATGAAGTCACTATTTAAGACGCTCTTACAGGAAGCAGAGGTCACGTCTCGCAGGTTCTTGTTGAAATAGAGCATGAAGAAGCCTGTGGGCAATTTAGGTGAAATCTGGACATACAGTAGAAATTAAAGTTAGTTAATTGAAGTTAATTTGTTTAAATGTTTGTTTAATTTAGTAAAAATGATGGGGTCTTCATTCCTAGTTCAGTTCACCAAAATTTTCCATTTTCCAAATTTCCATAGAGCCAACACAGGCATATAGCACAAATGGCTGATTTTCAGTAATTTTTTTTTTTTTTTTTTTTCAGTTTTGATTGAACTACCACTGCAGCGCCACCATCAGGCCATTTGTCTCCGCACTTGACTATGACAACTGTAGGACTGTCATGTTTGTGTATGCGAATTTAGCGCATTTTCATTGATGATAAGACAGTTTTAATCAGAGAAAAAAATCAAAAGAAAATCCACAGAGCAAGTCAGTATTTGTCTCCCTATGTGTAAGTGTGAAGTTAAAATGAAAAAGAGAACAACCCACCCACAGAAAGTCAAACTCAATCAACCGGAAATCCAAGAAAAAACATGTTGCAGTAGTAAACATGCTGTTTAAGTGATGTGTGGAAAGCGCAAAAACACTACAAAAAAAAAACAAAAAACAAAAAAAAAACACTGATGTTGTCACAAAAGAGAGAGAGAGAGAGAGAGAGAGAGAGAGAGCAGAGTCAGTTTACAAAAAGGCTGAACTCATATGTGACCCTGAGCGAACACACAATCAAACACAAACACAGCTGCCCTCCAAAGAGGATTTCCGCCATTTATTTCATGGCCGTTCAATTGATGGAAACAAAATACACACACGTGCAGTGAAAAACAAGGTCACCGAAAATGCAATTGACTGACCCACTGTCGTAGATGTTGCCAATGCCGCAGCTGAATTTAGGGTCCCGTTGTATATTACCATATGCTTGTGACTAAAAAAAAAAAAAAAAAAACCAACCATAAAACACTTATCCCATGCTCCATTTAAAAGATGCAATATTTTTAAATGCACTTTGTGAATCTCTCAAGTAGGAGATGAAGAGGAAGCAGCACAATAAAGCATGAACAACCTGTCCCTATTTATTTTCTTTGCTGTATTTTTTTAACACATACAAACATGCATCTCTCTCTCTCTCTCTCTCTCTCTCTCTCTCTCTCTCTCTCTCTCTCTCTCTCTCTCTCCGTGGCTGTCTTTGACACGCCGACACACACATACAAACACACACACATGCAGGTTAGCCGCTGGAATTTGTGCAGATTTAATTAGAAGTTTCTCAGTGCCCAAGGTTAGACTTGGTGAGCAGCAGACTTTCAGATAGTGCTAATTAGTAACAGAGGGAGGAGACCTGCAACCATGCCACTGTTAATGCCTCAAAGCGAGAGAAAAGGTGTGTGTCTGCCCGCGCGCGCGCGTGTGTGTGTGCATATGTATGTGTATGTGTTTGGTAGCTCGGCTTGATTTTCACAACAGAAAAGCGGTTCCGCCATTTGATTGCTAAGCAGGTGTGATGTTACCGTTTGGTGAAGCCTTAAAAAGTCCCGACACGCCAACCCGACATCAAAGAACGAGCGGCGGCAAAAGCCTCCTGTTGCGTCGCCTCAGAAAGTCGCACTTTAACACGCCGCGGCAGACAACAGCCGACTAGCACGTATGAGAAAATTACTCTTCACACCAGCAGGGGGCGGTAGTTTGTATTCATCGCTCAAAAAGGGAAAGTGGAAGACGTACTATAGCTCCTCCTAATCCAGATTATGTCGGATAAGGAGCTGCGGATGGCTCTGGCGTCGTCAGCCCTTGGTCTTTTGATCGTGGAAGAATAACGGATAAAGGCTAAGTTGAACAGCCAATCAGAGCGCTCTCTCTCTGATCAAGTCGGACGCTGATTCGACATGCTCAGTCGGGTGAAAAGCCGCCAGCAGGGGTCAGGCTAGTGCCGACGGAGCGGGACGCACGGCAAAAACGTAGGAACACAGGAAGAAACCTAACATAAATAAGTAACTTATCTATCATAAATAAAATATACCAGCTTACAGGATATTAACAATTAATAATTATACTTTATTTAAATTTTGATTCTTAGCTACTTCCCTGCCCCAGCCTTACTATGCAGCCAGTCTGTGGTGCAGTAAACCTTTAAACTTCCAGCACAACTTCACTTCTCGACTATAAATTAGAATCTTTCCCCGTTTCAAAAGGCCTACAGCTCCGTTTCACAGGAGCCTACCTGGACTTTTTCACTGGCAAGCCTCAGTTATTTACTCAAAATAAGCCCAAACTCAGACCGAGACCCATAAGAACAGTGACTAATTATCTCCTCGTAGACCTAATTAAAGAAATGTTATGGCTTATTTTTTTTTAACGTTAATTTTGAGGAATATTCTTCCCACCGTGACCCATTCAAAACTCAAAGCTCAAATGCTCGCGTGCTCAGTTTTGATTGCGGTGTGTCAAGCTGCAGGGCAGAGCAGAGGGCAAGGGAATTAACTCTGCTTACAACTGTGGCTGCGCCCACACCGAGCCAAATAAAGCTGCAGAGAGCACGTTTGTGTCTTCTACTGTCCGTCCTCTACTGTAAAAAGATCCTCCCTGTCCGCACCGATCTGCCCGCTAAGACATGAAGACAGTCACATCTGCTCTGTCGGACATGCATGATGGATATGATTATGTTGGTTAGCCGCATCAGCTGAACATTAGTTGAATGTGTGAAAATTTGTAAGAAAAAAAAAGGAGGAAAATGTCTCACTCTCTCAGTGTGAAATTTAATCTACAGATTCATGTCTCTGGACACAAATTGTACATTTTTTTTTTTCATCAAAATGACTTTCCCATTGGACATCGGGGTTCGATTCCCGAGTCCGTTGTTCGTTCCCTGTTACGTTATGCAGGGTTAATGTTTCCTAACCTTACCCATGACCTTTCACTCACCTTAACCAAATTATTTTGTTTGCTGAAGCTACTGGAATTTCTCCATCTGAATAATCGTGTTCATGACAGGAATTAAATTTGTGTGTGTGTGTGTGTGTGTGTGTGTGTGTGTGTGTGTGTGGAGCTAAAACCTAACAAAAAAACAAAACATGCTTTACAAATGCTGTGCCAATCATGCCAATAATGTGTTAGAAATATGTTGCGTATTTATTTGATTGATACGTTTTAATGGTGTTTTGTATTTGCAAACCATACTACATTTGTAAGGCATGTGTTTGTTTGTTTGTTAGGTTTTGGCAGCAGTTTAGCTCCATACACGTGCACGAAAAGGAAAACTCATGTTCAAGGACACAAATTATCCTCTAGTCCACGTGCATGAAAAAAATGGACAGTTTGTGTCACTGCACAACAATGTGTAGATTGAATTTTAACTAACTAAAATGCAATAATGCAATAGTTTGTGTAACTGTTGCACAGACTGCTGTGAGTCATTTTTTTCCCCCACATAGCACACACACACACACACATACACACATACACACACACACAGTCTGGGGTTTTGTTTTGCCTTCCTCCAGCGGCTGTAAACAGCTTTTATATTTTAGTATTCAAGTATTCATGTTTGTAATATTGACAACAGCTTGTTATGGTTGGTGATACTTGAACTTTTGCCACCAAACCACAACTCTCACTGCACCTCAGCCTCCCAACAAACACTTGAATTTCATAAAAAAGAATTGCATTACTTCTATATCAATTATATTTATAAAGGACGTATTAACCCCTCACCGCTATTTGTGGAAGTCAATGGAGTTTGATGAGAGGCTTGTTGACAATGTTAAATGTTTTATGTTAAATGTAAATTTATATACAATATTTGGTTTTCATTCATACATGAAATCTATGCAGTTTTATAAATGAAGCCATGGCTGATTGTGTTGAAAATCCATCCGTGACCTCACCCTGCTGTTCAGTGCATACACACAGCTCTCACACACACACACACACACACGCTGTATTTACTTAGACATACACTTGTATATTGATGAAATTTTCAACACAATAAGATTCTCTGCAAGTTATTCTGTCAGCAGGAGGCAGAAACTCAACGGTTGAGACGTCACAAAGAGACACAAAGGAAAGAGGAAAATGAAAGACAGAGTAAAAGAGGAAAATAGAGACAGAAAACGATCCTGAAGTAAAAGGATGACAGTTTCTTTCAAGGTTTTTTTTTCTTCATCTAATGAGAGTAAATCAATATCTTATCCAAAATAGAAGTATTTACTCATTTTTCTTACAAGTTTTTGACTCATATGCATTTGATCTTCACGCATTTGATCCAATTTTGCCTCCTCGTTTCTTTCATTAAAATTAAACCTAAAATTCTTCAAAAGACCTTTCTATCTCTGTGCTGCAGATCTCTTCAAATTAATAAATATTACCACATTAGAGTAGCCATACATGACAGCCTGGACACCAAAGGAACACATGAAACTTTGAACTGAGCATGATATCAAGGGTCTTCCTTTCATTTTTTCTGATAATGCTGATATGAATTAGCTTACAGCAGCCCAGTGTTCATGCGTTGTGTTGATTAAGCAAATCTGTTTAATGCAGTAGGCTTGCTGAACAATGTGTTATTACACAGTACATGTAATACAGCTCTTTTTTTTTTAATCTCTAAAATGCTTCCCAGCTCATTCTGCAAATCAAATCCATCAATCTAAGCGCCTACATGATTGGTGAGGAAGGCGTCCGACCACAGGGTTGCAGTCATTGTGCTTCCAAGCGTCATTTAGCACAGAAAAGACCTGATTTTGTGACATATAAGAGTTTTAAATGCAACCCAAATGCATTGTGTGAAGTCTAAATGGTTAACTGCTGAAAAGACCCAGTGCAAACATTGGTGTATATATTTATTTATTTATTTCTCTCTGGATCTGCTTGGTATACGTCTTTATGTATCTGAATAACAGTCTTGATGGCATCACCTTGACTGTCTGCAGCGGATGGGCGCAGACAAATAGGTGCACTAGCACAGATTCAATAACCTGAGCAGAGTTTCCTGCAAACTTTTGAAATGACAGTGGACTTCAGAAAACAGCCCCCCGCCCCTCCACACACACATACACACACACACACAGTCATTCAGCTGTAAACACTGCTGGATCGCTCTCGGGAAACATCATCTGCGGTGTTTTTGGAGTGGCAGAGAGCGCGCAATGCAGAGGCAAATGAACTCTGTGATGGACACGTTCCCCTCCCACTTAAGGACATTGCACAGGATGCACTTCTTATGTTGGCTGAAGGAGTGCAACCTGCCTGAACAAATCCTGGATTGGTTCTAAATGGCCACCGAGTCAGTCATTACCTCCTCCGTTATTACCTATTTTGGAACGGTGTCTGGCTGGGCAAAATGCAAGTTGCGGCAAATTGCCTGGTCTGAGGACAGCATCACCGGCTGTCACCTGCCAGTCGTCTGGGAACTGCATGATGCCGGGATGACTGCGGGAAAGATAATCACTCCCATTCGCCAGCAAGGACAATCAAGACAACCATTCACTACATGGACAGTGTAAGTGGTGGTTCTTGTCACCTAGCACCCCCGTCTTCCTCAGACTTTTGAGGACACTCAGTACCGCCTAACACTGTTTTACCAAGTTTTATTTCTATTACCTGAAGAACAACACAATCCCTGTGACATGCATTCTGCTGCTGCCTTGTATTTCTTGTCATTTGTCTGTGCATACAGTGGGAATCTTTAAATATCTTTATCGCCTTAACACTTACATAGCATGCATATACTGATGATTTTAATCTCTTAACTCTACATATGCATCTATTGTAGGGTTACTAGGCATTCTGTAGTGCTACAAAAAAGCAAATTCAGGTAAGTCAGTCGTTCAGTCATTTTATAATGTATTTTATTGTGGCTTAGACTTTTCTGATTTTTTCGAGTTTTTTTTTTCTTGCAAATTGTAACTGTTCTTGTGTGAAGTGAAGGTGGTGAAAATTCAAGATAAGATAAGACACTTTATTGGTCGGACACAAAGACATAGTTGGCACAAAAAAATAACAGGAAGATTTTTTTTTTTTTTTTTTTTTTTAACAATCTAATAACCTAACTGATAGTGGAATAAAAAAATAGTAATCTGCAACTTTTGAGATAACATAAAATAAATTTCCTTACACACCACTTGGCTTGGATCAGCATCTGTCTGACCACTGCTCTCTTAAATTTCTCCTCCAAAAAAAAAAAAAAAAAAAAAAAAAAAAAACATGAAGGAAACAGAAGGAGAATTTTTTTTTTTTTTTTTTTTTTTATTTATTAATTTATTTTTTTTTTACCACGGTTATTAAAGACAAATGGAATTTAGTGGTCATGCATTTGTTTTGGAAAAACAAACAAACAAACAAAAAAAAAAAATACAGACAGAACGCCCGATTTACTGCCAGAAAACAGAAGAAGCTGTGTGATGGCTTCCAGAGGGAGAGACAGAAGATGGTAATTTTAGCGTCTCAGTTAATAGGGAGTCTGTTTATTCAGTGTGTGGCTTCCTCTTCTCCAAACCATTTCCATCTATGCTCTTTGGGACTGCGCAGACTCAGCTTATTTTTGCTGTGTCAGTATATGTTCTGTTAAGTCTGGGTCTGTCTGTCTATATTTGGATATATGTTCCCAACCATCGGCACTGCAGTCTGTACAAGCTGCCGATCCACTGGGTAAAATTCTTGAGATCTTATTTCTTTCTTTCCAAATGTGGCAAGAATGATGATACTCAAAATAACAGTTTTTTTGTGCTGCCCTTTGTGTACAGTGGTAGTGTAAAACATCCCCGGTAAAGGTGCACAGTATAAAAATGTGACAGGAGATAAATGTTAGAAAAAGTTTTTTTGGGAGGAATGAAAAAAAAAAATCAGAGCGCTGACCCACTTAGCTCCGGCCGCTCTTTAAACCCAGCTGGCATACGCGGAAAGTATTCATTAGAGGGACATCTCCAGTGTGTGTTAATCTTTGCATAAACAGTACGAATCAAAAGAAATGATGCACAAAAAAATATACTGAGGGTTTCAAACAGCAGCGACAAAAACTGCCACACATAAAGATAAAATCAAGCAAACCTGTGTGCACATCCCATTAGTTTGTGAATGTGTATGTTTAGTCTCAAATTTTTGGTTTATTTTTTTTATTTATTTATTTACCTTGATTTACAATTATTCAATCAAGGTAAAGCCTACCGTACATACTGTATGTACAGATTTCACCACTTATGGCACCGACAGAAAAGTGGCTGAAACCAAATGGAGTGATGAGGTCAGTACTAATGGTGACTCTTATGCACAAGAGTTTGAATGACTGTTGGAGAGGCAAGGATCACACGTATAGAAATAAAAGAATAGAATCGACATTTGCATTCATAAATGACTCTTTTTTTCCCCATGCGGCTCCCCATTCAGTTGATTTTCATTGCACCGTGCTCCTGAGCAGAGCAGCTGTGAACACAACATTGTAGATATTTTATACTTTTTATATGTGTGCGTCCCTGGCCCCGGCACATCATGTCCAAGTGGCAACACTTAACAATGAAAGTTTGGTTTTACTACAATAACATGGACAAAAAGAAGCAGTAAATGCAGCAAATGCACCAGGATAATTACATGTACAGTTACACATCTTCCTGCCAAGAAAGCTGCAAAGCCCCCACTTCCTCTACATCCAGGCTCTTATGTGGAGATGAGCCAGACTACATGTATATATATATATATATATATATATATATATATATATAATTTCACTAAACTTAATGAACTGCTATTATTTGTTTCTGCCTGCGGTTTCAATAGGAGACGTGTAACATCAGTAACATAAATATACAATCAGTGTGAGTCAAATAACTTCATCAAAGGTTTGAAAGCAAACTAATAGCCAAGTTCAAATAAGACACCGAAAACAAATCAGTAAGTGCTGATGTTATTTGAACAAATTGACAATTCCTGTCAATATAGCAGAGTATAGCTCTATTGTGATTACTATATATATGACACATACATATTCTATTTATGAAATGTGCTGGTGTGTGTCCATGATTGGGAATAAGGAGTAATAAAAAAGCTACCTTTGAAGGGTATTGGTAAGTTTAAAGGCCCCATGCTGTACACTTTTCCAGGGTTTTATTTTAACTGTTGATATTGTTGAAAATCAGCATCTCTCCACTGATTGGCTGACTGTTTTCTGAGTGACATATGGTTGGGCCAGTGACAGGCAAGTAACTGAAACCTACGCTGCTAAACAGGAATGATCATCTTATATAGATCTATAAGATTGTCATGGCTACCGCTGAGCGTGCTGTTGTACGGCCGCACATGTTTGAGCCCGACTCAGATCCCGAATCACAAACGACAGGAGACACCGAACCACCTCAAATCCGTTTATTACGGGAGAATGTTTCAGATAAGTTATGTTTGTTAAATATGTTGTAACGTTAACAAGCAAATGTCACAGTACGGATGAATGTGAAAACTCCATTGACGTAACGACAGACTTAGTCACTATCCACTCAATAAGATGCAAGGCTACTCTGTATTCAATACTCTACCTACTTGAAAATTTAGCAAACACCGATGGTTCAGAGTCTGGCGTTTTTAGTTGTAACGAACATTTGTGTGTGAGCTTGTTGCCTGGGGAGCGGAGGCGGCCTGGGGGCGGAGTCACCATCTTCATGACATCATGAACTAACGGAAGTGCAATCCACTCGTCTTACAGGGAGAGTTTCAAAAAACAGGCTGTGTGCACTTCTCTGTTTATCACAGGTTTAATGCATGGGACAGTATTTATGTGGCCCCAAGACCTTTCCTATCACGCAAAAACAACGAAAATTGCATTTTTCATACCACGGGGCCTTTAAAAGGTAAGGTAAGGTAAGAACTGAAACCCATCCCTTCTCGTTGGACTTTTTCCTCCAAAAGTGTCGGCGATGACGTACCCGCTCTCCGTCTCCAGGGCCTGCAGAATCCAAAACAAATACAGTAACCGTCCCCGTGCAGCTGCTGGCGTTGTACCTGAGACGGCCGCTGATGTTGTCTGCAGGGATTTCTGTCGCTCTCTCTCCCACCGCTGTTTCGAGAGCAGTCCACCCACATTTAATCTGCGATTTCACGCCGTCTCCATCATTTTCAGCTGGGCGTCCCGACTCTCCGCGAAATAAAACAAATGAAAAACGCGTTGCCGGGTGACAATTTTCCCAGTGAATTCAATTTCCCCGGTGTATTTGTTGGATGACGTTGAGTCTGTGGGAGCGTAATGGGCCCACTGGAACGGGGACTGTGATCAGCTATTCATCTCTCTGCGTGCTCTTTGATTCCACAACAGCCTGTAATTTCAGTCCAGCATGACCGATACAGTGCAGAGGCATAAGAGGCAAAAAATGTGTCCGTACGCACACAGGACACATGGCCCAAATGTGTGTGTGTGTGTGTGTGTGTGCGTGCGTTTGCAGATGCGTGACTGAACCAGCTGGTAGGGCATCAGCCTGTTGTGGTTAATTTGCTGGAGGGGGGTCCAGCGCCAACCGAGCGTCTCCTCTTTCACTGCTTCGTTAAATACACACACACACACACTCACACACACACATACACACACATACATACAGACACTAATGTTGCCCCTCGGTCCTGCTGTTTACATGGCCATTTTGCCAAATTGCAGGGGGCAGATTAGCATGTTTAATTCACTTGTTGAAGAGGCACTAGGGTGAAAACACTGCAGCCATATTAAGCAAGGGCATAGCACCGAGCGCCTCCCTGATGCGAGTCGCTCTCAAATTGTCTCATTTCTCCACGTCGCTGTCATCCTTGGACATTTCTGCATCCCCCGAGGTTTCCATTTAGTCGGCTTTTCACTGTCTTTTAACATTTCAGCATTGTTAGCTGTGTTTCAGATAAGCCTCCCTGCATGTCTGCCTGTCTCTGTCCTTCTCTTCCTCTTTCCCCTCCCTGCATCCAGTTTTGGGAGGGTTACTTTGAAAACATATTCCACTACAGGTTAATAATTTCAATAAAGTAAATCTATCTATCTACTAAAATGAGATTTGTAGTGAATTCCATTATATTACTTAAGATAAGTTCATTTGTGCTGGATCTTCCTATCCCTTCCTAAGACGTGTATTTCAAATGCACATGATCCACTGTGTGAATAAGACAGCTTCAGAGTTGCTGTAAGGTTTATTTTTGCACTTTGACAGAGCCTGGCTAACAACTCCCATAGACTTCAAGTCTTTATGCTAAGCTAACAGGAAATGCTACCCACTGGAGCCAAATCTGAGGGAACATGCTTTGGAGGAAAATGCTATTGTACGTCTTGTCTCAGTCTGGGTAAATCAGAAAAAGGGTATTTTGCCCCAAAACGTTGGAGTATTCCTTGTGTAGTGTATAATGTGTGTGTTCAGCAAGTGTGTGATTGAGCGAGTGAGAGAGAGAGCTGCAAAAAAAAAAGAAAGAAAAAAGTGACAGTGAATGTGAGCGGAGTGGAGGAAAGGCCTGGCAGTGAAGTTGTCAGTCTGACAGTAAATGTACAGTGTGGGTTCGGTGTTTCTCACAGAGTGACACTGCAGCTGTGGCTCCAGCCTTCCCTCCTCTTGACCGCGCGTGCAGGTAAAATGTTCTTTATATTTTCATGTCAGAAACACAGAAACACACTCCTGGCGGCGCCCTGGACTCCTGGCTGAGCGTCTGCTCTGCCTGTCACGCCCACGGCCCCATGCAGAGGCCTGCCAGGTGTACCCACACATTGTTGCATTTTTTTTTTTTTTTTTTTTAATCTGCTTGTGGGAAATGCATGCCTCATATGAGTTTTAGATCAAATAAAACAAATGAAGGAATCTATTTTTAAGGACTGTAACTGTACTCAGAATACCACCAATTCAAACTGCACCTGTAACAGAATACAGTTACTCATATTTTTTTTTTATTTCAAATACATAACACTTGTACACTTTTGCTCTTCGGCCCTACCTGCATCTCTCTCTCTCTCTCCCTCACTCTCTCTCTCAGACAAAGTACACAAAGTTGAGTTGCTCAGAACAGCGGTCACTCCTGATGAAAGGGTTTTCATCAGTGGGAATTGCTTTCATTTTGTTAAAGATGCATGGGCCATTCTTTCCCTTTGTGTTCAGCATGACCAGGCACCGCTGTTTGCACAATTCAATACCAACTCTACTTACAAATGGATTTTCCTCCTCTGTATTCCCTGGCCCTCCTCCTCCCCTAACAGCTTTTTCGGGACTGTGTGCACAGTTGTAATGTGTGTTTGCTTCGTGGCTGGCCACAGTGTCAGGGCAAAGATTGGAATGTAATAGCAGGTAGATGACCATGCCGCGCGTTAATGCCATTTTCATCAGGCGAGAGGTACAGTGGCTTACATAGAAATAATACGAGAAATGGCAAGCATATGGAGAGGGCTTTATATTGCACTTTCCAAGCAACTAGTGGAAAGTGCCTCACAAAACAAACACAGTGAATGAATAAATACAGAAAAGGGTGGTTAACCCTTTATAGGGCACTCATTGAAATACTTTGAAATTTAAAACAACAACAACCCTAGACTGTTATTAGTGAACATGACATGACTTTATTACTTTTATAAAATTTTTCAAAAAATGTCATTTTCCTATAGAAAATCAAGACCAATGAGATTGGTCAAATGCCACAATCATGTGACCTGGGATGTAGAGCGATCTTTGCTGATTGGCTGGGTGAAGACCAAATGATGAGATTAAAAACAGGACTTAAAATAAATTCTTATAAAAATGTCAAACATCCAGCTCTTCATAATCATAATTCTCTAGTACTTATAGTCAGTTTCGTTGGAGTTTTCTGCTGCTATGTCTGTTGTTTTGCCGCATGTTTTTGTACCTTTGCTTGCTTGGACTGGATTACTGATTTTGGATCGGACTGTTTTGTGTTTTGCCTGAAACCTCTACTCTCGCCTCCCTCTGCTGATTCTGCGTCTGAGTCCATACAGACCCGTGACAAAAAGTGTCCTTTGATAAGTGACTTAAAAGACGAGTCACCTGGCCGGCCTGAGCTCCACAGGCAGATCTTTGCAAAGTCTAGAGGCTCTGCATTTTGTCCACCATCAGGACTCCACAACACTTGCACTCAAAAGGTCTCCTGTGCCACTAGAGGCCTTTTTTTTTTTTTTTTTACTGATAAAAGTTATCGGTAAAAAGTGAATGAATAAATAACTCAATTCTAAAATCAATGAAGCAACCAGTGTAGACTAAACGTAGAGCAGACTAAATATGATCTGGTCCTCTTGGTGCTGCATTCTGAGGTGCAGCCAGGAGAGGGAAGTCAGACTGGAACGGAGGAAAATGTGATAATCTAAATATGACGACATGAAGGTCTCAATAACTTTTTTGTGAGGATGACAAAGGACAAAAAGACCTCATCTTGGAACGGCCATTTTATCCTGATCACTAAGGAGCCAGACGCACTAAAACCTGTTTTTGAGATGTTCATCCACAGTAGGTGTTTCAGAGAGAAGACAAAAATTCTGTGTCGTTACCTTCACATATACTCGACATTTTCTTGACACCATTGTAAAAATGAAAATACCTCCACAATGGAGGCAAACTAAAGGTTTAACAACAATTATAATGACATGCAATTCAGTGCTTTAGGCTGACATCACACTTTAAAACACAAATCTGAGGCAAACATCACACAAATTCTTGGCTGTGAAGAACTCAATATTATTAGAATAGTTTCCATTATTATCTTGAATCTTTTGTGGCTGATGGATTTTGAAGAACCAACCAGAGTGTCTAAGACTAACTTTTGTTTAGTTAGAAGAAATTTCAAATATGGGAGGCAATCCTACCGGCAGGACTGGAGTCTCTTGGTTGTGTGGATATATTTAGATCTGTGTGCAGAGGGTCAAGGACTGAACACCATATTCAAGGGGAATCGTCGAAGAAGCAGAGTTACCAAACACAACAAACTATTCCGAGAGTCCGATTTAAGCAAGCTGTGTTTGGGAGACGTACATAGTCTCCAAAGCCATAAACCAGTATGTTGTGATCAGCCTCATCTCCATAAAAGTTCCACTAAAATCAAGGAGAACGAGAATGGAAAAGTCACTTTTATCAACAGGAGGGAGGAGGCTGTTAGGAGGAGAGCTTGCAGGAGAGCATCCTCTGTCCTAAAGCAAGACTGAACATTTTTAAAGGTGATGCTATTGTTATGCCTGGTAACCGGAGCACAACATAAAAATGTCTCTCTCTGTTTCCCCGCTCCCAAGGATGACCCGCACGGCGCAGGAATTTGCAGTCTAAACACATTTATAAGTCCACACAGGAAGCCACTGACGTCAAAGAAAAAAAAAAAAAAGAAAAAACACACAAAGATCTCACAAAAAACACATCTGACCTGCCGAACAAAATAAAGAAAAGAAACATGAGATTCAGCAGGCTTACCTAAACATCCCAAAGAGGCAAAAGAGGAGAAAAGACTCTGATCAAAGAAGATGGCTTCCCACCGCCACCACCTCTGGGCCTGCACATTACAGGCAGAATTAGGATTAGGATTTAGGAGGAAGTAGGATTTGTTGGTTGCATTGCGTCACTGTTTTAGGAAGAGATTTTGGCCTGCCGGTATTCCCCTGGCCAACACCTCGTCGCTCTTCATCCTCATCCTCTTCCTCATCTCTAATTTTGGTAGCTTCCTATTGGATAACATGCTGTTGGACTGCCATCATGCTGCGCTGTGATTGGCTGGGAGCTACACCCCCACTGCACTGCAA
Organism: Myripristis murdjan; assembly: GCF_902150065.1. Taxonomy (NCBI): domain Eukaryota; kingdom Metazoa; phylum Chordata; class Actinopteri; order Holocentriformes; family Holocentridae; genus Myripristis; species Myripristis murdjan. The sequence goes on from NC_043985.1 coordinate 29,124,620, forward strand.
AAAGTCAAAATCTTGCCAAGATTATTTGTCTTATTTCAAGTAAAAATGTCTTATTTCTAGTCAAAATATCTCATTACAGTTAAAATAAGACATGATCAGCTCAGAAATAACTTGTCTTTAGACAATTTTCACTTGATTCAAGTGAAAATTAGCTTGAAACAAGAAACAAATTTTGCCAATGGAACAAGCAGATTTTTACTTGTGACACAAGTGAACAAGTTAAAATTTGCTTGTTCCATTGGCAAAATTTGTTTCTTGTTTCAAGCAAATTTTCACTTGTTTCAAGTAAATTTTCACTTGAAACAAGTGAAAATTGTCTAAAGACAAGTTATTTCTGAGCTGATCATGTCTTATTTTAAGTGTAATGAGATATTTTGACTAGAAATAAGACATTTTTACTTGAAATAAGACAAATAATCTTGGTAAGATTTTGACTTTTTGCAGTGTGCCCAAAGCCTGACGCCCAGAAGAGTCCCGAGCTCAGGGCAAGGTCTCTGCAGACACACACACACACCAACACACACTACTGGTGGCTCATAAGTGAGGTATTTTTGTATGAGCCAGTACATTGTTTTTTTTTATGAAATCCTACACCTTCCGCCTTGAAAAGTATTATCTGAGAGAAGACAATGTTCTAGTATCTAACAGGCTAAAAAGGGCAGTTTGGAGATCGGTCTATAATGAAGCTGTGTCTTTAGGAGAGGTTGGACAATGGCAGCTTTAAAGCGGAGAGGAGACCTTGCCTGAGGTCACCGCGCTGTTTATCGCGGTGAAAATGCTTCTGATCTGAGTGAAAGGATGTCGAGCATTTTAATGGAAATGTGCTGAAAACTACCAAAAGCTACAGGGCAGCCTGGGTGGATAACAGACACAAGACGTCTGGGTGAATCAGGCTCCCAATATTCTCCACCACATTGGGGAAATGCCAACTCAACTTTTCTGGGGAAGCCGCAATAATATTCTATTTATATTATAATATTAATATTAATTCTATAATCTATAACCCTTAGGAGAATCCTAAAGCGGTGAAATTTTTTTGGGAAATAAGGTTAGAGAAGTGTGCCGCTCCTCCATCCTCGACTGTTTCCTGATTCCTCGACATACGATCCTCCAGGATGTCTAAATCAATTTGTGATTTATTGTTTTTTCCATTTGCATTTCCCCCTCCTGCGTTCGCACTTCAGTGCTTGTGAAAGTTCATTAATACATACAGCATAAATTAAAACATGCATTTAAACACAGGCACGCACACAGTAACTCTGATGCACACAGCAAGTCTCTTTGTACAGTTTTACCATACCTTTTTGTTAGTTATTTTTATTTTATTTTCTATAATGGCCTTTTCTTTCTTCCGCAGTCACACAATCACTGTTTCTCAAGGCTCAGCTTGCAGAAAAGCAAATTAAAATATGATACAGCTATTCAACTTTGCATTTTCATGGTTTTATTCAGTTTTAATTTTCCAGCTAAGTAGCTTAATCACTTGGATTAACCCATGATCCCCTAGTCACTTGTGTGTATATATTGCACATGTACAGTATATAATATCTATTTGCTATCTTTGGCTCAGAGCCATGGTTATTCTGCTTACAAGAAGCCAGAAGTGACTGTACAGTCTTGGATGTTCATTTGAAAAGGCATATTGATCATAACACAGCACAAGGCACCATCAGATAAAATGTTAACTAACTAAACTATGCATGTTCGTATTTTTCACCTTATGACTGTTCCTCACTGCCAAGAGAGAAGCTGTTCATCTCTGTATTCTGAGGCATGGAAGATGCATTTAAAATGACCCGTTTCTTTTTAAAATTTACCTGGCATTCGCATCTAGACTGACTTTCAGTATTGAGGCATCTCTTTTATTGCTCTCGCCGGTTCAGGTTCAGGGTGTCGTCATTTTGTTTTCTGTAGACTGAGGACCTCTTAAGCCTGTTGAGACTTTAAAAACTGACTCAGGACTATAAATAAACTTGAACTTGCTCTTAGTGCTGCTTGATGTATCATTTTTTTGACCGTACTGACTGGAAAATCAAATCGCCCTTCAGGAACATTTAGAGATGTACCGTGCTCTCATAAGGCTGCCAGGCTGCCATTTTTAGCATGAAGTCCTCACAAACATGTCAGACTTTTTTTTTCTTTGGTCACCAGCAGCTAGACGCATTTTGCGGAGGGACTGATTTGTCCACAGGATACAACCGAGTGCTCTTATTTAGAAGCTTGCCAGCCTAAATATCATGAAAAAGGCTCTTTCTGTGCTCTGTGGAATCAAAAGAGCCACACAAAACAATACACAATAACACAATGGGCTTCTTGTCTTATGCACACTCTAAGCCATATCACATGAGTATACACTCTTAGTCTGCTAATAATAGGATTTGTGTATACTTGCATGAGTTGTGTGTGTGTTCTCAATATGTGTGTATGTGTGTATGTATGTCTTACTCCTATAATTAATCATTATACTTGTATAAAAGATGGGTATTTATAGGATGCACTGACGTTCAAGTGCTATGCCGGATTATGTGTTTTTTTTGTTTGTTTTTTTTTTACTTTTTTTTTTTTTTTTTTACTTTATTTATTTAAAATATTGGTATGACACATATGAGTTGTGTATACTTCATTGCTGAAATTATTTCCAGTAACATGCTGCCTGGAGAATGCTGCTTTTCAAGCCCGTTGAGGGTTTTTACTCAATTTTCCCTCACATGTCTCTGTTTTTTTTATTTAATTTTATTTTGTATTTTTTTACGCAGCTGTGTGTAAATAACCAAACCAAACCAAAGCCAACGCTAATGAACACTGTAGAAACTGCAGATTTTCCAATAATAAAAGACACCTGGTTATGATGAGGTGTATTCTTTCTTATTTCCATGGTTACACTTCATATTATTGATTTCACATCATGTGCCAAAGGTACGCCTTATTTACTCAAATTGTACATGTTTTAATGAAAGTCTGTTGCTGGGTGAGCAGCCTCTGCTCCTCGTCTCCAGAACATTCCTCCCTGGAGGGACGCACCGAGGGAATCGTTGAATAAATAGTTGAAGTACATGCAGGATAGATTACTGACCTCAGTCACCACTGACGAGAAAATCCTGTTAGTTATTTCATAAACGTGAGTGAATGAGACAGCAGGTTCTCTTAGGAGACACATCAAACACAAACATCAGGGCACATGAATCTCTGTATTTTTGCAGAACAGGCGATGTCTTTCATTTCCGCTATAAAAACATTGTCTCATTTCCTGCAGAAACATCAGGTGATTAGTAAAAAAAAAAAAGTGCTTTAATTTGAGATTGACAAAGCCATATGGTTTTTCTTACCATCAAAGAACTAAAACAGTCACACAAGAAAAAAAAAAAAAAAGCCTCATTCCTTTGCATTAATGCTACAATTTGTGTATGGTCTATCTTAGGACCAGCATATGTGTACAATTACTCTGAATATGGGTCCTTAGAAGCCATTAAAGCATCGTGACACGTGCATCTATAATTGGAGGCACAGGAGGGGAAACTAAAACACCCCTTGCCAAACACTTCCCCTGCTCTAAGTCATAGGTGTTGTTTAAGTATAGATCCTCGAGCAGCGTGTCAGACATTTACAGCACCCAGCAACCCTCTATCTTCCGGATAGGTTTACTGCAGGAGCCCAGCTCAGCAGTCTGACCAAGGACAACAAGAGGTTATTAAGTAAATCTACTCTCCGCGATTGTTTCCTTCCGCTTGGCTCCCCCTCAGTCTCTGCCAGCAGCCCCCTGTGTGATATGGATTGTTTTCAAGTAACAGGCAGTGAAAATGGCCATCTCATTATTTTTAATGGGTGTTTGAGATGGGCCCTATTGCAGTGGTGTGCTGTCATTTAGCTGCCTGGGCAGCGAGCAGGATGAAAGGAAAAATGGATGAGGTGCAGCGGGAGAGAGTCCTCCGTTCTGGTGGAGGTCCGCACTCACTGTTGTTGCTGCCACAAGAATATACTAATGTGTATTTACTTTGATCAGAGGCGGACGGAGAGAAAGAGAGAGGGTGTGCAAAGAGCAGGAGAAAACAAGAGACAAAGACATAGACAGGGGTCTGTTTGCTGTCCGCCGAGGCATAGCAGCGTTTGCATCTGGCTGGAACCCAAGCGGCAAGAGCACATGGTAATTGTGATCATTTTTCAATCTACATTAGTCAGTTGGCTAGCAAGCTCATCTTTAAGCCCCTCACCCCCACCAACACTGTGATTAGGTACACATATCTCCTGTAACCCTGGAACTGCCCAGAGCCTGAACAAATGGCATTTTTTCCCTGCATTTTCCATCTAGATGAGTTTTAATTAAGTCTCCTCGCTGTGCTCCCCTGTGGCTGCTCTAATCAGACCATGGGAGCGTTGCCTCTTTCTCGCTTGTTTTCTCAGGGATCCCACAGCATCTGTCGGGGCCCCCCCCCTCTCTCTCGAACACCCACTCTGTCAGTCTGCGCGCACGCTGGTAGGGACACAAAAAAACACGGGCACTGGGGTGAGCATTTAGATACAGCAAAAAACAATCAGTGGGCGGTTGTCGTGTCATTGATTAAGATGGGTGAGGTTATTACATTGCTTGGATATGCACAGATGCTCCCTGATGAAGGCCAAGGCCAAAACACATTGGAGTTCTAATTTATGGGCCCAGACATGCAGGAGAGACCTTTGAAAGTTTGAGAAGATTTCATTAATCCTGCATTTCAATATAAAAGTTATTTTGTCTGGTATATGAATTGTATTCTTTCGGATTAGAAAGTTTTCAAACAGGATGCTCTGTATAGTCAGTTTTGAGAAGGTTAATTTTGACCTGTAATTAGTTACAGATTACAAGTTACCTTACATTTAGTGGTGCACAACCATGTCATGTTACAGGTGCAAGACGTTCTTCAGATCTGGCTGAAGAAGGAGGCTGAGGAAGAAAAAAAGAAACTCTCAGGTTTATACCAATGATAATAACCCATAAAACTGATGTAACTGTCACTGTTTTGATGTTAAATGCACACAAAAACATACACAACTGAGTGAAATGCTCGTATATTTTGGGTTATGATGGGATAAAAGAGTCTTGAACTCCTGAGGCATTTCAATTCTTCTGAGAATTGAGTGGCATTAAATCAATTGTGTGCCGTCCACTTTGAGTGGCCAAAAAGTTGCTCTACTGAAGCTGCAGAGTAATTACATGTCAGATTCAGATTCAGATTCAGACGACTTTATTTGTCCTAAAAAGGCAATTCAGTTTCTCTTGTCACTACATCAAGCATGTTAGCTCATGTTCTTGGTTTGTGCTATAGCTGCATCTTGTAATCATTTAGCGTCAATCTAATATTCCTGCTGCATACAGTATTTATGATTTTTTGGCATTTGACAGCTAGCTAGCTACTTGAACGTGGGTGGAGTAGCGACACAGGTGGACAGTAGGAGGCAGATGTCACCAAAAATCAGTAGAACTCCTTATTGTGGAGTGATAAAGCCAGTTTATTCCTGTTGACTGTTTTCAGGTAAATAAACCCTCTGTAATAGCTGCACACCATGAAATAACCATACAGGGTAGTTGCAATCGGTAAGAAAACTATTTGAAAAAAAAAGAGGAACTTCTATCAGTCAGGAATTACTTTAAAAGGGGGTCTTTCACCTACAGTTTTTACTTTAATTGATCCCATTCGCACTCCTTCTTTCCACTGACTCGTGACACGGAGAGGGTCATGATGTGAGGCTTCCCAAGTTGACTAATTGTTCAATATTTAGGAAAATTCCTTCACAAAGAAACAAACGAACAACAAATACATGAATAAAACTGAAATACTGTCTGGGTTAAGTTAAATTTTCATCATAAAAAACAGTTAAGATGCAGAACGTCCTTTTGTAAAATGGTAAAATTAATTTGTTTCCATATGGCAACTATATGCAAATATGGAAGTGAGGCTGGAGAAGATGCCCAGGAAGGAGGATAGCTGGTTGGCTGGTTGGCTGGCCGCCCGGCGGTCAGGGCTCAGCGTCTGGCCTGGAGGTCCAGGACAGCTGGAGGAGGTCCTGCACAGTCTGCCTGGTGCAGCACATGGTCAGCAGCTATGCACTGTCACATGGATGTATGTGTGTTGTACAACAGACATATGTGCTGTTTTGAGGTGACAGGACGGCTAACGATACCAACCAATTTATATCTGACAGGTTAGTGGATGGAAAATAAGAGCTGGCTGAAGACAATGGTGGCCTGTTATTCTCCAGGGGCTGCAATTTGATTTATTATAGATAGATAGATAGATTTTGAAAGCGGTCTATCAAATATAAATTATTACTACTTGTTATTGTAGGAGTAGTTGGTAATATTGTTATAACAAATGCTACAGTTATGTAAAATGTATTTTTTTTTTTTTTTAATGTATGGATTCACCACAGCAGTAGCTGGACAGCATGAAAAGCAAATGGAAAGGGTGAACATGCAATATGAAAAACTCCACTGACAAAAGCAATATGTACATGAAATACTAAATTTACCTCAGGTGTGTTATGTTTTTTATAATCATTATCATCACTTAGTTATCCTATTTATCTTTCTTTTGCTTTTTATGACAAACCAGATATTGTGTTATAACTTTGGAAAGCAATTTATCTTAGATCCATTTTTCCAGCTTTGAAATTCCATCCTTTGAGAGTCTTGAGGTCTAAGGAAGAGGATGTGGGATTGCAAGAGGAGGACAAGAACAATGGCCACGCTACATCGGTGTAACCTGGCTGAAATGAGGGTTTATTACATTTCCTTTGGACAACAATTCAACACAGTATGTTTAGCATGTAAAAGCCTGTAGTATCGGCATCTCCTTCACTGCAAAAAGTCCAAATCTTACCAAGATTATTTGTCTTATTTCAAGTAAAAATGTCTTATTTCTAGTCAAAATATCTCATTACACTTAAAATAAGACATGATCAGCTCAGAAATTACTGAGCTGATCATGATTTTCACTTGTTTCAAGTGAAAATCTACTTGAAACAAGTGAAAATTAGCTTGAAACAAGAAACAAACTTTGCCAATGGAACAAGCAAATTTTTACTTTTTTTTTTTTTTTTTTACAAGTGAACAAGTAAAAATTTGCTTGTTCCATTGGCAAAATTTGTTTCTTGTTTCAAGTAAATTTTCACTTGAAACAAGTGAAAATTGTCTAAAGACAAGTAATTTCTGAGCGGATCATGACTTATTTTAAGTGTAATGAGATATTTTGACTGGAAATAAGACATTTTTACTTGAAATAAGACAAATAATCTTGGTAAGATTTGGACTTTTTGCAGTGTTTGTGGTGGTATGTCCAGTGCAGAAAGAGTTGACCTCGTGGAAATCGTGTCCTCCAGGAATCCACTAGGTCCCAATAAGGCAATCTGCAGTACACAACTCACTTGGACGAATAATTAGTAATAAAAGTAAATAAATAACTCCCTTGATGCACTCATTGCCATTGTACTCAGTTAAAATGGGATTTTAAAAAAAGTGCTTCTGCATATTATTGCACATAAAATAAGTTATTGCACGTAAGAAAAGAAGTGTAGTGTGTTTCAGTGGGTTTGCTTCAGTTCAGAGTTCAGTATGGTAAGTAAGTATGGTATGGTTTGAGGCTGTTTATGGATCTTGTGGTGCGTCTTTTGATGGACCTGTAGTGTGTTTTTAGAGGCCAACAGTTCAAACAGGTGATGAGCAGGATGGAATGAGTCTTTGAGGATGTCGGAGGTGAAGATGTCGTCCAGGGCAGGTTGCTGTATATGATGATCTGTGCAGGTTTTATGATTCTCTGCAGAGACTTTTTTATTTTCTGCAGAGCTGCCACCACAGCTGCTGCCATACGTGAGGCCATCAGGAGCTGTTGTGGCAGGTTTACCTTCCTGAGCCGCTTTTGTGCTTTCTTGACCATCGTCGTGATGTTTGTCGTCCATGAGAGCTCCTCTGAAACGTGTATGCCTGGGAATTTAAAGCTCTCCACCTTCTCACTGTTGATGCCCAGCGGTAAATGGACATCCTGCTTCTTCCTGAAATCAATTATTCTTTAGTCCTTCTGATATTGAGAGTGAGGTTATTTTCTGTGCCGTCTCCTCCTTCAGGACTCTCCAAGGAAAAGCTTCACCAAAGGTTATCTGGGGTTGGTCTTTGCCGTCAGTCACTTTCTCCTCTTTTTTCTTTCTTTTTTTTATGTACAATTTCTTTTATACTGGGAGTTTCTTTTTTACTGGGGAAAAACCTTTTTTGGAGGCTTCTTATGTTGGATTGCCATACTTGTTGTCTGCTGAATGCTTCCCCCATCAGCTCTGGAGAGCCAACCCCCGCTGGCTGACGTAAAACCGCATCACCGCCGGTGTGACGGCGTGGGAATGTTGCCACAGACGCTGGGTTTTTATATATTCGCTGCACCGCGACTCCCAGAGAGACCGGGAGAGATTTACCTGGCAGTGATGGGCTTAATCAGCGTTGTGTTAACTCGTTTGCAAAGGGCTTGAATATAATGGACGCTCGCTTATATGTAAAAGTTCCACACTCCGGCTTTAAGCCTCGGGGACTCATATTGGCTCAGATCTACAAACCTTTGGTAACGTGGGAGCCTTGAGTTGTGTATTATTAGTAGCAGAGCAACATCGAGGTGAGACCTTGTTACAGCAAGGCTCGCTTTAAATTGCTTCAGTTTAAAGAGAAACTCCACAGAGATCTCCAGGAAGATAAACCCCCCCCCAACACTCCACCACCACCACCACACACACACACACACAGGCAGCTTTATGTTAATTCTGTAATAATAAGGCATGTTTTACTCCCTCCTGCAGTGTACTCTTTCATAAGTAAGCCCACAAATAATAGTGAATGTTACTGGGCTACCTGCATCATAGTAATTAGTCATAGCATTGCTTGGAGTGATGTACTTATAAATGTACTCATTTTCTGATTCACTCGCTGTTAATAAAAACAATCACGCACACAGACAAAGCATGCGAGCACACACACACACACACACACACATACACTTGCACACAATCAATAGTTTAGACCCCAAGCCATTTCAAAATTTCCATTTTAATTTCACAACCCAATCACCAACAACTACACCGGCACTGAGAAGCCTGATCAGTAAAGCCGATATGACAGACGAACATTTTATCATTCTATCCAGCCTCCCTGCAATGAAGCTGTTTTCTGTGAGGATTTATGTATTTGCTGCCAAGGGACATCGCTGTAGCCTCTTTCAGTGAAAAATCTGCCTCCAGATGACAGTCTATATTCATATTTGCTTGTTGTCCCTGGGCAAGCGTCTTTTGTTGGGTTGCCCCAGCAGTTTGTGGCTATTTTCCTATTCCTTTACAATCCCCTAAACAAATCTGACAGGCTCACAAACATCTTGTAAATAGAGACGAGCAGTCCTTGAGCATATTTTACCACCTGCTTTTTTACTGTGTGTGTGTGTATATATCCAGTTTCTGATCTACAGTGCGCTGTTAATGCGATTGCCATTGAGGCATAGTTACCACAAGAACTTGGGCATTAACACCTCATTAAGAGTGCTTAAACTGAGTTTTCAATTTTCTTCTGTGTAATGCATAGTAATGAGCACGAGGAGGGAAAGGATTTATTTGGGCTATCAAATGCACCACATAGCTTAAAGGATAGGTTTGGTGTTTTTTTTTTTTTTTTTTTTTTTTTTTTTAAACAAGGTCATATTACAGTAAGATGTTGAGTCCCAGTCTTTTATAATTGTTCACAGCACTACCTCATGGGAAACTAAAAGTACAGGGGAAAAAAATGGGAAAACAGTTTAATACTCTTAATTCTGCCTGGCTTTAAAAAAACACCAAAACCATTCTTTAATTATGTGTCCATTATTTGTTCCTAGGAGAATTTGGTCCCGCTGTTCGGAGAGCCTCGGCTGTCAGACTGCGTTATAATGAATCCCATCGGAGTTTTGGGCAAAATACAGTCGCGTGGTTAAGTTTAGGGTTTTGGAGGGGTGAGGCCTTATTTCAAGACTGTTTTTGCAAATGGGTCTTTCGCCGATGTACCAGCATGACATTACAATGTGCAAACAACACCTTACAGAAAGTTACACCGAGGCCTTGTTGTTGCTGTTTCTACTCGACTAGGCCTGAACTTTGCGGCTAGCTCCCTCTCTCTAGTGTTTGTAATTAGTTCTGTCCCCCAATGTGTATGCATTTAGACCTGCAGAGTAACCGTCGCCCACCTGCATGTGTTTATTCTTATTTCTATCTGGGGGCAGAGGTTTAGTGTGGTTACCAGCCTCTGGACGTCGCCCGGCTGCCTCACGTTGGGCTCTGAGCTCGACACTGTTGCGATTACGATTATCCCGATACCAGAAATTCAGTAGTCGCTACCAATACCAGTGATTTTTTAATTTATACATAGTTAGGAATAGCAACAACTACTTAACAGGAAACTTTGATGGCGCCGTTTGCATATTTTGTGAATGTATAATTATCTCCTGAGCATTCGCCCCGAGCGCAAAATCGTTTCGATCCTTTCCAATCTGTGAACTGTATGTATACTGGAAAAATATGTTATGGCCTGCTGAAGGCTAAGTCTAAGTAATTACTTACTCTAAATAAATATATGCGGTATCTGTGGTACCCACAGTGCCATGGAAAAACGGGTACCATCGAATTTTTGGACTATTGGCATCGACTTAGAGACAGTTCAGTTTTAAAATGAAGGTGCAGGTGAAACCCCGTGCAACGTGAGGTGTGCAGCAGAATCTCTGATGTCTCCAAAGACGTGTAATGTCTGACAGAGTCCCAGTGTGGCCGCTGTTTTGCACCCTCTCAGGTCTTCCCGCTACCTTCTCCACGTGCATCAAGTTGGCGTATTTAACCTCAACTTTACAGCTGACACTACAATCTAACCCATAATGTGTATTATAGCAGGTCAACAGATCCATACAGCATGAACAGAGCATCAGACACATCAGCTTACATCCCACACACTCACATCCACGATGGAAATGATCTTGACAAAGTTGTTATTCCATTTCCCATCCATGCAGTCATAAATAATCGATGAAGAAGCCTGGGACTGCGCCTACATACGCCCATGTATGTGGTCTTATATACATGATGTATCCATATATGTACATGTGTTGTAAATGTTCCTTTATTTCTGTGTGTGTTCTGCTTATTTGTGTGCATGTAAAAATACATCCAAGCTCCTGTGAGCAGGGTGATATACAGTGACACAAAATTTCAGCTTTGAAAGGCCATGTAGCTGTAAGCAGCTCTTGGCACTTCCAGGTAGGGTGTTTTCACACCCAACCAAAACAATTAGTGGATTACAGGGCTGTGCTTGTCAGCAGTGAATGGAGCCATACTGGTAGCAAATGATGTTGGGGAGACTTAACTCTCTAATCACCTTAGAAACTGGAACAACATCAATACAGCAGGCCTGACGACATCTTAAAGCAGGGATAATGCTGGTGGTTGTTCTTTTGTGTGAGTGTGTGTGAGTGTGTGTGAGTGTGTGTGAAGAGTAAATCAAAGCCCACCTATTGTTCATGTTTTTATTCCTGCCTCTGCCTTCTGCCACAAATTGAGAGAGAACACAGTGCATTTTTCTTCAGAGAACAAAAGAATGAGAAAAGGAAAAAAAAAAAATGACTGAAAACCGCTGTTTGTGATCTCGATATCAGCACGGTGATGATTTCTGCTTTCCAGTGAAATTCAAAACAACAATAACAACAACAAAATGCCTTTCAGGAACCGACTGCAATTTCATCTCCATTAAATTAAAGACAGATGATTTCAAAATATTTATATCTATAGGCTTCTCTATTTTCCCTGCTCTCAAATTACAGAATACATATGCATCTTTCAAGGAAATACTTCGGGAAATGCCGGTTCCTTGGTGGCAACAGTGTTTGGTTGATTGCTGTTAAACTGTTTGATAAGTTCAGATAGATGGAGATTTTAAAGTTGGCATGCAAGACAGGATATTACACACACCACTCTTGCCAGTGGGATGATATCGTTGGCGGTCGCAGCGCTCATACATATTACATGACAATATTTCACACGAGTCTCATCAGCTCCACTGGCACATGTACAAAGCCCGCGTTCGGATTGGAGATTGGGAGGGTGGAGATGGACTGCACAGAGGAAGAGGAGAAAGGTAGAGGGGGAGGTAGGAGGAGCAAGGCGGGCGGGGGGCAGAGGAGGAGGAGGAGGAGGAGGAGGTGGTGGAGGGGGGGCAGCAGGGGATGAGTGAGGATGATGAAGGACCCGGGCCCAGACAAAGTTTATCCCCAGGGCTTGTACCTTAGCTCAGCTCCCTTTGCTCTGAAGGCCCCTTCAGGAGTTTCGGGTCAGGCAGCAGCCCAGATCGATGGGCCGAGAGGGGACTGAGAGGCTCCATGCTAATACCCAGCGACTGCCGAATCCCTGCTGGATAATGTCATCCATCACCCTGCTGCAGCCACCAGCACAGAGAGAGAGAGAGGGGGGAAAAAAGACGGAGGGAGCGAGGGAGACGGAGCGATACAGAGAGAGAGAGAGAGAGAGAGGCAGAGAAGACGTCAAATCTCCCACACTTGATTTTCATAAAAGCGGCCAGAGGGAAGCAGGAACTCCCCGCACTGTGTCTCTGCCCCCTCAGACAGAAAGATAAATGCCGGGGCTTCCAGGGTCCACTGCGACAGTAAGATGTAAATCCATATATTACATATTACTTGCCCCAGCCCCATCGTCACGGCGCTGATACATCATACCGGCTATTGATTGGCCGCTGTCCTGTGAAGGGCTGCTAAATGAGATATTTCATCCTCACAAGGGAACCTCCGCCGTATTAATTTTCCAACCAGAGGCCCACAATTTGACCAAATATGAAACAGCAATATGGTTTAGCCTGAGGTTTAATTTCCTCAGCGTTATGAAGAATTTTGCTTTTATGTTTTATCTCCAGAGGGAAGTAAAGTCTTTGTACGAGGCTCGCAGTGAAAAACACTGCAGCACGGGGGCATTTCCAGGTTCAGTCCAACCTTTTGAACGTTCCTCATAACTTTTGAAACAGACACTTTTTCTGCCATTTCAAACAATTTGAGGGGGCCGTGCAGTCTTAAAATTGACACTCTACATTTTGTTTTGCTTGCTTTGATTTTAAAGGCTTAGTCCAGATTTGTAATAATAAGACAGAGAAAGGACGTGGTAAACACGGGACTAATCACTCCAGCCAAATTGGGTAGATTAGTGTTCGTTTATGTTATGTTGTTCACGTCAGCTAATTTTCCCACAAAGCACAGTGTTCTCTGATCCTGTTTTGATCCTGTTGCCTGCAGAGATTATTTGTCAAGTCATTTAGAAAAAAGAAAATGCATTTTATAAGCGTTTTATAAGAATCACTTTGACTTGGCGAGCTCTGCTTTATTGTGGAAGAGATGCGAGTTGTTACTGTGACAAGGCATTACGACGGGTCAGTCCAAAGTCATCTAATTGGGTGTCCTGCCCTCTATTCTGTGCTCTTTAAAAATAAGAAAAGGAAAGATATCTGTGTTTGACACAAATATGAATACTCTCTCTGGTGTAGAGGTTGAGCGCAGGCTTGGCTGACATTCATATCCAAATGCATTAACCCCTCGAACTATTCGAAAGCTTCAAAGTTAGAAAAAACACATTTTCCGCATTCATATTTTGTGTCTGCTTCACTTCACTGAAGCTACATCTCACTCATACTGAGGGAGACATTCAAAGCCAAGATGCCTTTGTTTTATGGCTGCATCTTTACATCAGAAAGAGAATGACAAGATGTCTAATGCATTATTTTATGCACATTTCCCTGTAACAGCAGGATATTCAGGATCTTCGGAAACCCTGGGATCGCCGCTGGAATTAAAATAAAGCCCGGTGGGTTTGAATGAAGGTTGGCCACACAGCAATGATGAACCCATAAAGTGACTCTGCTATCTTTCCTCTCCAGTGTATTCAGCAACACTCTTAATCTCACCTCAGTTCCACTTAAGAAAGAAAGAAATATAGTTTTCTGGCTCTTGGAATGGTTTTGTTCTCAAGTGTGCTGCTTTCTCTCTCTCTCTCTTTTTTGTTGCGTGCGTTTAGAGGTCACACATGAATATTGCACAACTTATTCTACAGTTGTACTGCGAGCTGCTCTGCAGAAAAAAACATCGTCTGAATACACATAAGCTGAGATTTTTCATCAGAGGCGAGAGTCATAAATTCTTCATTGCGAGTGTATTCAGTCGCTACATATAAGTTAACAATTACGCTCTGAAATATTGTTATCTTATTACTGCTGTGACTGAGGGGAAATGGTTGTCCATTAAAGCAGATGAAACGGATTTTCTGTGTAAAATCGAGTGATGCATACTGATATGGCACTTTGATTGGTTTTCTCTGGTGCGTAATTACGTTTAGATACAGTAACTCTGAAACTCCACGAGTTATTGTTATTCAAACCACCAATTTCGAGCCAAACCAGAGATAGACTGCAACTCCTGGGTCAGTGCCATTGTTTTGTTCCACTACAGATAATAGCATGCCATTGGTGTTAATATATTTACAGTCCCTATCTCCCCATAGGGCAGTGCTTAAACTGTTGCCACTGTTATCGGCGGTGTTCGGCTGAGCAAAGCACACCGATTCATTTAAAACCCATCCGATGCTCCAATCTAATCGCTCTGCCTGTCTCTCTCTCTCTCCTTCCCTCTGTCTCTCTCTCTCTCTCTCTCTCTCTCTTTTTCTCTCCTTCCCCCCTCTCCAGAAATGCTCTGTGCACAAATAAAGCAGAGAAAAGCTCATTTAAAGCAGAGCTCTGGCGAGAATTGTACCCCTCAGTGTTTGCTGTAATGAGAAACTGCTTTTTTTCTTCTTCTTTTTTTACCCCCTTTTCTTTCTTTTTTTTCTCACAGTGCTCACTGTAACGTGCTGTTAAGACGTGTCAGTTGGTGAAATGATAAATGTAGTGTGGGCCTAGGCTATCTGTGGAGGCCAGTAGGGAGAGAGAGAGAGAGAGAGAGAGAGAGAGAGACTGTAAAGACAAACATTCATTCTCATTAGCTCTCAGTTGAATTATTTAGCCAGTTGACTCGCTGTATTTCCCAACTGCACTTCTCTGCACCGAGCTGCCCTTCTGCCATCATTAAAGCCACTGAGGACTTTTCTGTCTTGTTTTTCTCTCTTCTCTTTTTTTTCCCCTCCTCGCTGCTCTCCA
The DNA here is from genome assembly GCF_902150065.1 of Myripristis murdjan. Taxonomy (NCBI): domain Eukaryota; kingdom Metazoa; phylum Chordata; class Actinopteri; order Holocentriformes; family Holocentridae; genus Myripristis; species Myripristis murdjan. The sequence continues at coordinate 29,139,816 of NC_043985.1, forward strand.
TCTTCCAGACACAAATGTATATAAAGAAGTCAAGGCCGCCCGTGCGCTCTCTCTCTCACAGGTGCAGTGCATCCAGCCTTCTGCAATGCATACCTATGCATTTTGCTCCCGAGTGGAAAGTCCCTTCGCCGTCCTATCCCCTCTCCATCTCAGCCCGCGGAGTTTGTTTCATTTCCGCTCTCGCTGACCGCTGACCTACTGACACACATGACTGCTGGCTGGCGGAAAACGTTGATGGAAGGGGGGAAAGTGAAAACAAAGCGGGGCCACGTGACCCCTGTCATGGAGCCTGGCCCCGCCGTGACTCTCTGGTGGCCTCAAAGTGAAATCCCATACATATTTCTTACCCTTGTTCCCAGGATTTCTCTTCCACACAACGCAGAAAGCCCAAAGGAAACGCTTCGATTATTGTTGAAAAACAGGAATCGGGAACTAATAAAACCCGCCCGCCGTCCTCTCATTGGTCTCTCAAGTTATCTATCTGAATATGAACCAAAAAGTGCAGCTTGCAGTTAACTTTATTCCCAGGCTTTCCTCCACGCAGAGCAGAATCTCCTCAAATGTCTTCTGAAGCGCGGTTGAATATTGACTCTGAGCGCTCCGTATTTTGCCGGTCACTTGTTTTTAACCTTCACTCCGTGTGTTTCCCTGAGGAAATGCATTTCACAGTGGAAATTGAGGAATTCTCTGCATCTGGTGAAGTCCAAGGAAAGAGGAGCGCTTCATCAAGGCTGCATATTCCTGGAAGCCTTCAAGAACAGGGCAGCTTCTGTACTTGTGTTTACTTCTCTCTCTCTCTCACTGTGTGTGTGTGTGTGTGTGTGTGTGACTGAAAGGAAACACACTGTCTGCTCATCTTTTATCATTGCCTTGCCCTTAGGACAGAATAAAGAAAGTGGTAGTGGCAGTGAGATGTGTCCACACACTCTCGGCAAACTTTGGTGTTTGCGGTTGCCACAAGTGAAAATGAAAGCCACCCGAAAGGCCACACACTTCAAATTACGGGGGACTGATGCAGAGCGTGTGTTGTCTCAAATCACTGACAGGTTTGTGCAGTTGCCTGTGAGCATCTGTTATCAGTATAAATTTGTGATGTTGCCGGACTGAATAAGCCAAAAAGCCTGAGATAATCCACTGGTAATTAAGTGGCAACACCCTCGCCAGCAACAGAGAGCAATGGAGATTGAAAGAGCGAGGGAGTGAGGGAGAAAAAACGTGAGAGAGAAGCTGGGAAGACAGAAAGAGTGATCCACTGTTGATTTTTCAGTCCACATCATTAGACAGTGATCTGTCTTCGACTGACAAGATCAATATACATCTGTGCTACAACAGCTAATCATTGCGTGCATAAAGTTTTGTGTGGGATGCACACCCACCCACACACAAACACACACACACACACACACACACACACACAAGCCACAAAATGCATAATTAGAACAGCCTTGGCAACACAAAAGAATCAGACAATTAAGCTGGCTTAAAACATTGTGTGAGCTGACACTCGAGCTTATCTGTCGCCAAAGCTTAGCAGAAATGAATTATTGAATGTTTTAAGCCACTTGCGGTGCATCTGAATTAACCTGCCAGAAGCTTGTCAGCTTTAACACCTTTAACAACTTTCCCTAATCAAAATGCACACCGATTTAGCAAATTAAGGCGTCCTCTATCTAAATGTGACCATTAGAAACAAATTGAACCACCATTCAACACGCGGAAAGGTCAGGTTCTAATTGAGGAAATATGCATCAATCAGAAGATTACAGGGCATTTTTGATCCCCTGTGAGAGCCGCTGTGTCTTGATTGTCTTACCCTGCTAATGACTGGGTGAAAACTCTGCTTGACCACTGAATGACCTGCTGCATAATGTCGGTAACGTCTCCTTTCCAGTGCACTTTCCCACAGCTGGTACAACCTAATCACCTCCACTATGTCGGTTTAATGAATATTCATGAAATCTCGGTTTGTTTATCACATCTGTGACTGAGAGTTAATTTGAATGTTTGTTTGTGTGCGTTTGTGTCTGCGGCTCAATGTGCTTAGGTGTGGGGGTGTGGAGTGGTGGTGGTGGTGGTGGGGTGGTTGTTGGTATTTTGGGCCCACTGAGGCAGGGAATTTGTGTTGTTCACCTTAGTAATTAGAAAGAAGGCTTTAAGTAAAATCTAAACAAGCGAAAATTAGCACAGTGCCACTAAAATGCTCGCGAGTGTCTTGGGAAACGAAGAGCTTACAATGAAAAATAATATCAATTTACAGCTCACTACTACAGTTTAACAATTAACGCGGATGGTGACATGCATACAACAATAGAAAATCCTCAAAGGAGTCACACAACCAATAAGTAGGGTAAGTCAAGGGTCAGTGAAATATATTGCAATGATAGATTTAATAACATTTAGCATATTCCAGCTGTGGCTCTCAGAGAGAATGACATCACTGGATAAGAGCAGCCGGCAGGTTCAGCACCATGGACAGCACCACAAACCGCCACCATAGGACCTGAATGGAGCACGGTGGTCACTGCACTGTTTGCTATGTTATGATGCTATTGGCTGCTACAGTAAAAAAAAAAAAAAAAATAGTGATTACACCTAGCTGCTATGGCGACAACCACAGTGTCAACACAAGTCAGGTGGACAGAAAAGTGTGTCAAATTTTGCTCGAGAATCGTGTCGATGTTTTGTGCTCTGTTTTGTAGCCTCAGAGCAGAAATGAATAAAAGTTTGAATTAATTAATGAGAAAACCTTTGAATTTGTGTGTCCTGGTGTGCGGCACAAGCACCTTGGCACCTTTTTGTCGACTTTAAAGACACCGTGAAATGGTCGTTGTACTTTTATGTTGTAGTTTTATGCATTTCTTGTTGACACGGGATGTTGGGGTGGGGAGGGATCCATCCTGTGCAAACCAACAGGAAATCAGTTAGGGAGAGAAATACTGTTTTATTTGGTGAAAAAGGTGGAACAGTGGGAATGTCAGTAATATCACCTTCACAATGCTGGTTTAATGAATATTCGTGAATGATGGTTTGTTTATCACATTTATTTGATGGAACCGGTGGAAGAGTGGGACTGTACTTTAACTTGTGGGCCAATTTGAGGTCACCATTTAAGATTTGGGCGTGTTTGTAAACTCACTGCAGTGTTCTGCTCAGATATTTAGAGCGCTGTATTCTCCGAGGCTCACTGACCGCTCCAGCTGAAGGGCTGTTATGTCAGAGCGTCTTAATGTTCCTCATACTGGCTGACATTATGACCAAATGTGACGACTGGGTTATGTGGTGGTCTGGATAGTGTTGTTCAACATGCAGCAGCTTGCAATAACAGTGGTATGTTACTCGTATTTAGTTTATCAGTTTGACATTTTATGCCCTGAGTCTTGGGGAAATGTGGACACAACATGGTACAGCCCCCACTCTTCACACTCCCGAGAACCGACAGCCAAAAACAACAATCTGAGTTCATGATGTAGCAGTTTTATTTTTCTTTAGGCTTTGGGGTTCAGCATGGCCCGAAATAACAAACTCAACAAAATCATCTAACTCTAAAACCCTAAACCTCCCAAAGAAAAGAAAAAGAACCAAACTCCTGACTGAAAACAGGAGAAAAATGATTACAAAAGAAAAGGGCTTCTCACTCCCACCAGCTGCTACTTTTGAGCTGAATATTAACAAACCCCTAAATAAGTTTACAATGTTTCTGGTTCCTATCTTTGTACACTGACCAACAGATTTGTTTTTTTGTAAATTTCAAAATAAGGTGATGCAAGCTCTGCAACCATCCTGGAATGCTGATTTGGGGCAATAAAGTCCACTGAGGCTTTGTGACTCCTACATCCATTTTCCCCAGTAGGAAAATAGGCAAGTCATCACTGGTTATCGGCTGGTTTTGGAGGAAAAGCCCAGTGAGAAAATATGCCGGGCTACATCGGATTTCAGGCAAACTGTAACTTGAGATCAGTCATGTTTCAAGAGCAGAATCAGTATTGGATTCGATGCCTCTGTGATGTGAGCATAAATCTGGATTCATTAAATCGTTCAGTGATTTCCAAAACGCAATGTTTGTCGTCCATTTCCATTAGCGTATATCTCTTTGAGCACCATTGCGGTCGCTCGTGCAAATCGTATGCAATCATCCAGACGTCTGACTGAGCCGGTGATCTGACCGTCAAAACAACTAAACTCCTTCACATGTGCAGACTTGCAATGATTTTTCCCATCTTAAATCTTCCCTATGCCATTGTGATAGTGATGGGGACACAAAGGGTTTATTGGCATTTTTAGATTGTGACTGTGCTAGAATAGCAATGACAAAAATGTTGAGACAGATCAAAACAACATTATTTTGAAATTGCTTTACAAAATATAATCCAGCATTTGATGACCAACCAAAACTCTCTAGAGACAAAAAAGCAAGTTGCGACATGACCAAGTACAGCTGCTTCTGAGATCGGTGGTACACGCTTTCCTATTCCTTTTCGGGGTCACAGGGGCTGCAGCCAATCCCAGCATGCACTGTGTGGAAGGCAGTCACCCATCAATCACAGGGCTCGCCCAAAGCACAGACAAACAAATGCATGTGCAATGTGGAGTCTTAAATTCGCCCCACATGTGGGAGGAAGCCCGAGGAGAAGATGCAAACTTCACTGAGATTCATTGAAACAAGAAAATTACAGACTTGCTCTCTTGACACACAGCAGCTCGGTGTCTGGCAGGAGGCAGGTTTCCCCCAATAATGATGACCTGCAACTTACCCGTTTATATCCTCTCTCCACCAGGGAGTGTGCTGTCCACTGGAAGACCTACGGCCGCTGCGGGCCCATTTCTGTCTGCGTGTTGCAGCGATCTGCCGGGACTCCCGCCCTGAGTCAGCCCCCGCCCAGCAGGCTCTGAGTTGTTTACTCCTCACTCCTCTCCCTGCCTTTTTGATCCTTAAAAAGCGATCTATTTAAATTACACTGCTCCTACCGCCTTTGTGCTGCCTTTCATTCTTTATTGTGAAGTGTTACGCGTCTCATTCTCCCCGAGGTGCCATAAAGCAAAATGATGAATTACTGGAATGAGTGAAAGAACGACTAAATGAATTATATCACTGTCTACAGTCAAAAAGCACCCATTTTTAGTGGTACAGTGTGAAACCAAAGCTCAGACACCTAAGAGTATCCACCTAAGAGTATCCTCTACACACACACACACACACACACACACACACACCAATACATCATTCTTTTCAGCTTGTTTGTGATTAATGGACTTTTCTCTCAGAAAAAAACAATGAAAAAAACATAATCACAGTTGATATAAAATGCACTTTTTTGTCAAGCCTGCCCCTGTAAACACAAAACAAAAGACCTCAGAATGACATATGAATCAGGCTGCAATTATGCTGGCACTTAAACATTTATTTGGACAACAGCATTTTCAGTTGATGATGAAACACGTCTGATCTTCTTCCTCTGCAGCGTCAGAGATGTCAAGTGGATAAAATACAATTAAAAAAAAAAAAAAGAAGAAAGTTCTGATTATGTTGGCCAGCTGACATGTTATGATGGAACTTAAATTGCATTTTTCCTTGATATACTTTACTTTTCTGTAATCATTTTAGTCTTCTACTTTAAGATTAATCTTTCTATCGTTTGACACTCATTCTTGATATTGATATTAGCAGAGCCTAAGACAAACCTGGCTCTAAATGTCTTTGACAGAGAAAATAAGTTCAATTTTCTTTTAAATATCACCCGAAGGCAATCCTGTAGCACCTCCAAGTTTTATTTCTGTCCCCTGTTGCTTGAAATTGCAGCCAAAAAAAAAAAAAAAAAAAGAGAAGAAGAAGAAGTTAGCGTCATGTAGATTCTTGACCTTCTGGCAATCACGAATACATGTCTGTCTAATTCTTGACTTAAAACTAATTACTGCTGTGTAATTACATGTGAGTGCACACACTCCTTCTCTCTCTCCCTCTCTCACACACACACACACACAGACACACACTGTCAGGCACATTTGGCATGTTTTTAAGTTCATCATTGACTTGCAAAAGAAAATTTCTCAGACTGTGTTGGCACTTGACACAGACTGAAGAGGAGCCGCGCTGCTCGGGTCAATGCTGTCTAGATCGCTGCTCTTGTCAGAAGTGGCTGAAGCCTCCAGACACTGAAAAACTTTGGAGATAATTACTTAATTGAAGACAGCGATTTAAGAAAAAAAAAAAAATAGGAAAGGCAAAGAAAACTCCTCTCAATGTGACCTTGATAAAGACTGTGTTGATATTGGCATGCATCGGACTGTACTCAGCATTTGGGCCTGAATCAGTAAAATAAAAGCTTTCACACTTTGTGCTTTCATAACATTTTCTAAAAACAAGACACTATCTCTAATGTTCTTTTTTTTTTTTGTTCTCTTATTTGTGTTGTTTGTATTCTCCTTTATCTCTCATATTCTTTCAAGGAAGACAGCGGAGTGCTTGTGATGAAGCCTGCTGAGAGATAACCAACACAAAAAGTGACAATAACTCTGCATAATGCCGTTAAGGAGCTTAGCTAACGACTTTGCCAGCAAAACATCTTCCAATTCTTCCTCCTCAACTTCTTGTGTCAAATCAAATTCAGACGCCGACTGCCGCAGCTTCGATATGAAAGCAATTCACTCGTTAGGTGAGGGGGGATTAGGCTTGGAGAAATGTTTGGCAATTAATAGATATTTTCCAATTCTGCACTTAGTGTTATGTAATTGAGCAGTTACACACAGTTAGAACTTCAAATTCAATTTTATGACACTCGATCCCTGTGGCAATGACCAAGAACTTTACTTATTACTTAATGTGTGTGTGTGTGTGTGTGTGTGTGTGTGTGTGTGTGTGTTTTAACACCTCAAATGAATAGGAAATCTGTGATTGGGACACTTTGTTGACCTTAGTGGATAAAGACTAATAATTAGAGTTAGAATAACATTAGGCATCTTGAGGGTGAAGGTGCGGGTTGGAAAATACAAAATACATACAGACAGTGTGACAAAGGAAAAAAAATCAACATACAGTAAGTGTCGTAGTCAGGTGCTCGGCCCCCTCCAGCCACCAGGAGGCGCTACAGTGCTCCTTGGCCTAGATTCTCCAAATCTCTGTATTGGAAGGATGGCGCTTAATTCTTCCTGAAGATATCCCCTTATTTGATGTTTTGTCATGTTGCTCCAAAATCTCCCATAAGTGATCAGTTGGGTTGAGACGTGGTGACGACAGAGGCTTTATGAATTACAGCATTTTCATCCTCGTGAAAACATTCAGTGATCCCTCGCGCCCTGTGGGTGGGGGGCATTGTCATCCTGGAAGAGACCGGCTCCCCTCAGGAGAGAAATGTGTCATTATAGGATAAAGCTGATCACTCAGAATGACTTTGTATTGATTTGGTGGAGTCAAACAATGCCAGGAAAATTCCACCCCCATAGCATAACAGAGCCAGCGGACCCCCCCTTTCGCTGTAAGGGTCGTCATTCAGACCTCTAGGTGGACGCCACACCAACACATGCACTCACCCACTTCTCTTCAATATGGCGATGGATGACTCATCCGGCCCCTTCACTTTTTTTTTCCCGCACATCCCTGTAGACCAATGTCTGTGTTTTTTGCACCACTGAGCTCTGAAATGTGAATTTGTCTTTCAAATGAGGGCTTTATGCACTGCAGCCACACTATAATATCCCTCTCTATGTATCTATTGGAAGAATGCAACCCACACTTGACATGACGCGTTATTTGACCCTAAAACATTCATTTAACGGCCGGAAAGTTTGGGGAAACCTTGAGACTTGGCGAGCACAGTGTGGGCATTGACACAGGAAGACGAGGCAGGCAAACCTGGAGACCTAGACATTGTGTTCTCGCCGCAATCTCGGAGTGATTGAGACAGAACTGCAGCGTATAAAGAGGACCATTTCTTTCAGGAAACAAGAGTCATTTTCCTACATTCTGGCAACAAAATAGGTTTCTGCAGGCCTGTGATGAAAGAGAGAGAGAGAGAGAGATGGAGACAGAGACAGAGAGAGAGGCAAGCATCCGCATATGCATGTACATACTGGTGACTCATGCAGTTTATTCAGCAAAGATCAAGGGAAATAAATCCAAGCGATGGCGGTGGGTAATTCCGCCAGGTGAATCTGAAGATGTCCCTTGTGGTGCAGCCATTCTTACTCTCAGCATGATCACCTGTTCGATCTGATTTCCTCTGTCTTCACTCGTCGCCCTTAAGAATAATTATCCACCATTCACAAACCATTAACAGAATGTAATACTCATACACATACACATACACACACACACACACAAAAAAAAAAATATGCTCATTTTGGATTGCGCCATTCACGCGGCTGTTTTCACCCCTGCTGTTTTTGAATTTGCTGGTTTGATTGAAGCATCGTGCTCCATTTCTAAATTACCTCCAAAAGCTTAACATTCATTTCCTCTGCGGGAACCAAATCCATCGGTCCATGGAGTCAATAGGAGCTGATTCGACTGGAGCAAAGAGTGAGGAGGGGGACAAAGTGGGAGGCAGAGCAACAGTCACTCAGGTGTTCAGTGGCCTCTGAAAGTGAACTGTGTCATTCAGAGTCGCACCGGGCTTAGATAGCGGGCTCATTATCCGATACTGAGAAACTAAAGAGATGGAGGAACTGAAAAGGCCGGAGCTCAGTTAATTGACTTTGCCTCCACAGTTAATAAGGTAAGAGAGAAAAGTATAGACAGCAAAGACTATTAGTGAGTCTGCTGGCCCTAATTAGACTTATGTAAAGAGTTACTTTTGGCTCAATAAAGAAGCCAGTCAGATATCTGTATTATCTGTTTCAGAAGAGGCCATGCTGGGTGAATGAATCCCTTTTGAGGACCTGTGGTGAGGTAAGTGAGGTCTTCTTTCTTTCACACACACACACACTCAACTTAGCCACAAAATGTAATGGAAGGACTGTGTTTTATTCTGCCCACTGTAGCGATTTAATGCCAAAGAGAGAGAAAAATCATCCACAAGTGCTCTTAATCTGTAAGCAAATTCCTTAATTGTGATGCAAATTGATTTTTGTTCGTACATTGCTCTCAATCTCTGGTAAATGGCACTAATTCTGTTACATGGTCTCTCTTTCATTGCTTACTTAAGCGCAGAGCACTGTGCTGAAGTGTTGCACACACCTAGAATCTCAAATCCCCACACGGTGAAAAATTGCATCATACCGTATATAAATATATATATATATATATATATATACTGTGTTTATGGGCGCTTCACAGACAGCATTTATTTAATCTCATTTCAGCTTTCTATTCCATTTTCTCTTGTCATCTTGCTGATAGACCTGGTGAGTGCCGGCTTTGTATTCTCATGACTAAGCCATACTTCTACCAAACCGCAGCGAGAGAATCTTTCCCTCACTGTGACGGGCTTTTGTTAAAAATGAATGTAAAGAGCCGCTGAGACCAAGGCTGCAGATACTAATCTGTGATTGTGGAATAATCACATCATATGAATACGGAAATGGGTGACCAAAGTGCACATAGTCGCATAAAATCTGAAGTAGAGACACCTGCAGAGAGAGAGGAGGGGGAGACGGGGAGAGATAACAAAATGCAAGCCAGTCAAACAGCCACAGTCACAGTCCGGGATTAGGATGTCAGAGGGCAGAGGGTTGTTTTTTTTGTTTTTTTCACTGACATGGCACAGCAAATCTGTTTACCTCTGTATTTCTGTTAAACCAATTATTTCCATTAAATCAGTAATAATCAGAATACATAGTCCATAAATCCCTGAACAAATTTGCCCCCGCAGTGTAAATCTTGACAACATCTTCAGCTAGCCAGCTCGCCGCACGTGCTTGGATTTACTCCAGGAGGCGAAACAGGGATCAGGGTGCCGTCACTGGAGTCCAATGAATAGTCAGATCTTCAGTGATCAAATCAATCTTTTTACCTCACACAGGTGGAAAATCTACTTACAGTTTTTTTCATTCGCTTTTTCCAGTATAATGAAACTGGGATCCACTTTGTTGTCATCTTCACCTCCAAACCACAGCAGAAGTTTTCTTTTGCAAATGTCTTCATACATGGATTCACAAATTTTTCACGTTCTTTTGCACAACACTTCTCACATGTGTCATTTACATGGCCCTGACTCCATTGACTTCACTGTGGTAGTCAAAAGCAAAACATCTGCTCACAGCTGATAGAAATGGCCTGCATCACTGTGAAATCACTAGTGCACCTGCATCACTACCCTTTCCACAAATCACCATTCACTAACCAATCAGTATGCACCTAAAAAAGGGGCCTATAAATTATATTGTTTTTTTTTTTTCTCAACTCCTTTGAGTTGTAATACTGTATGTGAATTACAGTATTTCAGTTTTTGCCATCAATACAGTAAAATTTCACTTCAAAGTCTTTCTGAGTTTGCTACTTGCTTTACAATATGTAACAATGTAAATTGTCAAAAATATGACTGCAATACACACAGGAAACAAGTAAGGTTGAACCTGCTCAGACTAAAAAGGGTGTGTTGCATTTTGGTGTTGAGTATGAAGTGAGTGAGTGGCTGGATTATGTCGCTTGACTGCAAGTTTTATTGGGCGATGGCAAAATGTGCTTTTGCTGCATATTTGAAATGTTTTGTCATGGTAAGAGCCTTTTGCAAACAAAATGTGTTATTTTGGGAAGTGCACCTCTCATTAGGCCTATGTATTAACTGTTTTGATACTAGCGTTTCTGAGTTGACAGAGGAGGTAAAGCGATTGAAAAAAACTGTAAAAACAATACATATTTAGGCTAATAACCACCAAGATTTGACACTTCCTAAAAGTCACTGATGGATAATACAATGGATAGGGGTTTCATTAGGGTTTATATTCCAGGGAGGCTGGGGTTTAGCTCCCATTGCAGGGTAACAACATTGTCTGGACCCTCATAAGACCAACCATCTGTCCAGCAAAGAGGAAATATCCCGCTTGTTGGAACCGACAGCTCCGGCTCTTACTGTCTCTGCAACAGTTTGTCAGCTAATGTTTTCCCAGCGACCAACGAGCTCACTTCCTCAAAACGTCCACTTCACAGGCTTGTAGTCGTCGAGCTGATGTGCATGCGATAGATGCTCCATCTGTCAGACTGAAGCATTTTGCCAGCCCTCATCTCTTCTGATAGGAGATTAGCTTGGTGAAATAATCCTCGGTAAAATAGTGGATTTAAATGCAGGAGCAGCACCAAGTCGACATGATTCTTGCCGCTGAGCCGGTAGTTCCTGCAAGTGTGGAGGACAACAGGTGTGGCTGGAGGCTGTGAACCAAACAGGGCTGGGAAGAATAAAACCTGAGGATGCCGTCTGCTTGGATCTACATCTTTAAATAGCTTTTAATCTCAGCTGCTGCTTTGACCGATAGGCCTGTCTCTGCACAGCAGTGACTTTAGATTCTAACAACTTTATGTTGATGAGATGACAATAAAAAAAAAAACTTTAATTCAGTCATACTGTTGCGAATAAAAACAAAAATCTATTTCTATTTTTGCTCCTTCAATATTTAACAAAGAGCCAAATGCTTGTGATTGCTGACCTTTTTTTCCTCTTAGACGCATTGAACTCCAGTTGCGGGTTACAATCACACTGTGTTAAAAATCACACAGTGCAGCAACAATGTGCCTCTAGCCAGGGAGCCGCTGTGCCCACTCCTTCTGATGGTCCTCCCAGTTATCAGGAGGAAAATCACAGGCATCCGACCACGAAGACACACAATGGGCCCAGGCAGCCAGCAGTGAAAACAAATTGGTACTCAGGGGAGCTCTTCTGCCTCCTGTTTTGCTACTTGTTCCAGTTTGGTGGGGATGACATAATACTCCAGCTGCTGCGGTGGTGGCTCCCCATGGAGTGTGTGTGTGTGTGTGTGTGTATGGGCAGGAGGCCATGCGTTTTGTGTGTATTCAAAAGGACAACGATCACTATACGTGTTCTCTTTCGCGGCGCTGCATGATGCCTCCACATACACTCATTTCCGTAGCGCATGATGCAAAAACACGCAAAGGTCGAGCTGAAATCCTTTCTTCCCGTGTAAACACTCGTGTTGACATTGTGTGTTACATGAATAAAGTACCTTGGCTGCAGTCCCTGTTGGTTTAATGCGCTGTTCTAAACTTGTATTCATTATCCCCCGGGGGACATTGAATTGCATTATGTGCTACCATGCAGACAGATGTGCTGTTTGCATCGTAGCCTCAAATCCTCCACGGCCATCGAGTTTCCTTTCTGCATGTATAGCAAGGCCTACTCCTGTCTCGTGTCTTTGTGTGGTTCACTGAATGCAGAGAAGACACAGCACCTCTGGGGGCAAAGTATTCGACCAATGTGACGTACGATCTCTGCAGCATATGAGTTCAAAAAGACCGGGGAACCAAGACGGGAAGACTGAAAATGGGCTGTCAAAGAAACTGGTATTAAAGCAACATTTGACCAATAAACCCTCTTCAAAAAAACAGTTACCCCCAGTGCAATCTGCCCATCCGGAAGAGGCGAAGAGGTTTGTTGGGAACTATTTTAGAAAAACTGTATCTCTCCACCCCAAGCTCCCCTATGCCTTTGGACTTTTTGCCGGTTAGAGAGATTTTTTGGGGTTTGTGTTTCCACTTCCAGCCACTTTCCCCACAGAAAAAAATATCCTGGAGCTCTCAGAGGCAGCATTGAATCTCGCTTTTGAAGAGACTTACAGAGTCTCTTCAAAAGAGTCTCATAAATTGATGGGGCGATTAACAAGTTGCGCTTTCCTGTCCATAATTCGGATGGACAACTTGAGAGATTAATGACGGGATGGGTTGGGTCTTATCAGCTATCTCATCAGTGCATTTTCTTTTGACGGGTGAAACCATGCCTAGGCCAAACGTTAAGCCACAGTCGGATTAGAAATAGGCAGTGTTGGGACCAATTACTCACAAAACTAATAAGTTACAATTACTAATTACTTCTGTAAAAAAGTAATTTTGATTACTACTCAATTACTGCTGCAGAAGAGTAATTCAATTACTGGGGAAAGTAATTTTTGATTACTTTTTTCTTTTCTTAAATCCTCTTATTAATGCACATATTTTTGCATTGCTGTTGCAGTGTGGACATTGCTGTCAAATTTCATCTATCATTGTCTGTTGGCCACGTTACTTTGAAAGAGTAACAGCCTACATTATAGTTTAAAGTAGTAATGTCAGGAGGGGGAACTGAACCCCTGGTCTTCTGTACGACAGGCGGCGAAACTATCCACTCTGCCGTCGGAGAATACAGATGATGCTTGTAATTTGTGTTCAGTCATTCTCCGTGCATGTTGATAAGTTACGAAAAACTGCAAAATCCGACCGGTTTGAAAATTGACACACCGCTTTTTCTCCAAAAGACACACATTTTTCGAATAGGATAGTAAAATAATAATAATAAGTATTAGTAGTAAGTAATGGCAAGTAACGGCGCATTTTATTGTCAGTAACAGTAACGGCGTTACAACGGGGGAAACAGTAATTTCTTTGATTACTCGTTACTGATAAAAGTAACACCGTTAGTAACGCCGTTACTTTGTAATGCCGTTACTCCCATCACTGGAAATAGGCAAAATGAGATTCGTTCACTCTTCAGAGGTGAACTGAGTATTATTGGTCAAGGGTTGCCACCTTTCTGCAATGGAAATATGGAGGGAAACACAGGGAGACTCTGTAAGATACCGGCCAACTGCATTAAAAACCAACAGGGGCTGCAGCCAAGGAACTTTATTCATGTAACACACAATGTCACCATGAGTGTTTACATGAGAAGAAAAGATTTCAGCTTGACCTTTGTGTGTTTATTACAGGTTAGTCTAGTCTAGCCTGTAATATTTCTCTCCCGCAGACTTGCACTGGACCGATTGTCAAAAATACAGAATAAAGTGCATCCTGTATGGAATGTGTCTTTTAGTTTCCAAGTACGGGACAACTCTGTATTTTATGAGACTGATGGCAATCCAGTGCTGGTCAAATGCATGAATTCGCTGGTCAAAGTTCTCCAGATTTAAACTGTAGATGAAGCTCTAGTGTGAATTCATATGGGGGAGGGGGGACGGGGCCCTCGAAAGGCCTGAAATAAAAAGGTTGGCTATACAAGGGCCCAATAAGATTTCTTTTCATGGGGCCCAAGATCCCTGGCGGCACCCCTGGGTGGACCAGTCAGGGTCCTTTTGAGAAACTACAGGCCTAGTTTAGGTGACGATGACATCGAGAAGCTATGATGGACAGATGGTTGATCCAATCAGCGGCGTCCTATTTGTGTAAACACACGTTGCTATTGCCAGTTTGAAACCAACAGCTCAGTCTCTGGTTATGAACAACAGAAATTTAATCAGAATATGGCTGTTCCAGTTCGGGAATTCATCAGCTCATTTCCATTTTCCACAGTAATCAGTGACCTTTTTTTTTCTTTTTTCAGGCTTTTCTGCTCTGTACAAAGCAGGAAGTCTGGGAACAATTTTAGTGTGCCTGTGCTCTTCTGCAGCAAACACAGCTTGTAAATTATGCCGCGAAGCTGTGAATTACGTTGGGTGTCTGTGTCACTGTGTTTGGAAAGAGCTGTTGGATGCTGAGTCTTTCACATGAAGTTTTTTGATGGTTTGAGCTCCACAAACAAATTTCCATCCAGACTTATTGTCATGGGATGAAGGGACGGGGACAATGAAGATTGTGGCAGACTGGAAACTAAAAAAAAAAATCGTACAGAACCTCTCAGGATGGATAAATTGCACCAGGGGTAGATGAGAACATATATATTTTTATGTCATTTGGGCAAACTATTCCTTTAAAGCCGCTATATCGTGTTGCCAAAGCCTTCCCAAATCCCTAAAGTTTAAAGCTAAGTTGAATGAATGATAAATCCTATGAGCCTGTACATTAGTAGCCAAGACACAGGGCGAATTGTTGGATTAGATTTTCCAAAAGCTTGTGAAATCACTTTTGGCTTACAACAAGACATATCAACATAAAAGAAATTAGGTCACCAGAACAAAAAAAAGGTTGAACACAGCTGCTCCTGAGTGTATCCGTGACCTTATAGTATCACCATGGACAGACTTCACTGGAAATTAGTTCGAAATGAAAGAGTCCTATGTTGAGTTTTCTTGATTAATGCAGTTTTCTATCTCCAGGGGTGTTGTATTTTAACATAGCCTGCAATATATGATGGGTTATCACACACAGGCAGATGCTGTGTTGTTGGCATCATAGCCTGACGTCCCCAACCTCCATCTATCTTTTATTTCTCAATTTGCATATCAAGGCCTCCTGTTTAACACCGTTGGGTGCATAAGACAACACAGAAAATGAAAGCCCGACGTGCCGGTGACCTTGAAATCTATCAATGACAAACCGAGAGAAGGCAGGAAATTGTTACAAAGAGAATTCATATCAGTTTATCCTGAGTTTACAAAATTAATATTTGACTCGGAAAGACTTTTGGGAGTTACTTTTTGAAGCACTGGCACTCTGCCGCAATGCATTTTTAGTGCATTTTTTTGCATTTAACAAAACACTGCTGCTTCATCTCAGGCATTTTCAAGACATTTGTAGCTACCCTAGAGATCCACTGCACCTTCTCTACCTTTGCTGTGCACATATAATCAGCATAGTCGAACACCACTCTTGTTCCTCCAAGGTTGGAAACACAATAATAGTGCACATTAACAAAAGGTCACAACATGAAGGCACTCAATAAACAAAGGCGTGAAGAGCTCTGAGGCGCGCTGCCTGTTTTGACTGGCTGTTAACTGTGGTGTTCAAATCTGTAGGCGTTGTTTTGCTCTCTACCGCAGGTTCTTCGTGTTTTCTGTAAGAACTGCATCTTCAATCAGCCGTGTTTAAAGAGTGACTGCACACTAGAATGTGAAGAGTTGCAGGTGCAAGGCTATGGCGTGGGCTTTACGCTTGATATTTAGCTGTTAGCCTTGCAGTGTTTACACCTGGAGGTTTCTTGTTCCACTGCAAGAGCTCCAATATTTGCAATACTTCACAGAGGAATTGCTTTCATTTTGTCGCACAAAGCGGCCACGCGGGGATTTTCCATGTGTTAGAGAATAACAGGCACTTTAACCGGTGAAATCATCCCAGACGGGACGCTCAAAACGATTCCCTATGAGGATATATTTCCCTGTATGTACATGTCAATACACTGAATTCTTTAGTGTTTTCATTTACTTGATAGTCAAGTTAATGCTCCTTTATGCTGCACTAACACTGATTAATAATACCAATGATTCCTACAAAAAGAAACCTTTTCATATACTGTAAACCAGAGGTCTTCAACAGGGGGTCTGCAACCCCTAGGGGGTCCGCGGAGGTACTGCAGGGGGGTCGTGAAATTTTTGACTGATTAGACAATTTTTCAACCTGATTTTTTTCTCGCCACAAATTTAAAAGTCCTTAAATACACATTAACATGAATCCAACATATTATAGCGAATGGATAAATGGAGACAAAATATGCTATCTTTCAGTCAGCAATGCACACATTCAGCGCCATGCGGCGGCCTCGTGATCTCAAGCTGGGCACCGCTGCTGTATCAATGCAGTGTTACAGATATGTTTATTCATGGCAGTGGCACTAATAGGCCATCACTTATTTTTGTTTCCACTTTATCTTTTGCTGTCACTTTACCTTGCACGTGTAAGATAAAAACTTGAATAAATAAACCTGTGTATTATATGAATAGCTTAGTATTGAATGCACTACAACAAGGTACATTTATACATGTCACTAGGCCCAGTTTAATATAAAACACAATTTTATACAATGTAAATTGAAGGGGGTCCCTGCTCCATCACTCGATCAGTCTGGGGGTCCTTGGCTTGAAAAACGTTGAAGACCCCTGCTGTAAACTATTGATATGAAATTTTGTTAACTCATGAAAAAAGAGTGTAACGAGCATGTCATCAGAATTATTACATCAAAATAGTTTGCTGCTTTATTGCTAGTTTTTTCCCCCCATTGTAATAGCATATTGCATTATATTAAAAAATAATGGTAATAGCTTCCTGTATATGAAAATAAACTTTTTTATATATTTTACACAAACATATTACCGTTTATTTTTGTTGTGCATCTGACAGGGTTAGTCAAATGTTTCTGAGTTGGTTAATGAAGAAACCCCAGGTCCACCAGCGCCAGGATGAAATTAGTGAGCAGAGGCTTCGCATGGCTCCTGCTTTCACACCGGGGGTTCGGAAAAAGTCCTTGAGGAAGCATATGGGAGGAAATATATACGCTTATCACTGCAGACTGTTAATCAAAACACATTCTAGATACAAGATGGAGGGAGCTCATATCAGCACAGATCAAGGTCATTGTTAGCTCTCCTTCTTTCATTCTTTCTCTCCCTCCCTCCCCCTTTTCTCTCTCGCCCCCCTTTTTTCCAGCCGCATACAGCTTGATATGAATATCTGTGCCCTTGAGAAGGGTATCCCTGGTGTGTAAAGGCCCATAAAACAAATGTGATTGTATTCAAAGAACAGATCTGGATCACGCTTTGAAGACTGGCTAGAGTTTAGGGTGGTGTTTATTCATTTATTTATTTATTTTTATTTTTTTTTGCACAAGGGACTTATTAAAAATCTCACCATAATAAAACAAAAAAGAAACAAACACACTCACACATACGCAGAAGAAAAAAAAATCAACCTGGCAAATACACACAAAAGTGACATTGGATAAACGAAACAAACGTCGACCAGAATAGAAAAACAAACTCACACAAATGACAGGATGAGAGAGGCAGCGATAGAGACGCCGAGCCGGAGTAAGAGCCAGCTTTTATTCGGCAAAGCATGTAGCGTGAAAGAGGAATTTGTTAGGGAATTTATACAATATTTATGTCCAGGGAACCTCTTCAGAGCCAAGACACACACACACACACACACACACACAGCCTAAAGTCTACTGTCTGAAACCCTTTTGGTATAATATATCTGTCAACATTTTTTCTTTTTTTTTCTTCACAGGGCACAGTTTATTGGAGATGTACAATTACGCGGGAAGCTGAAACATCCCTGCTGAGGTGCAGTCACAGTTATTATGCTTTGAGTGCAAGCAGCAGTGTGTGTGTGTGTGTGTGTGTGTGTGTGTGTGTTGGGAGAGGTGTTACTTGCTGCTGTTAAAGGGGAGGACGACATGGCCGGCAGGTTGAAGCTTTTGATGACAGCTTATCGGAGTGATGAGCTGGGGAAAATAACAGTTGATGGATGGAGGAGAGAATAAAGCGATCCTTTAGGCTTGACTGAATATATTGCTAATTACCACCAATATCTGCCAATGGCCCATTCAGCGTTCGTCACAGGTTCAGGGTGTTACTTAACCTTGCTAAGCCTAAGTAGAATGAGAGTGAAAATGATAATTGAGCGGTCATTACAGATGAGGATCCTGTGTTAATCGGTGCTAAATGATCATCTAGGAGGGAATAAATGAGCCTGAATGGCTGAGTGGGAGACGGCGGTTGGAGGATATTAGTATCATTATTATTGGATAGTATGGTTGCTATTGGCATCCTCTCCAGAAACAAAGCAATAGGGAGCTGTGAAGAGGAAATCCTCCATGCTGGCAAAGCTATAAAGAGGCTAGTTCTAATTAGGAAGTGGAATTAAAATGCTCAACCAATGGATGGTTTTGTTTTTAATAAACCGCAGAGAGGCGGAGGGAAAGTCACCCCGCCTGTCCTCCAGAACAATTTTTATGCCACTTATAAACTCATGAAGTTTATTTTTCAACTTTATACCCGTTAAACTTCCTGTCTGTCCTTCCTTTCACTGCTCACCTTGTCCTACTTAGTCATTTCTTGCCTCTCAGTGAACATTTCTCTCGCTTATTTTTTCACCCATGGGCTTCCATTATGAAACACTTGAATGAAACATGACGAACAAATCAACGACACCCAATTATAAAGAAAGGCAGGCGGATCTGTTGAATGGCATGTAGAAATATCTACCTATTATCTAACACACATATACACATGCACGTGTACGTGCACACACTCATACACATAGCATTTCCCTTAGTAGGTGTGCATAAAAGGCTTAAATTAGGTGGGCGGCTGCTGTGATATTATGCACTGGTTAAGGCTGTAAAATCACCAGAACTAGTCATTTGATTGGGATAATCAGAGCTACATTATCAGTAAATGTCTATACTAAGCTGGGAATCTTGGAAGTCTTTTCACTGCAGACACTAACATGGTGTATTCAGGAAGTGAAAATTGATATTTTCTAATAAGCCCTCCAAAATTTCAGCATGCCAGTCTAGCTTTGTGTGGACTGGGACAATTGACAATTTCAAAAACACTCTCGTATGACGGTCATGTGATCTCACTCACATCGTAGCCAATATTCAAAATGACTTGCAGTCTTTAATAACCTTTAAAAGCAGTTCAGTTTCTTTGTCTGTCCAGATAAAATTAGTCTGGCCGCTTTTGTCCATTTTGAAGAAAACAGAAATACACATTTTTTAGACTTGGCCTTCCCCCGCTGCGACTAGACAGCAGAGAGTCAGAAGCCGAGTAATCTCTCAGCTTAATTATGCCTTATTGATTTGCATTATCATATGCAATACCAACAAAATTAATCATGCAAACTACTTCGTGTTGATTTTGAATATATGTCTGTGATTCCATACACGAGTAAATATTTTTGCGGTTGATTTCCAAGATGTACCAATAACAGAGTGAAAATGGGTACAAAATAAAATATTTTCATGAGTGCAGAGGTGAAGTGAGATGCAGCAATCAATGCACCAATTAAAAGTCATACATCAACATATAAAACTTATAATCTTTGTAGTCTCAGCATGTATTTGAGATGGAGTAAGATCAAGTCAATTGTGACCAGGAGGAAAGAGCCTTTGGTGCTGAAACAACAGCTGTACAACAAAAGAGAGAGAGATCACTGTTAAAGTTTGACAGCTCACACGTGATTGGCTAACGGTGAGCGTGTCAGGTTGTGATTGGCTGAAGACAGGAGTGAGCAGGTGGAGCTTAGAGACAGCACGGGAAACTGCTTGGGACTCAGAGGGCATGTGCACGGAGACGGTCTTCCTGCCTGAACTTTCACTATAAGCTTCATTTGGCAGTCTTGTTACCATTAAATTATATGATTATATGATTAAAGGGTGAACTCCTGGCCCTGCAACTGCGTTTCTGTACATGTATCACTCTGTCTGGGTTACCTTCAACACCTGTAACAATAAGCTGACATACCAGCTGACCTTTTGAACTGTATCAACTTATAACTAACAGCAGCAGCAATGAATTATGATGATTATCCTACAGGAATAAGCTTTTAAAAAAATTACTTTTGATTTAGCATTAGAAAATGAACTTGAAACTGATGACCAGCCTCCTCTTTATACCTGGGGGCCATAACTAAAAACTTGGATGTGAGACTTAAATTGAATATAATTATGTGTGATTTTCATGTTCAATTAAGTGTATATCTATGCTATGTGGTGTAAAATTGCAAAGTAAGAATGAAATTGATGACCAGGCTGTGCTTAAGAGTAACCCAACACTACATGGCTGGTCAAACGTGAGTATCTGCAGATACACTGTGGATGGATTTCTTTGCAGAATCAAATTCTGATCATAAAAAAAAAAATAATTAATAATGAAGCTGTGGTATTATTGCAATAATACCCTTTAGAGTGTGATGTTGGTGTGCTGTGGTTGTTGTATGGCAAAATACAGTATATTTCCCGTGTTGTGTATTTCCCCTTGTAGTCTGTTAGTTTTAAGAGACAAAATTAAACCTAATAGGATTATCAAAGTATTTGTGGTGAAAATGTCAACAAAGTCATTCATGGCTGATGCAATTTTTTTGCTTGTTTTTTCATTTATATTATTGGGTGTTTTTTTTTTTGTTTGTTTGTTTTTTTATATATAGCAAAAAGAGCAGGAAATGCATATACTGTATTGTTTTTTGTTTTTTTTTTTCATATTGAACAGATTGCTGTCATCTCTGCACAATCATGGCTGAAGAGACACTTGAGCACTTGAGACAGGCCTGAGGATGCCTTCAGTTCACAAGAGCTTTCACAATCCATGTGGCTGCGACATGCTTTCAGCAACACTCGTGAAAGCAAAGATGCTCCTCGAGAGGTACTTCAAGACATGACACCTTTCGGGAAACCCACCACTGAGAATCAATAGTTGAAAATTGTGTTTTTTTTTTTTTTTTCCTTCACTGCACTGTCTCGTTGTTTCCTGCCTGTATTGTGAGTAGAAGACCTGACATGCTGCCTGAAGCCGAATGATGGCTTGAAGAGTGACAAGTGCGACGCAACTGCACGCCCACCCGAATCCAATACGGTGTGGCGTACAGTGGATGATGACTTGGTTTGTTTTGGTGCATTGATCCACTGAGGCACTGAGCCTATGAGCTGTTCACACCAAGCATTTCAGTCTCACAGATCCAAACTTCGGGGTAATAACATTATCCAAAGAAACATCAAAATCAAAAGTGACACTAAAACAGAACACGCTGGTATTAGACTGACAGCTCACAGCAGTAGTTTTCAACAAAACCTGGCTGTGATCATTAAAGTTGACAGTTGCCTGTGTACGCAGTTTATTTTGATCATTAAAATGAAATCCATCCTAAGAGCAGACTTCATTTACTGTACCCCTCAGTTTTCACATTTTTGATGTTATTAAAAAACAAAAGGGAAAAAAGATGTTCCTGTGCTGACTATAAAATAATGGCTTTGAGACTCACAGACTTGGAATTACTGTATTCAGCTGAACCTAGTTTTATTGTAGAACTGTATGAATCAGGAAATATACCAATTATATTTACTGTACTAACCCCATAGTATAGTAGTAGACTCAAGTCAGTGTCTATTAAGTTCCCATTCAAATTTTTTTTCATAGTTGCACACAAAAATACATGTATACACAGATGTGGAAACACACTCAGATATATAGTCTTCTAACTCTTCTGCTCTGTTATTTGCTCCCAATAGACAGACATGGGCAGAGGGTTTGGCAGAGGATCCATTGTCCTGACAGATGTGGACTCTCTCTCTCTGTCTGTCACACACCGGCTGTTTCATTCATTCACTCTCGTATCCATTCACTCTCTTCTCCTCTCCCATGAACAAATGAGAGGGTTTGAGGGGTTGAAGAGTTATTGGACTCGGTTGTATCATTTGGTGAGTCACACTCAACCACAGCCAAACTGTCTACAAAATGAACAGAATCAAAGGAGAAACCTACAATTTCATCCGGCCGGCTCCCAAAAGCCTTTATTACTGTAGTGGGGAAGCAACAGGCAGAATCTCGCTCCAGTCGCTGTTCCTTTGAGAGATTCAACGAGGAGACAGATACAGTGTCATGAGCAAGTGTGTGTTGTGGCCTGCGTGCGACAGATAGTGAAATACAGTGTGAGTGTGTTGCTTTACAGTAGGAGAGCAGGCAGATCTCTGAGGAGAGGCTCTGTGGGACTTCTGCTGCCTCTAAAACTGCATTTTTCAAGGGAAGAAAAATCTGTCTTTTCGATTTTATCCTGTTTGGCAACCATGTGACATTTTCATGGCCACCTCAACAGGGGGAAGAAAGTTCATCCTAGTAGGAGTATGAGTAATTACTCCAGTATGAGTCACAAAATCCTAAAAACTCTATTCCTCTTAAAAGATGTGAAACAATTGTGAGTGGGGTGCAGGTGTTTTTTTTTTTTTTTTTTTTAATAATAATTCAAATGGCAATTTCTTGACACTAGCGGGTTGGAGGTGTACTCAGCTTATAATAGCTCCTGTGCTGTCCTCCTCCATGTTGTCAGAAAAAGTCAAATTGGTTTCGTAACAGCCTTTTATGTCATGGTGAAGTCATTAGTAATTGCATTGCAGTGCAACTGACCTGGGCTGTGTCGTTGGATGTAATGAGCCATGATTGAAAATAGATGTTGAATGGGTTTAGTGGTCCACATGCCTAATAAGCATTTGAACACTGTACTGAGGTGGGAGTATTCAAGGAAGTGAGCCTGTAATTTAGAGTTGTGCACTCAAAGTCAGTTTGGCTTTTAAGTGTTTCACAGTGAAACGCTGACGTAGAAACTGGCAAGTTAATTTTCCCTTACCTCAACCGTAAGAAACCATAGTTTGAAATGCAATAGCAATGTAAAGTGTAGTTTTACCAAATCATACTCAGTGTACTCTGATTATGTAAAACTGAGGTAGTCTTTCATTGTTGTTTAGACCACTTATTATTGATAGTGTTAGTCTGTTTTATTATTTGAGAGGATTCCTCCATGGGCAATACAGGGTGGTACAGTTTGTTTTTATGACCTTTTGTTCCCCTCGTCTCCTTTTCTCCAGTCTGTGCTCAGCGACCACACAGTGACACTCAATGAATGAGATTTGTACAGAATATTAATAACTTTGCAAAGTCAATGCACTGTTGCAGCTCTTTGGTGGCCACATTACAACCATTTTGCACTTAAAATGCAAACGAACAAACAAATATACAAAAAAATAAATAAATAAATACATGCAACTATTTTAAAAGTACTGTACTTATGACGTTGTGCAATGCATGTCATATCATTTGCCTCATTTCAGCCCATTCCCTCTCTGCCACCTCATTTATCATCCTCATAATTTAATGCATCTACATTAATATAACTAGTGGGGTCCCACAGGGCTATATTCTAGGCCCCTATCCATTCTCCCTATGCTCCCTGTCAACCAATTTAACTTCAACTAATTAATTAAAACTTCATGAAATTGTTGGTGACCGGGCATTTTACCTTCTAATGTGAAACCTGTGGCTACAAACCTTGTTCTTCAATTCAAATATAGCTTTTGACAAACATTGGCCGATCATGTTTATTGCCTCTGAGAATTATTTTAAAAAATTAACTCTGCTATCCTCAAATTGGAGAAGGTCACCCATGCATTTATTTCCTCTGCAGCACCCTGTACTCCTGTCTCACTCCAAAGTTCTTCTCATGCCGACAGCTTGTCCAGAAAGCATCCAAAAGGTCTTTCTGGTGCCAAACATAGAGATCATATCATCCCACTTAGATTTAGAATCAATTTTTAGAGGGTTTTTAGTGATTAGCGCTATAGAAGGGCATAGTTTAGCCCTTAGCTACATGAGTGACCTTTTAAATCTCTATGAGCCAGACTGCACCCTGAGGTGCTCAGGCAGAGCCCTGCTGTCTGCTCACCAGTGAACACTGAAGACATAAGGAGGCTGAGTGTTCTCCATTATAGATCATATACTGTGCAATAACCGGCTTCTCTCTCTTAAAACCAGTTTTCATAAATTGCTTTCTGCAATAACTCTTTGATCTTCTAAGGAACAATCCATTTAATTTTCATATACTCTTTATTGCTGGTTCACATAACACATTAGGTATTCAGTGTATTTCCTATTCATGAGGCTTTTTCATTTGCTGTTCTGAACACTTTGTTTATTAAAGGGTCTTTCTTGGGAACAATCCTTTGGTGCAACAAAGTGTTGTGCTTTATTATTCTAATAGTAGCAAGAGCAGTTTGTGCTGTTGTGCCATCTACCAAAGCTCAAACTTCATAGAAAGAGAATCCCAGGAAAACAAAATGACAGCGCTGGCCATATAGTCTGATTGACAAGTGATCTCTGAGAGATGCTGCACAAAAACTTATTAGTAGATATCAGCATATCAGCAGAATACAAAAAAACTAATTTCTGTAATTCTTTGTTCCGATTTATTATTGACTATTTTTTATGTGATCTGGTTTTACGTGTATTGTTTTTTTTTTGTTTTTTTTTATCTACTGGGAGGCATTTTGAAAAGAGTTTTTGAAATGTTATCTTCTACTCCTCAGCATTACCTTCACTCTGGGCTGCTCTCATCCTCCCTCTCAGCCTCCAGGTGGATTTTGGTGTGGCGTGTTCATAGGTCGACTTCGTGATTTGAAGGCCCTAGGCAGACGCAGCCGTGGGCCCTCCAGAATCCCAAAACCTCACACTTTTCTATCTGATCTTTAGACATTACCTTCAAGTTGAGAATGAGTTCAACAGAGCTTGTTGAACTTCTGTCAGTGCTGCAAGCAAACATTTGACATGGTTAATTCTTTGATAAAGTTGTTGATAAAGCTTTTATTTTCCTCTCTCTCTTTGGTTTGCCTGCAACAGTATTTTTGCTTCATTTTGTTTGACTTTTCTTGCAAGCTACTGATTCAGTGGCAAGAGGATTGAGTTTAAAATCAAGCATAAGGCTGTTACGATTTTATTTATCAGGCACTTTCCACTGTATATTGACTAGGCAACAAAAGAGTGGCCATGACTCAAGATTGGAAGCATTTTCAGCTTTTCTACCTCTTCCTTATGGTAAGACTGCCAGTCTGACACATAATAGAAAAGACAGGGTCAGCAAAACCCAACACACAGACCGTCACTGGTCGGTTCAAGCAGCAGCTCAAGTTGATCAATTTCTAAAATGATTACTGTTCATGAGGGGCTCAACACACTTACCTTACTCATTAAAACGTCTTTCTTGAAAATTGTTGGAACAAATGAAACTGCACTGAAGACAACTGGAATCATCACACTAACATTTGTTTTAACTTTTTTTTTTTTTAAGAGAACAACGATTGTAAGGTGATAATTCTTGTTCTTACCCACATCAATGTGTTTGCTACTCCAGCTCTGACCTATTAAAGGCTCATTTATACTCCCTTTATGCGCAAAAATTGAAACACGTGTTTGAAATGTAAGCTTCTCCACCCACATGCTTTCATGCATCCTTTATGTTGGCATGGATGTTATGCATCAAATCCACTAGTGGGCAGCTCAGAGTCAAAAGTCTCTAAAAACGAAAAGCATTGCAACGGTGGAGCAGGTCATGATAATGGACCTGCTACAAAGAGGCAAAAGTTACATGGCAAATACATCGCAACAGGAGGATATTACCAATGACAGAGAGACTTCTTCGAGTCTCGTTCAGAGACGGTTCTCTCTTGAATTATTGATTACACTGCCCCTGTAATTTGCAGTGGTACTGCTCCGTTTTGTCCATATCCGTAAGCTTCCTGGAAAGGTGCAGAAATATGGACGAAATGAACACAGAGTACGGACAGAAGGCTGTATCCGTATCGGCACTTCACATTAAGCATAAATGAGCCTTAACTCCCTCTGTGTCGCGAGAACTTGCGCTTCACCAGGAGTGTTCTTCTCCAAAGTAAATAAAGTGGATCTGGTGGAACTATTTTCTTTCCTGGAGCTGCCACTGTATCACTGAGCGATGGTGCTCAACCCGTATTCATTTGCCGAGTATGGGACGTAGTGCCGTTGCGTAGTGGTATGATGGCAGTTCTAGGAATGGAAGAAGTTTAGAAGAGGGCTGGAAAGAGCATTGACAATAAATCCCCAACAAATGAGTGTTGTTGAGCTTGGAGGATCTGTTACATTCATATGGAAAAGCAAATTTCACTTAATGGGTAAAAGCCCAAGATATCATTTTAAGACTGAATGTGAAACTAAATAAGATAAGGTTGTAGTGAGGTTTCTCCCTTGTTTGCATCTTTTTTTTTTTTTTTAATAATCGGTGCTGCTGTGCAGATTTAAACCAAGTCTTCTACCTGACTAAGAAAAATGGACTATAATTCACACACCGCTTCCCTAAAATGATGCACAAATAGCGACACACCAACAGGACAACAGCATTGTGGGAATTTTCAGTAACGGCTTTATTAAATTAGTGCAAAAGACAGACGTAACTCATTCAAAATGTCATCTTTTTCTTCAAGAGGGTCTTCCATACCAACCCACACACATTATTTTCTTTTTTTTTTGTATGAGCGCAAGAGAAAAAGCAAAACTATCCACCAAATCCACAGCCTTCACTGTCTTCTTAAACATCTTCTTGTGACTTGCAATGAGGATGGAGGGGCGACGGGACGGGGCAGAACTGATGGCAGACAAAGAGAACCTAAACGCATGGCACTACAAATCAAGACTCCTGATTCTGCAATTAATCACAGATTCTCAAAAAAAGATGTTACATTAAAAATAGTCAACACATCGATAGCATTAGAAATAGTGCCTAAAATTCACCAAAAAAAAAAAAAACAAAAAACAAAAAACAAAAAAACAGTTTCCTCTTTTTTTAATTGTTCAGTGTGTGGGTGACCAAAGAGCTTGCAATCAAAGTACATAAGTTAATCGATACTGTATATTTATACAATGGTAAAAAATAAAATATTTATATAATAGTACTTTTTTAAGGTTCACACCGTTACTATAAAGATATACTGTTTTCCACTCCATGACAACTAATGCAATAAAAACAGAAGCAAATCGAAGAAACGACTCCAGAGAGTTTTTGACTTTGAAGGCTTATGGCTACCACCTTGTCCTAAAAGACCACAACCACTGCAGACAAAGAAACAGGCTTTTCTTTTTTTTCCTCTCTTTTTAAAGAGGGAAACAAGATCAAACACAGTCATCTGTGACGAGAAAAATGGAGGAATACATCAAAAAGTCAATGCCTCTCCCCAACCAGGACAGTAGCTCAGCTTTCGCAGTGTTTCCTGGTCCACCGAGGGAAAGAGAGAGAAAGAGAGATACAGACAGGGAAGAGGGATACAGACAGGAGAGAGAGAGAGAAAGGGAAGGAAAAAGAGAGACGGACACGTAGACGGACAAAGTTTATGCACGTTGTGTTGATGATCCACGAGAAAAACAAGAAAAAGAGAGGCAGAAAGAGGAAAGCAGGGGAGATGAATGAGCTGGAGAGGGGGATCGGAGGGATAGAGGTAGCTATGAGAGGGGACGGAGGGACAAAATCAGGAAGCGGGTTGGATGAGGAGGGGAGAAACAGATGGGAACGGGAAAAACGAGGTCCGATATGAAGCAAATTCTTGAGCATTCGTTCTGATATCAATCCCAATCTGGTTCAAGTATCTCCCACGGATGTCGCCACCCAGAGTCTGTCTGCCGATGTGACGGTGCGGTGATGAGACCGGATACTTAAAAAACTGTAAAAAAAAGATGGGAACAAAAGGTGGCAGAAGATTGGGAGAAGACGTGTGGAGGGACAAGGCATCGGGGAGAGAGAGAGAGAGAGAGAGAGAAGATAGAGAAGATCAGTCACGGTGAGTCAAACAGGAAGGGGGGATGAGAGTGGAATGACCTGGGAAAATAAAGACGGAGGGAAGGAGACAGCCGGGTGAGGGGGGGGAGCTGGGCGAGAAATTCTTAAAAACACCACGGAGTGTTATACAGCGGTAGTGCCGGTGGGGAATTGTGTGTATTTTCTTGCTTGATTTGTCATAGTGAGAAGATTTCGTCGTCATCTTCGTCTTAATCATCATCTTCTTCGTCTTCTCTCCTAAGCCTGGGTTGCGTGGGGGAGATAAGTCGTTGCTTTTCAGTGTTGCAAAAAGGACTACAGGAGGTTTCAGCAGAATCTACAGGCCTGGTGGGAGAGGAGAGGAGGAGAGAGGGCGACAGAGGAGAGGAGAGACAGAAAGGAGGAAAAGACGGGAGATGCAGTCAAGGTCATCACTGAGACAGATCAATTTGCAATCAATTACTCAGGACAGGTGATGGTATCACGTCATTAATGATTCAGTAAGGACAGAACAGAGAAGTTATAATCGGGCACCCTTGGTCCACCTTTAGACAATAGCAACTAAGTAATTGGCTTTAATGCGAAAGTCCACCCTGAAACTGAGTCAGCAGGTACTATTCCAAGATCGCAGACAGCTCGATCAATACGGGCGAACGCGAGCGACTCTCTCCCGAAGTTGGAAAACAGAAAAGTAAGACTCTGATTTATCATGTCATCACGAGACACTTGCTGGAGCCGCTGAAGATGAATTGGGTGCTGACGTCGTGTCCCGGTAGAAAATGTAAAATTCACTTCAGAACGAGTTCAGCTCAGGGTAGCGTGAACAGCTCTGAGGCAAAAAGCATGCCTGAAATGCTACAGGGAGGATATCCTGGACTTTTTTTTTTCGGTATTCCCCAAAACAGCCAGTCAGTGGGACATCTTCAAGATTAATATCAATTCAATTCGCAGCGTCATGTCTTTAGGAGACACTAAGAGGTCGACAACATGTGACAGTTTGTCTCATCAGCCTGCTGGAATTGCTTACGAGTAGGTACACCATTTGATATAACAGCGACACACTCTGTCACATAAACTGGCTCTCTCTCTCTCTCTCACACACACACACACAAACACACACACACACACGACAATATGAAATGTGAGAGTTTATTGATTGCCTGTCTGCCAGCCATCTCCTGCTAGTCTGCTCCCTGTTTCTGACATATTTGGAGAAGGCTGAGCATTTTACAGTAACCCTGCTCCCTCTCGCTCACCACTCCTCTCTCCCCTCTCTCTCTTTCTGTCTCTATTTTCCGGAGTGTCACAGCAGACTGGCTCGTAATATGTCCCGAGCCAGAGTTTGAACCAAGGCCAGAGCTGCACAACAAAGTCTAGCACAGGTCAGATTGGAGCTTGGCGTCCTCCGATATGAGGTTTAATTCAAAGACTAAGTACAATTATGCTGCACTTTGGGTTTCTATTGTGTCCCAAGTCCACATCTACATGGATACAGATTCTTTTTTTTTTTTTATTGGATAGTCACAGTGGAGAGGCCACTGCGGCTGAGCCATAGTATTACATGGTACGTGCTCTGCAGCCATCGGGGCACTGCGGACACATATTCTGAAAAACCTGTGAAAACTGTATTTCTCCATTTTCAGGGGGAAAAAAATCTGTCCACGCGAGCGGCCGAATTTCTCAAAATATGCTATGAGCAAATACTATAAGCTGAGGTATGACTGGAGCAGTTTGTCGACAAGTATGGATAAAACATCCAAAACTGTGAGGAAAACACGGCCAGATGAAGAAAAGCAAGCCTTAATGAAAACTGCATGTGTGTGAGGTCAGTCTCCACTCTGAGGATGTGCAAAAAATAGCAGAGTCACAGTGGAGACATCAGTGTTATCAAGCTTTTGCTTTCACTGCCCATAAAGCAAAAGGAAAATGGTGTTGAAAAAAAAAAAAAAAAAAAAAAAAGGTGTTGACTGAAAAGGCCATTTTCCCGTGAGCATGGTGTCCTCGAATTGGGCCCAGAGAGCCTTCGCTGCATGTCATCCCCTCTCTCTGCCCCGTCTTTCCTGTCTCTCTCCTCGGTGACTGTCTCATAAAGCAGACATGCCCCCAAAAATAATATTTACCAACCAGTTGTTTTCAGAAAAAACTCTATTCTGTGTACCAGTTTATGAGCAAAACCATCAAACCATTCAATGGATTTCGAGGTTCGTATCTGCAGACGTTTCAGCGGCTGCACAGCTTTGTGAGGCCGCCCGGTATGAACTGCTCACAAACGGTACGAGAAAAGTGAACGTGTGCTTCTGGATTTTTAAATTGATTGCATTTCAAAGGAGATGTGAGCACTTCAGTGCATTCACCGCGTACCTCCCCGCCGCACGTGCGGTCAATGAGAGGCAAATTCAGACCGGCCAGTCGTGTAAGACGCTTCATTCGTCTCTGGCTGGGTGCCATCAAACTTCATCACAGTGGAGCTCGTTCTCCGCGTTCACGTATGCAGTGAATTCGATTGGAAAGAAAGTAAATGTTGTATCACGGCGTAATTTTAACTCTAGTTATCAATCTTCACACCGCAGCTTCAGTACTTCACACAACTCCCATAATCCTCTTTGTGGGTGCAAATAAAGCTCACAGGATGCAACAGGAGAACGCATTTTCAGATTTTGTCACCGACTGCTTTACCTTCGCTGCTGTGATAGGGTGATGTGTTGTGTCCAGGGGCGCCGTACATGGGGGAAAAATTAGGACAATTCCAAGGGCCCTTGCCTGACAGGGGCCCCAAAAAATAGGTAAAAACGAATATAAAATTTTTAAACCATCATTTAAATATATATATATATATATATATATATATATATATATTTATTTATTTATTTATTTATTTATTTATTTTTTTTCATGGGGCCCAAAATTCCTGGCGGTGCCCCTGGTTGTGTCTGTAAAGATTTTATACTTCTGCATCCAAATGCTGCTGTGGCTGCACTGTGGCTCCTCCTGCTGAAGCTAACATGCACCTTTCCCAAATATGTACCAGCACACGGGGTGCTGCAAGACCGCAAGATCCGTGAATGATTTCTACAAACGATTTCTGCCGGCTGTCGTCTCTCTCTTCAACCGGCTAGAACTGAGGAGGTTGGCAAGGATGTGCTAATCTTCCCCTTTCATTCCCAATTCATGCAAAACTGCAAGATGCCACTGCATTCATGGAGAATATCCCAAGACATTTTGGACACCACCAGTGTGTCCGAGCAAGTTTCTGTAATGTTAATGTAAACATAATTGCTTCCATTTTTATTTGTAGAGCAGAGTTAATACAGTCTAGACACTCTCACAGCTCAAAGTGCATACACACTCTCCAACACATAAATGCTCCCACCGGTGTAGGCCACTTTGAAAACACTACGGCTGCAGACTTCAGCGCAGAGGAATAATCTCTTAATCTAATCCTTAATCTAGTCCTTAATCTAATGTTAAAACCTGCTGTTCCATCAGAGGGTTCATCACTACAAATGCAAACTACGTGGCTGAGCTTTCTTCAGACTTTTATTTTAAGTTCTCGTGGAGATCCAGAGGTTTCAAAAGACTCCAAATATCCCCCGCTGAATTACAGGGAAATGTGTATAAAAATGATGCACGAGACATCGGGATATTTTCTGTTTGATGTAATGCTGCAGCCATGAAACAATCACATCTTTGATTTGAATATTTCACTCAGCGTAAGTGTGATGTAGCTTCAGTGAAGCGTTGCCACCAGCAGATACAGAATATGCATGTGTCATTACCATACAATACAGATTTTTTTTTTTTCTTAACAAACTTTGAAGCCACTTCAGGGGGAATTTGAGGAATTCACATTTCAAAGGGGGTAGCTAGCAAGCCAAACACCCCAAAATGTTGGCATTCTCCATACAGAATTAATTAAGCAGCGAGAGCCAGAGAGCATGAGCGCACATTCAAATAGTCAAAATGAATTTGCATGTGTTTGTCATCTCTATGTCATAAAATTACCATAGGACGGTACACATCCATGCTTGTCTATACATATCCATTGACAATTACACATTTATGGTATACAAAATTATACTTTTAGGAAATAAAGGTTGCACCTCTTTGCATGCTGTGTTCAATACGAGTTTAAGTGAACGCTCCTAACAACTCACATGAGGTTACGGCTTCACAACTGCACTGTTCGTCAGACTGTGGGCTTCATTAGTACACTGTGGATGTAAAATTTGAGTAAACAGATACAGTGAGGGAAAGATCAGGTGTACTGTGAGGATCCTGCCTTACTTAACAGGCTTAACTTTAAGCCTTGCCTTTTACCGCTAATCTAGCGAAATGCATGCTGCAAAATGTAGTGTAAAACAAGCAATTTGGAGGTGGTAATTTGTCATAGCCTGTGTTTGTTTCTAAAAGGGTTTTACTGCTGCATTGTGCTCCTCGGGTTTCTTTTTTGTGGAGCGCATGAGTGGGTCGCTCTGGTGCTCCCGCTGCTGTGGTCACAGCTCCGTTGTACCTTGTTTAGCGCGTTGGCAGTCAATGTCAGACTAACTCATCATGCGCTTCGACTTTTGACATGCCAATATGTCTTTCTGTCTGTTTTTTTTTTTTTTTCGGTCCCCATCCTCTCCATATTTCTGCCCCCCCTTCTCGCTCTCTCTCTCTCTCCCTCTCTCTCTCTCTCTCTCTCTCTCTCTTTCCCCCTCCACCACTGTGTCCTCCAAATAAGATTAGGGAGCAGTCTTGAGGAATGCGAACTATAATTTTGCCAGACATACTGAAATGAATTGGCCTGTACACTTCAAAAAATTCAGAAGCGATCGAAGCGTGCCTGATTTGATGGGGAGGGGGGACGTGGATGTAATGGGGGAGGGAGGGAGGTATTGATTTTTTTTTTTTTTTTTTTTTTTTTTTTTTTACCCCCACTGTTGTTTTTCTTCCAGTGGCCCTTTTTTCATAATGCTCCGGCCTAAGTGTTCCCCCCCAAAAAAAGGAAATAAAAGTTGAGAAGCACTCGAAGGCACTTGAGTCCTCAGATATTGGTTTGTGCAAATCTAATGAGACTGTGGCAGCCCTGTTTCACCTCGCACGAGGAACTGGATATATAAGAGGCAATTCTATCCCTCTGGCTAAAGAGTCAAGGCCCTGACATGAAAATACATTGCCGAATCAATTCACCTCAGCTCTCTCCCAGACACAGAGTATGAACTCATAGGTCAGGAGCAGATGAAAAGACAGAATTAGAGAGCGAGAAGGAGGGGAGAGAGAGAGAGAGCGGCGGAGTATAATCACCATCCTTGGGGTCGGCTGGGTGTAAATATGGCATTGAGTCATTTTCTGTTGTGGCTCGCGGAATTACTCACAACACCGCCACGTGCTCTGCTCCTATAAATAAAAGCACGTTTCACAATGCCGCGTTTCTGTCGGATGTTTTTGTTTTATTTGTTGTGGTTGATGTTTCGTGGAACCCCCTCCCCTTCAAACACAGACACGCACAGACAAGCCTGTAAATACACATGCATCACCCTTGGCATATGTTGTCACATCTAACAACGGCAGAGAAAAGTGACTTCCTGTAAACGCAATAGTCTCCGCCACCCACCTCTTTCATCACGGCATCAAAAAACGGCTCCGACAAACGATACCCACCTTTCGCGCCAAAAAAAAACAAACCCATCTCCATTTTTTTGAGAGATTCTTGTTGGAATCTCTTCTTCACCGTACAGCATAAGAACAACCTAACACAGAGGTATCACAGAGATTCAGTGATGCCGACTTATCTTTGCGGTTTCCACTTATTGGAAGTCTCCCTGGGTAAGAGTGTCAGCTTAACGTGTAAAATGCAGATTTAACAAGCAGCTGGAGGCAGAGGAGAATCAAGTGGGACATTACAGGGGAACAGTAAAGCTTCTCCAGCCTTTCTAATTGCTGAGAGGAGAGGCAGTGACAGTTGATTAGCCCAGGTGTGTCACGGCTGTTAGATGAAAACAGCGGCATTACAGCATGAAGAAGAGGAAGGAAGGGATCCGGCTGGGTAAAGTGCATTTCATACGTCCGTCAAAATAGCCTCCCTGCATGTATACGGACGCAATTTGACGCCTATTTGGGGTTGAAAAGGTTCTCCACAAAGGTGTTGCACGCCGACCCGAGAATCTAAACTCTAATCACAGCGGGACACCCGAGCACCGCAATTCAATTACAAGCGCGTCGAAATACGAAAACCTTTAAATGAAAGTGCCGCTGCCTTCTTTACATTCATGCTTTACGTCACATTTACATGACGCTCGACAATGCAACGCACTTAAAAATTGCAATTCAGCTGCAACTGCAATTTGTGCAACAATTCAAAACATTTGAGGGCATGACATCACTGGTAATGAGCTTTAAAGGACCATACGCTGATTCTGAATGTGGGATTCTGGTCCATTTACTACACTTTACCCACAATGCACATCGCAGCAAACCGTTTTCCAAATCATGCACGGCTGGTAAAAGATGTCAAAACATATAATCAGAATCCCTCTTTTATCAAATATGATTTTTTTGGTATAAACACCGACCCTTACAATGTTCTGTTGACAAAGCTGTCGCCATTCATAAAGTATCGATGAACCGTGCATGAACTATAACTCTGTAGACATTTCCCTGGGGACTGTTTCGTGGCAAACAGACCGTTTCATTCGGCCCAATTTTGTCTGATTCAAGTCATCAAAAGACAACAATACTGCTGCTTTCAGGAAAATTAAGATGGACAACTTTATTACAGTGATGGAAAACCAGCGTGAAGAAAGTTTGACGTTTCTATCAGAGACAATAGAGTTCAAAAATATGACTGCTTGCTTTAGGAAAAGATTAATAGAAACGTGAAGTACATACAGTACCTTTTGTAGATATTACACTAAACATGCTAAGTCACTCCTATGATCCTTAAACTAGAATTTAATGTTGAATTAAATAATCATATTAGTATTTGTAAGTGAACACAATGAGTTAATAATGAGTTTAGTTAAAAGTTTAAAATTGATTCATAAGTAAAGATTGCTATTGCTGGCCTGGTGCATCATGTTCTATCATTAAATAAAGTAAATGCATGTATATGTAGGCCTATAATTTATGCTATATTACTGTACAGTCTGGATTGTTTGTTGATCACTATCAAATAAGGCTTGAAAGCTACATAATTTATCAATGAGTATTAAATTCCTGCATTGCACTGTGCAATTTATTAGCACATTTTACTGTAAATATATTTGTACATTGTTTGCTTTATCCTTTTTTTCTGTAAATTCATAAATGTTATTTGCTTGATTGTTCACACATCATGACACATTTCTCTGTATAAACACAGGAAGACGTGGCTCTTTCCCAAAATAAATGTGTGATGGACTGATTTACTTAAAGGAATATTCCAACGTTTTGGGCAAAATATCATTTTTTTCAACTTACCCAGATTGAGACAAGATGTTCGATACCATTTTCACATCTGTACATCCAGTTGTTTGGTTCCTGTGGGTTGCATTCCCTATTAGCTCAGCATAAAGACTGGTCTGGATGTCCAGATGTGAAAATGGATAATGGCTGTATTCACATGGGAGCTGTATTTGATTTACATCGTGCGTATCGGAAACCCGAGCCAGTGGACAGTGAATCAGGTGTAAATGAAGCAAACTTACCCAGACTTTTGACAAATAAATAAATAATTAAATAAAATATGCAGCCAAATCATCTGTCAGGGATGAGAAAAGGTTGAAGCCTAATAACCAAAAAGTCCGAGTCAAAGTGTAGCCTTTGAAGGGAACCTGTGTGCTGACTGATACCAGCAGCCAACCAGCAGCCAGCAACTTCATACCGATCATGCCCCTCTTCTCTGATGGAAACAACTGGCTCATAAATGTTTATAGACTATTATTTGTTGCAAAGTCACTTTAGAGGCTACAAAAACCTGTTTCACAGATGTTTAATGAATGTGCCAAAAAACTACTTATAATACATGAGTATAAACTTGAGTATACTCCAGTGCAACAATTTTATGGTGGAAAAAACAACTTATAATGGATTTAAGCATTACTTTTTAGTGATCAATGAACACTTCACACATCATTTGCACAAATATGGTTACTTTATGGGTTCCTAAATATTGGTGCATGAATTTAACCACATATTTTAACATTAGGTAATGATGTCAAATGCTACCCACAGTCTTGTTCACTTATTAATCAGATTCAAAGTTTAATGATGTACTGCTCAGTTACAAGTTTAAAATATGGAGTAACTTGTTGCTAATTCATCAGTGGCACATATTTTGTTA
Organism: Myripristis murdjan; assembly: GCF_902150065.1. NCBI lineage: Eukaryota > Metazoa > Chordata > Actinopteri > Holocentriformes > Holocentridae > Myripristis > Myripristis murdjan. The sequence goes on from NC_043985.1 coordinate 29,176,223, forward strand.
ATGCTTATTAACTTTCATAGCCCATTGTCTTACGGACTTATATAAATCTCAGTTCAAAAGCCTTGCAAAGCCTGATCTGAGGCCAGATTCAGCCCACTACCATACAAATCACCCTCCAACATGAGGTCCCTTCAAAGGCAGCTGTGAAAAAGCCATATTTTTACTGGAGTAAATAAGCCCCTAAACACCCCGCCTCACTAGCTGGAGGGGGATTAGTGTAGAGCTCGAGACGGAAGGGGAAAAGTGGCTGTCAGAGCGGAGCGAGGGATCAGAGAGAAGGAATAGTGTGGACTAAAACCCGGGAGGATGGAGGTAAATTAGTGGCATGTGGGCCGGGAGTTGTTTGTTGTGTTTAATGGTAAATACTTTGTTTTACTCCACCTTCTCATTCTCTCTCTCTCTCTCACACACACACACTCTTGGCATCTCATTATGACTCCGGCTGCAATGAAAAGGAAACAGAGAGAGGCAGTTTTTTTTTTTTTTTTTTTTTTTTTTTTATGGCAGCGCATTACAACTATGGGCAAATCTATAGCTGTAACCCATAATCCTGCATGGAGAATATTGCAGCATGCAGTTTGAGCTTGTAGACCTTCCAAAATTGAGCATATGCAGGGTAAATTAGTGTAGTGCTGGATGTAATGGCTACAGCATTTTAGTGTGTGTGTGTGTGTGTGAGTGTGTGTGTATGTGAGCAAGAGAATGAGCGGAAACGGTGGTGAGAGTGTCAGCATCCGATCACACATGCATTTTCATTTTATCACCTCTTTTCACACATCTCTCGTGTAAGCCAAATACGCACAGCCACTTGTGGGTAAAAAATGTTACAGTAATCTCCAAAGGCCAGAGATGCCCATAGCACTTACATGCAAAAAATACCCACTATTTACATGGTGTCCATCTGGACTTACTGACTGGCTCAAACCAATAATATATATATATAAAAAAACACACTTTACTCCTTCAATTTTACTTGGAGTAATACTGAGGCTGCTGCAGAGAGATAGTGCATGTAATGTACAGGATTGCAGGGCAGATCAGTTCCCATCTGCACTGATAGGGGGCAGTGTGGTCATCTCTGAGCCGGTCTGCCACCTGTAACTGCTGTTACAATCTTAAACTGAGCAATCGTCTTGCAGTTACCTTTAAAAAAAAAAAAAAAAAAAAAAAAAATAGGCTTGTCTGTTTGTGTTTGCGTGCATGCAGGCTTTTGCAGCCACAGCAGTGTGATAAAACACAGGAATTGTTTCCTGGTTTATCCTAATCTGCATTTGTGTATGAGTTGAGTAAGCATATGTGTTTATGTGTGTGTGTGTGTGCGTGCATGTGTGTGCGTGTGTGTGTGTGTGGGTGGGTGCATGTGTGTGGGTGTGCATGGCACTTTGATCACAAAAGAAAGGCTTACAATGGATGGGGTGTGAAAGTAGGCCCTTGCAAAGCCCTAGGATTTAGCTGCCGATCCTGCAACAGCAAACAAAGGTCTGGTAAGCATTAGAAGATGTATGCTGGCACTCTACACACACATACACACACACTCGCATCGTCCCCCACTCTCTCTGTCCTGCAGGCTTACATACATTATTTAAGGGACTGAAAAGCAACCCCACTGGAGCGTTCCCTGGTTGAGAGACGGGAAAGAGAGCCGGTGAGGTTATGGATCTACTTTTGGCAGCGTTGCTTGGCTGAGCCGTGTTAAAGTTGGGTTTATACTTCATGAGACAAATGTCATCAGACATCTGATATCCCTGGCCATTCATACTCATCGGTATGCTGGTGAGAGTCCTGTATAAGATGTGATATGTGTGACACCTGAGCCACAAAAAACTCATGATACTCCTCTAATCTTTACCTTAACCTCAGCACATCTGTTTCCTAACCTTGACCATCTATCATCCACAATAACAATCTGAACCTCTCAGTGGCAAAAACACGCCACTGTGTGATTATCCTGCAGCCTGTAACGCAGCTGCCGGCTGGAGCCATCGAGCTCAGTGCTGGACCGCTTCCAAAAATGTTTGTCCCTTTCAGTTATTTGGACCCCAAAAGGTGAAAAATACTGGAATGATCCCATAACCCTTTCAAAACACATGTCTGTCTTTGTGAGGAGGGTGAGGTGGGTGTCCTCCAGTCTTTCTGACATGTGGTCCACATGGTCTGCATAGGGAGTGGCTTGGGATCAACTAGGCTACTTTTACCCTGCAGCAAATCGTCATCGTCCCCTCACTTCACCATTTCGGGATGGATGAGGTGTTGCACAAATGGAGGCTTTAAGACGTTTTTTAGGAGCTTTACAATCTGCTCTACTTGAATCTCACCGGCGAGCGCATTTCTTCTGCCATCCTTTCCTTAAAATAGTTGACTACAAATAAAACAAGACTACAATTACCAAAAATACAAAAAAAAAAAAAAAAAATACAAAAAAAAAAGATGTAGAATGCTCCGTGGCACTCTCTTGCAAGAGGTTAAATTTTACATCAAAACAACAGAATATGAGACACATGCTGCTTTTCTTGAGGTTAATTTATACATCAGCATTGTAGTGCTCTATGCTGGTGTGAGCATCTATAATTCTGTGTTAACGTGCACGCTGAGCAGGTCACTGAAACTCTGCACTAGTGAAGCCCAGATAAACACCGGGGGAATACCGTCTACATTCTCTGAAACAAGAGGGCTCACACTCAGCCACACCGGCGGAGCCCAAGGCGACGTTTCGGGACATTTCACATCATGAATTCATGACATCTTGCAGTCTGCATGATTCGGGAATGAGCTGGCAACATCAGAGCAGATTTGCAATCGTCCTCACTTCCAGATGGTTGAATAAAGACGACAAGCGGCATCATGGTGTCTTCTCTCTCGGCAGAAATCAACTCGCACGACACGGAAGCAGCACAAAGAGGTCTAGCGGACCAATCGCATCACATTTCTTGACTTGCACATAAGCCGAGGAACCTACACTGCAAAAAGTCAAAATCTTACCAAGATTATTTGTCTTATTTCAATTAAAAATGTCTTATTTCTAGTCAAAATATCTCATTACACTTAAAATAAGACATGATCAGCTCAGAAATTACTTGTCTTTAGACAATTTTCACTTGTTTCAAGTGAAAATCTACTTGAAACAAGTGAAAATTAGCTTGAAACAAGATACAAATTTTGCCAATGGAACCAGCAAATTTTTACTTGTGACACAAGTGAACAAGTAAAAATTTGCTGAAACAAGTGAAAATTGTCTAAAGACAAGTTATTTCTGAGCTGATCATGTCTTATTTTAAGTGTAATGAGATATTTTGACTAGAAATAAGACATTTTTGACTTGAAATAAGACAAATAATCTTGGTAAGATTTTGACTTTTTGCAGTGTACAACTTGAATATGCCATCGTTTTGGTGCCGAAGTGTAAATTGACCTTTAAAAGGTTACAGGAAGAATTTAAAGGAGCTGGAGGAGAAGTTGGAGAGGTCGCTGAATGAACGCCCACACCTCATTTGAGAGCTGTTGGCTTCACAGCATGTAGGCTACACACACACACACACACATACACACACACACACACACACACAAACACACATGCACACACACATACTGTACATGCAGAGTGAAAAAAAATGGCCACCCATGCATTTTCCATTTCAGCTTATGACTAATCAAGGCTGGAGCCCAACCCGGCATGCAATGAGCGGAGGGCAAGGAAACACCGATTACACACACACACACACACATGCATTCACACGTATGGGTGATTTGAAGTAATCAATTCACCTAACTTGAATGTCTTTGGATTGTGTGGGGAGATCTATGCGAATGCCAAAAAAACCAAATGAAATCATATTTTTCTCAGAACAACTGAAATTTTTACCTCCCACTTGCATGAGATGCTTCCCATTTCTCCCAATGAAAATCAACGGGATTCAAAACGGCTTTTGACTCAAGAGTCGTTTTCTGCGGCGTGTTTGTGTTTGTCGAAAATTCTTGAGAATCACTTCACTTGTTTTAAGAAAACGTTTTGAGATTGAATGTGGAACTAAATGACTTAAGAGGAGCGATTTTTTTTTTTTTTTTTTTTGCCTTGCAGACAAACAAAATCTGTCTGCCTCTGTCCTCACACAGAGAGATGCATCAACACACAAAACAAACTCACAAATTCACTCACTGAGCGCTCTCATGGTTCTTGTCTCTCTCTGCATAACAAAACCCCTCAGAGAGAAGAAAGAGAGATGGAGAGGAGGAGATGAGAGAGAGAGAGAGAGAGAGATGAGGCAGGGAGGGAGCATACAGACAGAAAGAATAATAAGACATGAGCAAACAGAGAGACGGGAAGAGAAACTGAGGAAGAAAAGTCAATCACGGAGACTTTTTCTTTTCTTTTTTTAATGAAACATGACAGAAAAATGCAATTTAAAAACACAAAAAAACACCGAAAGGTCACCACATTCCCCACCCAAAAGAAGAAAGAGAAAGAGAGACAGATAAAGAGGAGAAAGAAAAAAAAAAAAACAACTTACAAGTGCCAAGCATGCATATGCCTGTAAGCCAGCAGCGAAAACAGAACAAAACAGCACCGTCTAATCTCGGTGCTTTTCTTCTCCCCTCCTGTTCCATCCTTCCCCTCCAGCTCTATCCATTTTTCTTCCCCCCCCCTCATCTCTCTCCTGCGGGGTCAGAGTTCAGCCGCGAGATAAGGGAATTGAAACAGGATCTTCTCTCTCTCTCTGTCAGACTATCTGACTATACACTGCAGTGATCAGTCCCCTCTATCTGTCCCCCAGCACAGGTCTCTGTGATGAGCTCTGGCAGGAGTCATCTCTCTGGGCGTCTGGGCATGTGTGTGTGTGTAGGTGTGTGTTTCCGTGTGTGTAGGTGTGTGTGCGCGGCGCTGTTCTGCTTCTGATTTGGAGAAACCTCTGTGGCCCAGGTCTAATACTCTCAGAGACTCCCACTAGAGACCGACACACACACACACACAAACACAAAGGCGCACACTCAAAGATGCACTCACGGATCCATGCACACACACACACACATGCACTCACACACACACAGCGTTTCTCTTCGGTCCCTTTCACTCCATTTCCCTCCTTGTTTCCCCGCTTTCTCCGTAACATCCAACATCCCCCCCCCCTCCCAGGGTGACATTGTTCATTGTTTAGCCCGCTACAACCACACAAACATCCTTCAGCTTACAGTCAAGTCCGACCGAATGAATGGATCTGCGCCGAGCCGCAGGGCCAGACAGCCAAAGAATCCGTCATCCGCAGCAGCTATTTGGCTAATGAACACCGCGGCCTATCAGTGCGCACTTTACAGTCGCATAATGAATGCCATCGTCGTTCGGGGGGGAAAAAAAGGACATCCGGGAAGAAGAATCTTGTCATGTCATCTTGGCACGCCGACCAATTAACATGTTTTCTGGCTGAGGCCATTGGTGGCTGCTTCCACGGCGACCAACATAACAGAGCACAATGCCTCGGAAAGAGCGAGCCGGAAAAGTCCTCGGAAAAAAGGCTCGGCTGCTCGGCGACGCGGCGCTCTGGCATGGCCGGCGATGGCGGTGCACCTCATTCAGAGACTGCTTTAACATCGGTTTTAATGTTTTAATTGTAATATTATGGTATAAAAACGATTACTACATAGCGATGTTATTGTGTAGCCTAAAATGTGCGGTGTGGTTGAAAATCCAAAAGTAGCCATGAAGCAAAACCAGCGTGAGAAACACCATCGTGTCTTTCACAAATCGGCGTTTTCTCACACAATCACGACCTTTTCTTTTCAAAACATCTGGCTAGTGACAGTCACAAGAAGGCACGACTGAAAATACGTCCCTGTCAACCCCGAAGTGTAAAATTGTCGATTTAACCCTTTATGTTTATTTCACCGCCATCTCCAAATGACAAACCAGTGTTTAATTAGTGAGTGCATTAGTGCTCTTTCTTTATTCTGTTCTGCACAAAAAAATACAATTTTTTATTTCAAAAGTAAAACAATAATCATTGCTATTTTTGACTTAATGAATTTGCATTTGTTCACCATTTGTTGATTCCGAATGCTAAAAAAAAAAAAAAAAAAGGCTGGTGAAAATGCGCACATCTACATTTTGCTGGTTTTAAAATCTGACCCAGTTGAATTTGCATTTGAATAGTCCAGTCATATTACATCACCGATGGAGTGCAGTACAGTGCTGCTACACGTTTACCCCTTTTCCACCTCAGGAGCACAGGAACCACAAACTCGTTCCCCGGCGGAGGAATCAGGTTTTCATGTTTGGTTTGAGATCCAGACCTGCAAACGAGGCAGCACTCCCAGAGCTTTGTAAGAGTGGAGTTTTAACGCTCAACATCCCTAGATAAATGTAGGACACAAGCAGGGCCAAAGTGTCAACAGTGGACTTTTTAAAAACACAAGCAAAAATGTATTATTTAAAGATCGTTTCAATCAAGAGATCGCTCTGCTGGTAACTGAGAGAAAAACACACCGTTTGTCTCCATTTGCAGCTGCACGCCGTGTCAGAGCTGATTTACATTACCCATTGATCTCCAATTCTTTTACAAGCGTCCTCAATCTCATATTCGACCTCTGCACATCTCTTTCCCAAAACCAACAGCAACATCACAAAAGCGCAATAGTAAAAAAAATCCTGAGCACGATGGCGACTTTGAAATTTTCCATATTTTTGCAGAGCGGCTGCACACTTCCTCCATAATTGTGTAAAGTTTGCTCTTCTTGGAAACGCAAACACTCAAAAACTTAGGGTACTCGCTTCTGAACCTTTGCAAACCTTCTTTCAAAAGCAAAACTCGTCTCTGTAACTCTTTGTTGGAAAAGCGACGATAGTTAATCCTTGACTTTGTGCCCTAAACTTCATGTCAAGGTGGAAAACAAGTCGCAGGAAACCGCGAGCCGCAGCGGGACAGTCACAGGTCGCCAAGTTCATCAAGGTGCCGAGTCAGACAGATCTCTTCCATCGAGAACGCACAAGTCGTCTCGGTGTGAATGAGCCTCTCCAGAAAGATATGCATCAACAGACAGATTGATCCAGAAGATCGATGGGTCACGCTAGATGTTGTGATCCAGAGCCACCGAGAGAAAATGAGAAGATGAGATGCGGAGATAACCGCCTGAAGGTAAAGGATTACGGGGCGGCACGGCTGATTGCTAAATAGAGTGAGATGGAGAGCAAGAGCAACATGGTGGAGGGAGAAATGGCGAGAGGGCTGATGGATGAGCGATTGAAGCCGACAGAATGATTATGCAAGAGAGAGTGATCAACAGAGCTTCTGAGCGAGGGAGTGAAAAGATGGGAGACGTGAGCAAATAAGAGATGAGCAAACAAGAGACCCAGAGAGAGAAATTAAGGAGGACTCTATTTAGGATCCGGTGTTGTTTAATACGACTCCTCTCAACAAAATGTAACTAAAATCACCTGAAAAACTCATGAGCCTCCACAGCCGCCCAAACACGACAGAGCTGCTGTAATAATCAGCTCCTTAGGCGACTCCCGGGCCTGCAGAGTCATCCTGGTTTCTCCAATTAGAAACGCGTCCCGTTGCTTCCTCTCCTCTCTCTTTCCCTTTGTTCTCGTCTCTGTCCGATATTTCCTCCTTGTCTCCATCCTCTCCTTTCTCATCCTTTCTCTTCCCTCCTATTGTGCACCCACTCCTCCCTTTCCTTCGTCCCGCTCCCCACCCACACCCATCCCTCCTGCTGAACATCGCCCAAGGCGCACGGCGAGCCAAGCGATAAACCACCGAGAACAAGCCCAGACAGGAAAAAATGGTCCGGAGGCCCCGAAGTTGAAAATTATTTTTCTTTTCAACAAACTAGCTGTTGGACATCCTCCATTATGTTTGTGTTCTGGATGGAGCAGGCTGAATTATTCATGCTGCTGCTAATGGCTTAAATGAGATATTCAGAGTAAATTCAAGTTGGACTTCCTGCAGAATGCCGTAGACGGGGTGGAGGGAAAAAACAAAAAAAAAGAAAGAGGGAAGAAGAAGAGAAGTGAGCATTTTTAATGTTTGGCTCAAACCAAAACAAAAGATTTTGTTTTGCAGAATCACAGCATGCAAAACATTCTGGTCGCATGCATAAATGCATGGATGTACATTATGCATGTATGTAGACACATCCCATGTAAGAGTAGACACACACACACACACACACACACACACAAGCATGCACACACACTAATGCATATGCAAGTCTCTCATACCCAAAGGAGTGCATAATATTCCGATAAGCGTACAAATATTCAAAGTTGGTCTCCCATCACAAGATAAGTATGAAGGAAAAAATCAGATAAAAAAGAAAAGAAAATGCTGTTCTCTTTTGCTCATTTCAGTAAATTTAATTAGGTGCTCTTTGGATTAAAGGTTGATAAGTTAAAAAAAAAAGTAAAAATAAAAACCACACCAGCATCCCATTGTCTTTATCAGTTTTCAGATAAGGGTCTTTAACAGCCGTTGTGTCTGAACATACACTCACAGTAAGCAACACCGCAAGCAAATACAACACCGCCTCGACGGGGTTCCCACTTCCTCCTCCATGACTTTTCCCACGGCTAACATGTTGGATTTCCATGTTCTTTATACTTGTAACATGAGGCTTTTTTTTTTTCTTGACTAAAATTTCAACTTCAGATTCAGAGCTGCTGCAAGTTTATCATTCAGTTTTAATGCTGCGCTGGGAGTGAAAATAAAGTGAATGATATTCTTAGATTCATCCCAAGAATTCATAATTAAATTCTTGGGATTAGAGTCAGGAGCCCTGCGTCCAGGGGCCGGATTCTCTGAAGGTTCTTACGATAAAACTTCCTCTTAAGATCCATTTTTTTCTTATATTTGGGTTTAAGAAGAATCTTAAGATATTTTTGAATTCACGAACAAAATATCTTAAGAATCCAAACAAAACATCTTAAGAATGCTCGCAACTTTATTCTTATGCTTTTTCTTAAGAATAAATGGGATTCTTGAAATAAATTATCTTACTATTTTTCTTGAATAGTATTGTAACTTTAAGACAAGTAAAGGTCGTCTTAATTAACCACATGCTGTGTGAAGGTAAGCTATTTTTCAAACATCAAACACCAAATTTGATTATATAACATAGATTAATGTAGTAATACCTTAATAATTTTACATTGTATAAGTTAACATAGAGATAATCATTATCTAAACTGTAATTCAGCCTAATATCTAAGCCAGTATTTAGACACATATCAGCTATTGTTTCTGAGTCTATTTGAGGACATTTTGTTTAGCCACCAATCACCGCTCAAGTGTCAATTCTATTTAGATTCCATTAACTAATAGGTTAGTAATATCGTCGCTGTCCAATACAAAGTATGTATCTCAATTTTTGAGAAAACACTTTTACAACATCAAATCAAAGTTGAGACTGGTACTTTAGTTGCCAGTCGCTCGCGCTTGTGCCCGCGAGGCTGTTTGTTTACATAAAGGTAGATAGTTGCGAAGTTCGCAAGTGGAAAAAATCAAGAAGTTCGCAAGATAATGTGTAGTTCTTAAGAAAATAATGGAGAATAGCACTTGAGAACATTCTTATGAACTTCTGTTTTTTTCCTCTAAAAGTAAGAACTTTTTAGAGAATCCGGCCCCAGGTCTCCGTTTGGCTCTGTGTCATGTGTGTGTGTGTGTGTGTGTGTGTTTGTACTTACAGAGTAGGACGAGCAGGAGCGTCGCGAGCAGCACGAGAAGGCTGGCGCGGTGGGAGTGGGCGGAGCTGCACTGCATCTTGTTCTTCTTACAGACGCACACCTGAACTTTGACCTCTGTGTTGTTGGACAGCGGGGGCACCCCCGAGTCGGTGATGAGCAGCGGGAGCTGGTAGTTGGCTTTCTTCAGACTGCGCAAAAGCATGATTTGGGAGTGTGTGGCTGCGGGTGACACACAGAGGAAGAGGGAAGTTAAGTGCATATTGTCCATTTATCTCGCATGAATACTGCATGGACTAAATATACATATTATGACACGGAACTCATGCGCCTCAAGTAAATTGGATGACAGCCCATTCCTGACAACTGAAAAACGACCGAAATTGGCACTACTTAAACTGTGTGAGAGTTGTTGCATTTTGTTGCATCATGCCTACATATTCCTTAAGAGACACACAAGAGAAATGCTGGAGCCACTTCACATCACGCTGCAGCCAAACCCCGCCAAGCTGTGCACCACATTGTATGTGTCTGTCACTGCTGTCGCATTGAAAACTTGTTAACCTGCTAAGACTCTGTTGATTTTTCTTTTTATTATTTATTTGAAATGTTTACATAATGCTTTGGAGTGATCAGGAATTGACTGAGTGCTTAAAGTGTAACTGAGTAAACATCTCAATCTCTCCGTCGTCTTCGGTCTGTCACCTGCTCTGACCTGAAACTGTTTTTATTTTCTTTCAAATAAATGTTCTCAGATGGCGCTGATTTAGATTTTTCTCTCTCGCCTTCAGCCACAAATGTTCCAAGTGTGAAATGCACAATGATTACACTAACAATAAGGTTGCTCAGCATAAGATTTTTTTTTTTTTTTTTTTTGCCTATATGTGTGGCTATGGGGAAGACAGTAAGATTCTGAGGCTCTGACACACAGAAATAAAAATGTTTCTGGTTGGTGCTGACACAAAAGAAAGACTACCGTGAAAAACATCCCTGTTAAAAAATGGTAAAAGCGATGAAGGTGTATCAGCATGTCGTACAGCCCGTGCACTAAAAGACATTACTACTTATGCAATATCACAGTCGAGATCGAGGTCATGAAATGCCTCTTGTCCAGTCAAATCACTAAATGCTGTATCATTTCCTGAGCGAGCTGGTGTAAGTTAATGTTCACTAATGAAGGTTAGCACAATAAAAATGCTTGGTTAAGGTTAGGAAAAGCTTACTGTTAAGGTTAGGGAGCGGTTTGTTGTCATGGTTAAGGTTAGGAAAAGGTCAGGCTTAAGGTTAGGGAGCGGTTTGTTGTCATGGTTAATGTTTAAAAACAAGGTGGTAAACAAATATAAAACTCAGGTATGATTAGTCCGTTTATGAAAAGTATTTAGATCTTTTATTTTTTGTTGTTTTGTTCATGTATGGACTACTAAAATGAGCTGCTTACATGATATGTAAAAAGGGTCGGTAACATAAGCTTAAGCTTCAGCCTACACCTTTTCGGTCAATATAATTTTGTTGTCTCTGTATCCTTTGTTATCTATTGATTTGCATGTGTATACGTACAATTATGACCGAAATAAACTAAACTAAACTAAACTAAACTAGGTTAGGAAAAGGTCAGGGTTAAGGTTATGAAACCCTCTCGCTTGGATTCAAATTCAGGTCAGCTGAGAGAAAGTCGACTGACCCATCCGCCAACGCCACCCCACGGACTTTATCGCTCCCTTAAACGGCTTTTACGTCACAGTGTGGTTATTTACAGGGCCGCTAGAGTTAAAAACATAACTATAGCTGGCGATAAGCTGCTATACAAACACCCTGTTGGGTTGTTTTTTGCTGGAGGACAATCTCAATTTGTCACACAAACAGTGGCGACAGGAAGGTGGAAATCGGTCGCTGCATGTCGTAAAATGCAAAAACGCAGTTGCATATTTATAGACATATACAGTGTACAGACGCAACCCATCCCGGAAGACAGGCAGGTAAACACACACACACACACACACACAGACGAGATGACCACACGGCCAGTCCATTTCTCTGGGAGCGGCTTCCCTCTCCCCTGGCCCTATCTGTCTCTTCCAGCTGTGGTGATTGAGGAGTGTCTGTACCTCCCTCCTCCGCTGTCAGTCACAGCTAATACCTCTGGGCAGGTTTTAGCTCCGCTCTGTCACTCAAACACACACAGACAGCGCTGGCAGTCATGCAACCCCGAATCAATGTCTTGGTTGTCTCTCCGGCTTCCTCCTTGTCTCCTCCCCTCGCTCCTTGTATCATTTCACTCTTTATCCTTATCGTGTGATCTTTACCAGCCTCTGTGGTGACGCTGCTGTGTTCTGCACTCATATCATCATTGAGCGGCAGAATTAGATATTTTACCAACAAGGGGCGGGGAGAACCAAGAACATCACTGCTTAAAAAAAACAACAACAACAAAAAATAATTGCATAGGTGTTTTTTGGCAGTTGCTTAGGCAGCACTGATAAAGTAAAAATCCATCCACGGATATTCTTACACTTCAGCAATTTGCGATGTTCAATTTATTCACGAGTCATTTTCTTATGAAGTGCAGTAATTTTCTTACTAGTACCCACTTTTCCTCGACTTGCCCCGTCTACCTCTACTTCAGGTAGTGATTTCCCATACTTCCCAAAATGCCTTTCGACAGCCTCGCAGAGAATATGCCTCAGTGTTTTGTATTCAGCAGCTGCAGCCGGAGAGAGCGGCAGCTACTGTATGGCATAGCAATAGGAGGAGAGCAACTTCCTCCGGGTGTTCGGATGTAAAATTCCCTGACTTTTCCACGACTTTCCCAGAGTAAAATGGGTTTCCATGACCCGTAGAGACATAACATATCATTGCTGCTTTTGTTTTGTTTGTTTGTTTGTTTTTTTCCTTGACCGAAATTTGAAATTCACTTCAGATTCAGAGGTTTTATTCTGCAGTCAAAATGTGACAATGTGACAAAATCCCACGATAATCCACGATTAATCAACTGAATCTAAACCGTCCTCACTTTAAATCAATTCTTGATAATTTTGCATGATGTAACTTTAAATTCCCGAGCTTTCCTGAATGCAACATGTCTCGTGGCCCCATCGCATTGAAGACAACTGAGGATGCTTTTGGCTGCTGACACCAGTGGCGGAGCTAGACTTTTATCCTTGGGGTGGCCAGAGGGTGGCCAGGGCTATTTCAGGGGGCCCACAGACTATGACAGTGAATATGTTTCTCAAACAATCAATTGCAGTCGAGTCTGTAAATGTTTAAATATTATACAAATACATCTTAAGCACACAGGAGATAAGATTTGTGTATGCAATCTGTGGTTTATTAAGCACACACTATAAACAAAACAATTTGGCACCAATTTTTCCACAATAAATCAATCATCTGGGGGGGCACCTGGGGTGTCCAATCAGATTTCAGGGGAGTCCAGTGCTACCCCGGCCTCCCCTCTGGCTCCGCCCCTGGCTGACCCCAAACCTGACATTTATTTTTGTTATTTAGCTCGATGAAGAATTTCGACTCTTAAACTAAAAATGGCAAAAAAAAAAAAAAGAAAAGAAACAGGTACTCACAGTTGACCCTGGTAACTTTCCATGTCTTTTCCAGGCCGGGCAGTTTACCCAGCTCTATCTTGAAGGGTCCGGCGTTGGGGTGGATGTCCCTGTCCCGCCCGCCGACGATGGCCACGTTCACGTCGTTGGTGTCCTCACACACTCGCGCTACCGCTGGGAACACGTAGGGGGCGTTGTCATTGTAGTCCTCTAGGTGGATGATCAGTGTGCCAGTACCTGTGGCTGGAGGGCTGCCTGAAAACACATACAAATAGACACACACACACACACACACACACACACATTAGAGCGAGATCAAAAGCAGTTTACCATTAACTGAACCAAATTTAGCAGCACTCATTCAGACTGTAACGCAGGCCTTGGTGTTCATCATTGTGTGGATAATGTGAACAGTAATGATGTAAAAAGACCCATAATGCAGTGTGATATTGATGGTTATTCTAAAGCTTATTCCCCCTTTTTTCCTTTTTTTTTCTTCTTCTTCTTCTTCTTCTTCTTTTTTTTTTTTTTTTTTCTCTCTCCTCCAGCCGGCAGCGCCACAACGCTTTTGACTGAAATCTCACACCAAAGCAGCAGCTGAGGCTTTTCATAAACAAACGCCACTGAACTTAATAAGATTCATGGAGTTCTTTTCTCTTGGTCGACCTAATTTAACCTAGAAAAAAAAACAAAACCATGTGTCATTTCAATAGCGTAAGAACATGAATCACGGTGGCTCCTGCTTTGAGAAAGAACATTTTGACTTGGCACAGGGCCGGCGCCTTGTTTGTATGAGATTAGCCCGTATTGAAGGATGCTGGCTAAAAGAGTAGCTTGGCTTTTTCTCTATTACTGCTCTCTGTTTCACTGCGATTAGAGGTTATTAAAAAATCCACACGGCATTCAAAACAGCTCCACGGGTCAGCCGGCAATTAACACCTAAAGACAAGATCTGTAATTGGAAAAATGGTCTCCTCCACCTTTTCAAGGTAGAATATTTGCAGACTTTTTAGGGCAAAGAGGGAAGAAGAAAAAAAAAAAAACAAGTCAAGATAGATGTGCAATAAATGTCAAGTGGTTCTGAAATGAAAAACCCAGTCGGGATTTTTATGGTGCTGTTAAAGAATGCGGGACACAGACTGAGCACGAAATGTTCCCGCCATGAAATGCTGATTAGGTGAAAGTAAACTTTTTAGAGCAAAGATAAAAAAAAATAAAATAAAATAAAATAAAAAAAATAAGACAAACTAATGAGGCAAAATGAGAGTGTGATGTTTTGAAATATCATCAAGGCAGAATGAGCACATCAGACTACAGATAAACTTTTGAGACACACACATAAATTCTCAGCCAGAAGTCATCAACACTGATGATACGGCTTCAGAAGCTTTCAGATGAAACGCCTCTATCTTCAAATATTCTTTCACATGATTTTTTAGGCTTTTTTTTTTTTTTTTTAATCATGTGAAATTGTCTTATTTTCACATATTGAACGCTGTGCATCTTTGAAACAGTAAAAACAGCTGAAGACTATATTTCATTGCGTCTTCATTATGAACCCCGCTCATGGAAAACTCATTTTAAATCCCAAATACCAAATTTACAACACCCCAGTTAGTTCAGAGTATGAATTACAAAAGATTCAGGATCCTTTTAAACAAAATTGAACATGCAAAACATAGACTTACAATGGCAACCCTATCTCCTAAAAAGTACATTACCAAACACATTTCATTTGTTTCTGATGGATCACAAATATATTTCTAATCAACATATCTTGTATATCACGTCAGGCGGCGTTTTAGCCATTTTTCTTACTTGAGCCACCAAAACTATGTGGTTAAGGTTTGGCAAACATCATGTTTTGGCATAACAAAAAAAAAAAAAAAAAAAAAAAAAAAATCCACCAGGTTACTGCAACGTAACATTTGCAAAACATAAACAGCACTATCGCTTCATGATGGGCGAAAAACTCAGGTTGCTCGGGTCAAAGCCGGCCCTGCCATGCCTCCGAGCACGGCCTTGAATTTAAATTAAGTGATTGCAAATGTTCCTGTGATACGCTGCAAACAGCAATACGCTCCTGTGGAAACAGAATTGAGAATGCAGTTTAGTTGTAACGTAAATTTTAGGAGACAGAACGATGGAAACAGCTGTTGGATGCGAGCAAGCGTCTGTATAGAATGAGAATCATTTATGTATTGGCTTGAATTGTAAACCGTGACTGAGATACACTAAATTAATTTTTGTGCAGACTTCTGAAGGATCTTAGAAACCAGTCATAAGATCCCGATGGAGGTTTCTGATCTCTGAACCGTCGTTCTTCATTTGCGTGACCTTTTGATGATGAAGCCCACGGGCGAAAACGCCGTTATGCGTCTGTCTACTGAAGATGAGACCAAAAGATTTTTTTTTTTTTTTCCCAAAGAGTGCTGATTTCCTTTTTGCCTGTATTTGACCGCATGACCTTTTTCTGAAGAGGCAGCGTGAAGCTCCGTCCGTGCTCCGAAAAATCTTTTTGGCAGCTGTTTACGGTGCAGACGGAGGCAAGAATCCAAGTAGCAATATTTTTCTTTTTTCTTTTTTTTTTTTTTTTTTTTTTCACCTGGTAAATGCATTCCTTGTAGTGCAGACGCCCTGAATAGATGGTGAAGATATTGGTTCTCGATGATGATGGAAAAGAACTTCAAATGCACTCACAAGGCCAGACACACATCTATACACTCACTCACACACACACCCCTGATTGCCACCCGCCCACCCAAATGCACCCTGCTGTATTTATCGCTACCAGGCCAAGAGAAAACATGATACACTCTCACAATACCAAAGCAGGCATCGCAGCAATGACAGGAAGTAAAAATACTTCAATGCTGTTAACAACCCGACTTTTGTCTCCTTCTGCAGTCACTCCGACGACAACAACAGCTGTTTCCGTGGGCGTACCGAGAGCAGGAGACACGTCTGCAAACAGCTGTCTGTTCGCCAAAAAGACAAAGGCAGGATTTCTCCCACAAAGTAGACCCTATCCTATTTTCACCTGCAACTGAGAGATTTTTTTTTTCCTTTTTTTTCCAGATTCCACAGAGAAATAGAGAAACAGTATCTACAGCTGATGAGAGTGCTTATTGGATAATCAGCATGATCTGCTTGTTTACTAAGCTTGAAATTCCACTTTAATTTCATACTCGGCTGTAAAAACCATCAGCGGATCGTGATGTGAAAATGCCGCCGCTTACACGCAGAGAAATCGAGTACCATCGCTGCATTATTTTTTTCTTTTTTTTTTTGTCTTTTTTTTCTTTTCTTTGCCATCCTAGAATAATTATGAAATGCCTGGCACGTAGACATCTCAGCAGTCTAAAGCTTTTCTTTTCTCAGTTAAGGAATGAAACAAAACACCAAAGTGGCTTTATATGCATCACTCCGGCTGTGACGGTATCAGGAAAAAAAAAAAAAGAGCACGGATGGAGAAGACCTCTACTGTAGCAAAGGCTGAAAAAAAAAAAAAAAAAAAAAACTGCCTTCAATAGCAAAACAAAAGCAGCCGCTCCGTACGCGTGACCCTTACGGGATGATCTATCAGCACTAGAGACGGGAGCGCTGCAGAGTGGGGCTGAAGTCGGCTCCTCCATCAGCAAAAACATGCAAATTCTCCCCATTTTGCAGCGGGAGAGGCAAAGTCTCTCCCACTTGGCTTGCTCTAAATGAAGCGGTTTGTCTTTCTAAATGAATACTCCCCACACCTAATCGCTGTCGTGCTCCATTCCTCTCCTCTCCCACTCCTTATCTTCATTGCATCACGCCCGTGCGCCATCATCAGCGTTCCTCAGCACCAATGGAGCTTGTCTGCTGGCCTCTGCTTCACACCACTTTGTCACGAAGCCCCGGATTAAACAGGCCGCTGCTTTCTAAAGGATTTGGGTAATTTATGAATCTCTGCATCTATACGTATCCACCTGTCTGCGGGGGCGGGAGGGAGGACATCGATTTAAAAAGAAAAGGGAAGAGAAACTACAGAAAGAAGGGTTTTGGGGAGAAGTGTAACTCTTCTTATCTCAACTCAAGATTTTTTTTTTTTTATGGCATTATAGTACCACAGTACGCCGCAGAGAAATCCCAATCTTAAAAAAAAAAACTTTTCTTTTCTCAAATCCAAACCTGTTTTTCTCAAATCAGATGAACTCATGAGGTGATCTCACCCCATTTTTTTTTTTTTTTACTTGCTTTAAAGGCAGGATGGGTAGGATTTTTAAAAAAGAATAATAATTTAAAAAAAAAAAATAATGCACAGACTCCTACAAAAATAATCCCTCTCACTCATCTATGAGCCACTAGAAGTGTGTGATGGTGTGTGTGTGTCTGCAGAGGGATTTTCTTGTTTTGTTCTTGCTTTCAGCCAATCACAGCGCAGCGCAGTGCCAGATTGATAGCACCACATCCATGGACATTGACATTACATTCTGGGTGGGCGTTTCATTCCGTCGCCATCCTAGGAAACAAAAAACTCACTTTTGGTTGTTCGCTCATCCAGGGAGGGGCGGCCAGTTCTGAATGCTGCGATTACAAACACAAACCCTACTCGCGCCGCCTTTAAGAAACACAGGATTTTAGGACTGAATATGTATTTTTTGCAGAGTTGGTATATTGCCATACACACCATTTACAATCAAACAGCAGCCATAGTGTTTATAGGAGTTCATCACAGAAGTAGATTTTGCATGCCATGGAGAATTAAATGACATATTTCCATTCACAGCCCCAGTCTAAATGTTAGCTCTACGTCCACAGGACAAATGGAGCCATTATTATTAAGTCCCACTATTTAATACATGAAGTGAATGCACCAATAAATTACTGCTGCAGTATTACTCCATGCCCAATAGGAGTAATTATTCGTAAATTCGTCTTATTTATTTATTTTTTTTCCTTTTCAGGCGGCGGTGGCGGCGGCTTGTAGGAATTACTTCTCTATCAGATGATTAAGAGAAACAATTTCACTTTAAAATATACAGCACTCTATACTGAGTATGTGCATAATTAGAAACACTCTTCTAATGATGAGTTGCATCTACCGCCGCACAATCCTTATCTCCGCGCCTTTATTACAGTTAATTTTCCCCACACGAGTGGCCAACCTTGGGTTTTGAAAGGGCCTGTCCATCACTTTGTGCCTGCAAGAGAACTGCAGAGTGATTTTGGAAAAAAAGATTTTGCATCACTCCAATCAAATCAGAGCCATCCAAACATCCTCCTCTTTGCATGGTTGGCACAATTTATGATATCATGTGATATGTGATGAATGCATTAGGAAATCCCTGGCTTTTTTTTGCTGTAATGTTACTGTTTTTCATAGATCTTCACTGTTTAGGGATTAATTTGTGGGTTTTTTTTTTTAAGGTTTCGTGAGCTAACTTTGTTTTTAGGTGACATGCTTTGTGGGTAAATTAGATACCCAGTGTTATATTATTTTCAGAAAAAGAAAAAGGCAGTCAAGAGCTAAAATGAACTCAGACATGAGGGCACATGATTTTGACAAGTTAGTTTCAGAGCATGAATTATTCTAATTAGCGAGCGCGATGTGGTTTGATTGTTTAATTGGCTCCGGCAGTGTCCCACTCCAAAACGGACTCTGTTCAGTCGCAGATGTAAAATATAATTCCTCTTGGTAATAATTTAATTACTTGAACAAATGCTGGAGATGGAGATAATGATGTGATGATGATGATTGACTGGACACTCTTTTGATCTGCTGGAGAAAAGAGAACAGACTCTGTGGGAAACAAGACTGGACACGTTTTCTCTGACTTATGATCAGAGAAGAGCCTAAAATGGGTGTGTGCGCAATCATGTTTACGTGCAATATCATTGCCTCTCATATGTGCAACATGTCTTTTAGGTAAATAACTTCCAGAATATTGACTTTAAAATTAAATAGCCACCTTTTTTTATTGTATTTTGAAAGTTTATATTTTGAAAGCAGTAGATGGAATAGTGAAACACTGGATGTGTGAGGAACCACGAGGCAACACTGGGATAAAAATTAAAGTGCATAAAATAAATATCTTGTGTATGTCCCTCATATCAGGATGGGAATTTGTGCTGATACGCCGGCATATGGAAGGTTTAATGTTACGTGACAGTGCATCTCAGGCGATGTTGTGGAGTAACGCATGAGTGATGTAATGAGTAGTGTAACAAGTTACTTTCCACTAAGTAAAGTAATGCCTCACTTTTTTAAAACAATGACTTCAACACTGCTCATAAGACAAACGTCCTCTGACAGCCCTCAAAAGCTGGCGGTGCAGCTTTTGAGGCAGACAAAGGCTGGTTGAGCAAGCGTCACACGAGTGGCAGCAAGTCTCGTAGCTCTGTTGATCTGTTTTTGGGGAGGTAACGTGACTGAGAGGGACACCAGAAGGCTGGATAAGCTGGTTAAGAAGGCTGGCTCAGTGCTGGGGAGGTGCTTGGACTCACTGGGGACCGTGGTGGACAGGAGGACGAGGACCAAGCTGCCGGACATCCTGGACAACACAAACCACCTGCTTTCACCAGCCGCAGCAGACGACTTATCTGGCTGTGTCAATCTATCTATCTATCTATCTATCTATCTATCTATCTATCTATAACCAAAATTCATGACTACAACAATAACAAATACACAAGAGGTGTAACCAGGTAGCTTCTCCACTCCAACACTGAGTTCTCAACCAATCAGTGCATGCAACGAATCATGCAGCCCGGTCCCACCTCAGTTTGTGATACAGTCACAAAGATGTAGTCTATAGATTTGTGTGCACAGACATGAATTGTCCATTCTTTTCAGGGCAATCAGCATGACTTTAAAAGTAATGTATTTCAACTGGTGCCATATTTTGTGCCTGCACCATGTATCGTGGGGAGCCTGGTGGGTCGGTCAATATGACTTTCACTCAGGTGACCCGGGTTCAAGTCCAAGACGAGACCGAGACCAAGTGTGTCCTCTGAGTTTGGGGCCTGAACCTAACCTTTACCAAGTGTTTTTTTTTTTTTTTTTTTTTTTTTTTTTTTTTTGTTTAAGTTTCTTTTTATTGGATTTTACAATTTGTGAAACACATACAAACACCCCCCACCCCCCACCCCCCATCCAGGGTCAGATACATATTAAAGACAAATTTGTGATAAGTGTTATAGACTAATTACATTATAAAAAAGAAAGAAAGAAAGAAAGAAATAAGAAAAAGAATAAAAATAAATTGAGAAAATTGAGAAAAGGAAGAAAAAAAGGGGGAGAAAGTACATAAGTATATAAACAGGTATGCAGCCACAGATATTAAAACCATAGAGTCCTTAAAAAAACCTTAAAAAATAACAATATGGGGTGATGGACTAGTACTGTTAACAGTCCACAGGAAGTGCAAGGCCAGCAACATATCTAAGAAACGGAAACCATATTTCATCGAATTTTTGATAAGACCCATGCAAAGCAAATTTGATTCTTTCCAACTTTAACTTTAACTGAACTTTAACCTTAACTTTAACCTTTACAAAGTGTGTTTTTTTTTTTTTTTAATCACTAAACCTAACCTTTTTTGTTGGCTAAAGATAAATAAATTTAGCCCCCTCTAAAAGTGGCTTTAAGACTTCCGAGTCAAAGAAAATTTTGTTCATGGACACAAATTTAATTCATGACCATACCCCCCCCCCCCCCAAAAATGAGACTTTACAGTTTTATATGCCACTTCATGAGACTCACTGTCAGAGACAAACAGAAACAAACTCCAAACAAAGTCCCACTGCCTCAGAGATCATCCGTCTCCGTACTCCCAGCCTCCCGGCCATCACTTGCAGCGCTGTCACCCCAGCTGCCCCCGTCCCCCATGTTTCACTCCACTCCTGTCAGACACACAACCCTGATCTGCAAAAGAGCGCGCCTCAGCAGGAGCGCCGTGCCCTCTGCCACCGCTGCCCTTTCAACTATGACACTTTAATTAGACCCCGAATCTGCGATTGTTTGTGTGTGTGTCTCCTGTGGCTCAGGTCTGTGTTGCTGTGCTATTTTTCTGTGCATGTAACAGTCTGTGAAAACAAATTTCCTCGAAGGGGGCCAATAAAGGATCTATTGTGTGTCTAAAAAAATCTTGCGAATACTGATTTGCATATTGTTTACTGACACAAAAAAGACAGAGCATATGCTTCATCATTAATACGAAATATGAAAGCGTGGCATGTCATGTTTTTCACTAAATCACCTCAGCATAATCAGAGGAACAAGCAGATCTTATTTCAGAGAGGATTGTGGACCCCGGGTGTGTCTCATGGACAGAGCAGGTGTTTCTGATACTTTTGTGCACCTGGTGAGCGTAATGTTTGAGAAAGCGTGAGCTGCGGCGAGACGTGCGTGATGGAGAAGAACTCGGAGACGCAGCATCGCCCCGAACCTCTTCCCTTGTTTTGAGTCATTCGACCTCGCCTGGCAGGTAGACAACCCCGCTATTCCTCTGCCTGCCCAGACATGAGAGGAGCAAGAAGACTGATTGACTCCCGCGGCCATCGGCTAATCCACAGCTACGGGCTGTGAACCGAGCTTTCTTTCTCCCTCTTCCACACTTTGTCTCGATCTCTCCCCATCTCCACCGCGCGCTCTTTTCCCTCCCAAGACCTTGGCTTTAGGCTAATGCTCTCTTTCTGTCTGCCTGTCACTCTCTTTTGTTATCACTTATTTTTTTTTTTTGTCTACTGTGTGACTCTCCCGCGACTGTTGTAGAAGAGCAATGAAAGACAGGGTTATGACCAGCAGCGGTTTGAAATGTACCAATTTCTGGCCCTGCACAGCGTGGCGTGTATAAAATCCATAATCTATTTGCGCTTGGCCTTTCCTCTTGGGGGTAGATGTGTTATAGCAGTGAAGTTTTATGAGAGTTGGCGGGGGTAGGAAGCACAACAAATTCAAAGGCAGGAAAAAAAAAAAAAAGTACAGCAAGTTCCTTTTTGGCTGGAAAAAGCTGTGATTTTTTGAGGAAGGTGCAAATTCTATCACTTTCTCGGACTGCAAAATGCCTCTGGCACGCTCGCTGGCCGCCAGTGAGTTCACAGGAAGAAAAAGGCCCGAGTGGTCTCCACTTTTAAACTTTGTCATCAAGGACAGAGCTGAAACACGACTATTCTTATCTGGCAACATTTCTTTTTCTCATTACAATAGCTATTAAATGCCAGGGCAGCTTATGTACAAACATCGCCAATGGACGATGCCCTTGGCTAAAAATATTCAGCGTTGCTATTACTATGATTATTTTCCTCAGCCACATAAAAGTGGATGATGGAGGAAATGAAATAACAGCAGCTACGGGACTCAGAAGAAGGGGAATGCAGGAGCAGGGCTGGGCTATGAAGAATGGCTCATTGGAAAATGTCACAATACATCATGCTGCAGCTAAACAGTCAAGGAGACTAATTCACAGGTGGAATACAACAAGGTAATAGAGCAGCGTGAGAAAAGATTAATGAAAGCAAAAGCCAAAATGAGAAAAGGAGGAGACGAGGGTAGGCATGGGGAGTTTTGAAGGAGATTTCGGAGTTGTGTTTGGAAATATGATGAAAATGCAGGAGAAAAAAAAAGGAAAAAAAAAAAAGAAAGAAAAAGAAAACCCTCCGGCTCACTGCAGTTTGAGTTTAGTTGAATCTCTCCCCAGGTAAATACCCCCACTTATCCCGATCAGTTTCAGCGTTTCACAGTACAAAAGGAAAAACCTACACTTCATTACAGTCGGCTCATAATAGCATGAAGATGAGGGATAACACACAAGTTAACACACGCGCTGCTGCAGCTTCCCATTCCTCCTCACCCGCTGCAACAGATATTACAGCCCCTATCCTTGTTCAAACTCATTTAAACCTCAGTGCTGGTACACAAGACGACACCAGTATGAACTGTGCTGTGATCCACACATAGCAAAGTGAGGCTGCAGGACGCTGGATGCTGCAACTTAAAGCTATTTCTAATTCCTCTCACTATGTATCCCATATGAGAGTGAAAGACACATTTTCATCCAGACTCACAAAAAAAAAAAAAAAAACATTCCTCGGATCAATCTTAAGAAGTTACCTCAGAGGAAGCTTCAGGAAGTTCACAGGAAGGCTCTTGAGTGAAAAAAAAATCTCTCCTACTTTTACTTCACTTTTTATTAGTCTCATCTCTTATTGCAGAAACTGCTTTCGGTGTCTTACTCGGGAACTTGTCAAACAGAGCAGGCAGACTGATTTCCGCTTGTGGACTTTCTTCCGACAAGGACAGAGCTGAAACAAGACTATTCTTATCTGGTTACATTTTTCTTTTTCTCAGTTCAGGTAGAAGGCCCTAACAACCATTTTACACAAGGAGATAAGGGATGAAAGCAGAGTTATTCTGACAGCTATTTAAATTTTAGTTTTAGTCTAAGTCATCTCTTGAAATATGTGTGTGTGTGTGTATATATATATATATATATATATATATATATATATATATATATATGTATATATGTATATATATACATATGTATATATATTGCTTTAGTTAGATTTTTGTCATTTATTGTACATTAGACTTAGAATAGTTTTAGTCAGAAGTACTTCAAATAATTGTAATCAGTTGTTTCAGTCAGTTTAGTCAAATAAAAATACTATATAACCTTATACTATATAATCTTTACTAATATTTTATAGTAGTAGTAGTAGTAGTAGTAGTAGTAGTATTTTATTTTTCCCAGTGCCATGCACCAAAACAAGCCTGCATGGGCTTACATGATGGGCTTACTACAAAACATAACAGACATGAACAAAAACATAATGAGTGTGAAAGAACAAATATAATACAGCTTCATGTGTGTTAAACAGTATCAGTATAAAAGTGTCCTCATGCGCTGTTGATGGACATTTAACACAAACTGATCCAGATGAAACACTTTGTCTGGGAACAGATACTGAAGTCTGCATTCATCAATCAAGAAAACCAAATGAGGATGTTCTGCAGACATTTTCAGAAAAAGCCTTTATCTAAAATTATGATATTATGGACAATAAGACAAAAAGGTCACACTTTCTATCCTCCTCTAGAAGTGAGTGGATCCCACATTTCAACTACACACACACACACACACACACACACACACACACACACACACACACTATTCTTAATCAGACTGCATATTCTACATTTTGATTTACACATTATTTCTTCTGACCATCTCTGTTTATAATTTTTGAATAGTATTGTTTTAATTTGGCTGACACTAAAAGATAATTTATTTCTCTCTCTATATATATTGAAGTCCTGCCTTGGAAATATTTTTGCAGGCTCCCTTGCCCAGGCGTAATAACTAGAAAAATCCCAATGGAAGATTTGTTTAGTAAGTTTGTTATCAGGCGTGTTGATGAATCTATTCCACAGTCGCACCGTGTCATCTTTATGTCACACCTCAAACAGCTCGAACCCCGTGTCACCACATCCTGCAAGTTTTGGGGTTTATAATGAGTTTATAATTAGTGAGCATGATATTTAGCACCGTACAAAACTGGGAAACTTTACACCTGAAACAATACAAAACATGAACTGCATGTCAACACTGAAGCTCATAAATAAACACTACTGGCGAGTTTGCGTCAAAGATTCACGACCAGACGAGTTGAAACTTGCAACCACTTGCAGTAGAAAGTCAATACGTCTTGTCTGCCACGTCCTGAAACCTGAAGATGATGAGACAAGACCAGACGGCGTGTTGTTTCCATGGCAGCGGCTCTCTTTACTGTACTTCACTGTTTCTGTCAGCTTTCTGTCGCTGGATATTTTGCATTGTAGAGTTTCACGTATAAAATTTCCCCAACATGGCGTTTGCTGTGTCAGCTCAGGAAAACGGATGCTGTCTTCCTTTGTAAATGAAGAGTTTCTTCCTCTTACACCGTGTACGTTGTGTTATCGTCATGGTTTGACATTTAAAAGAGGGATACTCCGCAGTTGGACTTCTCCTGAAAGCAGCTTAGTTGGTGCCATGCCACGTCCGATGGCCCATTATTCTGAAACTCCAGTAGTCCAAAAATGTCCCATTAGTTTGGCGGCCCGTTATCCCGAAAAGAAAATGCCCATTGCTTCTAAGGCCCGTTGCTCCAAAAAATGCACACTCTGAGGAAACTCCTGCCTTAACTTAACCAACTTTAGAGTCAACATTTTTCAGACTGTTGGGGTTTTGGAATAATGTGCATTTGTTTTCTGGAAAACAGGTCGTCGGACTAATGGGCTTTCGGTCCAATGGGACATTTTTTGGACTACTGGAGTTTCAGAATAATGGGCCCTCGGACCAGTGGGCAGTCCCCGCTTAGCTGTCTCTTAGTTTGTCTGTTGAAAGAGGGGGGGAAATTTGTGTTTATTTGCGCCTGTTAGTCTTCCACTGACATTTCTGTGTGGCTATTTTTAAAGTATCTGAAATTAAGTAAACAAAAAACAATTGTTCAAGTTTTTTCTTGGCAAGAAAGGAAGTTGGGGCTAAAAAACTGATGATGACAGATAAAAAAAAACAATGATATTAGCCTTTTGTTGAACTTAAGTTATTTATTTATTCATGTATATCCCCAAGAACGTCCCTCTGTGGATCCCAGATTTCTGTGCCTGATGCCATCGCAGGTTCTGGAGGTTTTGTTTTGTTTTGGTTTTGTTTTGGTCTCCAGCTCTGACAGTTGTCTTCCTGAAACAAAGAGTGAACTCTGCAAAGAGATCAGAACGGTTTGTGTCACTTCAGTTCTTTTTTTCGGGCTGCCTCATTTGCTCTGTCTCATTACTCATCATTGCCAGCGGTGCAGCTGAAGTTGGAGTCCAGTCAAATCAACGTGAACTGGAGGATAATGCACGATGTACTGTACGCGGGATAAAAACAAAAGCCACTCCTCCTCGAGGGAAAAAGCCGTCATGTTGCGCCATACATTCTGAATGAATTTAAATGGTGAAATCAATATGAGAAATCAGTGAGACCAGGGATGCCACTTCACTTCTCAATTTCCCCGGAGAGCGCATTTCAGGGACAGAACAGGTGTTTCAGCCATTTCTATAAAATCACTGTAATGCATATCTGTTTTTTTTTCTTGTATTTTCCAGCTTCTCTCTATCCATCACACCACTGTAACTCCCAGACCTTGTTAAAACTCCCTTCAGATAACCCACTTCATCCCGTCCCATCACTCACCATTGTCTCCTCGGGGCTTCGGCAAACACTATCACATCACACCCCACTAATCTGATTGGCTGATCAGCTCTGTAAATGAAACCAGCCAGAGCCAATTACAATAGGCGAAAGTCATTAAGAGAGATGACTTCAGGGAGAGAAATGGTGCTGGGGACAGGTGCAGCACTGCTAGTCTGACAAATTACTTTCAGAATAGAGTTTGGGTTATCAGTTGCTCTCTATTATATCATGTGATTGGTGCAGGAGGGTATTGATAGGACTTAGAGTGGGCTTACACAGCAAGATTTTAATTTTTGTACTAATTAAACAGCAGAATTGCCTTCCATGAGAGTTTTTTTTTAAAGATTGGGTGTATTTGCTGAGTAAAAGCACAGATGCAGGATTTGTACCGTGATAAGCTTCTCAAAGTCTAATTGTGATCTAAATCTACAAAGTGTCTGCAAGTCAAAATGACACAACATAAACCAGTCAGCGTGTTAACCAGCACTCATGATCTAACATCTCGGGACAGTGGCCTGTTGGGCTAGCAGATATGAAGTAATATGGGAAAAAAAAAACTCTGTTTACCCCCATCTTATATTTTACTTGTTGCCGACTGCAGATGCAATCAGAGCTACGAATTAAAATTATTGGATCTCGGGCACAAGTTATACTTTCCGCCTGAGATAGCAGCTACAAATCTCAGACAAGACCTCGTCCTGTGGTCCACTGCCCTGCGATCAGTTTCCATCATAGAGCCGACTGTTCCCTGGGAAGATGCTGTGGAAGAGGCCTAAGAACGAAAGAACCTCAAGTACGCAGACCTTGCAGCCAAAGCAGAAAGAAATAGCCAAGAAAGCTAGAGTTTGCCCAGTAGAGGTAGGCTGCAGAGGCTTCGTGGGGGAGTTCAACCACTAACCTGCTAAGGGAGATGGGTGTGCGTGGTCGTGTCCACTCACAGGACATCAGAACAAGCAAGTCAGTGGTTGTGGTTGAACCCCCTTTTCCACCAAAGAGGTTGCAGGGCTGGTTCAGAGCCAGTGCCTGACTTAGCACCGGTTCTTTGTTTTTACACTGACGTAATGACGTGGGTCTGACTTGGCTCCACTTGGCTCTTGGCTGATGGAAAAGCAAACCGGTTCTTTGTTGGAACCAGTTAAGCACTGGCTCTAGCACCAGCACCGAACTAGCACCAGGTTCTTTTTGGTGGAAAAGGGGCACATATGGGCAGCAAAAAAACAGTGAATCAGGAAGATCGAGGGCAGCAAAGGACAAAACACCTATATAGTCACCTTAGCCGTACAAGATGAAAGGAAGAACATCAAAGGACAGAGTGCATAAAGGGAAGTCAAGCGGTGGTTATGCATAGGAAGTACGGGGATAGCCAAAGGACCCGGAAGAGGGGCAACGTCTTGGCCACTCGCTGCTGGCCAACCATCCCGAGAACGCTGAGGATAGTGACCTCACCTCCTCATCAGGAGGTGAGGTCACCTCCTGATGACCTCAACCAGGACCAAAACAGCCAGGAGAAACACCCAGATCTGGCAGAACCCATCTCCCAGTACTCTCGGATCTACACCAGCCAACGATATTGTCTCCCAAAGTCTCCGATCAAAGTTAAGCGCCATCAGGTCAGTGCATCTCTTATACAACCACAGACTGACAGCCGGGGATTGATGGTACTGATCGATTGAAATCACCATTTTTGCTTCAGGATGTCAATAATTAATCAACGATAATGAGTTTCATTTTTGGAACTTTTTTTGGGGGCATTTTCAAGCATTGGCTGTGATTCCACTGGTGATAATCAGGGCTTGACGTTAGCACCCGCCCACACGCCAAATGCGGGTAGAGTTTGGCAGTGGCGTGTTAACACCGTCTCTCCTACTGGCCACTTTGCCGGGTTTCCTTCTCCTTTAAACCATCACTAAAGTTTAAAAAGGCACCTGAGCCAATTAAAGTATTTCAATGTGAAACTACATGGTACTACTACTCTCGCACACTGCATGCTCGTACCACTGGTCCATCGTCTCGCCAGTGACAGCCAAATGAAAGTAAATACAGTGGAGAGATCTGTGATATAATCTGTCAGTGAGTGAGGGTTAAAACAGGTTAAACAGACTGATGCCTCAAGACTGTTTTGATGGAACTGACTCGCCTTTTCATTGACGTTCTACAGTATTCAGCAGGACCTCAACTGGCTGTTAGAGTCGCTGATCTATAATAAAAAAGACATTACAGATCTGTAATAAAACATCATAGCACAGTGTTTGGTGAAAAGAGAGTGCATTTGGGAGAGCAGGGTTGCCACTGCACAGCCAAACAGTGCAGAAAACTAAAGTTGGACCACAAAAACAATAAGACTAAGACAAGTGAAGTCCAAGAGGGAAGAAGAAGAAGAAGAAGAAGAAGAAGAAGAAGAAGAAGAAGAAGAAGAAGAAGAAGAAGAAGAAGAAGAAGAAGAAGAAGAAGAAGGAGTTGTTCAATTAAAAATGGAGATCTGGTTGGTGGCAATAGGATATGATACAGCTAAAAAAAAAATCATGTCGCCTACTGCAGTGAGTGTCAGATTTATGGCACTTACAAGGCAAAAGCCATGTCATTTGTTACTGGAACAACCGATCACACACACACACACACACACACACATTTTGGTTGATGAAAATATGGAGTGGCTCGTGACTTTGGAAAACCACTAGCCACAGTGACGAGACATTAATGTCAAGCCTTGGTAATAATGTCTAGGATATGCTGATCACAATAGCATGCGTCAGATGGGAGTGTGTGTGCATGTGTG
This sequence comes from Myripristis murdjan, assembly GCF_902150065.1. Taxonomy (NCBI): domain Eukaryota; kingdom Metazoa; phylum Chordata; class Actinopteri; order Holocentriformes; family Holocentridae; genus Myripristis; species Myripristis murdjan. The sequence goes on from NC_043985.1 coordinate 29,205,410, forward strand.
TGTGTGTATGTGTGTGTGTGTGTGTGTGCGCACTGGTCCATCTCTCCGTGACAGGTCTGCATAATAGGTTCATCATCTGTTCTCTAAAAAAAGAGAAAAAGACTGACAGTAGTCGTCTGCTGTCAGTAGAGGAGATAGATGGTGGATGTGTATGTGGCAGTTTGTGTGTGTGTGTGTGTGTGTGTGTGTGTGAGAGAGAGAGAGAGAAAGAGAGAGAGAGAGAGAGTGCCTTTGCCAGTGTGTCCCTGCATGTGTCCATCTCGGTGTGTGTGATGTCTGCCACTACGCCGCCTCATTGCCATACTAAGTGCTGGGAACCAGTGCGCCGCTCATCGCCGTAATGGGCTGAGTAATTTCCGTTTCAGGCCAGCCCTGATACAGTGATTTCCCTGCTAAGTGTCTGTCATGTCTGCCCGGCACACAGCGAGGCAGGCTGCCAGGCTAAATGCAGATAGATAGACTCATGCCGTGTCTTTAGCTGACTGTGATCAGGCTGCCTCCAACCACAGCACGGACATAGTGATGCATTATTAGTCACCGTGTCGGCCCACGCCGCTCTATCGGGAACCTTCAAGCCAACATATAATAACCCAGAACAGAACAGGATAAAACAATAAAGTAGAATAGAACGGAAAGGAATGAAAATAATGGAATAAAATGGAAAAAAAAAAAATTGGAATTAATGATCTATGTGGGTGAGAGCGTTTATGACGGCAGGGAGTTACCCAAGTTCAGATCAGCTGGAGCGAGTGCCATTATCACTATTGTTTGTTTTGTCTCTCTGTTTTGTTTGCGCTGTCTCTCGGTGATACCCATCATTTATAACATCATTTATCGCGAGCTTTATTAATGAGACACTCACCACTCTGCTTCAGCTTCCTGCTAGGCCTTCAACACAACAACAATAGCCTCAGAAACCGCTCTAAAAAATAATAAAAAAATAATAATAATAAAAAAAAAAAAAAACAGTCCTTTGTGAAAACGGAAACTCGTCTTGAAATGGTTTGCTCAAAAAAAAAAAAAAAAAAAAAAAAAAAAAAAGGTTGCAAACAGTTCTTTCTAACACTTTTATGTGCGGACGGTTAATGCTGCATTCACAGGCGTCCAGACTTTAGCGTCTTGGAAGTTTCCGCCATGCGATAACGTTGCATTCATGGTGTTCCCGAAAAGAGGGAACTCTGAATTTTCATGCACGGGGAATACCAAAGAAAAGAGCAACTATTTTCAGTTTCAGTTTCAGTTTCTTTATTTACCTCGATGCCGCAAAAAAAAAAAAAAATCACATGACACAGGGTCTATGCACAGCAAAAAAAGAGAAATTTACAGCATGGATATTCCCAGCTGTCATGAACGCACACATACATGATCCGTCTTGCAGCAGAACAGTGTGGACGTACATTTATTGATTTATTGGTGTCCTATGAGACAAAACCAAACAGAAAACTAGCTGCTGTGTGGTCCAGTAGGTCCTCCCTGTTGACTAGAACCAGGTAACCTTTTTTTTTTCGTTTTTTTTTTTTTCCCAGAGTAATACAGAGCAGAATAAAAAAAACACTAGCCTTGTGTGAATATGAATGCGAGCGCCGCGCTGAGACTCTGTTGCTTCTCTGACCGGCTTTTAACTGGGTAATGCAATTCCACTAAAGGCCTTGATTTAATTATTGATGAATGAACGTTAAGTTAAGAGTGACTAATGTGGGATTTGGGACCGGGCTGTTAACAGATAGAGGCACAGCGAGCGCGCCAAGAATCGGCCTTGACTGCCCCTCCGTAGAAACTCGTGGTTGTGTGTTTGCGAGGCATCCATTATACCGGAGCCTTGAGACCCATAGCTAAAGAGCAGACTGTGGCTAATAGAAGGGCAGAGATAGCGAGGCGAGGCGAGCGTCGAGGATGCAGAGCAAGGGGATCGAGGAGAGCGCGGCGGACAGATAGAGAGGAAGGTGGAGGGTGAAAATTAAAAATGACAGGGAGAGCAAGTGAAGGGACTAGTGGGAAGGGCAGAGCTGAGAGGAGCGCGAGAGGGACAAAATGAGCGTTGTGTGATTCCTCCATGTGTTTATTCGCCCCCGCTCTCTCTCTCTCTCTCTCTCTCTCTCTCTCTCTCTTCGGGCCTCGCTGTCTGTCTGTATCTCTTTTCATCAGTCCCCTTTATGGAGACAGCCACAGAGGTGAGCAGGTTAACTACCTTGCAGAAATGTGTTCCTGCCCAGCCAATCAATTATGACCCTGATACATAGCAGGCAGGAGTGACGCAGGCGTGGGACGGGTTGCGGGGCAGGGAAGCAAGGCGTCCTGACCCAGGATAATGGCGCTGTAATGGGATATGCTCCGGAAAGTGCAGGAGATCACAGCCTGACGCTGCCTTGCCTCCTGTTCCCTCTGCTGTCTTGTCGTGCTGCCTCATTAACCCCAAAACACACACTGTCTCTCTCTCTCTCTCTCTCTCTCTCTTGCTTCAGCTCTCTACCTCTCCAGCCTCTTCCTCTCTCTCTCTCTCTCTCTGCTCCTCATTCCTCCTTGACTTCCACCGACCAAAAAAAAAAAAAAACCTCTTGGGGGAAATCAGCATCTTGTAAACAGGCTCGTGTCACGCCCGTGATTAAAGTACACCTTTGTGCAAGTTTCGCCGGAGAGGGAACTTTGCTTTCTCTCGGCTGCCGCTGCTATCTCGCTCGTGCACTGCAAAAAGTCCAAATCTTACCAAGAATATTTGTCTTATTTCAAGTAAAAATGTCTAATTTCTAGTCAAAATGTCTGAAGTAACTTGTTTTTAGACAATTTTCACTTGTTTCAAGCTAATTTTCACTTGTTTCAATGAATTTTCACTTGAAACAAGTCTAAAAACAAGTTATTTCCGAGGTGATCATGTCTTATTTTAAGTGTAATGAGACATTTTCACTAGAAATTAGACATTTTTTACTTGAAATAAGACAAATAATCTTGGTAAGATTTGGACTTTTTGCAGTGTGTCCTTGGGACGCTGATTCATCAGAGGTTAGCACTGCATCAGAGGTTAGCACTGCGACGAGCACATTAAACACACACGCCTCTGCCTACTCGGAGGACACGTCGCCGCCGAGCGCCGTCATATCAGGCTGATTATGGTGCAAAACACTGAAAGTGTGGGCTGTTTGGTGAGTGAGTACATTCTTTAATGATGTGTGATATCACCCCCCCGCCCAAATCTTCTTCAGCACATCTGTTAGAGGGCTCTCCACCGGCGCCTGCCTTCTCTCGTCTGATATGAAAGAGCTTTAAATGTATGTTCTCCAGGTCTGGTTTTAATGACCTGTCTGAAAACGAGAGCAGAGAGGACGGCGGAGACGGAGAGGCAGAGGCAGAGGGAGGGAGATGGGAGATAAAGAAGCGAGAGACAGTCGAGGCAAATATGGCGGACGGAGGTCGTCTTCTTTCTGTCCTAGAAAGTCTGTCATTAGTGCGGCATGGGGGGAATCCATCAGAGGCTTTGTTTCTAGTGGAGACAAACACACTGATTGAAGGCACTGTCTGTGAATTTGTGAGTGTGTGTGTGTGTGTGTGTGTGTGTGTGTGTGTGTGTGTGTGTGTGTGCCGTAGGATGGGAAGGGGCAGGAGGGCTGCTCAATTACCCAAATTCACAATTTCTTGGTTGCTGTAAAGGCCAACACAATTAGCGCCTGGAATTGTGCTACAGCACTAAAATCAGCAGGGATACACACACTTAAATCTGTGATATCCCCCTCATCCTGTGCACATGCAGAACGGCACACCAAACACATCACACACACACACACACACACACACACACACACACACACACACACACACACACATTTTTGTCTACCTATCTTTGTGAGGACACTGCACTGATTTCCGTTCATTTTTTTTTTACTGCCTTCAATTGCCTTTCCCTAGTCTTAACCATAACCGTAATCTAAACCATTACTCTAACCTTAACCCTAATCTAATTCTAATCTTAACCCTAATCTAATTCTAATCTTAACCCTAATCTTAACTGATAAGATAGAATTTACCTTTGTAGTTGTGAGGAGCACCGAAAATATCTTCACTTCCCAAAAATGTCACCTCTCTGTTGGTTAAAAACATGCTCTGGTCCTATGCAGCAAGTGTGAGTAGACACACACACACACACACACACACACACACACACACACACACACACACACACACACACACACACACAGAGGCACAGTTCTATTTAGTTTTACATCTAGCCAAACACCAAAGAGTTTCTTTGGGTGACCCATTAGAATTCAGCTTCGCTCCTCTCCTTCTGCCTCCTCCTTCTGATTTAAACCACAGGGAATGTGATCTGACTGTGATGAATACTGAGACCTAACACTGAATGCGTGTGTATGCGCGGGTGCGTGTGTGTGTGTAAGTGTATGTGTGTGTGTGTGTGTGTGAGTGTAAAACACTTAATATTCCTGCAATTAACAAAGCTCTGCATTCTAACCAGGTGCTCCCTCTTGGACTGAGTGAAGGTTGCATCACAGTGATACATGGATGCAGACACTCATGTATGGGAGGCCGTTTAGGCAGTAATTCATACTTGCTTTCACATCTACCATCATACTCTCTCACACATACTACTATACTCTCATACACATACTATCATACTCTCTCACACATACTACTATACTCTCATACACACGCCATCATACTCTCTCACACATACTACTATACTCTCATACACATGCCATCATACTCTCTCACACATACTACTATACTCTCATACACATACTATCATACTCTCTCACACATACAACTATACTCTCTCTCACACGCTATCATACTCTCATACACACGCTATCATACTCTCTCACACACGCTATCATACTCTCATACACATACTATCATACTCTCTCACACATACAACTATACTCTCTCACACACACTATCATACTCTCTCACACATGCTATCATACTCTCATACACATACTATCATACTCTCTCACACATACTACTATACTCTCATACACATACTATCACACTCTCTCACAAATACTACTATACTGAAAGTATAATAGTGTTTGTGAGAGAGTATAGTAGTATTTGTGAGGGAGTATGATTGTATGTGTGAGAGAGTATGATAGTGAGTATGAGAGAGTATGATAGCGTGTGTATGAGAGTATGATAGCGTGTGTGAGAGAGTATAGTTGTATGTGTGAGAGAGTATGATAGTATGTGTATGAGAGTATAGTAGTATGTGTGAGAGAGTACGATGGCGTGTGTATGAGAGTATAGTAGTATGTGTGAGAGAGTATGATGGCGTGTGTATGAGAGTATAGTAGTATGTGTGAGAGAGTATGATGGCATGTGTATGAGTATAGTTGTATGTGTGAGAGAGTATGATGGCGTGTGTATGAGAGTATAGTTGTATGTGTGAGAGAGTATGATGGCGTGTGTATGAGAGTATAGTAGTATGTGTGAGAGAGTATGATGGCATGTGTATGAGAGTATAGTAGTATGTGTGAGAGAGTATGATAGTGTGTGTGAGAGAGTATGATAGTATGTGTGAGAGAGTATGATGGTAGATGTGGAAGCAAGTATGAATTACTGCCTAAACGGCCTCCCATACTCATGCACATGCTCACACACACACACACACACACACACACACACACACACACACACACATACAGTACACTGCAGCCCCTTACTTGTGTGTCTGATATTAGGTCTCTCCTCTTTGTATGTGTGTGTGTTCAAAGCGGTGTTTGACGCATACCTTAAGAGGTTTTAATGGCAGGTTCAGTGGCTGTGGAGACTGAAGGTCTATGTGCTTGTGTGTGTGTGTGAGTGTGTGTGTGACTATGTGTGTCACGCCTACGTGTTTTTGGGCAACCGGGCCTTTGATAATGTATTCATGCTTCCAAATGACAAATGGCTCGCACCAGGAGGCGGTTTAACATTTAAATGAGGAACAGGAGGAAACATTCAGCCACAACACACATACAGCAGAGGCTGGGTTTGCAGGGGCAACGCTGAACGTACCAGGACAAAGACGTTAGAAACGGGGACGAACGCACGCGCAGCCCAGTCACGCTGAACCCCCGACACACGCCGGGGCACACACAGCGAGGCGAGTCCGGAGACACTGAACACACAAGCCGATGTGAGGGAGCGGGGCGCGAGGCCGGGGGAACAGCTGGCATCCCGGCGGAGAATCAGAGAGCAGAAGAGAATCTGCTGGCGCGCAAAAGCAGCAGCTACTGATGAGAGTTTATATAAACAGCCCGTCAAGCCCTCTGCTCGGGTTTTGGAACAATATCTGCTCAGACAATATTGCTCAGCTCCGCCGGCCTGGCAGGTGCCGCCGCCGAGGCTAAACCGGGCTGCAGATTTTCAGTCATTAACTCTGAAACAGAGCGACCTGAAGGGAGGCAGAGATTGTGTGTGGTTACAATGACGCCGCACGGAGCCAGACAGATGTAGAGACGCATGCACGCACACACACACACACACTCATGCATGCACACACACACACACACACACTCATGCATGCACGCACACACACGCTCAGGGCAAGTCATGCAAATCTACAACTTCACAGATCGCGGAGTGACAAATGGCTCTGTCTGACTTTCCTGCGAGTGCGGTTTGATCGCTATGGCAACAGACTGCAACCTCCCGCCGAGCGACTGCGACTGCTGCGAGATGACCCCTGACCGCCGCGCGAACATCATCATCATCACGTCCCCACCTCACTTCCTCCCCGGACCCTGTCTTTACTCGCCCCTCTTTTCTTTTCTGCAACCCTCTCTTCACTTCACCTCTCATCATTTTCTCTCTTTTTTTCTCTCTCTCTCTCTCTTTGCCTCCTCTGTTGTTTGTCCTCCTTCTGTCCATCATCTCCGCCTCTCTTGCTCGGTCCTGGCTTCCGTCCCTGTGGTACGCTCGCTCCATCTTTCACCATCTGTGCTGGTAGCCTGGAGGGCTGCCCTGCCTGACCCGCCCTGCAGCTGCAGTCAATCTGTTGCTAACCATGCAAACGATGTATCAGGAGTATTCCTCCTGTTCCAGGCTCGCACTCAAGGTCAAGTGCGCTTAAGCTGGCGATGGGAGCGACCCATCATTTTTAAGTCTGGCGGAGGAGTCAAGTCTTGAGTCAGAAACGAGATCTGCTGTAATTTGAAGTGTTGGTGAGCCACACTTTGACCCCTCCACTGAAGTTTCTGCGCCCTAACACCGCGAGCCAAAAGTCCACTGGCGGTGTATTTACATTTTGAGGGATCCTAAAATAGAGAATGATCCAATTTCATGCTCGATACAGGGGATTCATTTTTAATGCTAGATGTAATGAAATATGGATAAAACCTGGATACGAAAACACAAAATCTTACCAAGATTATTTGTCTTATTTCAAGTCAAAAATGTCTTATTTCTAGTCAAAATATCTCATTACACTTAAAATAAGACATTATCACCTCAGAAGTAACTTATTTTTAGACAATTTTCACAACAAGAAACTAATTTTGCCAATGAAACAAGCAAATTTTCACTTGTTTCAAGCAAATTTTCACTTGAAACAAGAGACAATTATCTAAAAACAAGTTACTTCTGAGGTGATCATGTCTTATTTTAAGTGTAATGAGATATTTTGAATAGGAATAAGACATTTTTGACTTGAAATAAGACAAATAATCTTGGTAAGATTTTGAGTTTTTGCGGTGATGGTATTGTTGCATAGTATTTCTCACCGTCTTCCTTCACTTCTTATTAATTCCATTCATTCTTTTTCATCCCAATTTTCCTGAGCACCGGCACTTCTCATTTCTGCCCTCCGCCTCCACTCCTCTGTTGGATAGAGCTCTCTGTCTGCCTCTCAGGTGCAGGGTGGATAGGTATTCACCCGGGTTCTCCACATAAAGATAAAGATGAAGATGTTCAATCGATATCCCGTTAGTCGTCTACATAGGTGGGTTGTCATACAATCATTGCACAGATCGCTGGAGGGACGGGGCAAATTTGGTCCTTCGGTGACAGAGCGCGTGGCAGCAGCAGAGGCGAGGCGGAGGTCGAACAGGCATCAGTGCTCTGCTTGTGTTTCATCATCACACACAAACACACACACACACACACACGCAGCCATAATAGATCATAAAAGGTCTGGGTGCAGGAATTTTATTGTGCTCCCTGCCTGTAGCTGGTGGCTAATAATGTTAATTTAATACAGAATGGAGGCCCAGCAGCAGCAAGGCTCCAGATGCATTCAGTTCCCCCTCACCCCTTATATCTACATATTTACATGCATAGTGTGTAACACCCGTGCACAAAAACTACAATAGCACCGGTGATGCAAACAGAATCTTAAAGGAGTGTGGAAGTTTATGAAAACGTTGGCCTGTACATGTAATTTTTGGGGGGATATAAAGCCGTGGAAAGTCACTCACCCACATCAGCCGCATCTGTTTTGAATAGCAACAGTTTCACTTACTGTCACCTCTCAATTCACTCCGATGTGTCTCACAAACCGAGTGCCCGAATAAAACATGAAGAGGGTTGAAATGCACTTTAAATATTATCCAAAAACACTGTCTTGACTTGACTGACATCAAGACTGTCCTCCAGGAAACCAGCCCCGCACGGCGTTTGTACGAGCAGCTTATTACAACCCATAGTTACATTTTACTTACCGGTAATGTGAATAGCACCAGTGTGATGAATCAGACATTGAGGTGACATGCCGTTGTACACTGCCTGGCCAAAAAAAAAGTCGCCACCAAAAGGTCACACACTCTAATATTTCGTTGGACCGCCTTTAGCTTTGATTACGGCACACATTCGCTGCGGCATTGTTTCATTAAGATTCTGCAATGTTACAAGATTTATTTCCGTCCAGTGTTGCATTAATTTTTCAACAAGGTCTTGTATTGATGATGGGAGAGTTGGACCACTGCGCAAAGCCTTCTCCAGCACATCACACAGATTCTCAGCGGGGTTAAGATCTGGACTCTGTTGTGGCGAATCCATGTGTGAAAATGATGCCTCATGCTCCCTGAAACACTCTTTCACAATTTGAGCCCGACGAATCCTGGCATTGTCATCTTGGAATATGCCCGTGCCATCAGGGAAGAAAAAATCCATTGATGGAATCACCTGGTCGTTCAGTTTATTCAGGTAGTCAGCTGACCTCCTTCTTTGCGCACATCATGTTGCTGAACCTCGACCTGACCAACTGCAGCGACCCCAGATCAGAGCACTGCCCCCACAGGCTGGGGGCAGTGCAGTAGGCACTAGGCATGATGGGTGCATCACTTCATCTGCCTCTCTTCTTACCCTGATGCGCCCATCACTCTGGAACAGGGTAAATCTGGTCTATCCTTCCAGTTTTCAATAATGCGTTGGACAGTTCTTAACCCATTTTTAGTGGTTTCTGCAATCTCCTTAGATGTTTTCTCTGCTTGATGCATGCCAATGATTTGACCCTTCTCAAACAGACTAACATCTTTTCCACGACCACGGGATGTGTCTTTCGACGTGGTTGTTTAAGAAATGAGAAGCTACTCATTGCATCAGTTGGGGTTAAACAATTTGTTGCCAGCTGAAAGATAATCGCCCATGCAGTAATTATCCAATAGGAGGCTCTTACCTATTTGCTTAGTTAAATCCAGATGGAGCGGGTGGGTCACCTCGCCACAGGACTTCAACCCAGAGACCTGAGTGTGACTCCTGTGTGAGGCAAGTCTGTTGTCCGTATCCAGTTCTGTTGATTCTTTTGTTTATTATTGTCACCATGATGACAAAGGCCCTCTAACCTTAACCTCAACCATACCCTAACCTTAACCAAGTATTTTCAGTGCCTAAACACAACCAAACTGTGAGCTCTTGCCGCCAGTAGGGGGCACTAATTTAGGAAACGCTCTGGTTACACGGGTTGGACGACTTGTTGTAGTCATCAGCTGGTAAGACAGACTCCTATTGGTCCAAACTGCACCGCGCTGAGAATGTAAACAAAGTCGGCCATGGCTTGCTGGAAGCTTTTCCACACAGAGTCGAGCCTCAAACATGACAGCGAGGACAGGGTGTTATTACACTGAGAGAAAAGACCTTTACACCAGGATGTAAAGTAAAAACATAAGATTCATGTGGATTTGGGTTACAAACATGAACCTGCGACTTCTCTTTGGTAACCTTTTAAAGCCTCGGTGTGCCTTTGGGAGATGGCAGAATAAATAATCAGCATTCAGAAAGCAACCACAGAAGTGGCTGATGCAGGTGAGCAGTGTTGGGACCAGGTACTCACAAAACTAATAAGTTACAATTACTAATTACTTCTGTAAAAAAGTCATTTTGATTACCACTCAATTACAGCTGCAGAAGAGTAATTCAATTACTGGGGAAAGTAATTTTTATGATTACTTTTTTTCTTTTCTTAAATCCTCTTATTAATGCACATATTTTTGCGTTGCTGTTGCAGTGTGGACATTGCTGTCAAATTTCATCTATCATTGTCAGTGTTGGGCACGTTACTTAATAACATGCTCAACGTGCTTAGTAATTCATTACAGTTTAAAGTAGTGATGCCAGCTTGTCCAGGTGGGGAATTGAACCCCCAGTCTTCTGTATGGCAGACGGAGATATTATCTGCTCTGCCGTTGGGGAACACATATACTTCTTGTAATTTGTGCTCATTCTCCATGCATGTTGATAAGTTACGAAAAACTGCAAAGTCCGACCAGTTTGAAAATTGACACACCGCTTTTTCTCCACAAGACGCACATTTTTTAAATAGGATAATAAAATAATAATAATTATTAGTAGTAAGTAACGGCTAGTAACGGCGCATTTTATTGTCAGTAACGGTAACGGCGTTGTAACGGGGGAAACAGTCATTTCTTTGATTACTCGTTACTGATAAAAGTAACGCCGTTAGTAACGCCGTTTCTTTGTAACGCCGTTACTCCCATCACTGCAGGTGAGTGACTTTATATGGATTTATGTTTTAACAGACTTCCATACTGCTATAAAAAAAAAATTCCCCACTTATCTCTAAAGTATCTTCCTTCATTTCTCTTTGTCATCTCCTTCTTCCGACCGTTGCGCCTCTTCCACCTCCACTTCCACCTCCACTTCCTGCTGCATCCTTACTCCTCTTATGAATGCTCATCTTTCCAGGGGCCTACAGCCTTCCCCAGCACAACAGCGTTATTCTGCTGCCTACTAATAGAATCTCACAGGCCCTCTAATGGATCTGTCAGAATCACCCCGAGCGCAGGGGACCAGATAGATAGATAGATAGGGAAAAAGAGAGGGCGCGAGAGAGAGAGAGAGAGGGAGAGAGACCTAGAAATACAGAGACAAAGAGAGAGAGAGAGAGAGAGAGAGAGCGACAGAGAGACGCTCGGTGCTTTCATCAGTGCCTCGGCGCGGCTCTCAGCAGCAGCTCCGCCGACACTGCCAACCAGCCGCCATATGGTCCGATGTTGACAGCGCCACAAAAGGCCATCTCATTGTCCGCGGGATAATGACAGTTTCACTGCGGCCAGGTAAAACAAACAGGCCGGGCGAGCCCCTTCCAAGGCCGCACCTGCGCTGTGCACAACTTTTTTTCGCATGTTCGGTGCAATTCTGCCACGCTGCACCCGAGAGGAAGTCTTTGGAAAGCGCTCGGCGCTGCTAATGCGGAATGATGAGGAATGACGAGGGGACTTATCTACCGGTGAGAACTGCACATGTATCATACTTTAGTCTCCAGTGAAACCCTTTAACCCTATAAAGCCATTTGTATCATATATGATACACATTTTCAATTCCGTTTTTCGTTTTCAGTTTAATCAATACTTGACCAAAATCCTGTTGTATACCTTTGAACACTTCCCCTGTTCACCCTGGACCATACCATTGGCACTTCAAGTACATATCATATATCATACACCAGAAAGGTCGTGTAATAACATATTTTTTTATTTTTTTATTTATTTATTTATTTTTATATATTTTGTTATAGGACTAAATAAAGAAAAAAAAAATTGAATTTTCTGCCAATTCTTTCATAGTTCAGGCTTTATAGGGTTAAATACCTCATGAAGCATCTTTGGTGCTAAGCGCTCGTCGCTGTGGTGTTTCTGCGCTGCATTTCCCAGAGATCACCTGTCCATTAGAAAGTGTCTGAGTTCCTAAAGTCTGCACTTTTTCCTCTAACACTATAGTTTCGATCACTACTTTCTGTTGACCCAAAACAAACCACTTCCTGCAGCCAGAGCATTTTTTTCCAGGAAGAAGTACCAGACGCAAAGTGTTAAGAACAGCAAGCAAAGATTTTTATAAACTGGATATAGACATTCACAACAGCAAAAACAGGTGTTTATTTTTATGAAAATGTATTTGTCTGAAGTAAATAAAGTCTTGTGTTTTACAGAGTGTGCTCCCAGCTCACCGTTATCTGTGGCGATGAAGACGGCCGTGTACTTGTTGTCGTGGACATAAGGCGACTCGCGGTCCAGCGCGGCTGAAGTGTTGACAGTTCCTCTGACTGGATTCACACTGAGCCAGCCCGCCGGGTCTCGCAGAATAGCGTACCTGGGAGAAAGAAAAAAAATAAATAAATAACACAAAAAACAAAGCACTTCAGCGACACACTGTCTGGATCTCACAGAAGAAAGAAAAAAAAGCCTTTCTGAAGTTTTATGTTTGATTGCTTGTTTGATTTTGCTCCTGTTTGATCTTAGGGGTCGGCTTTTATTTATTTTCCATCTTAGCAGTTTTCATTATCTAACATTATCATCCACATGTAGACAGCGTTTCATGGCCTTTGCACCAAATCAAATCAAGCCAGTGTATCAAACAGGATGTATTTTATTTTATTTTTTATTTATTTATTTTTTTTGCAGGATGCCAGTTCAATATCTCATGTAATTTCAACATATGTGTAATTTCATGAGAGGACAAAAGAAACAAATACATCAAACAAAACAAACAAACAAACAAATAAATCAATCAATAAATATCAAAGGTCCAGTTTGAGAAGGTTATATCAGCAAATGAGAGATACTGAAGGATCTGGTGCAGCATTCTTCATGTGTCTATGTGAGGACATGAGTGTGTGTGTGTGTGTGTGTGTGTGTGTGTGTGTGTGTGTGTGTGTGTGTGTGTGTATCACTACCCCAAGCTGAAGAGATACAAGAAAGACATCCAAAGTATCCTAGTGCTCCTCACATGTACATTTCTATATATTTCATACTTTTATTCCACCTTGTTTCCGTGTTAAAACAGGATTTGGTTGAAATAAATCTACAAAACTGCAAACAAAAACAAAAACATCTCAGGAAAAACAGCTTGGTTTTTCCTGAGCAAAACGAAAACGAAATCAGTTCACAAAATCAGATTAACGCTGAAATTATTATCAACTTTGTATCATCTGACGCTTTAAAGTCACGGCTGATGCGTAGCTTCATATCAGCACATCCAACGTAAACAGTTAATTTAACCTCAACAGAATAGAAGTTGGCTTTTAATTTTGTTTAGATTTTTATCAGTTCGGGTTCTAGTTTTGGGATTAGGGTTAGGTTGTTTTCAAGATGACTCAACAGTTTAATCCAAATAAGTTATACGAGGGTAATTTTGGTGCTATGTTGATAGTGAGTTGGTACTTCATGGATTATTACTTTGAACAGACCAATTAAAGTGATAGCCATCAGAGTCTTTCCGAGGCTGATTCTGAGCAGCGGATGAATGCTGAAAGTTTGGTTACGGCAGCCAATTAGTCTCGTCAAGGCTGCGCCAAAATCCCTTTCTATCAAGGATAGGTCTAATGCAGAGGCCGCATTAAGAGAAAAAAAAAAAAAAAAAAAAAATCACAACTAATTCAACGGCGCAAACAGATTTTCATGATAAACCACCCATGTGGTCAAATTTCAAAAGTCAAACTTCAAATACAGACAGACTTTAAAAGTGGCTTTTGAAAAAAAAAACACACCCGGCGGCCGTCTGTCCTGAAAACACCTGTGCACCACTCTTCATTTCCACATTGCTTTTGGTGGGCTTGATAATGAGCGAGCTAGCTAATAACGGTCGTGATGGGAAGTGATTCGGGCTGCTGATGAGCTCGCCCGGAGGGGAGGGGGGCGAGGCGGCGGTGGGGGGGATCAGGTGCTCTGCGATGTTGACAGCGCACGACCTTGCAGTGCATCAGAATCAGAATCTGAATCAGAATCAGAATACTTTATTGATCCCCAGGGGGAAATTGCTTTTTGTTACAATAACAACTCCCACACTCCAAGTGTACAAGTTAAAAGAGCAAATAGTCAAGAAAAATAAAGAAAGGAATATAAATATAAATATATATAAAATTAAAAAAAAATATGTACGAATGCAAACATGGACAGGAGGTATTGCACTATAGGTTATTGCACATAAATATGGTATAAATATGGATTATTGCACAGAGGGAATTTGCACAAGAGTTAGTTTAGGCATAAACTCTTTATGAGGCATAAGAGTTAGTTAGTTTAGGCATGTTGGGGTTTGTTTGTGGTATCAGCATCGTGAGCAACAAGGAACAGGGCCGATATTAACAGTATATCAAAAATCATCTCATAGGGTGGCTAAATTCAGGTATGATCTGGCCTGTGGGACTTGAGCTTGACATACATGGTCTAATGCATCTGGACTGGTGCACACATGTTTGTTATTGATCGATGATGCCGGTGAGGGGACAAGAGGAAGGTCGAGCGCGGCTCAAAATCACGACGTGTGCAGAGGATCTATAATTCCTCACTAGGCACTATGCAGATAACTCCCTCTCTCTCTCTCTGTGTGTGTGTGTCTCTCTCTCTCACACATACAACAAAAGACACACACACACACACACACCTAGTGGCAGACTTCCTTCCGCACAAGGCCGCACTTTGCCAAAGTGCTCAGCGGTAGACAAATTGTCTTTGAAACGGAGCTCTTCAGCTAACAGAGCGCGACAAAGCCTTGGGAAATGGCTTTGTAATCAACCTCTGCTCACACCTTTCCCCTCTCTCTCTCTCTCTCTCTCTCTCTCTCTCTCCCTCTGTGTTCCTCTCTCTCTTTCTCCCTCCCTCTCTCTCGCACACACTCACACATTTTCTCTGCCAATGACTGCTGTTAGCCCACACATATGTTTTACTCTAACAAAGCAAGGCACCGAGGTTGAACTCTGGAGTTTGGAGCGCAGATTTCAAGGTAGAGCACACACTCCCTGTCTCTCTCTCACTCTGTCCTTCACACACACACACACACACACACACACACACACACATACAAGTCTGATTGCATGCTGCTTTTACAAATGACATAAAATATCAAGGAAAACAACTTACACACACACACAGGCACGCACACACACACACAATTCATAAGGCCGGCTCCTTCAGTACAACAGAGCTATTCTCACAGGCTATTAACCTCCATATGTCCCACGCCTCCCATCACTGGCTACACTATCAGACACACACTGTGATCTCTGTTATATCATCCCTTTGTCATCACCAAGCCCTGAGACACACACACACACACACACACACACACAGCCTTGTAGCACATATGCTCTGAAACACCAAGTAATTACATATCGTTGCCCCACTGTTTAAGGCACATCATAAATATCACGTAGCCTTGATTGAGCACGGTGCTGTTCGTCGGTTTATGAAACAAACACTCGGTAAAAACTGATTTTACCTTTAATGTTGGTGAAACGATGCAAATATCACGTGTAATGTGTAGTTCAGCGATGGATGGGGTCTTGCAGGTGAACTTCAGGCGGGTTACTGAAGGGACACGTATAGTTTCAAACTGTCAGCACATATAAATATGGCGCAAAATCCTGCAGGGAGGCTAATAAGTCTATATTGTGCTTTGTTTTGGATAATTTAGCTGCCGATCAGCTGTGTCTGGCAACCCATGCTCGCTGCACTAAGCCTATGGGCCTGTATGTAATTTCCATTCCATTATGGCCAGGCAGGCCCGGCCACGGTTTAGTAGAACAGCTCCAGCAACTTCCATTAACTTTTCTAATTAGATTACTGCGGGCTTTGACAATTCTTATTTCACATTTTCATTGTAGGGTTCGTCTCTCCACTCCATAGTCGATCAAATGAGCGTTTGATCTAATTACTCCGTAAGTCTGTGAGTTTCAACAATATAAACCCGAAGAAAAGCAAGCAAGCAAAAATCATATAGCCTGTTTGTAAGCCTACTATTGAGCCAGTGCTACAGGCTAAGATCATGAGCAGGATAAAGACTCCACTGCGCCCTCTGGTGGTTTTGTCATTGCTGCGCAGCCGAATTTTATTCAAACCTTCCGAACTTTATTTTAAATTCTAGTGCAGACACCGAAGTTTCCCAAGATACCAAATACGTCCTGCAGAAATACAGGAAAAATGTGTATAAAGAGATGCACAAAACATCCAGATATTGTCTACTTGCTGTAATGCTGCAGGCGCAAAACACTGTTTGGGTTTGAATATCTGACTTATTGTAAATGTGATGCAGCACCGAGGCCCACACATTCAGAATATGTATGTGCCGGTGTCGTGCAATATGGATTTTTCTTCTAGCACTGCAGCTGCTTGAGGTGAAATAACTTACAGTGAACGGACTTAAGTCTGAAAGTGAAGCAAAGCAACCCAACAAGTCAGGATCCATCTTCCTTTGTCTGCTGGTTTTCCGTCCACATAAAACCAAAGATCCATTCTCAAGCTCAGACCCTGGGAAAGTTTTTTTTTTTTTTTTGAATACAGGCGCTTTTGTGATTGCTGGCAGCCATAATCAAGTTAGGCAGACTTAAAAGTAAAATATCAAAGCCTTATGTTTATTTCTCTAACAGAAGCTGATGGGGATGCAAAAAGTCTAATGCTGCTGTGTACTCGACTGCAGGCTCAGTAGTAACCAGTAAATGACTCAGATCCACTGTTCCTCCTCTCTGTACAAACACGGGGACAGTCCATTAGAGCCCTTTAAAGGGCAAATTAGAAAGACATTAAAAAGCCATTAGGAATATTCATATCTGGATATACATGTTTATCTCCAAAACCAGAGCAGGCCCAAACAGATCAGTCATCAGAGGAGACAGAGCACGAACACAGTGATGGCCAACACACACACTCACACAGTCACATACACACACACGCATGCATGCACGCACCCAGTAAAATACACAACTTCAAGCAAAAGTGGCATGCACTTTTTGCTTGCGCTGTACAATAAGTCTCCAGATACCAAGGTGATTTGCCCGGATTTTTGCTTGAATGGCAGAAAGTGGCGCGTTGTGAGCCGCGTACGTGACCCCAATGTTAGAGAGAACAGCCCATAATATTGCTCTTTCCACTGGGCTGCCATAGCTGCACCCCCAGGGAGTACTCCCGAGCTGCTATGGATGACATAAGAGCCCAGTCAGGCCTAGTGTGTGTGTGTGTGTCTGTGTGTGTGTGTGTTTTGGTAAGGGATTGCCCTTAGCTGTAAGAGGACACAGAGGAGCCTGGTCAGGGCTGGCAGAGGGCTGGAGCATCTGTCTCCCTGTCAAAGTGTCTCAGCAGAGGTTATATAGGGCCACAGAAATAATACAACGCCAGCCTAACACGGATTTTTGTTGTATTTCTGTTCTCACACAAGCTTTTCTCAGAAATCACGAGCCTATCTGCAATGCCCTGAGTGCTAATTTGCAAATAAAGAGAAAAAAGAAAAACTCTGGCACAAAAAAATTAGCAGTCATACAGTATAAAAAATTGCAGTAATGTGCTTTTTTGAGCTGAAAACGCCACAACATGTGAAAACTGCAGGCCCTTGCAGGTTGATTTTGAAAAACAAGCAATACACTTGAAGGGCTGCTATTTTAGTCGCATACAGTGCAGGTTGGAAAAAAAAACAAAACAAATACAGTATCCAGGAAACTGAAATCCATTGCAACATGGACACCATAAAGACACGAATGCACGGTATGAACTCGTGCTGACAGACTGAAACACAACAGAACAAAAAGAATAAAAGAGAAAAAAAAATATGATCGATACATAATGAGGCTATAAATAATTTCCTCTGACAGCTAATTGCGAAGACTTTATGTCGGAGAGAGGCGCTCTCTGTCACACTTGTGGATGTGTTGAGACACACGAGACATTTCGAGCTCGGATCTCACACCTCTCTTTCACTGGCACACCAGACACCTCAGAGGGAATTGTTGGGAGGATCAGGCTTGATGCCCAGTTACAATCAAGTTACATCACATGCAGCATGTCTGCCTATCTATCTATCTATCTATACAAATTGCAAGTGTGTGTGTGCATGTGTGTGCGTATGTGTGGCAGTCACAAATGTCAGAGAGATACAGAGAAAAAGACAAAAAGGGTAGACCGTATGTGCTGAGAGCTCATTTAAAGGGAAGATAAAAGCTCCAAAGTGAGAGCAATAAATGAAATGGTCTTTGCATAAATGATGATTATTGCTCGTTTGCTTTTACTTAATGTGCGGCGGACGTCTCCCTTTCCGAGAAGACACTTCCTCCGAGCGCTGGGCGGTTTTCTGTGTCCGCCGCCGAGCTGAATGCACTCACGCTGGCTGGCTGAACGGCACAAACAATTAGGTGGAGCTCTAACGAGGTGATGAATGTGCATAATCTGAATGGGACAATGTGTTCTCAGCTGTACTCTTGATATGAAAGTGGGAGGTCGACTAAAGCAGGTGGGAGCTGACCTGTGGAAGTGTGCACCACATATCAAGGCCGAGTAGATTCAAATTTCTATACCAAATACCAGTGGTGGACAGTAACGGAGTAAATTTACTTGAGTACTGTTCTTAAGTACAGACTCTGAGGATTTGTACTTTACTTGAGTATTAGATGTCTTTGATACTTATTACTCTTACTCGAATACATTTCCAAGACAAATATTTTTACTCTTACTCGAGTAAATTTCTAGGAAGGCTGAAAAGTACTTGTTACTTTAAGGTCGGCTGTGTTTTTTTTTTGTTTTTTTTTTCTAAAATACTATTGGACACAAGCTGTGTTTGTCAAAGAAGGAAACCTATCACAGTATCACAGTAAGCAAATTTAAAAGCATGTATTCTTGGATACTTAAGTACCTTTAAAAGCAAGTACTTTTTTACTCTTACTCGAGTAACATGTCGACTGAGCTACTTTTACTTGTAACGGAGTAAATTTTGACCAAGTACTGGGGTCGAGTACTCTGTCCATCTCTGCCACATACACCGAAAGCAGAAATGCCTAAAAAAAATCCCTCCTTTCTTTGTTGGTTTGTTATTTTTCCTTTCATTTAATGTTTGAGCCGCTGCATCGTCTTTGTGTTTTGGTTCTCCACGTTATGATCAATCTGGCTTAATCATTACAGACTTTTCTTTTGTCGTGGATTATAAATTAATTGCAAATATGATATTACAGACTCAGTGGTTCCAACCAAGCAATCTGAACTTTTTTTTCTTTAAACTGTAAAGGCCTGTAAAGTCCTTTGTGACTGTAGCAGTGATTAAAGGATCTAAAAAATAAACTTGCTGTGCTGATAATTCCTAACAATGAAAACTCATAGCAACAATGTTGTTGCGATGTCATCTCTTGTAGTACAGCAAATACCATCCTAATTACCTCTGCCAGGGAGCATGTATGTGCCCCGTCTCTTCAGCTGTCAGCAGGATAACTCAAAAAAATGACTGGATGGATTTGCACAAATCTTGGTGCAAGAAGCGGTTTTCTTTTCAGCCCAATGGGCCTCATGGGGGGAGTGGCAAGAGGTGGGTCATGCTCTCCCAACACATCCATGTAATGTCATGAAACCCAGTGGGGAGGTTTGTCATGCGCCAGTGAGGAAGTGATTACATTTTTGGGCCAATTGGCCTCAAAGGGGCTTCACTTTCAGACTTTTCGGTATACACACATTGGCAACCACCACGGAAAACCCAACAAGCACACCCTTTATGGTGGTTATGTGTATTTAATGATGCAGATGCTACTTGCTCGGTGGTACAGATGAAAGTGAATGAAACTAGAGAATTAACAAAATTATGATTTTTGAAAATAATCTAACCTCAATGTTTGACTTCCAACCATGGCTGCATTTTTTCATTTCTTTTTCCTTATTTTCATGGAGGGAGGCGGGAATAAGTGTTGCAAGTTAACCCCTTCAGACCCTGCGTCCATTGGAATGGACATGACATATTTCTGTCTCTAAACCAATAAATACTGGGTAATTGAATGATGTCAGTAATGCTGGTTACTGGTTGGATCCTGATTATCCAATCATAATCATGTTATGACTTTGAGCTCTGAGAGAGTGACAGACATCGGACAAGACGAGCATGGCTGAGCGACTGCAGAGAGGGAGGAGTAAGTGCCCATTTTCAATCAAAAATATAAATTTATGTTCATGATGGCCAAAACAAATTGTCTGTCAGCATAATTGTAACTGTTACAAGTGATAACATTTTAAGTAATTTTGAACATACATCATATGGCTAAGTTACAGGATTTTTTCAAAGTCTGATGTCCATTGCAATGGACATGAAAAAATACTATTAAAAACACGAGTTAGCAAAAATATGTTTTTTCCACTTTGTTTTTATGTTGGAGAGGAATCAGAATCAGTT
The DNA here is from genome assembly GCF_902150065.1 of Myripristis murdjan. Taxonomy (NCBI): domain Eukaryota; kingdom Metazoa; phylum Chordata; class Actinopteri; order Holocentriformes; family Holocentridae; genus Myripristis; species Myripristis murdjan. The sequence goes on from NC_043985.1 coordinate 29,225,975, forward strand.
TTTTTTTTTTTTTTTTTTTGCCCAGCAGAAAAAATGCGGGTCTGAAGGGGTTAAAACCATGCAGTAAGACACACACACACACACACACACACACACAACATTTTGGCACATGCGCACACCTGCATGCACATTGCAGTGTGTTCACGGCTCCCCAGTCAAACATCCAGAGCTACAGATCTGATTAGAGGCCTCCTCTGGCCGACACCGAAGTCATCCATCTCGCCCTTAAAGCCAAGCCGGTTTTTATTCCCTGTCAAGTCTGCGTGGGTTTCCAGGGGCGTGATGGATATTCATGCCATCACCTCCCCTTTCCACGTGTGCATCATTAAGTCTTACAGAACAGCCACGGCAACCTGGGATGACTGGCCAGGTCACTGCGTCTATATTGACTTCACTATCTCTTAAGAGGTAAATTGGTTTTGGGTAGCGGAGCGGTCGTCCTCAACCGCGGGGTCGAGCCCCCTCCGGGGAGCATGGGGGATGATTTTTGGAGTCACGGGGTGACTGAGATAATGCGAAAATATATGCAAAGAATATTGCAGCGTGTATGCGTTTGAGACACTTTGGCACTTTTCATCCTTGTAAAATAATTAACACTTTGCCTGCAGGCTTCACTCATGATCAGGTGAAGTAGTATAAAAATATGAATTATCTTTTTTTTTTTTTTTTTTTTTTTTGAAATTTAAATGTGACCCAGTTCATTACCTTGTGCGTCCACACCTCTGCTGGGGTGCTGCATGCAGGCGCCACTTCATTTTCGCGGGGCTGTGAGCATTACTGTCGAGAGCCACTGCTCTGAGGTACTTAATGAATACATGCCCGAGCCGGGGCACTAGAAAGACTGCAAGCTCTTTACTAGACTACTGTTCGGCTGATTAAAATGCGCAGCAGTGTGGAGTAGACGGTGATTCATAACGAGACAAAGATCAGTGTCACGCCGCACCGGCGCAACACGCGATTCCCAGCTGTTTCTGCGAGGCCGTAAAGCACAGTGATTCAGCACTGAACCCTGTGAGGTGAAGGGAGACGCATCCCATTTGCATATTTTAAAGGACCGCACGTACAGGTAGATAAAGAGGGGAAAGGTTACATTCTCCTGCTCTGTTTGCTGGTTGATATAGGGTGAAATAAACCAGCCGTGTTGGAACGACATGAAATCGTAATACGAAATTGGATCAATTTGTGCAACACTTACCTTAATGCTCCCTCCCTCCCTCCCTCTCTCTCTCTCTCTCTCTCTCCCTCTCTCTCCTAATATAATATCGCTCAACGCACACGCTTGCACACGCGCACGTCACCGCCCGCCCCGTGCAAAAAACGCGGTATTGATTTAAAGCGTCGGTGTTCCCTGCTTTCAGTTTTCTGCAGTGCGCTGCAACTTGTACAAGTGAACGCTCACATGCTCATAAGTTGCAGGGCAGTGACAGCACATTACAGGCAAACGTATGCCTTCTCTCTCACTGTATCTCCATCTATCTCTGTCTCTCTGTGTCCCGGGCTCTGCAGGCTCTCGCTCCATCTTATTCTTTTTATCTCCGTCTCGCTCTCCCTCTTTCTCTCTCTCTTTCTCTCTCTCTTGCCAGCTAGATCTGCCAGTGATTGGAGTCTAACTTACTGAGAGAGAGAGAGAGAGGAGAGGAGACGGCACCGAGCCAATGCTAATAGTCAGTTTCTATCAGAGAGCTGCTGAGTGTGTGTGAGCAATAGATATGAGAACATCAATCAAAAGATGCCGTAATAGTACAGAGGTTGTGCAGACTGTGTTTGGGCGTAATGACCATGCACTCCATCCAAATTCGCAGCTAGCAAAGCAAGAGAAGGAGGAAGGAAACCGGGAGGGGGGTAGAGCAGGGGAGAGCGAGATAAGAAGAGGGATCGAGGACGGAGATAAGACGAGGATGCGCGAGGCCGGGGCTGTGAATAAGTGTGTGATGAAAACGAGCTCTTTCTGCTCTCCGTCTCTGCCTCCCCTCCGCGTTATTTCCTCTCTCGCGGCGTCATGCGAGGTGCCAGTCGCTCAGCTGGCACGGGGCCTCGACAAGCCCCCCCACTGACACGGCGGAGAGGAGCAGAAACAAGGGCTGCATTTCACTTTGAATGCCCGTCACAGCGCCCGAGTGCAGCTGCCAGCTAACATTAACGGTAATATGAGACAGAGGTCAAAAATAATTTCCTTTTGCGTTCCTTTTGATCTGCAATGGTAAACTAAGACAGGTTGGAAATTCTGTCAGAGAGAGAGAGAGAGAGAGAGATTTGGCTTTGAGGCCATTGTGCTTGAAAAATCAGCGACTCCTTTGTGGTCCGTCACAAAGACCTTGGTCAGCCGCTCGGGGCCGGATTTCAACTTTAAACGCAGCTGAGCCGCCCGGCTTCGGCCCAGCCAGCGCTGCTCCGGCCTGCGCGGACAAATTACCCATGTCACACCTGTTCATATTTCTGCTCTGTATCAGCGCAGTGCAGCAGGTCTGCACGGCTGAAATGAATGTGACAGTGCTGAGAAGGGGGGGGGAAGCGAATGCAGGCGCGTGGCACCTCAATCACCTGTCACCAGAGAAACTAGTCAAAGTCACTTATGTACAGTATAGGCCAAAAGTTTGGACACACCTTCTCATTCAATGCGTTTTCTTTATTTTCATGACTATTTACATTGTAGATTCTCACTGAAGGAATCAAAACTATGAATGAACACATGTGGAGTTATGTACTTAACAAAAAAAGGTGAAATAACTGAAAACATGTTTTATATTCTAGTTTCTTCAAAATAGCCACCCTTTGCTCTGATTACTGCTTTGCACACTCTTGGCATTCTCTCCATGAGCTTCAAGAGGTAGTCACCTGAAATGGTTTTCCAACAGTCTTGAAGGAGTTCCCAGAGGTGTTTAGCACTTGTTGGCCCCTTTGCCTTGACTCTGCGGTCCAGCTCACCCCAAACCATCTCGATTGGGTTCAGGTCCGGTGACTGTGGAGGCCAGGTCATCTGCCGCAGCACTCCATCACTCTCCTTCTTGGTCAAATAGCCCTTACACAGCCTGGAGGTGTGTTTGGGCTCATTGTCCTGTTGAAAAATAAATGATCGTCCAACTAAACGCCAACCGGATGGGATGGCATGTCGCTGCAGGATGCTGTGGTAGCCATGCTGGTTCAGTGTGCCTTCAATTTTGAATAAATCCCCAACAACAGTGTCACCAGCAAAACACCCCCACACCATCACACCTCCTCCTCCATGCTTCACAGTGGGAACCAGGCATGTGGAATCCATCCGTTCACCTTTTCTGCGTCTCACAAAGACACGGCGGTTGGAACCAAAGATCTCAAATTTGGACTCATCAGACCAAAGCACAGATTTCCACTGGTCTAATGTCCATTCCTTGTGTTTCTTGGCCCAAACAAATCTCTTCTGCTTGTTGCCTCTCCTTAGCAGTGGTTTCCTAGCAGCTATTTGACCATGAAGGCCTGATTCGCGCAGTCTCCTCTTAACAGTTGTCCTAGAGATGGGTCTGCTGCTAGAACTCTGTGTGGCATTTATCTGGTCTCTGATCTGAGCTGCTGTTAACTTGCGATTTCTGAGGCTGGTGACTCGGATGAACTTGTCCTCAGAAGCAGAGGTGACTCTTGGTCTTCCTTTCCTGGGTCGGTCCTCATGTGTGCCAGTTTCGTTGAAGCGCTTGATGGTTTTTCCGACTCCACTTGGGGACACATTTAAAGTTTTTGCAATTTTCCGGACTGACTGACCTTCATTTCTTAAAGTAATGATGGCCACTCGTTTTTCTTTAGTTAGCTGATTGGTTCTTGCCATAATATGAATTTTAACAGTTGTCCAATAGGGCTGTCGGCTGTGTAGTAACCTGACTTCTGCACAACACAACTGATGGTCCCAACCCCATTGATAAAGCAAGAAATTCCACTAATTAACCCTGATAAGGCACACCTGTGAAGTGAAAACCATTTCAGGTGACTACCTCTTGAAGCTCATGGAGAGAATGCCAAGAGTGTGCAAAGCAGTAATCAGAGCAAAGGGTGGCTATTTTGAAGAAACTAGAATATAAAACATGTTTTCAGTTATTTCACCTTTTTTTGTTAAGTACATAACTCCACATGTGTTCATTCATAGTTTTGATGCCTTCAGTGAGAATCTACAATGTAAATAGTCATGAAAATAAAGAAAACGCATTGAATGAGAAGGTGTGTCCAAACTTTTGGCCTGTACTGTACGTGTGAATGTGCAAAGTAAACAGTAATAAGCATGTGTTTGAGCTGTTGCAAAAAGGTGAAAAAAGCTGTCTCAGTTTAGGTATGCATGTGCCACCGTGTGGATACGTGAGACACACTGACTGATAATCAGGGGAAGCTGTCACAATACGACTTTATAAGAAAGGGAGGCTGTTCATTAGCATGTGGTTAAAACTCTCGGAGGCGGCTCTCGGCCCTCGCCATCCATCTCCCGCCGACAGGAGTCCTCCTCAGAAACCCATCACCTGTCAAAGCCTGACCTTAACATATGGGGAGGCAGGGATTAGTCTGTGCATTACCGAGTGTACCGACGGCTTTAATGGTTGATGGTTTTGCAGGAAGCAGCGAGCATGCCGTGCTCGGTTCTCAGCCACACCTCGGGCATGAGGCTGTTTGTGTGAATTATGGGGAGAGGGGAAGAGGCAGAGGGAAAGGGGGTGTGTGTGTGTGTGAGAGAGAGAGGGAGAGACAGAGACAGACAGACAGAGAGATGAGCCTGTCTCAGTGTGAAGAGTGATGGAAGCCACTTCAGTTTTTTTTTTTTTTTTTTGTTTTTTTTTCCATTTTATTTCTTCTTTTCACTTTGATTTCCTCCCTGCATGTCAACACAGGTGGCAGCATCAGAGAAGGCAGACTGTTTGGCCTGGCTTTCTTCTCTTTGGAGTTACTGAGCCAGTGTGTTAGTGGAGCTTCAGCTGGTTCGACCCGCGCAAAAAAAAAAAAAAAAAGACGTGTTTCAATACGGATTCAGTTTTTTGATTCATCTTTTACAGATACTTCAAAAGGCTCGAGGTGGACGCACCACTTATAGGTTAAAATAACATAAGCACTCTTCACTCTGCTGTGAGCCAGGTATTCAGTTAAATCCTAGTGGACTCTCTCTCTCTCTCTCTCTCTCTCTCTCTCTCTCTCTCTCCGTCAATGCCACCGATGCAAACCACTGTCTCAGCTCCACTGAGGATGATGAACAAAGACTCACTGTGAGCTGATTTAAGAGTAGCAGTGAATAGAGAGCGAAGAAAATCAAAGATGAAAATGAAAGCTTTTGCACTGTCAATATTTGGCAGGAGGAGAGAGACGGACTCCCTTGAATGCAGCGAGCAGGCAAACGGTCACGTACATGTACGTATGTGCACGTGTGCACATACACACTGACTGAATGAGGATGACACTAGTCGGCGTAACGTAATTTCCATAAATTACCATGCCTGAATAACACAGCACACAACACAAAATTTATTATCATAATAAGGCGCAAAATAGCGCCTCTTTGCATCAGTTGAAAATCATAACCCTGTAATTAACATGAAGAAAAGCAATTTATTCGTGCTTCACGGCACAGCATCCCTCTCTCCCTGTTCCTCTTGGCATCTTTTAGGATTGTTTTAATTATTTCTTGGCATAGTGGCCGTATGACTGAAGATCTCTCTCTCTCTCTCTTTCTCTCCCTCTCTCTCACACACTAACACACACACACACACACACACACACACACACACACACACACACACTCGCTCTCTTTTTCCTTCCTCACGACACATTTGGCACGCCTCTACTCAGCTGCTGGAAATGAGAAATCTACACATCTGATTGGCCTGTAATCAGCCCCCTCTCATCCCAGAAGGACGGAGAACACAAAGAGAAACAAATGGAGGAGACTGTGTGACTCAGCGCGTTCTGCACCGCAGAGTGACAGCACCGAGCGCTGCGACATGTGAGAAACCACAAACGCGTATCCTTGAAACTTTCTCTCTGGCAGCCTGTGTTCTCTCTGATGATGCTGCACCGCCTCAACCAGAAGCCAGCTGCACAGTTGACCTGCAATTCATTTTTTTTTCTTTTTTCTTTTTTTGGGTAGAACAGGATCTTCAAGGCTAGAGTTGAAGAGATGAGATGTCTCTTTTCTGGTAAAAAGTTTGATACTAGATAAAATCAACAACTCTGGTTCACAAATGATTCAAAACAGCGAGTTGTCCAAGGGAAAGGAGCTCGTCAGCGAGGCCAAGAAACACGGCAAGGAACAGGGCAACCTTGAACATGAGTTTGTCCTGATGTAATACATTTCCTCCGACGGAAAGAGCACGAATCCACGCAGACCCACAGCGTGCACGGTGCATTCATCCTACTGAACGTCCATGAGTGAGTTTTTTCAGCCGCCTGACACGCTGGAAAATTTTACACCACTGGCGCTGCGTCTGGCGTGGGGGAAGTCGCCGCCAGTCGCCGCATCACGGCATGGCGCCTCGTATGAAACGTCAGTGAGTGAGTGAGTGAGTGACACCAACAGAGTGGTGAAGTCCCGCCCTCCCACTTCCGGAACATGGGTCCTCAAAAGCAAAAAATTATGAATGCGATCCAATGGGTAGATAAAAATTATTTTCTGGTCCCGTTTGAATTGTGCCATGGATTTCACATATGTTGTTTGTGATATTTAAACATAATTTTTCATGCAAAGAAGACTACAATTTAGCGCGAAGAATATTAATAATGTTAGGTTTTGTGTGAGCCCGCTTTGTGAACTACAACTCTTCGCTGCTCTCGGTGCGAATGATATACGTCACCACCCGCACTGGAAGCCTACAACAGACATGGCCATTTCTCTGCTCTGCGCTGAGTTTTTGAGGTTCTGAGTTTTTGAGGTTCTGAGTTTTTGAGGTTCTGAGTTTTTCCGCCCGGCGGCGGGGTCCGCTCGCCCTCCCGCCCGGCCCGGCAGTCCGTCGGCCCTCAGAGACGCGGACAATCGGGAACAAAACACACCGGCATCTTGACTTGAATCTGCATGGAGGGAAACGGCGATGACGTGACGTCACATACGCGACACAGTATGTACCGTATTTCACCAATTAATCACCCGGCCGCCAATAGCCGCCGGGTTCTTATAAACGCCTGGGGTCTGCACGCATTTTGCGTATTAAACGCCCACCCGAATAACCGCCGGGGCGATTATTTGCATCATATGTAGGTAACCCAAAATAAGGCTATTCACCTTATTTTTGCAGAAGTTAACAGTTAGCCGCACAATAACAGTACGGCACTTCCGTTTTCTGTCAAAATAAGAGCGCTAGCTAACGTTAGAACAAAAGGGTGTACCGTAATATTAAATCGACCGACTGAAAATATGTTGGACAGTAGCTGTCATCACGATAATGACCTGGTGCAAAAATAAATAAAGGCCTGCAGCGAATAGCCGCCTGGTTCTTTTAAACGCCCGGGGTCCAAGTCGATTTTGCATATTAAACGCCCGGGCGATTAATTGGTGAAATACGGTAGTCTTTCTAATTGTGTTTTCTCAACAGCATTTAACTGAACAATGGCGCAATAAACGGTCAAACTCTTGACATGAAAATTTGTTATTTAAGCCTATAAACAACATTTGTGTAATGCATGGCATAACGACGGGGGGACCAGAAAATAATTATTTTCTGTCCATTGAACACCATTCATTTTTTTTCGCTCCGAAAGGTCCCATGGGGGCCCACCGGAAGGGGCGGGACTTCACCACTCTATAGGGGAAGTCGCCGCACCATGGGAAAAAAAGGATTACCATCACGGCATGGCGTACTGCAGACGCCTCGTATGAAACGTCAGTGAGTGAGTGAGTGAGTGAGTGACCCCAATTTTCCACGCATAACCCGTAGCGGCGGTACTGCATGCATCATGGGGAAAAAAAGGATTACCTGAGGCTCTCTGATTTAAAAAAAAAAAAAAAAAAAAAAAAAAAAAAACGTTTATTGCAGAGTGGCTAACCGACGTGTTTCCACTTCAGCTGAGTCTTCATCAGGGTGCATGCAGAAAATGCACAGCTGTCCTGTTTAAAATGGACGTCTCAACACACGACCGGGTCGTACCTCCAATGTGGACATCAATATGGAATATGGGTTTTGAATAGCGCGGCTCTGTATTTCACCCTGCTGAAGACTCAGCTGGAGTAGCAATGTGTCGGTTAGCCGTGCTGAGGTTACAGCTTTTTAAATGGCATCAGATGTCTCAGGCAATTTTTTTTTCTATTTTTTACCAATTTGATGCTATTTTGACATGCCAGGCCCAATACAAAACTTCATATTTTCAGCGAGATAGTGCTTTTGCTGACATAAAGAGCACAATGAAAATCCAACTGAAAGCTTGTCAGTGAGATTTGTATTCCTCCTTTGACAAGCAGTGGTGCAGTTGAGGGTGCACACGCACACACGCACACACACACACACACACACACAGCATGCCGTATACAACTCCCTTATTCTCCCCGGCCCTTTTTCTGTGGGGCATTTCTGCTAAATCAGACAGACATATTGGAGGGAGACAGGAAAGAGGGCGTCGAGCTGGAGGATGACATGCAGCAAAGCGCCCGGGCCGGATTCAAACCTCCATCCTCATGTGCTGATCTCTGATCACCACTTTGAGTGAGTTGGCCTTTCACACTGGCAAACAGCTGAGTGTGAACAGGAGCAGTACCTCCATGCATGGAAATTCTGCTCCTTCCTGCTTGAGACGTTTTTATAGACGGTGCTTTTTGTTGACATGAAGAGCACAGTGACAGTCAAACAGTGTTCCTGTTTTCCTGTTTGGGACATTGTAAAATTTTACAGCAGTTATACCACAACTTACATTTGACAGTGTGTGTTACTAACCCATTGTTCTTTGTGTGTGTGAGTAGTTGTGTCTGCTGCATGGATGTGGCTCTCATCTTTAGTTTGGCACCCCGGCCCTGTCCCTGGTCCTGCTCCACTTGCTGTCCCAGGTCCTGCTCCCCCTGCTGTCCCAGGTCCTGCTCCCCCTGCTGTCCCAGGTCCTGCTCCCCCTGCTGGCCCAGGTCCTGCTCCCCCTGCTGGCCCTGGTCCTGCCCTACTTGCTGTCCCTGGTCCTGCTGTCCCAGGTCCTGCTCCCCCTGCTGGCCCTGGTCCTGCCCTACTTGCTGTCCCTGGTCCTGCTGTCCCAGGTCCTGCTCCCCCTGCTGTCTCCGGTCCTGCTCCCCCTGCTGTCCCAGGTCCTGCTCCCCCTGCTGTCTCCGGTCCTGCTCCCCCTGCTGTCCCAGGTCCTGCTCCCCCTGCTGTCTCCGGTCCTGCTCCCCCTGCTGGCCCTAGTCCTGCCCTACTTGCTGTCCCTGGTCCTGCACCCCCTGCTGGCCCTGGTCCTGCTCCCCCTGCTGTCCCCGGTCCTGCTCCCCCTGCTGTCCCCGGTCCTGCTCCCCCTGCTGGCCCCGGTCCTGCTCCCCCTGCTGGCCCTGGTCCTGCCCTACTTGCTGTCCCTGGTCCTGCTCCCCCTGCTGTCCCAGGTCCTGCTCCCCCTGCTGTCCCTAGTCCTGCTCCACTTGCTGGCCCTGCTCCTGCTGTCCCTGGTCCTGCTCCCCCTGCTGGTCCTGCTTACACCTGCACCTTCCACGGCCACTAGCTTAGCTCCATTAATACATTTACACACCTGGTTCTCTGTCTTGGTCCCACTATTGTTCTCCACCTTCCTCCCCCATCTTCTGTGTGTGTGTGTGTGTGTGTGTGTGTGTGATCTGCACTAGTATGAATGCTCAGTGTGATTGTGGCTATCTTCCTCTCAGGTTCTCCCCCGTGTTGTCCTCCTCATCATTGTTGTCCTGTGTGTGTGTGTGTGTCTGCTGCCTCAGCCAAGGCCTCCTGCTCTGCTATTGTGTTTTTTTTGCACTGTTTTATGACTGTAATGTTTGTAATTTGCTCACTGGGTCGACGCCTGTTGCACTCCTGTCTGGCCAGGAATGGGGTCTCCTCTCTCTGCGCTCCTTCTCAAGATTTCTTCCATTTTTTCCCAGTTCAGCTGTTGTTTATTTAGGGAGTTTTTTCTTGCCTCGCTGTGAGGATTGACTGTTTAACGGTGATATTGAGCCACAAATGAACTTTAACGCAATGCACAATGCAAAAAAAGTGCAACCAATCACATTTCCTGCATAGTGTGTAGGTTGTGTACAGGTCTAGACCTCTGTAATGCAATGAGATCATTTCTATGGCTCCCAATGGGGAAGTTACACAAGTTCGCTGTTAATGTATAAGTTAACGTATAGTTTGATGTGCCCTCTGAAGATAACACTGTATAGATAACTGGCTGCTAGACACTTATCAGCTGATGACTAAGCCTGCACACTCAGAGCTGCTGGGCTACATGAATGACCCAGTTGCTGGGTCTGCATCTAACTCAGAGACAGGGAGGGAGAGAAGAGGGAGAGAAAGAATACACCGGGTGGTTCCAGGGAAAATCGTCCTTTTTTTTTCTTTTCTTTTCTTTTCTTTTTTTTTTTCTTTTTTTTTTTTTTGATTTGTGGCAAACTTCTGGCCAAACAACCGCGCTCCGCTGTGAGTGCAATTTGAACTTGGTGGTACTTTATGGGTAAACTTTTGGAGTTAGTTTAGCAAAAGTTCACCAAGAGAATTATTGATTTCTTTTTGTTCCTGCTATTTTTTTTTTTTTTTCTTTTTCATCCTCGCCACCTTGCAGTTGTATTTGCTGCTCTCGGTAGGATATTTGAGTGACCCAGCATATCTGAGCAGACACACCGTAGGCAGTCTCAGCTGTGCAGGTCTCTGTTAATGTGATCGGCTTCTTGTATTATTATCTAATGGCAGACGTATTGCATTACTTATTCCTTCCTGCATCCTCTCCAACATACTCTCTCTCTCTCTCTCTCCCTCTCCCTCCTCTGGTGCTGGTTACCCTGCACAGAGACAATTTGTGGCAGATCTGAGGCCGATCACACTGTCTGACCCTCTCAGGTCAGCCTTTGTAGCTCTCAACATGTCTCTCCCTCACACAGCCTCTCTCATCCTTGCCGTCTGTCTGTCCGTTCATGGGTCTAACCCCCTCCCCCTCCCCCCACGCCCCCCGCCTCTTCCACCATACCTCGCCTCCTCAAAAGCCACCTGACAGTTTCCAGCTCCCTGTCCCTCCCCTTTAAAGTCCCTTCCCTTTTAACTTGAATATGACCAGAGTGAGAAGTGAAAGTGGATGGGTAGCTGCTGAATAATGGATGACTCGACTGCTTGAAATTCTCGCTGCTTTCAAAGCGAGGAGAAAGAAAACAACACAAATATTTTTTTGCAGCGGAAGGTGAAATAGGGGGCGCCATGCGGGGCTGAGGTTCGAGTCAGAGGACCTCCGAACCTCGGCTAATTTGAGAAGTTGTAGCGCCGCGTCTGCATAATACGCTTTCAGAGGCACAAAGAGATTGGAAAGCCTTTCATTTCTACGAACGCCAATTTAGTTTGATTCTTGTTGAGCACCTTCCCAGGCCAGCAGTAGTTCAAAGCATTTTTTTTGCTTTGTTTTTCAGGCTACAGCTCCTCCCCGTGCAAGGAGCTCTCCAGGCATGTCGGCGCTGTTCAAACCTATTGTCTGGGTTTTAGCGGAAAAAGCTTACTCAACTCCCTTAAAACACAAAACCACTAACCACACACAAAACAAGACCTGCAGCTTTATTCATTGTCATGTTTATTTTATTTATTTACATATTCCTTTTTTCCGTTTTTGACGGTGAAAAATAGCGAGGGGGAAAAAAAAAAATAAAAGTGCAACGTGTGGGTTTCTGCAAAGGTAGAATCAGCCCCACACTGCAATTATCCTCTACGAGCGCTGAAGAGACACTGCACGCTGCATTCAGGCCGTGGTCAAAACTCAACACCGCACAAGTAGCGCGGAGTCGAGGTCCCTTATGTTGAAAGCACACCGAGTGCTTTTCTCCATCAAGCACACAATTACTTGAATATAAATAGTTGCGGGGCAAGTGTCAAGAATTGTGGAAGTTGAAGTGAGACCCAATCAAATTACCAAAACTTTCATGGTGACACTTAAGGTTATTTGCTTCCCTCTTTACAGCCTGGCTGATTGGCACCGGAGCAGCAAGGAGAGTCAAGGGTGAAATGGGCTTGAAAAAAAAAATAAATAAATAAATAAATTCACAGACTGAACTTTTGCTACAAAAGTACCCTGAAGTGCAATACACTTTGTCAGTGCCATGTGGCCACACGTAAGGCAGAACAACTCTGTAGAATGGGGTTTAACAGATATTTAAAAAAAAAAAAAAAAAAAAAAAACTTTTGCCAAAAGCAAGTCCAACTCCTTCTCTTTCTCTTCTCTTCTCTCCTTTCTGTCACTCTCTCTTTCCCTCAGGAGAGCGACTCGTTCCTTCAGCGCTCTTCTAAAACCACGCCGCTCCTCTTCCAGGCCGACTAAAGCTCTAAACCGGCGAAGAGGACCGCAAAACCTCTTCAGCAAAAAAAAAAAAAAAAATGAGACAAATCCCCCGAAAGCCTAATAGTTTGGCCTAAATTCTGTACAGGATTAAAGAGACTCATATTTGCTGTAATTATGAAACTTGTCCATTTACGGGGGAAAAAAATGAGAGGAGGGACACTATCTAAGGGCCAATTTTAAGTGAAACCTCTATAATGACGGAAGAAAACACTTTGCAGTCGTCTTTGGTGATAGCGTGCAACGACTGCGCAAAAACGAGATAAAATAAACTGAAAAAGTAGCCCGTTCTTGCCATAAACATTGTTTTAATCCATGCAATTCCCAATATTACACACACAAAAAAAACTTATTTTCAGTCGTGTCTTGAGATTCAGGTGAACACAGCGAACGCGCTTCCAACACACGGTTTGAAACAATTCTTTTTATCATTGCAGTTATAATTACATCTCCAGAAATACTCCGCGTTCACATCATCAAGGGCTGAATAAGGGAGCTGGGGAGAGAAGACAGGGGATGGGATCATTAGCGGCTGCGAGGCCACGCGGGGCTCGTCAAAGCCTGGGCTAGTTCAAAGCGCTTTTTCGTTAAAGTGTAAAATGTTTAGCCCTTGCAGGCAAATAACCTCTTTCTCCACAAGACTGAGGAGGAGGGAAAAAAACACAACAAAAACAAACCAGGGATGTTGTTTTGGGGGATACCAAGTAACCTGAATAATGAGGTAGCCCCGGTTAACCCTGCTTGGCCCTGCTTGGCTTCGCTTGGCTCTGGGCTAGAAAGCAGGCTAATGAGAAGCCCTGGTTTCACAGCACAGCCTGTTGCTACTTTGCTGCAGCCCTTTGAAGAACACTCCTGCAGTCCCGGTCCGCTTTAAAGAGAATCGCTTATTGTCATTATTAGATTGCCAATCAGCATTTCCATTAGAATGATGGAGAAGAGAATGATCCGCAGTGGCTTCTGGGTGACCAAAACATCACAGGGTCCGCTGCTTGTTTACCAGCCTGCAGTGCTGAACGTGGTCCTGTCACTGCTGGACACAAAGTCTGGGGTGAATATCGACTGAATACACACCACATTTTTTTTTCACATTTTTTATTTTTTCTCTGCTGTTCATAACATAAACTGTTCATATTTCTATTTTTTATATATTCCTTGTTTATAGTGTATATATTGCTTGCTGCTATTTATCATCTGTTTATACTGTAAATTTGCACATTGCCCACATCTATGCACATTGTATACATCTATGCACACGGTTTTTTGCACATTGTTTTTTTGCACATTGGGTACTTAGACCTTTAGATCTCTAGTGTCATCTTTTATTCTTTATTTTTTATTTATTTAATCTTGTAATCTGTGGATACTGCTGAAAACTGTGAATTTCCTTCGGGATGAATAAAGTATCTATCTATCTATCTATCTATCTATCTATCACTTCTTTTATGACCTTAAAGGATAAATTTGTTTGTTTGTTTGTTTTTTCAAACCAGGCTGTATTAAAATCTCAGGTCTTATCATTTGTTATCGTACCAACTGTAGCTCTGGTGATGAGCTCAAAGAGATGATGAACCAAAGAACTCATTATTGATTTAAGGAAGTGCAGCAGGGAGCATCTTCCACTATTCACAGGGGATGAATGTGTGGAGAGGGTCCAGAGCTTCAAATTTCTTGGCATACACATCTCCAATAACCTCACCTGCTCTGTCAATGCCACGGCTGCGGGTGAAAAGGGCTCAACAACGTCTGCACTCCCTGAGGCTCCTGAGAAGGGATGGTCTGAACACTCAGCTGCTGGTGGTATTTTACCGGTCCACCATTGAGAGCGTACTGGTATACTGCATCACAGTTTGGTGTGCTGGCTGCTCTGAGATGGACAGGAAGGCTCTGCAGAGGGTAATAAAAACTGCTCAAAAAATCATTGGCTGCTTTCTCCCCTCCCTTGATGAAATTGCCAATAGCCGCTATCTCAGCAGAGCCTCAACCATCATCACAGACTGTCACCTACTGCCCTCTGGGAGGCGCTACAGATCACTAAAAACTCGGACTACCAGATTCAAGCATAGTTTCTTCCCAACAGCAATACGCACCCTGAATGGACTCAAATAATACACACCACAAAATATTCCTCCTGTGCAATACTGTGTGCAATATAACAGACTCTTCTCTTGTGCAATAAGACTGTTTTTTTTTATATTTATTTATGTATTTTTGTTTATTTATCTTTTATTTTGTGTAGTGTTGGTGTTACTTGTAGCACCCAACTGAGCGGCACTTTTAATTTCGTTGCATTGTTCACAATATAATGACAATAAAGGCACTTTGACTTGACTTGACTTTGACTTTGAGAAACTTGAAAAATTACAAACCTACGGTGGCCGAGAACCGCCATCGCTGCAAATAAAAAAAACGATGCAAATAAAAAAAATGCTGCAAATAAAAAAAACGCTGCAAATATAAAAGAAAACTTTGTGTCCACTCTATCTCGCTTGGTGGAAGAATGAATAGTTCTCAGTTTTATTGTTGCATTATTACCAATAAATTATTGATTTTTTAACTGTTACTGGGTAACTGTTTTATAAAAGCAATAAGCCCAGAAAAGCCATGGGTTACAGTGATTTTACAACGGCGATTTTACATTTTAGAACGCCCTCAGCCGTTGTAAAATCACTGTAACCCACGGCTTTTCGGGGCTTATTGCTTAAATATAACAAATATAAAAAATCTGCCATGAAAAATCCGTTTTGGCTTTTTTGTTTGCATCGTTGCTTTTTTTATTTGCATCGCAGCGTTTTCCTTTTTTATTTGCAGCGTTTTCCTTTTTTATTTGCAGCGATCATTGCTTTTTTTTATTTGCAACGCAGCGTTTTTCTTTTTTATTTGCAGCGTTTTTTATTTGCAGCGATCGTTGCTTTTTTATTTGCAATGCAGCGTTTTTCTTTTTTATTTGCAGCATTTTTTTATTTGCAGCATTTTTTGTTGTTTGCATCGTTTTTTTAATTTGCAGCGATGGCGGTTCTCGGCCACCGTACAAACCTGTCCTTTAATTCAACAGGACAGCACAGGTTCCTGCCTCTGCGTTGGCAAGCATGTGCCCTGCACGTGCCCCGCTGAACACGCTGAAGCTCCAGCTCTTTGGCAGCTCCAGTCCATGCTGAGCTCCCTGAGGAGGCATTCACAGCACCGTTCCCCTGAAGGCATCAATAAACTACCGCATTATCATTAGTGTTGTTATGAATTGACTGGCAATTCATTCATAATTCAAACTTTTGGACCTGCATGTGCTTGCTCAGTGTGTGTGTGTGCATGTGTGTGTGTGTTGAGTGTGAGTGAGACTAATCCTGAGCAGCACGCACTGTAAGACGGATCGTGTGCCGTGTCAAATTAATTTGACCCACACATCCATCAGGCCAGTCACACACACACACGCACACACACACACACACACACACACACACGGAGTCATACAAAGATAGACCACAGAGGAGAAAGAAATGCAAATATTTCTCACTCCTTTTTTGCTATTTAGTTCAAAGTACAGTCCCGCCGTATCACCTCTGAACCAAATATCTGCTAAACCACGGGTCAATGTTAAAACACTTGAAAGTCAGCGGCACTGACTAAAGATCAGGGGATGTCAGGACGATGAAAAGGGAGGCAAGGGAATGAAACCAGGGGTGCAGAAGTACGGGACAAATATGAGAAGGAGCAGGAGGGAGAAAGTTAGGAGGACGTAGATCTATAACTGGGAGGAGGATGGGGTCGAAAACACCTTGGCTATAGACAGATAAAACCTCGGCGCAGCCTTTACAGGAGGCTCTCAAAGCTCCGACACGCTCACAAATATCACCATGCAAACACGAGACAACCATGCCGTTCGCTCATAACGCATACAAAAAAACTGAACTGAGGATTCCTGACACCATTCGTCAGGTCTGATGAATCTGAGACTGCACGGCATGCTTTTCTGCAGCGAAGTCATGTGTCTGGAAAAACGCCCAGTCTAGCATTCACAGGTTAGGTCTCTGCAATTACAGCACCGGCAAGGAGGGCATTAAATACCAAGGGTGCCGTCCAAACTCAAGGGTGTGGCGTGGGCGTAGGAAGAGGTGAGATGCGGAAAAGAGGCATCAGTAAATAAAAACAAGGGATAAGAAACTCACTAACCTCTCTCGTCCTGAATGAGTCACTTAAACACCCACTCTAATAAGCTGTTGTTCAATGATAAGATGCCATTGAAGCTCACTGCCTCAGTGGGAGGGTTTTCTGCTTTTTCTGTAGAATTCAGGAGTAGCAGATGTGGTAAAAGGTTTACTGAAAGGAACAGATTGCTGCTGAAAGACAAGCTGATAAATTGTAGTCAAGGCTGAGGAACAAATAAAAAGAACATATAGTGTTTTGACACATCATATTTGGGGTGCTGAAGGCCTGTTTGCCTGAGACTGCCTTCACTCTTGGAGAGCACTCAGCGCACTTTGCTCAGGCAGACACGCCGGGACGCTCACAGGTTCAACTTCTCGAGCACAGCAGACCTTTAAAATGCATTTGCCAATGTGTCCTCGACTCAAAAAACCGTGCCGAAATAACTGCGCAGGCTGTGGAGGATGCATAAAATACATAGACAACAAATTCAGTACCCTAAGAAGAAGGTTTGGACATGTGAGACGGAACAAAGACAAAGCATCAAGCATCAAAATGTCCTTGTATTACACCTTGAGACAGTCTGAACTTCTGTATCTCTGCTTCTACATTTACATCTAATTAGCCCAGAACCATTTAACATCATCAGGATACATGATTACTGATCTAAGACCTTTCAAAAACCCTGTAGCAACATTTACACTCCATTATATACACATCAATTTCATGTGAATAACGGGATTGATTGATGCCATGATCTGTGCTTCCTGTCAGTTTTGCTCTGTGTTCACATTTCCTTGTTTCTTTTTTGTTTCCCGCAGCTTTTGATGCCCGATCTGTAAAGCTTTTCTTTAATTTTACATGGAACGGTGCTTTTGAACTGCCAAACAGAACCAAACGAAGGCAGGAAGGTGTAATTAAAAGATTCAGGGAAACAAATATGAGAATCCTGAAGCTATCACACCTCATTCAGAAAGGCTCAGATCATCCCCATGGAACAGTCTGGGCTTTCATCAAGAAAGCTTGTGGCTTAGCACGAGTGACAGTCTGAAAGAGTACATAGCTAGAAACCTTTCAGACTTAGTCTACATTCAGATTTAAAGCCCGGGGCTGTATTCGAGTGGCATCTTGCGGCAGGATTGGCATTCAAAGGCCAGTCTGCGCTCTCAGCCGCTGTGAAGTTTAGACGGTCACGTGACCCGACCAGTGATCTTAGACCGCTACTTATCAAAGCTTTATGACGCCAGGTCCTGACTCCTGCGCAACATTCAGTGCAGCAGCGTCGCATTATGTTGCATTTGATGCTGACACAGTGAGCAAGTTTTACAGCACATAAACCAGCATCAATAATTTGAGCAGCGAAGTCACGATCTGGCGGGTTTTATTTCCCTGGGTCATTATTATCTCCATGTATTTACTTAACACCATTTTTACATGATATATAACTCCCAGGGTGCAGCAGAAAGAGCAATCTAAATTGAGTGTAAATTAGGCCTAAAAGCCAATAAACGCAAAGATAAGTTTTCTATCTTGTAAAAAGGAAGTGCAATACACGCAGTGAGTCTCCCTCTGGCAGATATATATATAATTATTTCACTCAAACACATAGTGAAACTAATGGCCTTCCTATAATGATGCTGGTAATATTTGAGGGAAGGATTTTCCTGTTAGAGTTAAAGTTAATGAGCTGCCTCACGCTGTAACTTCTGAATCGACTGGGGTGAATGGTTTGACCTACACACAAAGCTTTGCTGGTAAATAACTGATTGTCCGGGCAATATTTTTCCCATCTATTTACTCAGCACTGATAAAGCAGCTTGACAGGCAGACAGAGTGTGAGATGCAGGGATAGAGGGATGGGATAGCTTGAAGATGAGAGAGGAAGGAAGCAGGGGGGGCGGGGCGGAGGAGGGAGATGTGAAACAGATGACGGGGATGAGGAGATGGAGTGATGAAGGGCCCTGAGACGGATGAGAGAAAGAGGTGAGAAGCAACTGATGGAGAGATGTCTGCAAACTGAGAGACAAGATATCACGCCGGGCTCAGCTTCCGGTTCGCTGGCGCTCTGTTCTGCCGGCTAAGTCACCTTGCCGCAACAAGTGAGAGTTCAGGACGCGTCCGAATCCGGATCTATAGTCGGCAAGTAACGAATAACGGCTCTCTGATGAAGGAATCACCCTTCGGACTATTTTTCGGCTTTACATAATACATGCAACATCTTTGAAATCTTGCAAAGGACGACACTGCTTTAGCTGTTGCCATCCAGGCTTTTACTCTGAAACAGCAAAAACCCAGATTTCTTATGATTTAATGCACAGTTACCCCAGAAGAATAGAGAATAAAAGTCATGGTCCACAAATAATGTAAAACCATCCTTAAACTTAATAACACAACACAAAGACCACATGATAAACAATGCACAAACAAACTAAAGAACTAAATAGGGGCCATGAGCCATAGGGAACAATGAACTGGGCTAAGGCATGCTGGGAAACCCCACTGACTGCAGTTCACTCAGACGTCGGTCACCGAGAAAGACAAAAGTCCGCCACATTTTTTCACAGCTAGATTTGTTTTGATTTGCAGAATGCATAGTGGGTTTCCTAAATCTATATAATTTTAATAACCAGTCATTTTATATTTCTTTGTCGTTAAAATCCAGTGATTAAAAAAACCCCAAAAATCCAGTTTGAGCCACGACCCTTTTTTTTTTCCCGAATCTGAATTATTTTTCCCCAAAACAAATCCAAATACAAGTAGCAGTGCTTCCACACGTTTCTGGAGAGAGTAATAACATGGTCATTCACAGATTTTTAGGTGCTGGTCATAAGAGTCGAATTAAGAAAACACCTCTCGCTTTTGTTTCCAACAAAGGAAATGAATTGAAATCCAAAAAGCAGAACTGCTGCCAAATGGAGCCGCGACCTACGGCTAATGACATTCACAACAATCACACGTGCATGCACTCCTTTTGAATTCTCCCCTTTGTAATTTTCACTTTCCTGTCTCCGTCTCCCACATGCATCCTCACCGTTTTGCGGCTCAGATTCAGTTTGCCTCATTTCACCTCTGTCTTCTCATGGTTTACCTTGAGCCCCTCACCTGATGCTTTGTGACTGCAGTATGTCTGGATCTGTGGCGTTGAGTGAGGCCACGAAGCTGCCCACGGGGATGTTTTCCATCCTGGTGACCATCAGGGGGTCCGGGAAAAAGACGGGGCCCTCGTTGATGTCCATGACGGTGACGTGGACGGTGGCGGTGGAGCTCGGCCCGTAGCCCACGTCTGGAACCAGCGAGTCCTCGTTCTCCACCTTGATGAGCAGCGTGTGGAACGCCGTGGCCTCGTAGTCCAGAGGCTGAGCGATAGAAAGAGATTCAAGGAAATAGGAGAGAGAACATAGATAGATAGATAGATAGATAGATAGATAGACTTTATTGATCCCAACCAAGGAAATTCTCGTGTTACAGCAGCATCAGTAGAAACATATAATAAAGTTAAATAAAATAGAATAAAGACTAAATATATAAAATAAAGACTATAAAGACTAAAAACTAAAAAATATACAATAAGGGCTAACCTAAGAATATGAGATATGAATAAGATAAGATAAGATAAGATAAGATATTCCTTTATTAGTCCCACGGTGGGGAAATTTCACGCATTACAGCAGCAAAGTGGATAGCAAGATATGAAGCATAATTTACATTATAAACAGCATAAACAGATAATAAATAGCAAAAAGCAATATAAACATTATAAAAACACAGCTGGATTTGTTTTGATTTGCAGAATGCATAGTCGATAAAGTGGGTTTCCTAAGTCTATATAGTTTTAATAAGCAGGAATTTCAGTAATTTTATATTTCTTTGTCGTTAAAATCCAGTGATTAAAATTTTTTTTAAAAATCCAGTTTGAGCCACGGCCCCTTTTTTCCCGAATCTGAATAATTTTTAATTTTTTAAAGGAATATAGAAAAACAAAATAGAAATATGAACAATTTAAACAACAGAAGAAGAATAAGGGCTAACCTAAGAATATGAGATATGAATAAGGGTTAACGTCGAGGGAGAAGACAGGTAGAGATAAGGGAAAGGGTATCAAGAAGGAATATGGAGGACAGGAAATATTAATGGCACGTGGAGCCAAGCAAAGTGCAGAAAAACAAAGTGGGCCTGTGTCCTGAAAATAGCACAAGTCATAAAAGAAACAGAATTTTGCGCAAAATATAGAAATTACAGGTACAGGGGCGCGGGTCAGACTAACGCCACATGAAAAAAGGACTTTCATTTTTACAGAACTAAATCACATGTGGTTACAAATGCGGTTACACAGGCACTTAACAGCATATGTCAGCTTTAAATTTAGTCTGACAACCAATCATTTTATGAGTTTTCAAGGAGAAAAGACCATTATGTTGAATGATGGCTCAGCATTCATATAAGATGCAAACACTATTCCCTAATGTTGTTCCCGTATTCCAATATGATAATGGCACCTTCAGAAAACTGGGAAAATGGACCAGTAATCCCACTTAAAGTTCAGGTTTCAAGGAGGATTAAGGCTGCTCTGAAGGCAGTTTATTATCGGGCACTTGATATTCATGTTGTCACGTGTTTTTTTTTTTTTTTTTTTTCTTTATTGAAAGCATAAGGCATAAGGTCCTGCATGCCACTCTACCTTGACGACGAACAGCATGCCCTCGTTGTTGTCGGGGTTGGTGTGGATCTCGAAGCTCTGGGTGGGATCCCCGTTGATGATGGAGTAGATGGCTCTCCACGCCCCCGTGGCCGGGTCGTCCCTGTCGTCCACCGTCAGGTTGACCACCACCCCCGTCGACCCCTCGTCCACGTACGCCTCGAACTGTTGGAGGAGACGGATGAGCGGACAGCAGATGAATCAGCTCAGGGTAGAAAAACGGCTAAATACAAAAGATACATACATATATTTCATTTGTTGTTTTATTTATGCCATGTATCATATTTGTTCACCCTGATTGTTACACATCTAGTGCTATATGAATAAATCTCCTTATACAAGTTCTTATTAATTCTTGCTCCCCATTGTAATTACATTTTGAAAGCCATCATCATTGCCGTCGTCACAAATATTATTGTTGATCAAATATTAGTGTTGAGTTGGAGATTCGTAAAAAGACAGTTCAGGAAAATACTAGTTGATGTTGACAGCATGGTTCAGGGTGAACCATCAGAAGAAAACAGATTGAATACTATAATTTCCCTGAACTGTGAGAAAAAAACATTTAACTGACATTAAACGGTTTGGCATAAAATAATTAGACGTCTAACATTTAAATGTCATGACAGGAGATTCAAGCGCATGTTGCTGCAATATCCCAGCACTTGAAAACAGCAACATTTGACTGTAAAAAAAATAAGTTATTAATTTACTAATAAGAGACGAAATTTCAAATTAAGATGCACTTTTCAGCAGCACTTGAAGTGAACCAAGAATGTTTATTCACAAAATATAACCAAATCAGCCAAAGATTAGTCTGAGACACTGTCGCATGTAAAATCTCAACAAGCTACAAGTACTGAAACTTAAAATTTGATGCACACACACACACACACGCGCATACACACACACAGGCATTTCAACTAACTGTTAATGATAAAATCCCAGCCTTCTGATTGGTTGAAATAAAGATGGGGTGATTAAGGTGGAAAACCAAGATTGGGACCAAAGTATGGCGACGCCTCAGGAGCTTGCGTATTATTTATTGGTTGAATAAGTGAGTTTGAAGGAGCTCTGAGACAGAATTTAGCTGTTTTAACCCTCCTGTTCAAATTTACAAACATCTTTCATGTTTGGGGTCAATTTGACCCCAGCAGTTTAAACCTCCACAAAATTATTATAACTAAAATTGTCACCAAAGTTTATGTATCAGGTACTTTATGTTTCTTTGTTGATGACCTAAATAGCCCTTTAAATAAAACATAACCCCACACACCCACACACTTATACATCTAGTATTCCTATTATGTGACTATGAAAAAATATGCAAATCACTAAAAAATCTCACTGATTGACCCAAAATTGGAAAGAAATATCAATTTTTGGTGTTTTAATGGCTTTATGTTATTTCTGAGTACAGATTTTTGTTGTTTATAACCGATGCGTTACAAAGTGTGTACAGGACATTGAAAACATATCATCATGTCAATTTCATGTTTACCCGGTAGAACCCATTACATTAGGAAAACTCATTAACCCTATAAAGCCGCACGTGTCATATTTAAGACATGATTGTTTTCAGCCTTGTACATCAACTGTACAGCATTTGTACAGCACATTTTTACTGAAACATCGATAGGAAAAATGACTGAGTTGATGCAATGTGAAATTACTGAACATTTCATAACGTTTTTGTTTGTAAAATCTAACACAGCAGGTATATCGAGGTCATTTTCACCAAATTGGTCAAAATAATAAAAAGATAATGCTAAATAATGGAAAAAGTGTTATTTACTATGTTTGGAAGATAAAGTGTTCTTTTATATGTTTGGAGTTAGAAATGTGTTAAAGAATTTTTGTGTTTTATGATGTTTTTGTTTGTTAAAAAAAAAAAAAAAAAAAAAAAAAAAAAATCATGCACAATTGCCTGATGTGCCAAATATGATGCAAATTGAAACTCATAGTTGGGGATTGATATTTGAATTTTTTTTTTTTTTTTTTTGGCTGTTTAGTTGGACCAATAATGGCTCCAGTTTCAAAGACTTGGAATTTTTGGTCAATTATTTGATGGTTCAGGCTTTACAAGGTTCAATATGAAGCAAAAAATGTCTCTAAATAATCATTTATTTATTTAGCGACATTAAACATTGACTGGTGTCAAATTGACTCCAAACATAATAGGAGGGTTAAACACATGTACTGTTATAGTGTTTATTCATTATTATTTGTTCATTTATCACCTTTGATATTACAGTAATCCTGGTGCTCACTACACCACTGTTACACTCAACATCATCATCATTGGCATCATCGTCGGTGTCACAATCAACATTTTCATCACCTCCAGTCTGAGCGCTCCGAACCGCACACTTGACGCCCCGCCGCGTTTGTTGTGACTGATGTAAAACTTCACTCGCGTCTTTCAAGTGCTACCGAGAGTTCAGCGAAACCTTTCATCGCTCCGACACGCACACGCAAAGACACGAGTCGCGACAGAAGATCTCTTCATGTTAAAGCTCGGCGGGAGCTTCTCGGGATGAACCGAGCGGTGGCCTTTTCACATGGGGCCGATTGTCGAGGACTAAAAAAGAAAAGAAGAGGGGGAAAAAAGGAAAAGAAAGGAAAGGAAAGGAAAGAGGAGAGGAGAAAAGAAAAAAGTCAAGAAAGGGCAGAAAACAAGACAGGATAAAAAAAAAAAAATAGCCCCTCTTAGCCCCCCGCCTCCCAAATGCTGGTGTTAAGTGACCAAACATTAAGTTAAAAGTGTTAACAGAAAGGCCAGTTTTGACCTTACGGCAGCAGCAACCTGTTTATCTGCCCGTTCGTCCGACTTCTGCAGCCAAATGCGCAAGAGGAAGAAAAAAAAAAAAACGCATTTGCAAAAGCAATTTAAGGGAGGGCTAATAAATACACACAAACACAAACACGTCTGTACTCTATCGTTCAATCGTTATTTATTTCTCTCTGTCAGTCGCTCCCCGGCTCCCGGGTCATTGTTGGCAGCGGGGACTCAGTCAGATTCCCATCACTGATGCATTCTGCCAGCAAGCCTCTCACCACAAAGACCGGCAGCACCAATCTTCCTGCAGAGGCTCCAAGCAGGGAGAATAGGCTCTGTGTGATTGTCTGTTTGCATGCGTACATGTGTGTGTGTGTGTGTGTGTGTCCCTGGGCCATTATGGTGTCAGAGCTTACAGTGCAATCTTTCAGACGCACAACGCTCTGTTTAAGGATAGCGCTGGTCCAGCCTAGATTACTGCGTCTTCTGTCAGCCCGTGGTATTGTTGTTTCACAGATTACCCTCCTACCGCCTGGCTCTGTGCATTTATCTAAAGAGAGACAAACGATGATTTTTTTCCTCCTCTTTCTTCTTCCTTTCTTCCCTTTTATATTCCCCCAAAGCGTGTTCTATAAAAAAAAAAAAAAGCACTTTGTACCAGTCATAATCATTTAGGGCACAGAGGATGGAAACCAAATGCAGTGTACAGAAGGAGGTCATGTTTGTTTGTCCACGCAGGCTTTGACGGCGCTTTTGTCCTTTTTCTCACCGCAGTCTGATGCAAGACTGTTTTTGTGAAAGCCTGAAGGATCACGTCAATATGGCCCGCTGGAAGCCTGAAAACACTTGCCACGCTTCTTAATGACTTCTCTCCATTTTTTTAAGCGACTTAACGGCTGGATTTTCAATTTGCAGACCTTTCACGCGGTGAAACCAGATTGTTTGGAGGCAACATTGCTTAAACTCAGAGATGTGAGCTGTAAACAACAACAACAACAAAAAAAAATGTCCTTGTCATCCTCGCGTTGCCAAAAACCTCAATCTTGACAAGGAATTTAGTCTCATTTTCAGGCTTAAAATCTTGTTTTTCATCCAACAAGGTAAAATAAAACTCTGCCAGTGGGATGAGATAATCCCACTTGTTTTTTTTTTTTTGTTTTTTTTAATGCAGATTCACTTGTTGCAGGATTTTCTTCGGGGAACAAGCACGAACATGTCGAAACAAGGCGGAATAAGGCAGATCAGCCCACCGATGTCAAGAAAATGACACTTGATTCGAGAAAAGCCTTTGACACCAGTTGATTAGCATTAGGAACAAAAAAAAAAAAAAAAAAAAAGTGGGATTATCTCATCCCACTGGGCAGACTTCTCCTTGTGTTTTAAGGAAAAACAAGATTCTTAAAACACACGCACAAACAAACACACTCACACACACACGGCGCAGCCTAGTGGCCGGTCAGGTTGTGTTTAATCATAAGGGGCAGTCATGCAGTTGGAGGAGATGCTGTATTCTGTGGGATGTGGCCAGTGGGCCTCTGCCCCGCCGCTGATAAGACCCCAATTCCTCCTGGAGCACAAAGCAAGCAGCCACCTGAAAGACTAGCAGGAAATGACTCACCAGTAGGCAGGGCAGCTGGCCTGAAATGACTCAAACACACTGAGAGAGAGAGAGAGTGAGATAGAGTCAGACAGAGAGAGAGAGGGGAGAAGGTTCAGCCTCCAAGTGAGCTTTAATCCGTGTGTGTGTGTGTGTGTGTGTGTGCGCTGGGTGTGTTTTCTATCCGAGACACCCAGCCCAGACAGAGAGCCAATTATAGCGGAGGCTGTTGCTCCTTCCATTCTCAGATGATGACCGCATGACCCGGCCGGCGCGGGGCAAAAAGCCAAATAAACCTGCACATCTCTGCAGCCTGGGGGTTTAAGCGATGAACACACGACCGCACACACACACACACACACACACACAAATGCACGAATGCACACAAGCAAGGAAGCGAATTTACAGATGCATACACAGACACACCCGCGCAGACACAGGCACAGATTACCGGAGTTGCCACAGCGAGGGGCGACGATAAACCCAGCAAACTTTTATTTTGCCTGGGGGCTTTAAAAGCTACACACACACACACACACACACACACACACAAGAAGTGCTAGCAGGGTCCACAAACCACAGCTGAATACTGCAGACATTTAGATGCTGGGCCATAAAAACCGCGGTTGAGCATTGATTTTCTGTTTCCCGTTCTCCTTTTATGTCTGACATTTTCAATGATCCGTCCCATAAATCTTCAAGGTAATGACGTGCTGCCAAAAGATAATTGGGCCGCACAGATATCGGTGGCCAAAAAGACAAAGAAACAAAGAAAAACAAATAGACAAAGAGATAAATAAATAAATAAATAATAACATCACGTTTTAGGTGGCACGCTCAGCACTGCAATTTTTCTTTTTTTCTTTTTTTTAGCTATGATACTATTGGCACTACTTTTTTTTTTTTTTTTTTTTTTTTTCAGGCAGTAAATAAAATGTCACCTATGCGACCTCCCTGCACTCTGCATGTCAACACACACTCTGCATATGACTAACGCTGGCGGTCCGCCCTGCAGGTCAGTGCATCAAATTATTTATCACAGAGCCTTCAATCAACCCAGAGACAAGCAATCTTTTTTTTTTTTTGCTTTGTTTTTTTGGCCAAAATGCACCTTTATGATGGTGACAAGTAACAACACCAGACACCGAGCCACTGCTGCCTGTAGGATTTCTGCTGCTGAAAATACGCTTTACCAATCACCGAGAAAAATTAAGAAACTCCGAAGGCCTAACTGTTTAATATTTTGATTGTTTACATTTTCTAATGTTAAAGAAAATGAGTTTCAAGCATTTCATTCATTGTCATTCAGTCTTAATATTGAAACAAAGTCATATGATATTTCAAATTGGCCTGCGATTAAAATCTTGTCGCGGCTGCACTAAAATTAATTTTGCAGATTTAAAGGCTTAAAATAGATTCCGCCGCATGTGATTATGACGGCTTTAATTATTATTACCATTGTCTGTCAACAATGAAAACCATGCCAAAAAGGTTTTCTGTTTGCCAGAGAGACTACGAATTCAAAAATTAATTTAAAAAAAAGAAAGAAAGAAATGTCTGAATCTGATTTGAGGGAGGATGTCGGGTTCGGTGCAGTCCGAGTTCACACAGAAACATCACACAACATTGATCTGTGTGTTTGTCAGCATGATACTGTGTGATTATTATTATGTTCTTGCTTGTCTAAATATGCTCGTCTAAATGCTCGATAATCTTGTTTGCGGATATTAACATTATGTAGCCGATAATCCCAGCCCAGCGCGAGTGCTTTACCCATGCAAAGTCACGATCCAGATAACAATTTTAAGTATTTAACGCAGGGAAATCACAGAGAACGGAAAGAAATGAACGTCTCTGTATCTGTCACCTCACTGGTCAAACAGTCGAGCGTTTTTTTTTTTGTTTGTTTTTTGTGAGACTGGTTCATTTCAAGAGAGAGAGCTCACTTGCCAGTCTGCCCTCTGGAGCTGGAGCTCACTCACCTCTCATTGAAAATGAATGACTTCCAGGTGCCGATTGCTTAACTGCGCGAACCAGCCCTAATGAACATGGGCCTCCATCGCCACGAGCCCGGATTTAATGAGAAACATACAAACAAACAAACACAATCTGCTCTTTCTGCAACTCTTTGAAGTCCTCAACTTTCAGACTTCCAGATCTTCTTTCTTTCTTTCATTCATTCTTTCTTTCTTTCCTTCATGGCAGCGTTGAATATCCAAATGAACTTGACAGGAATACGACACAAGTACAAAAAGCCAAAACACAAGCTCTGTCACTCATTAAATAAGGCTGATTGTTGTTGTTGTTAGATGTTTCTCTGATTTATTCACAGGGAGGAAAACTTGATCGAAAAAAAAATGGATTTCTATTTTATTCATAAGGCATAAGACCGCCTTATCAGTATGGAGAGGGAAGTAAAAGCTGTGTAAAAGAGACATATTACATGGGCATGCTTCCTTGCCAGAGAACAGAGTTTAAAGACACTTAGATCCTTTTTCTTATTCAGGTATTTCGCGCAGGCTGCTCCTGTAACAAGTTCAAAATACCAAGGTGTCTGGCCGGACAACCGACTCTTTGGAGATCTACACAAGCGGCGCAGCTTCCTCACTGTAATGACCTGAAACGGGGCTGCCGGGGGGGAAAGACCGGCTCGACATTTCATTTTACAACCTGGTGGTGAGGCCGTGCCGGGCGAGCCGCCACGATGAGGGTTCAGAGGAGAACTGTGAGGGCGCTTCATCACAGATTCCTGACCTGCAGACCTGGAGAGAACAGGCCGCCGTCCGCCGGGTCAAGCCCGTCCATGACCTCCTACCTCCCAACCTGCATCCATTAAACCAACCGGCATTCGGCCTTTTAATATTAACAATTTTACTCTGTATTGCTCTGATCGACATTAGCGGGCGCTTTTTATTCTATTTGAATGAAACGCCTTGGTTTGGCCCATTCATGTGGTCCATTTGGGCGGCTGTGAGGTTTGAGAGAGGCGTCTCGAGGCGCCTTCAAGATAATTTGATGCAATCCAGGAGGTGGACCAAACATGCTGCACGTTATGGTAGGAATGCATCAGGCCGTGATCACATGGGACGTGTTGCTTTCCTGCTCATATGCAAGGCACATCGCTCGCCTTGTGGTCAGTGCAAGAGGTCACTGACGTCTTTGTCCTCGCTATGTACATGCGATTTATCTATCTGAGGACAGCGCTGTTAAAATGTGGGAGAGAACGCCTCTGATCGCTTTGCATGTGTTTGAAGAGGAGGATTAATAGCCGCCTCTATACCAATAATTTGTTTAAAGTAGGCACCACTGACGAATACATATGCTACATGCACGCAGGGAAGCGCCTGGAAACACACCGCATCAAAAACGCGAGGCACGTCGGCTGGAGGAGGAGATAAGCGGCCGCGTGTTTGGTTCATTTCCTGCGACTGGGTCAAATCAGGGTCAGTTCGTGTTCTCGCCGCAATCGAACCGCGCCGGTGTTCGCTCGGAACCGGCCTGAGATTGCCTTTCGCAAACAGCCGCAGAGCAGCTGTTTTTGCTCTGCACCTGTGCTCACAGCTGCCTGCATGAAGCACACCGACCAGCTAAACACTCACAGGGTTTGATTCCTCCTCCACCACTGTATTTCTGACCCGTGAGTGTGAGGCCTCTGATTCTGCCCAGGCAAGCTGTCTCACAGGCAAGACAACACCTTCATTTAAAATTCTACTCAAGAAATGAAAGCCCCTTGAAAAACAGACCACAGGACAAAACACTATAATTATGATGCATCACGATTTAAATGTCAATGCGATGTAAAAGTTCAGCCAATTTCTGCAAGAGTTCATAAAGTCAGATTTACACTGAATCCCACTGGAAAGTTTTTAGCTGATACTTACATACAGTATTTATCTGGAGTTTGGCCAAGTTGACATCAGGGAAACAATTTCCAACTTGCAGCTTGTGACTTTATTAGACAAAATAGGAGGCACAGACCACTTTGTCCACTGAAGCAAGCGACTCAAACCTCTGTGTGAGTGTTACAGATACAGAATCAATCAATCAATCAATTCATTCATTCATTCCTCTGCCAGAGTTGAAGGATGAGGATGAAGGAAAGGAGGATGGTGAAGCTCGTGAATCTTCTTCAGGAGTGGAATTTGCCACAAATTCCGGGGCGGCTGTACAAAAGTCTCACTCACTTCCTACCCAGGACACACTCACGCAACTTAACGCACACACCTGATGGCGATCAGCTGATAGCGATTGGCTGAGGGCGATCAGCTGATTATCCCAACAGTATAATTCACCTGGCCGCGAGTTGCCAGGGTTTGTCTCCTGACTGTTGCCAAGATCACGACATGTCTCCTATCTCCTGGCCCGCAAATTTATCCTGTGTGCATCTTCAAACGTGAGTGTGGATTTTCTCATGCCTTGCCTTTGATCTTGGCTGTATCCCCGACATCTGCCTTTGTGCGGCAAGCAGCAATAACATGAGCGATGTCGGTACCCGGAAGTCATGTAGATATGTAAATATGTAAATATATATTCTGCAAGTATATTGGTCTAATTTTGTAATTTATGTTAATGCTGCCATGGTAGTTATGTAACTTTATAATGTTATATTGTGCTGTTCGAACAGGAAATTAATTATGCGATGTGTGAATGTGAAATGTTAGTATGGAATGCCATTAGGGCCAAAAAATTCAGATTATGACTGTTACGTTAAATGTGCTGATACAAAGTGCTATGTTATGTATATACTTGGACCACTGTTGTTTACTATGTACATTAATGACCTGCCGCTAAGCTGTCCAGGTATCAGCTG
The DNA here is from genome assembly GCF_902150065.1 of Myripristis murdjan. Classification (NCBI taxonomy): domain Eukaryota; kingdom Metazoa; phylum Chordata; class Actinopteri; order Holocentriformes; family Holocentridae; genus Myripristis; species Myripristis murdjan. Next base: position 29,256,429 of record NC_043985.1, read on the forward strand.
CCAGATGTATGCTGATGATACTGTCATCTATGCATCTGCTAAAACAGCTAGCAAAGCAGCTGACCACCTGACGCAAGCACTTGAGAAAGTCACTAATTGGCTTGAGTTGTCTCATTTAACCCTGAACGACAAGAAAACTGTTTCTATGTGTATTTCTATCCGCAATAAGCCTGTGAACGATCTGTTTGAGGTGAAGATTAGAAACGAAATACTTACTGAGGTGAATGAGGTCAAATACTTGGGGATTATATTAGATAAGAACTTAAAATTTGATAAACAAGTACAGTACATCTGCAAGAAGGTTAAACCAAACCTCAACTGTTTTCGTTTTATCCGAAGAGACCTGTCATGCAAAGCAGCTCAACTCTACATGCATGCTATGATTCTCTCTCATTTGTCATACTGTATCACGTCATGGTCACAAGCTTCTCAAGTCATTTTGAAACCCGTAGTAGCAATATATAAGCAAGCAATAAAAATTATGGATCAAAAACCAATGAGATGGCACCACTGTGGCATCCTGAGAAAACACAACCTTCTTGCATTTGAAAACTTCATAATTTACATTAATATCAGATTGGTTTTTAAATGTCTTTATAACTATGAATCACCCCTGTTTTCTGCACTGATAAAAAGACGTCAGAGCTCAAGCCAAATAAATACACGGGCCTCCTATAATGGTGACTGCATTGTTCCTAGGTGTACAACATCATTTGGACAGTCTGCCTTCTTAGTAAAAGGCGTTAACCTATGGAACACTCTACCCACTCACCTGAAACTGGAGACTGATACAAATGCTTTTAACAGAGGACTAAAAGCATGGTTAAAAGCAAAACAACAATGTTCACACTTATAAATATTAGACTTAGTTTATTATTGTTACTAATATCACTGTTGCGAACATGAATTCTGTTTTTATTATTGTTGATCATATGCTCTGTGTGTTTTAGAAAAGCCGCCTATGGACTGGTGTTGAAAATTAGCACGTGTGCTATAATCACCCAAGCAAAGCATCTGGTCTGTCCACTGCGACAGTGTCAATGTATTTGTGATGTCCATATCAAATAAAACAACAATAAACAATAAACAATGTTAATTATACATATGAGTTCTGATGGCTGTTTTTTGTTTCCTCTTTTGTTGTTACAGCACACAGACAAATTAAGCCTTTACAAGAATGATAAAGAAAGCAAGGATGGAAAGAAATCAATAAATGCCCATTTGCGGCTAAACTGGACTTCTCTCTCCTGTGTCCTCCTTCCGACTCTCCGACCATCTGACCGTGGTTAGCCTGTTCCCCAGTCTCTTAAAGTGTCCCACCTTACCCAGAGTGCAATCACTCATTTCATATGGTAATAATTCTACACAGAGCGATGCCGGTATCAGCATCAGTATCATTTGCGGCGCGACAAAAACAAATAACAGCAACAAAGTCTTACCGAAGAGCAATTTATCCTGAAAGTTTAAATCATTTCAGACTGACGAATGTGCCTTTATCCTCTGGAAATCCTTGTGCTTTCTGTCACAGTCACGTTTCACGACTTAGTGTGATGCAGCAAATTAGCGGGTAGGATGAGTATGTTGTGAGCGTGTGTATTACTTCACAGTGAATGAGCCCAAAACCGCAGGGGAAAATATTTCACACCTGAAAGCCAGCGGTGTTCCCTTAACTTTACTTTCTTGCTGATGGAGACTGTGAACCTCAACTAGCGGGCATCTGCTCGCCAAAGCGAAAGCAGCTGGTAAATCTCGGGAAAGCACAAAGTAATTCCTCAAAACCTTGATCACGGCGCTGTCGACAACACTCACTGTACCTCCTCTCCAGCAGATGAGGAGGGGGGGGGGGGGGGGGGGCAAAGAGAGACCGAAAGTCTGGCAAAGGGCCCTGGAAGAGAGACGTGAAGCCTTGGAAGAGTATACACATCTGTCAGTTTTACGGAGTAACACTAAATGCTCTCTGCCTCATTAACACTACTATGGAAATTGCCTGCTATTTCTTATACAGGCTTTTAATTTGTCTTTGAGTGCCAGCTGGCATTGTGTGCCTGTTACAAGCCAGTGACCCGAACCTCTTTCTTCCAGCCTGACTGTCATGTGCAGAGCTGTGGCCCAAACAAGAAAGGAGGCAGAAAGAGAGAAAAAAAAAATAACTGTGTGTGTGTGTGTGTGTGTGTGTGTGTGTGTGAGAGAGAGAGAGAGAGAAAGAGAGTTGTTTACCTTAAATCTGTTACTCATACAATTAAGAGGAACATATGGCTGTTTTGTGTGAGATACTCACGGATAGAAGCCGTCAAATGTACGACAGTTCATTTGCAAAGACAGATAAATGTCATTGCGGCAAGAACAATGCACTGACTGCTGTACGCGATGCCTCATATAACTTACACCTCATAATAACTTTAAAATTGTTAACTAAGCAGAAAGACGCACTCCAGTAGAATGAATACATTAGAGTATATAACAATAATAATAATAATAATAATAATAATAATAATAAATCAAACAAAAAAGATTAATAAAGGCAGGACAAAGACATAATGGTTGGGGTAGTTGCATCAAAATATGTGTTTGTAATGTTATTATGAACAATTATAAGATGCTCATGAGGAATTTATTAATGTTCTTGAGCATCAACAAACAATTAATTTTCTTAAGTTATTATAAATGTGTTATAGTCTGTTATTAACTATATTATAATGAGATTATTAATACATTATATAATCTTATAAAGGCATACTAATGTTAATAAGCATCTTATACGCACTTATTAGGGCCTTATTACCTATTAACAAATGCTTATTACAAGGACCTTAATATAAAGCGTTACCTAACATAACATCAGCAATGTTGGTGCTGAAGCCAATATCGCCTATGCATGAGCCTAAAGGTATGATTTTTTTGATTGACATTACTTTATGAAAAAAAAAAAAAAAAAAACATGTGGTTTATAAATAAATAAAATGGGAGCTATGTGCTTTCGCAAACAAACCTCTGCACAGAAATAAACTCAAGCAGACACGTGGACACACACCGCATATGTTCATCACGCTTCTACAGACAGGACACACAGCAGCACGCACGCACACGCACACACACACACACACACACACACACAAGCGCACGCAAACACACAAACAGCGACGAATGGAGATAAACTTATTTCATTCCCGGATGTCTGTCAGAGTGTGTTATGAATATAGATGGTGGCTGTGGCCGCGCTGACAGGCAGCCGGGCAGACAGGCAGACAGTTGAGCAGCTGTTCATTTGTCCTAATGGAAAGTACTTTGTGACACGTCCTCGCTGCCCCCAAGATTTTCCCTGACAGGGAACACACAGAACAGCGGCCCGTCACATTAAACCTCCCGAGACAAGGCTATTTTGCCTCAGAGCAGCATTTGCTGTATTATCACATCACAGCAGGGGAGGCGCTGCGAACGGAGGCACTTGAAGTTTTGTCTCGCTGACGTGCCCGTCACTTTTTCGCCGTCTCTCAAGTGCTTTCTCCCGCTGTCTCTAAGTCCGTCTTTTCTCAGTCTGCTCGTCCTGAGACTCCGACGCGGCACTTTGAACGTAGCTCCACGTTTTGGGCTGAAAAACTTCTGAAATTCGCCCGATGATGGACTCTTGGCGCTCGCCTAATAGCTCTGGGCTCCTCTGAAATGCAAAAAAAACGCGGAGGTAGAAGTCAAATTCATGAAGAAATCCCACTGCCCGAGTTAAACAGGAATCATGTAAATTTTCAAGCAGCTACTTGTCTTTCCTTTTATCTGCGGGCGAAAGCGGCTTAGCTCCACAGAACGAGGTGTAGACAGGCCGCGAATCTGTCGGGGCGCCGTCTCATTGTATCCGCGCGCCGCCATAATGAAGCCGAGTGCACGTGATCGCTCGTCTTCCTCACGATGCTACACACACACACACACACACACAGCCGCACGCTGGCAGGTTACCCTCCCCCCGCCGTCCGCCCCCAACTCACTCTTCCTTCCATCTTTAATCCCGCATACCGCAAGTGTGCCTGGAAAGTTAATGAGCTTACCTGTGTCTTTATTAAATTTGAACCGCTCCTGCTCAGTCTGCTTCTATAGATAGATTTCCAGCGAATCTCAGACTCGGCAAAAGCAGCTTTTCTACCTTTGAGGAACGCGGCAGTGGCACCGTCCTCGAGCCTGTCAAGACAATCAAGATAAAAAAAAACCTTCTGCTAAGTAACGTCGGAAAATAACCGAGCGGCTGAACCCAACGGAGAATTGCTGAATTGTTTCGGTGGAACCCAGATGCTCCGGAAGATGAACTCTAGGTGATCTGGACATTTTTCTCTGCAGAAAACCAAATAATTTTTATCTTCTTCGATCCCTTTGACTTATTTTGGTCAGACTTTTATGTTCCCCTGTTGACAAAATGCTGAGAGAATTGAATTTCTCATGCATTTAAGCATGGCGATTACTCTACGCCACCACTGTATATGCTGCGGTCCTTATTTAGGATGAAATATGGAATTAGGCTGGTATTTTAACACCGGCCAATTATGCATATATAGACAACTTCTCTCACAAAAAGGTCACTTAATGCCTGGCTTCAATTTATCACAGCGCAGAATTAGAGTCTAGTGGTAAAAGCGATAATTATGTACAGCCTATCACAGTGAGGGGTCCCACCCTCGTGAACCGCGCGGAGGCGGGAATAAATGGCAACGGAAAACCATTAAAGAAATTACACTTAACATAGCGTGGATGACACTGAGATAATGACTTCTAAATGCAAGCAGCAAGGTTCTGTGGTGTGTTTAAGTGTTCAAAACGGAAAAAAAAAAAAAAAAAACAAGATAGCCTGCAAACTGTGGCAAAACCATATCTTGAATGTGAACAGCGACTGCCAGCAAAGCCCGAGCAGCACATGAGGATCGATACAGTGTCAAAGCCACAAAACAATGGACAGCTTCAAGTGACACTGGGAAAAAAAAAAAAAAAGCAGCCTTTTGAAATTATTCTGATCACACTTCACCGCTGAGGAAGAACGGGACTTGTAGTTATTCACGGGGATTCTTCACAGTTCCTCCTCGAGGTCCTCCAGCGCCTCTCGGAGAGACCGAGGGGTCAAGAGGCGGCACATTGATCGGCACATCTGAATAGAGTTACCTGATCACACTCCTCAGAGAGCTGCTGCTTTATGCAGCGCGCTCGCCAGAAAAAAGAAAGCGGGGAAAGCGCCTTCGTGTACGCACACTCAGATGGGATATACCACGTGTGAACTGTCCGCATTGCACAATACAAAAAAGCCAAATAGAGAATGAATGATGAATGAATAATGTAATTTCTCACTGCAAATTTTGTGCACAATGATCATATAGTTTCTTAAGGCAGCTTTATGGTTCCATATGCGCGTGTCTGTGTGTGCATCATGTAATTGCACATCATGTAATTGTGTCTCAGGATGCAACAAAAGAAGGAAAAATGGAAATAAAAACCCACTTCCTGCCGTGAAGTCACTGTAACCTCGATGGCGAGACTTCATCATGGACCGAATGATGATTGTGCTGTTTGTTTTGCTGTCAAGATTCAAGATTCAAGATTCAAGATTGCCTTTATTGTCCTTGTATGCCAGCATATACAATGAAATTTATGAGTGCTTCTCATGTAAGGTGCTTAACCCTATAAAGCCATTTGTATCATATATGATACACATTTTCAATTCCGTTTTTCGTTTTCAGTTTAATCAATACTTGACCAAAATACTGTTGTATACCTTTGAACACTTCCCCTGTTCACCCTGGACCATACCATTGGCACTTCAAGTACATATCATATATCATACACCAGAAAGGTCGTGTAATAACATATTTTTTGATTTTTCTTTTTTTACACTACTCACAAAAAGTTAGGGATATTTGGCTTTTGGGTGAAATTTATGGAAAATGGAAAATGTTCACGCTACAGTGATATTATATCATGAAAGTAGGGCATTTCAGTAGAAGCATACACTGGTGATTTCCTCATCTCAAACAATTTCTTGAAACAAAAGCCAACAACAGTGGTGGATATACCACAACAAAAAATGTCAGCGTCAATAACTTGTCATGTGCCCTTGAGCATCAATTACAGCTTGACAACGACGTCTCATGCTGTTCACAAGTCGACTTATTGTCTGCTGAGGCATGGCATCCCACTCTTCTTGAAGGGCGGCCCTCAGGACATTGAGGTTCTGGGGTACAGAGCTCCGAGCCTCTACACGGCGACTCAGCTGATCCCATAGGTTTTCTATGGGATTCAGGTCTGGAGAAAGTGCAGGCCACTCCATCTGAGGTACCCCAGTCTCCAGCAGCCGTTCCCTAATGATACGACCTCGATGAGCTGGAGCATCAAACACCTGATGTGAATTTTGCCGTTAAACTCCTTGTTAGAGAACAGCAACTTGTGCAAAAAGTACTGAAACATTGAACAGTTGGACATGTGCATTCAAAAGTTTACAGAAGGTCACATTAAGTTCACCTGTAAAGGTTAGAATGCATTTTAGGTTCATCCTGAAATTTCACCCGAAAGCCGAATATCCCTAACTTTTTGTGAGTAGTGTATATATATTTTGTTATAGGACCAAATAAAGGGTTCAATTTCAAAAAATTGGAATTTTCTGCCAATTCTTTCATAGTTCAGGCTTTATAGGGTTAAAAAAACATACATACAAGTAAAACATTCAAGTGCAAATGAAAACATTCACGAAAAGTAGCTTGCACATTGCCCATGAGGTAGCGATGGTCACAAAGGCTGTTGTTGGTTCTCCTCTGCGACGCAACCATCAGCTCCTCCGCGAGCCACGTTTTACCCAGAAACCCCCTCTCTGCGCTGCGATGCAAAGACGCCGCAGCAGACGGACGCATAAAAAAAAAAAAAAAAAAAAAAGCATAAACTCAACTTCATACGACTCGCATGAGGTTGAATTTGTTGATCGAACAAGTGGAACAGGTAAGAAATAGTGAAGGAGAGTTTTTTTTATTTTTTTTTTTTCCCTCAACTGTTAGTTCTTTGTGTTGAGGAAAACTGGCAGCCAGCCGCCTCACTTTTCATTTTCCCAGCAGAATCAAATCTCACCGCTGCAACAGCAAACAACAGCTTCAAGGACACGCTGTGCTCCTCTGGCCTGATCCCATCGAACCGCCTGCACCGGCTCCTCCTCTGACCCCATGTTTGTGTCACTTAACACAACCACGAATGTATGCACACATACACACACCCACGTGCATAAATCCATCCATCATATCGCCCCCGCCTGACAAATGTATCAAATAACATCACCAGGCATGCACACACACACACAGGTACATCCTTTGCCTCAGACCTGACACACTGTACACAAATCCGTCCCTCTTTTGCCACAGAGAATCCAGGGCCCGGCCGCGCCGCCGCATCACCCTGGGGAAGCGGTGTGTGTTTCTTCGAGCTGCTGGAGCAATCATGCAAGGCCCCCGTCCTAATCCCTGACACCCGTTAGCCATCCCCCCGAAGACAGACGGAGCGCTGACAGGGCCCTGCTGCCCCGCGTCTGGCGCTGCACCCAGCACCCGCTAAACGTCTTTATCAGCAGGACAGATGGACGGGAAGGGAAGCATATTCTCTCAGTCATCACCGAGGAGAGAGGGAGGCGGCGGCGAGAGAGACAGAAAGACAGACAGGCGCGGAGAAAGAGCAAAATTGAGGAAGGGAAAAAAAAAAAAAAAAAAAGAAAAGAGCCTGGCTGTCAGTCAGTTTGAATGACGGGAGTGATAAGGCCCATCATGGGCTTGTTATGAGGAGCGCCGGGAAATAGACCCAGTCAGACATGGTGTGGAATTAGCACGGCCGGAGGGAAGAGGAGCAACGAGGAGGAGAGGAGGAGGAAAGTGAACGAGGAGCGGAAACAAAGGTGGGACGGGGTTACCGGAGGTTGAAAGGCAGATGAGGTGGAATCAAAAAAAAGACAAACGAGGCAAAAAAGTTGCGAGTGTGAGCGATAACAACCCGGATGAAAGTTCAACAACATCCAGCATAAGTCACCTGGTACAGTGTGCACAAGGATCCCAGAGACAGGGCGCCTGAGACTAAGAGTAAATATATGTAGATAATATAACCCCAGCTGCACTTGGCAGATAAAATTCATCGAGACAAACATCCATCGTCGACACCGGAGCGTACATATCTGGCCTTTGAGATGACAGAACTACCATGGGATACCAAATCATTTTTTTTTTTTTTCCTTGTTTCCCCTTCTCATAAAAACAGGATTAGATCCTCGGTATAAAAATTAATCAGTTCAGAGCCCAATCCCCTAAAGAAGAAGAAGCTTCGGTAGCAGAATGTAATAAATTCCCCGCTACGAAAGAGAGTAAGTTAGCCTGAGATTAAAAAGAAGGGGTGGGAAAAAAAAAAGGAAAAGTTGAGAGATAGATTACAGTGAATCATCCATCCTCAAAAAGAACTTGCTGAGGTGAAAGGGAAGCAGTTTGACAGGCGGCGCGGCGAAGTCTTACACCCTTCAGGAAAGGAATTAGAAGTGTTTAAAAGAATAAACTGAGGGTGTGTTTAATTGACATTTTCAGCATTGTGTCAGTGATTACCGGCGATTAATAGAGAAAAAAGCAGCAAAACAGGGTTTTTAGTCTCATTCCAGGATTAAAATCTTGTATTTCTTAAAACAAGTGGAAAAAAAAAAATCAGCCAGTGGCACGAGATAAAAAAAATCATCACTCATTTTGAAAACGAATCAACCTCGCTCCAGAATTGCGTTGAATCAAGTGTCATTTTCTTGTTACGAGTGGCCTGGTCTGGTTTTTTTTTTGGTTTTTTTTTTGCATTTTTTTGCATTTTTTCTCACATTTTAAGATTTTGCAGTGCACGCCCCTGTCCAAAAAACGTCTTATGAGACTCTCTTTCACCTCCGGAGAGCGGCTTTAACCTGCAACTTCATTTCTAAAGTTGGAGGACGACATCTCCAAATCCTCCTGGATCGCTTTCAGAACCAAAATCTTCACGAGGAAGAGGAGGAAGCAGCCGGTCCCAGAGCCACACGGCAAAAAAAAAAACTCCACCCGAGCGAGTCATTTAGTCTAATATCAGCTGGTAAGATCTTGTTTTTCCAAAAACGGGCTGAAGGGAGGAGTAGAAATATGTTGAATCAAGGCAGAATTAGGCCGATCAGCCCACGAGCATCAAATGACACACGATTAAAGAAAATTCTGGAAATGTGTTGATGAGCATAAACAATTATCTCATGCTACTGGCAGATGTTTCCATATTTTTTATTTATGCATGTATTTTGTAAGAAAAAAAACAAGATTTTAAGCCCAAATCGGAGCCTAAATGACTTTTTAAGATGGAAACTTTTTTTTTTTTTTTTTTTTTTTTTGCAGTGCATTTATAGTTTGTGCATAAAGTGTGTTCCACCCTGCTCAAACCGTATTTATATGCTGAATATGATGATGCTTTTAGGCGTACTTTATGCCAAGATGCCGATCCGCGAAAATTACTTTGAAAGCAAACAGCAAAGCAACGGCGCAATCAGTATTGACGAGGCTCTGATTTATTATCGTCCTCGTTTATGTTCTGTCAACATGAGGATTCCTCAAAGAAAGTGTCAACTTATAGAAACTACCTATAGGACCTTTGATAGATCTTAACAGGAAAACATCTCTGGAACATCCATTTTGCTCTCTCTCTCTGTATCTTTTTATCTTTTAAAGCACTCCTCACTCTCCTCATCTTTTCATCCTCCTTATTTCTATCTCTCCCTGCTTGAGTTCAGCTCACAAGCTGGAAGAAGACGGGCTTTTATCGCTTACATCTGGTCTGCAGGAGGTGGTTTCTTCAGAAAAAACAAAAAAACAAACAAAACAAAAAAAAAAACAGTCTTCTGAAGCGAGTGACTTTGGAAAAGTTCTGTTGAGAGAAACGGTCTTCGTTGAGGATTTAGCTGAATAATTTATAATGTGAAATAGCTGCTTGAGAGCTGTCGCAGATGCAAGCTCATGAGCAGGCGCACATGCTAGGATCCATCGGCAGAGACACACACACACACACACACACACACACAGGATATATGACTTGGCGGTGGTCATTTGGGAGGTCATAGATGATTCATGGGCGGGATGGAGGCAGTCGGGGAGAGTGGAAGATAAAGGGTTCATCCGAGGAGCTTAGCGCCTTCAAACACTTGTTTTTTAAAAGCTCCATTTCTCCACGCGGTTAAACGGACCTCCTCCCCCGTGAGGAATGAGAACATTAACCGGGACACGGACGGGGTGCACTCTGCGCGGCCCCGCCGAGCACTCCGAGCGGCAACATTTCCAGCCCTGGCGCCGCTTCTTACAAGCTCCCCCGCTGACACCCCAATGCATCATGGGAGGGCTGCAGGGCGGCAGGCGATGTTTGGCCGGGGAAAAAGGGTGAGCTGTCTCAAACCCCGACGATGGCTGTGGGCGTTTCCATTAAGAACCACACAACTCAGCGTTTCGAGCGGCGCTCCCGGCCCTCCCCGCGCCTCCGGGCTGAAGGAGCACCTCATGTTTTTATTTTCTATTTTTTTTTTTTAACCTTTTTCCTCACCTCCAGAGGGGAGAGAGAGAGACGCCGATGAAAAAACAGCCGGGATGGCAGCTTTTGACAAATTCATCATGAGTTGGCACAAACAAGCAATAGGTGCGATTTAGCGCGCGCTATTTTTTATTTCCTCTGTGTGTACAGTTTTCTTCTGTAGCGTGACTGGCGGGCATTGGTTTAGTCTGTTTGCTTTACACTAATGCCTTAAGGCACTGCTGACTAAACAAACCAACGCCATCGTCGAAGAACTCCCACTCTCGCTCGCAGATTCCCTTATCTCGCCGGTGCACCCACATCACCTCGCTGCCAGGATGTGTTGTTTATTACATGACACATATGTGCTTTATATGCACACACAAACACACACACACACATGCGCGTACACACACGCTGCGGTCTACGCTGAGCTTTTCTTTTTGCAGCCAGTGACAAAATTAAACTTTTATGTGGGGAAGCAGAGGTCACACCGCTGTGGATAAGCCCTTGAGTGGGTGAAAACACACGTGTACATGAATGTGCGTGGGTGTGTGAGCATGTGTGCATGTAGGAGAATCATCCTCATCGCCGCGGTTGTGTGTGTGTGTGTGTGTGTGTGTGTGAGCTTGCAGTGACAGACGCTGGATGAGGATTTTTTTTTTCTCTTTCTCTCTGCAGAGTCTGTGTGTGATGAAGAGGTGATGGTATGAAACCGGGCGGACGGAAATCGCGAAATGTCTGCAATGTGGCCGAGAAATTCAACAGGCGCCACATCTGCAGACTAATGGCTTCCACATTACTGTAAAGAGAGACCATAAAAGGTGGAATTTCTCATCATTTTTTTTGTCATTTTTATAGAAATAATTGCTTTAAAAAAATCCCAGTAATACCGCCAGCAGAATTACTTAATGAAAGAATTCCTGGTAATTTAATGCTCCGGTCTGTCAGCCAATCGGGGGCCGTCGAAATGTAATCTGTCACGTCAGCTGTTTGTCAAACACCGGTTCTTGGCGGTAAAATGTCCAAACGGATGTATTTATCTGATGCAAAGAAACACCACAAGGAAACTTGGGGTTTTAAGGGTCTGAGCTTTGTATTAGCTTTGTAAGTAACTATGGTCGATGGTTTATTAGTTTACAATATTTTAATGATTGTATATTTGTTTGTCCAGGGACTGAGGGTGGAAATTAACTTTAGGGCTATAGCCTTGTACAGTGCATCTCTCCCTTTTGGGTTAATGTCCTCTGTACCTTGTCCCTGTTTTCAAAAATAAAAATCAAATCAAATCAATTCAAGTGGAGTTTGGGCACTTTTTGGGCATTTTTCCACTTTAATCACCGTCTGCAAGCAGGACAGTGACCCGGGCTTGCTGGAATGTATTACTTTGGAAAATACAACTTCCTAAAACTCCATTTTAAAACTGATATTGGCTTTTAGGAACTCTCCGATCTTGGTGGATGATGAAGATTGTCCTCAAGATCAATGTTAAATAATAAAAAAAAAAACAATAAAATAAATAAATAAATAAATCCTTGTTTTTAACTGGGTTTACCATCCCTTTTCTGTCAAAGTCTGTGCTGAGAGCAGTAAACATAAAGGATAGTTTCGGTATTGTGCAGCCAAGGCTCTATTAAACTGTTGATTTCCATCATTTCCATTCGTACATCGCACAGTCTAGCCGCTTGCTTTCGTGAGCACAAACGTGCCGCTCTTCTCCGGCGTCCCGCTAACCTTCAACACAGCTGCAATCATAGTCAAGCCCCTCAAAAAATCATCACAAATAGACGTTTTGAAAAGTGCAAACTTTGAGTCCAATCAAATACGTCTTGAAATTGCTCACAGGAAAAAAACAAAAAAGGTGCGCCATGCTTTGGAACTGATTTCATTTAGCATTTACGACAATATGATAATAAATTGCCCTGGAAGTTATGTAGTACCAACATTCCTGCTCCAGCCATGCAAATAAAACAGCAGTTGTTCAAAACTTGTTATGAATAAATACAAAAATCAAGTAGACACATGTGACTGCTCCGTGACTTACCTGTTTAAAAAAAAAAAAGGACTTTTAAAAAGTTTTCTGGGAGGCTGAAAATGATTGTTGAAGGCTAGAAAGAATGATTTGTTTCTTGTTACCAAAGGTAGCGGTGAGTTTGTGCTATGTATGTATACAAATAATGAGAATCCACATTTTAACATGGCCTGGGTTGGAAAAATACTGACCCTAAACATACCAGATTTTTGGAGTGGCCTTATTATGCATATTTCAGAATAACACGGCTAAACAAGCGCTCCAAACTGAAAACCCAGTGCCTCCACAAATCCCCAAATTTAGTCGAGCAGGTGGGTGGCTTTGTGCTCAGAGAGCTTGTCCTTCAGCCGAGAGCGCCCGGGTTCAGGCTCCTGTGCAGGCAAGCATCTGCGCCGCTGCAGTGTCCTTGAACAAGACGGCGAATCCCCACCAGCTCCAGAGGCGCCAGCGTGCGGCCGCTCCTGACCTCTGATCTCACACAAAAAGACGGGAAGTCCCAGCACGGCGAGTGGAAAACACGCCGGTCAAAAGAAGAGAGAGAGAGAGAGAGAGAGAGAGAGGAAAGCGGTGTTTCTCACCAGCGGATGCGTGAACTCGGGGGCGTGGTCGTTCTTGTCCGTGATGGTGATGGTGGCCGTGGCCGTCCCTTTGAGGCCCACTTCACTTCCTGCCATGTCTTTGGCCACGATCTCCAGCTCGTACGTCGTGGTGGGTAGAGTCTGCAGAACAAGGAAAAACACCGGTTTGAATATGAGCATCTATAAGCACAGCATCTTATTTGTTTTATATATGCAGTGTTAATGTAATGTTTTATATTCTTGTTATGTATGATCTTTACTTGCTTTTAAGCACATTGAGTTTACGCCTGCCATATGAAATGTGCTATATAAATAAATTTGACTTGACTTGACTATAAAGGCAGGAAACGGACAGTGTGGCATGCAGGGTCGCCCTTAAGAAACAAAAATATATTGCAGTATATTGGAAAATATCACGTGATATATTAGATAATACATTTCCATATATGGGAACCAGTCTTTTTATTTTCCAATATACTGCAATATCTGCAATGTGCAATTACTTATGTATTATCCCATATATTAAAATATATCGATGCAATAATATAAATATATTGCATTATATATGTTTCGCCAATATATTATTCCATGTATTGCTAAGACATTTTCAAATACATAATATATACATTTATTGTAATTCCATATATTAAATGTAATATATTGTAATATATTTCATGTAATATATTGGTAAATACATTTTCTTTCCATAAGGGTCAAGGTGCCAGCAGCGCAAGCCTGAGGGCAAATGCACCCCACCCACACACACACACACACACAACTGCAGCATAACACAATTATATGACGCGGAAAGGGAGGCGCTCAAAGAGTCGCACCGAGGCGTCCCCAGTGATTAGCATTAGTTAGAGAATATTAGAGAAGACTATTTGAGAGGACAATCATGGAACAGTCGTCTTTAGATGAACGATTAGCGCCGAGTGATTAAATTAATCCACTTCATTGCCACGTTTTACATTTCTATAGACCGTCCATCAAAGCTTCAGCATGCTCCTAATAGGCCATTAGAGACTTAAACCTAAAGTTAAATATAGAGACAAGTGGCTGTGAAGTCACCTCTCCCATGCGCGCACACACACACACACACACACACACACACACACACACACACACACACAAATTAGCCATACACTGCAAAACATATCCACCTTAACAAGTGATTTAGTCTCAAAAATCAAATTATTCTTCAAAAATGTTCGAAAAAAAAAACAAAAAAACAAAAGCTGATGGGATGAGATGATAATCCCACTTGTTTGTAATGTTAATCAACTTGTTTCGCGGATCTAATTTGTTTTGTTCTGCCTTGTTTCAACACACTTGCTCCGAGAACAGTTCCTGAAAAAAGTGACACTCCATTGGAAATGAGTGGGATTATCTTATTCCAGTGGCAGATTTTTTCACTTTATGTCAGAAAAACAAAACTTTAACCACTTCCTATGAAACCATGACTTGATAAGACAGATTTTTTTGCAGTGCGTGTTAAAACCCTGAAGAAAGTTGAACACGTACATCAAATCATATACAGCATGTACGCATCGAACAGACAGGAAAGAGAAAGAGAGAAAGGGGGAGAGATGCGAGATGGCATTTTCTCTGAAGGTATGCAGCACAAGGATCAAAGTATCAGCTTTCTACACACAGTTTACGCTCATCCATTTTGAAGAATCCTGAGGGCCAAAAGCTGGTTTTTAAAACGCATCTCCCACAATGCTCGGGGGCAGAGAAGATCAAGGTTTCTGGGCCCTGCCTGAAAAGACGAGCTTTTTCCTCCGCATAAACTGGAAACTCGCAGCTCTTATCCGGCGGGCCTCCAGATACATGTTTTTGAAAACCCGTGACCTTTACAATGCTATTAGAGGCACGTTGGGTTTGTACAAATCTTCGTTTTTTTTTTTTATTTATTTTGCTTTTGTAGCTGATTTGGTTTTGGGCTAAGGTAAATGAACCACTTGAAGAGATGAAAATCAAAGCGGCGCTCGACCCAGATGGCGCTTTGTTCTTAACACACAACCTAACAAATAAGCCTCCACGTTCTGCGCAGCGCGGGCGGAGGAGGAGGAGCCGTCCTTGATTAAAATGTTTCACCCCGAACCTGAAATGCAAACCTCCAAAAAAAAATTGCACATATAATCCTTTTCTTACGCAGACATCGTCTCTCCGACAGTTTCCCTTTGGAGAGAAACGGTCCAGCCGTACAGCGAGAGGACCGCATTTATAATGATCACAGCAGCCGTAATTATTTGTTGCAGTAATTCAGGCTTAATAATAACGTCGACTCCGGTGTATAAATAACAGGAGGCAGTGGCTGGCAAAGGCAACATTTATTTACCCTCTGCAGTGTTTTCTCCCTGCTGGGGGTGTTAACTGTCACATGCTTAATAAACTTCATCCATCTGTCTCACTAGAAAATGCTGCTGGAGCTTTCTCCTGCGCCGGAGACTCACCTCTGCTCTCCGTGCATGCATCTCCTCTCATCAGCCCCTAATACGAAACACACAGGAAGGAGCATTTGAGCACACACACACACACACACAGGAATACACACCTGCATGCACCAAGAGGAATATATGCCCTGCCATTCAGCAGATTTGGCACAAAAGTCTCCACTTTTCTTCTATGAGGCAAAAAAAACGACTTTTCCTGACAATCTAGGCGCTAATCACATGGATGTTTTAATCAAATGGAAATCTAAAAATTATGAAATCCACTATTACACAGTATAGAGGTTTATAGAAGTGACTTTCAATGTGTACGGGTGTCACCGAAAGGCCGCGAGCAGTACATCAGAGCCGCGCTGGAATGCGTCTGAAAAGCCTGTGGGAGTAGCGTTCGCGGGCCAGATGATGTTCTGCGTGTCACCATTCACCGCTCAAGATATTTATTTCAGCGCGGCTGCTTTTTTCTGTGCACTCCTTTCAAAAACTCCTCGTGGAGTCATCCTGCTGGCTTCATCTCAAGTTCCGTAATAAGCCAAGATGTGTCACTTTAGCGGCACGAAACGATTTAATTTGATTTAATTTTGCAAACAGTAAGTCAGGGATCTTTGCTTTTTTTTTTTTTTTTTTTTACGTGGGCTCCCCTCCTTCATGCTGGAGAGATAATTCGACCAGTGCAGCCGTTGCTATGTTTTCGGTGATTTGATCTAATTGTTTGGCCGTGTGCTTAATTTGCTGAGATGCTCGGCGCTCGTGCGAAGATGGCGTGCGAAGCTAGACGTAAGTGTTTCTACACTCCGTCATTTCTGCGGTGTTATTTCCTCTGACAGGGAGGCCGGCTGCTGACACGAGATCACATGACCCCAGCGCCACCTCTGCAAAACCCCCTGCTGTGGTCGATACCCAACCGAGCAGCAGTGGCACTCGTCTGTGTGCACATGCGATGTCTTTATGTCTGTGTCTGTGTGTGTGTGTGTGTGTGTGTGTGTGCTATTCTAGGTTCTAGGGTTCTATTCTCGTCTGCTCTCGTCACTGATGGCCCTCTGTTCGATTTCAGGTGAGGCGGGCCGAGGGGAAGCCAAACGGTCGATGTCTAGACGCCCTCAGACTGGTTTTAATTACCACTTGAGCCACCGAGAGGAGCTCTTCATTGAACCTGTTAGAGCCCAGAGAAAACCTGATGTGTGAACTCGGATGCACCAACCACGGTTTCATCCTGAAATAGACACATTCTTCAAAAAAAAAAAAAAAAAAACACTACACCTGGTCATTCATGCCTCAACTTTTGCTCAGCTGGAGTGATTAGTGAACGCAACTGTCAAGAGTTATAGGATTCAGAGGTTGGAGACTGCACAATGACGTGTGTGTGTGTGTGTGTGTGTGTGTGTGTGTAGCTGGTGCACCCAGCTAAAACTAAGAAAACAAGGCCAACGTTGAAAATAATGTAAATAAATAATCCGTTAATGCCGACTGTGACTTCTTATTTCCGGCCAAAACTTTATATTTTACACAATATTTTGCCATGAATCCACAACCTGACTGTCTTTCTTGTTTTCACATTAAGTAATTATTCAAAAACCAAAAATAAAAAAGACCAAGTTGTGAATGCATGTGCCTCGTTTGCAGGCATGAACTCACTGGATAAAATCACCTCACTCTGAGCTGCTTTGATTCGATTCTCTCCTTTTGTTATGACTGACAGAACTACAACAAACAATCAGGAGTATATTAAATTTAGACTAAATTGAATTAGATTTGACAGCTCAATTAATTCAACAGAAAAAAAAAAGTTGACAGTCTAGTTGATTACCAAAGTAACTGTTGACGCTGCGAAGGGCTAACACTAGAGATGCGAATGTTCGCCCAAACCGAGGAAATCTCGCGAGATGCCCGTCGCTTGTATCATGGAACGAGATTTCCATAATGCAACACACACACACACACACACTCTGGAGGAACAGGTGGCGGTATTGAAAGACAAACGCTGGTTGCAGAAGAAGAAGAAGGAGAGGCACGGTCTGGCATTCAGCTGCAGCTGCAGTCCAAATCATTTCCAACCAACCTTTCCTTTCCATTCCAAATGAAGTAAAGAGAAAGAACAAAAGTGCTCCAACGCTTTTGACTGCCAGTTGCACTTTCCTGGCGACTTCATCTGCCCGGGATATTATCCAGCCCGGAGGCGCGTTCTGTCTCCTTTGGTAAAACTCGCTCCCCGTTCGAGCAGCTTCCCCAGAGGAGGCGGTGAGGAGAGAGAGCGACAGTGAACAGGTGTTTCTATCAGTAGTTTGTCACACATAGCGGGTGACAGGGGTGTCCCTCACAACCGGCTCCTGCTCCATCAAACACCGCGCAGACAGATGGTGCTCCACGGACCCGTGAGTTTAGGAAACTCGCATTCGCACGTGAATAGACACACACAAACACGCTCACGCACACCGATACGCAGACACACTTTTGCCCTCCAGCTGGAGAGGAGCAGGGCTGTGGGATACCTGCAGTCTCAGTGGTGTCTAAACACATTGAGCGTCGCCTCCTCTGGTGACTGACAACGTCTTAATGAGGATTTCCTGAGTCTCAACTCAATTATAAACTCCCTGGCAGTACCTGGCCGAGGAGCGATTTTCACACTCACTTTGGGCTACAGTTACGTCAGACGGGAATTTTACCCGCAGGTGTTGGAAAACTTCTGGCACAGTGTAGTTTGAGATTCACCCTAGTCATTTATAACCTATTGGAAACATAAAACGTAAAAAGCAAATATGCATTAGCTTATCAGTCCAATCCAATCCAATCCACTTTATTTATATAGCACAATTTTAACAAACACAAGGTTTTCCAAAGTGCTGCACAGCAAGATAAAACACCACAAAATAACACAACAAAAGCAGAATAAAAAGGTAAAAAACACAATAGGATAGCACGATAAAATAAGATAAGATCAATTAAAATAAAATCAGATAAAGTAAAATAATAATAGTAATAATAATAATAATAATAATAATAATAATGAAATAATAAAACAAAATAGGATACAATAAATAAAATATATTAAAATATGAAAATAAAATAATAAAATAAAATAAAATAAAATAATAATATAATTATAATTTTAATAGAATAAAATAATGTAAAATGCACTGCCCGCACAGCATAAAAGAAAAAAACATGCACACATAAAATCATAAATCATAAAATCATAAATCCTACATGGTATCAAAAGCTAAAGAAAAGAAGTGGGTTTTAAGAAGGGTTTTAAGTGCGATATAGAAAAAAAAAACACACAATCTCAGGTTTTGCAATTACTTTTTTTGTTTCTTACTGGCGCATGAAAAAAAAAATTGTTTCCCACAAATTGCTTTTGAAAGTTGTACTAAACTATAAGCAACATTTTGTCAGATGGATGGCAGCGTGAGCGCCAGGCTGCCGCGCCGACCTGCCCCGCTGTGAAACATAATATAGTGGTAGTCATCCTTGAAATGCTTCCCCATGCATCTGCTCTGCATTTATCCTTAATCAAATGTTGTGAAGTACAATGGGATACAAAACCCAAGCGTCTCCGTCAGCTGGTTCTCGAAAAATCCCTCTCGGGAGCAGAGCGGGAGTTTGCTGCCGCATGTATAGTGCACACAAGATGATGCCAACTTGATCTTGATCAAATAGTATAATGTGCATGTTATTGAATATCAATTACGCTCATTCAGTCTCATATTCAGTGTCTGAAAAATAGATCCGCCAGTGGGATGAGATAATCCCACTTGTTTCCAATGCGAATCAGCTTGTTTCCAGAATTTTTCCTCAAATCGGTTGTCATTTCCTTGAGATACCAGCGGGCTGATCTGCCTCATTTCTGGTTTCAACACATTTAAACATGAAACATATCAAACTGAAATGGATTCAAGTACCTCATCCCACTGGCAGACTTTTTTTTTCACTTGCTTTTCCAAAAAAAAAAAAAAAAAAAACAAGATTTTAAGACTGATCATGGGACTGAATGACCTGTAAAGACGGAGCTTTTTGCCGCGTGAAAGACATCATTACCCATCAAATCAGACTCAGAGTCTGAAGCGTCGAGATTCAGTCTGATTTTTCGCGAGCTTTTTGAATAATGGAGGAACTCCGATTCACATCAAAGTGACAGAAATCACCATAACCACTTACAGAGCAGCTCGGCCTCATTCCAGCGTGCAGTATAATTTTCTTTGCAAAACTTAAATATGGAGGAAATACAAAATAATAATAAAAAAAAAAAAAACAGGGAGCCACAAATGATTTCACTGAGTGATTGCGTTCGTGAAAGCCGACGCGAAACCGAACAAAGCGCTAATGAAGTCGAGCGCCTCGAATGATGTGACAGGCCTTGTTTTCGGAGACATCTGATCCGAGAGTGACATTTCAGACAGTCCCATTCTGCCTTTGAAAAGGATTTCATCCCGGTCCCTGGAGCCGGGGCTCATCCCCGGCACAAAGCAAGGAGAAAGCAGAGGACGGGAGTTAAGAGTGAGGAGAGGAGAGGGATAAAGTGAAGACCTCTGAGGGAAGGAAAGGAGCAGGATGAGAGGAGAAAAAAGAGAGCAGCCTACATCTCAGACAGCACATTAACTCCTGAATAGGTGTGATATTATAATCAAATTGGCGGTGGGCTCTTTGTTCTCGCCTGGCCCTTCACCAGTGCCAGCTCTCAGCACCAAACCACTGGCTATTCTTCAGGCTTCTTTTCAGCGCTCAGAGAAATGATGACAGACATAAAAAGGCTTAGAAAAAATCCAACTGGAGTAATATGAAAAGCCACCTGTGACACTCTTTCTACAAGAGCAACATTATTCCTGTCACCTTTATACCTTCATCTGCTGTCTATCTTTCTTCCCTTTCCCTTTTTCTCACTGGTGCACCGCTTTTTGTCGTCTGGTAATATTCCAGGTTTTTTTTTTTTTTTTTTTTTTTTTTTTTTCCCTGTCAGGTGTCTGAAGTCTGAAGTCTCTGCTTCACTGTCCTTGGCAAAGAAAAGACAGTTGCATTATGTGACTACAATGTTTGGAGCCTTTTGAATTGTGTCTCTTTCTCCTCCTTTAATCATATCCCATTCACTCCTGTCTTCTACACTTGTCCTTTGTCTGAACCGCCGGCCGCCGGCCCCTGTCTGACGCTGATGTTTTTGCTAAAGGGCCCCACAGACTAGCGGTGCGAGCGGAGACGCCATTATCTGTATCTGTTCAGCCGACGAAATGATCTGCCTCTCTCTGTATATTCAGGCAGAAACGCAGAAGTGGGCCTGGTTTAGTCATCTTAAACTGGGCAAATGCTGTATTTTCAAACATGATTTTCACTGTCAGTGCAATTGTTGTGTCTTCAAAGCATCAAATTGACTCAATATTGACATAATTAGTCATAAAATATCTTTCCACACCCTCATACTGTGGTCTACTTTACATATCTCTCTTTTCATTTTTATTTTTAACTTAAATAATTGATAGGAACTGTCAACCTGCCCTGCAGCAGAGAAGGTATGCCTGACCAATCAGAGTTCGTCATAGTGTGTTATATCTAGGCTTTCTCACACACACAACCACCACACACACACACAGTCATGTTTCCATCGCTATTACAGTGACTTACATTCATTTCCTGGAGACTTAGCCTAACCTTAACCCTAACTCTAACTCTAACTTTAACCTTAACCTTAACCTTAACCTTAAATTAACCCTGAAGTCAGCTTACCCTTAAATCAAGTCTTCACCCTAAAAATAATGATTTCCTCTAAAGGGACGTGCTTTTTGTCCCATAAAAAAGCCTGTTTTGGTGGTAACACAGGAGTTTGATTTCACTAACTAGTCGTGTCATTTTGTTTGACTGAAAGGTGATCGTCATGCTCTGCAGTCGGCCTCACTGAGTCACGGCACAGCAGGCAGCCGGCCGAGCGCCGACGGGTCCCGGCTGCCGCTCAGGGAAACTCTCACATGGAGGAGGAGGGGGCGTCAAGTGAGACAAAAGCCTTAAACCCCCACTGACTGACACCGCTGACTTTTTCTTCCTGAATCTGAATAATAACAAGCAACTTTGGCTAAAAGCAACATCGGTCTCCATCTCACTATTATCTCATATCTCATTATTACATTATTCTGATTCATATACATCCCTGCAACAGACTATATAGTTTCTCCGATTGGGGTCCACTGCCACCAAAGACGGGCCGGGTCAAACTTCTGATAGTTTCAAGTGAAATTGGAGCCTACAGTCGGACAAAGTGACTTCTGCTACGACTTACAAAGCAACCAACTGGAGCGTGGCACAGAATGACACACGATACACACCGTCATGTGATACCGAAGCTGGAAATCTGTGTGAAAATCAAAGTTCATGGGCTTAAAGAAACAAATTTCTTGCTGGATTGAGAACTCCTCGCCTCGCATGTGGGTGTATCTCGATGAGAAGTGGCGGTGCAAACCTGAAGTGGTGCAGTCCGACACGTCTGGTGAGGAGATCTCGGGAGTTTGCTGCTGTTGCGTAGTTCGCAGCCATGTTATTAACGCGTTAGGTTGACGTTTCAAAGCATTTACTTGACAAAAGGTAACGTTGATCAAGATCAACGCATCAGAGCTCAAACATGCATCATCTGGGAAAACCTGCAATATTATAAATTAAACATTTGTTTTCATAAAAGAGTTTGCCACTGAACACTTTATTGCAAGCGACTCCATTCATCACTGTGACACTATGATTAATTTAAGGTGGCCTGAGATTGTTGTCCAAATTTTAAAAAGTCTTTTGGGCCATATTTGATAAGTAGCCTCAGCTGTATGTGTAGCCGACTATATTTTCTGAGTGGCTTGTATCTTGTCAAGCCATAATTTCAAAGTAGTGCATTTTGAGAGAGCGAGTCGTGGTAAACAGCGGCTCTTCCACAAGCAAAAGACCATCAGGCTGAAAACTCTGGAGCAACTGCAGCTTCGGTCCGGCCAAACTGTTTGAACAGAGCAGCGTGAAAATAACGAGCCAAGGCTAATTTCTTTCTTAATCAGAATCAGAATCAGAAATACTTTATTGATCCACCGAGGGCAAATTGGGTCATCTTCAGAATCTTCCCGTCACTGTGGACCTTCTGGTTTGCTTTTTTTTTTTTTTTTTTATTAACCCTCCTGTTATGTTCACATTTTTGAACATCCTTTATGTTTGGAGTCAATTTGACCCCTGCAGTTTAAACTTTCACAAAATTATTATAACTAAAATTGTTACCAAAGTGTATTTGTCAAGTACTTGATGTTTCTTTGTTGATTACCTAAATAGCCCTTTAAATAAAACATAACTCCCCACCACCCCTACTTATACATCCAGTATTCCTATTACGCGACAATGGAAAAATATTCAAATCACCATAAAATCTCACTGATTGATCTAAAATTGGAAAGAAATATTAATTTTTGGTGTTTTAATGGCTTTATATTATTTCTAAGTACAGATTTTTGTTATTTATAACCAATGCGTTACAAAGTGTGTACAGGACATTGAAAACATATCATCATGTCAATTTCATGTTTATCCAGTAGTGCCCATTACATTAGGAACACTCATTAAATATGAAGCAAAAAAAATGATGTTAATCATTTATTTAGAGACGTTAAACATTGGCTGGGGTCAAATTGACCCCAAACATAATAGGAGGGTTAAATCTCCATATTTTTTTTTTTTTTATTATTATTAACAACTCAACTACTGCCGCCTCTTCCAAAAAAAATCTCCATAATTTATTCTCTTATTTCATGGTAAAATCTTGTTTTTCTTTGAACATGATAATAATAATAAAAAAAAAAAATCTGCCAGTAGGATGAGATAATCCCACTGGTTTCACATGCTAATCAGCTTGTTTCCAGAATCTTTTTCGAATCAAGTGTGATTTCCCTGATCCCAGTGGGCTGATGCGCCTTATTCTGCCTCGATTCAACAGATTTCTACTTGTTCCCAGAATGATTCCTACAACTGGAGCTGCACTGCAAACAAGTGGGATCATCTCATCCCACTTGTTTTGAGAACAAGATGTTAAGACTGAACAGGATATTAATTGCTGAAACTGAGATTTTTTTTTTTTGCAGTGAATGTTTAGCAGGTCACATGAGTTGACATGAGTTGACATGAGGTGACATGAGGCCATGCAAAGCAGTCAGACGCTGTTAATTCTCTCAGGTCGGCTTGGTGTGTGTGTGCCTGGCCTGCCGTTATTTATGATTCTTCAGGACTCAAGGACACAAATGACCTGTTTTCTGTCAGCAGAGACAGCAGAAAAAAAAATCATGATTGATGTTCCCGATTAAATTATATCAAACCACTAATCTCTTTTTTTTCCTTTCACCTCTTCGGCATTAGATGTCCCTGTCCTTTAGCCAAATGCTCAGAGCTTTCAGTGAGGGGCGGGGTGGGCGGTTGGAGGGGTGACGGGGGCACAAGGTGGGCAGCGCAGTGCACAGCCCGCCAGGCCACGCCGTCCCGTCTGCAGCTGCTGTTTGTGGGAGAGCCTCAGTAGGAAGCAGATCACAGATCAGCTCCTGGAAAACCAATACAACAAACACCGAGCTGGGATCAATGGGAAACCTCACCCTCCAGGCAAGAGTCTGTGGATATGCTACCTTTATCTTGAATGATTCATTTTAATTAATTAATGCAATGATGCTTAACTCTTAGATGCAGAAGTGAGTCACAAATGAGCTGGGTTGGTTGTATTTTTATTTATTTATTTATTTATTTTGCAATGAAAATATTTTCTCTTTTCATATTCTAAAAATATAAAAAAGAAATAAATAAATAAACTAATTTATTAGTCTTTGAAAATGGCAGTTGATTGTAACTGAGACCGAAATAAACTGTCATCATCATCAAAAAAAAAAAAAAAAGTATTCCTTAAAATCTAGTTTTTGATCCTGTCCCATTGAAAATTTTTAACTTTTTTTTTTTTTTTTTTTTGACATTTTAAGAAAATAGAAGTTGTGTATTACTACCCCAAGTTTCCATAAGTTGGTTAAAAATGACTCGTATGCATTTCCTATAGTCTCACATCTGATCCCTATTAAGTATAAAGTCTGTTTACTGTTGAGCACACCTCAGATGTCACTTATCATGACTATTTCACTCATTATTGTTTTATATAATATTATATTTCATCATATGAAATCAATATTATTGATATTACATACATATTTTTTACAGCATGAACTCTTTTGTGGTGATAACAGTTGATAACAATTGCATAGCACGGCCCATTTATCACCATAGGTTGTACAATTTTTTTTTTTTTTTAATCATCAGATCAACGTTTCTCCACCAGCCAGCTAACACCATGCAGCTAAGCCAGCTTGTTAGCAACAGGAACAGTAGCAGCTTTTTTTGTCTGGTCTTCTTCAAAGCAGTTTGCCAACATTATTTTAGGTTGAGGTTGCGTTTTGTCGACAGATCAGAGGGACAAGAGAGAGGCAGATGCAGAGGCTGCTGGCCCGGGACACTTTAGATTTCCATACGGCCACTAAGCTGCAGTGTGAGCACATAATTAGTTTGGAAACCCATATAGAAGGTGGGAAAGTGTGTTTGATTTGATGGTAAGTGAACCTGTTATCCACTAATTAAATACACTTTACAACGTGTCACAGATGTGGGTCGTTTTTGACCCAGTAACGGAGGAGTGGGGGGTCCAATCACTGGTGCATCTACGAGTGAAAAACGCAGACGATCACATGTTCAAGTCCAAAACTTCTCTCTCCTCCTGTCGCTCTGACGTCTCCGCACCGCTTCTCCTCGCCGCCGGCTCTCAGCCTCTCGCCCTCACCGTGCGCCTACGTGGACATGTGATTAATTACCTTGACAGTCCTTAATTACAAAAAAGATGACAGCCACGTGAGGCCCTTATCTGGGCCACCGCAACCCACGCAAGTGATCCGTTCCTTTCATCAGCCTCTTAAGCACAGTTAGCATTCACTGACTGGGGAGAGAGTGCGACACGCAGGAGAGTGACGCGTTGATAAGAGTGTTTAATAACGCTTTCCTACCCCCTCCCTTCTCTGTTTTTTCCTCTTCTATGTTCACAGGCATAATATATTAAGATTACATTATGAATGAGTGTTTAAGGTTGAATGAGAGAGGAATGAGAGAGGAATGAGAGAGGAGAAGGAAACTCACCAACCTGTCTAATAAAATGAAAAAAAAAAAACTGTCTTTCCTGCATTAAAGGAAGATTATAAAAAAAGATAAATCACAAGTGACAGCTAAGCCAGATACACTTTTCGATTTTGGCACTGAGTCTTAAAAGTGATCAGACACTGACAGAAAATACCATTTAACTGTTCACTTCCACCTTGCCCCTGTAGCTTTAGATTTAAGTCTTTTTTTTTTTTTTTTTTTTTAATTTCCTTGGGTTTTGCGGTGCAGTGGAAGTGA
This sequence comes from Myripristis murdjan, assembly GCF_902150065.1. NCBI lineage: Eukaryota > Metazoa > Chordata > Actinopteri > Holocentriformes > Holocentridae > Myripristis > Myripristis murdjan. Next base: position 29,282,438 of record NC_043985.1, read on the forward strand.
ACGGTGCTGCTTTAGGTAGGCTGAAAATTGCATATTATCCAGACGCCAATACACTTAGTGCAACATAAAAGGAGCTAATCAAGCGTAGAGGTTAGTGACTACAAAGACGCTTTGATCATGACAGCTCACACTAACCACTACCTTTGTACAAAAAAAATGTTCAAAAAAAAAAAAAAAAAAACAGTTTTTACTTTTAAAATACCTTATAATGACAGTGGCTATGCACTCGCCGGGCAGCCGTCATCGCTGTCATCAGGCAGTGATTATTAATTTAATTTTCAGGTAAATTTACAAATAAAACGAATGCACACTTGGAGCAGTGACCTCCAGTGACACCTGTTTGGTTTGCATGTCGTGTTTGAAGTGAAAAGCTGCAAAAGTAAGAAGGGATTCATCTGTTGCATTACTGAGTGGGCAGCAAAGTAGCAAAATGACTTTTCTGATAGGAAAATAAAGGTGGAGGAGGGAGCGGTGCTTTGTTAAAACCTGATTTAACTATTTATTCATCATTTTAGTTGATCGACTAAAGCCGAGCTGCCACGCGACGCATACCTCGACCTGTTTCACGACCATGTGTCCTTCCCTCCCCGCTGCCACGGCGCTTCAGAGAGGGCAATTAGTTTTCGCCGGGTCTGACTTGGATATGCCGTTTATTATTTTAGGGATTATGCCTACAGGAGACGGTGAGTATTAATGCAAAGGGTCACTGATTATGTAATACTCAAAGGTGTCCATTCCCACTCAAAACAAAAAGTCATTTACTTTGTGCAATCATTAATCTTTTGTATGTATTGGCGTCTGCAGACTTTAAATGAATGCAAGCACATTCTGCACAAAGCATTACTTATATATTATATTATTACTTTTTTTTTTTTTTTTTTAAATAAATTTCCCTCATATTTTCATGTCCTTCGGCTTTGTTGTATGTGCCATATTTCTGTGCTGAGGTCGTTTGCGGGGAGGATTACACCTGGGGTGCGACGGTTTAATAAACCATCAAAGTTTATTTTCAGCAAATAGATTTGACAAATAAGCACAATATTAACCTCACAAGGTTACACGGGCCGCTAAGAGGTATTGGAATTCACAGGCTATTGCCTTGACTTCAGCCTCCATTATTTATAACCCATCTCGTTGCATATAAATGAGAGAGCCACTAATCAACCTTAAAAACGAGCCCGGTTGAACCAGCCTTGATGCTTAACAGACTGATACTGTATTCGGCTACCATATGAGGCCAATGATGATTAATGACATATATATTTCAGAATGCAGACAAGCCGTCAAAGTCAGGCTGTGTTCATTAAATACTTTGAATCCCTATGCCGAGTCCCACTTGTGTAATCCATCTTTGATTCGGCAGTTAAACATCTGCCAATTTACAATATTTTCCCCCCAACGGACTCGCCGGTTAATCTAGATAGTGCGCACAACTGCAACGCACACCATGAAGAGGAGGGGGGGAAAAGACACAGATTTAATAAGGCATTGTGTCAGGATTACACTGTGTGTATAACAACACTAGCTGATCTACGTATGCGGTAAATACTGCTTTGGGAGAATATGGACTTGACAAGCACAACTGTCAGGAAAGCGTGATTCCCGTTCTTCACAAAAGAGAACAAAATGAGTAGATCAAAGGATTCAGCTGGAGAGAACCTCTCCAAAGCAGAGTGCCATTCAATGTGTGTTCAAGTAAAACAAGTCCCAATTTTCCCCCAGGGCTGACGCTCAAGAGGGCTGTCAAGCAGGCTCGGCACTTCTTTATTTCTCTCTCTTCATCTTTCCTCCTCGTTTCTGCACGCTCGTGTTTATGTCTCCCATAAGCATTTGTTACGGCGAGGACATGTTTCTCCCCCTCAGGTACTGTTTTGTGGGCTCTTGTTGGTTTACAGTCTCAAAAGTTTGTCCCGGTGGTAAACAGGATGTTGCGAGGAAGGACCAAGGCAATGTTTGGGGAGTTTTTACTTTGAAATTCTTAAAAAGTGCAAAATGTGCAATACTTAAAAAAAAAAAAAAAAAAAGTGCAAGAATGTACAATATGACAAAAGTTGTTGACATTACTGGACTGGAGGCGGCATACGCTTTCCTAACTGCTTTGTCAGGCTCACCTTGCTGGCGCCGGATGCGATTTCAGAGCAGCTTGAACCCTTTAAAGGGCCTGCATGGATTCAGCGGGCTGGCAGAAATGCTCTAAAGGGATAACGGTACATGCTGCATGGACACAATCTCACAGAGCTCGCAGATTTTGAAACGGCACCGCCATCGTGTGCAGCAGTATGTTCCTCCTCTTAAACCCAGATCTGTTTCACATCCCAGAGCTGCTGCACCGGGTTAAGATCTGGGGATTTTGCAGGCCGCTGCAGTAAAACTAAATTCAGTGTCATGCTCGCTGAATCATCTTGAGACTGTGCGCTGTAAAGCTGCGTGACATGATGCATCATCCTGCTGTGAGTTCTCATTTGATACAGGCTGGACAGGCCTGGTCAGCTACAATGTTCAGATGCACAAGTGACATTCAAACGATGCTCCAAGTGTGTGCCAAGAGGTACACCTGAACCTCAATGCTGATTGGTTGTGCAGTATAAACAGATCTACCTGAACATGACACTGGATCAGGTGTGCGAGTAAAAATGGAGTAAAAACTTGCAGAACAGGGTTGGGAAACACCGCAAACACCAGGGGTAGATCTATGGATTCATGTCGCTCGCAACAGAAACCATGATTCATCTGTCAAAACTGTATTTTCCACTCATATGATCCATCAATTTTGGTGGTAATGTGCCTAATTTAGCCGCATCTTCTTCCTCTTGCTGACAGAGGGTGGAGCCAGCATGATCCTCTGCTGCTGAAGCTCATCAACTTCATCATTCAAAGAGTTAAAATGTAAGATGCCCCTCTTTACACACTGCAAAAATCTACTATAAGTCATTTCATATAGCATTGAGTATTCAAAACTAAATTTTAAAATATGTAAAAAAAAAAAAAATCTGCTTCTGAGGTGAGATAATCTGTGTCATTTCCAAGGTAAATAATTTTTTTTGTCTTGATTTGCCTTGTTCTGCCTTGTTTCAGTATATTTATACTTATTCCCAGAAAAAAAAACCCAAAAAAAACAAGTGAAACTCCATTAGAAACAAGGGGGATTATCTCATCCCACTGGCAGATTATTCACTTGTTTCAAGAAAAACAAGATTATAAATGACTTTTCCAGATGAAATTTGTTGCAGTATTAACATAATTGCAGCGCGCCGCTTCTTGCCATCCTCGTCTGACCCCTGCCACCGGCGAGGCGTTTTCACCCTCGGGGGGCGGCGGTCTGACTGAGTGTTTTGTCACCCCCGTAAAACTCTAAACAACAGTGCGGCTGTTTTTTTTTTATTTTTGTTTTTTGAGACGCCGGAGCCGGCGTGTCTGGCACCGGCGATCATGCCATCTTCAAAGTGACTTAAATCATGCGTGGTTAAACAGTAACTGAACGTCTCGGCTCCGTCTGCGTGCTTTATTTAGACGTGAGTCATTGTCTGGAGGAGGGCTGAGCCGCAGCTAAGAAAAAAAAAAAAAAAAAAAAAAAAAAAAAAAAAAAAAAAAAGAGGCCACTGAGTGTATTGTAGTGACTGTGATGTGAGATACAGGGCAGATTAGATCGCTTCACACACTCTTAGGTGACACTGCACCAACAGAAATGATTGTTTTACGGGTGATTGATTGTGCAAATCAAACTGCGATGACGAAGAAGAGAAAAACTACAATTGCATCCCCCCTCTCTCCTCTCTCTCCTCTCTCTCTCTCTCTCTCTCACCGCCTCGCCGCTCCTGCGTCTTCCTTCTTTGGCTGTTGCAGTGTACATATTGATTGGGGAATTGCATTGCGGCGTTGACCATATTTATCCCGCCTCATCAGGCCAATTAGTAGCGGGATGATAAGCTGCCGCAGCACCAGTGTCCCCCAGCACTCTCTGATGAGTGTGGGGGTAATTGGGGTCAAGGTTGGGTTTAAGGCTGCGGTGAGTTGGAGCAGAAAGCGAGAGCCGGGGCTAATCTAATCAGGTGCATCATCAGACCACAGCCTAATCGCCATCAATTACCCACCAGTTAGATGTATATTGGGAGCTGAAATAGCACCCCATTACTATGAACCCCCCCACGCTAAGAGAGGAAGAGAATGTGTGTGTGTGTAGTTAAGTGTGTGAGTGTCTTTCTGTGTGCCTGTGAGTGTGAGAGAGTGTTTGAGTTAAGTGCAATCATCATCCCCGCGCCTGCCACCATCAGAGCTATCAAAGGCCCATCTGGGAAGCACGCACGCGCGCGCCGGTGTGTGTGCGTGTGTGCGCGTGTTTCGCGACAGCAGCTACAGATCCTCCACTGAAGAGCCCAGGTGTTCCTGTTTAAGTGTTAATTAGATTAGTGCAGATCAAACGGGGGTGGCGTGCGCCGGGGAGCGTAGGTGGCGGGGCCATCCCACCGGGGTGCCGGGTCCAAATATTCCTCCTCACCCACCAATTAGGATGAATTAATCATGCGCCGGACTCGTTTGATTGGCTGCCCCCGAAGCTGCGTGGGCGTCCGTTCGGAGAGTGTGCAGATTTCAGGTGAAGAGCGGGGAGTTTCGGTGGAAACAGGACAATGACTTTGTGGTTTTGGAAAGTAGGCGTTTCCGTAGGTACATTCGTGCACGTGTGCTGAGACGCGGTGAAGAGAATTTTCCATGTCCTTCAATCAAGAAATCAAACATCTAAAGCCAAGAAACAACATCCGCTGCAAAACTGGACAGACACAAGTGAGATTTATAGATCGATACATTAATTAAGTATCAAAAGTGCCTGACTTGGACAAAACCGATGTTAAGTATCGGCATCATGAGAAGGACGTTAAAACAACTCTGGGAACGACTAAAACATGCAGCTTTTTTTTTTTTTTTTTTGGCTGATCCTCAGTACTTCCAAATAAAGCTCATAAAATCTCAGAGATCAGAGCGAAATGGAAGGATAACACTTTATTCTCCGTGCGCTGCAAAAAAAAAAAAAAAAAAAAAAAAAAAATCTTAGTCATTTAGTCTCATCGTCACTGTTAAAATCTGGGTTTCCATCTGCCCGTGTAGTTTCTGGCATTATTCTGAGAATAAGTAAATATGCAGTGTGTTGAATGAAGGCAGAATAAGGCAGACCAGCCCACCAGGATCAATAAAGTGACCCTTGATTAAAAAAAATCTGGAAACAAGTCGGTGAGTGTTGAAAAGTGATTTTACCACAAAATAGCAGACTCAATGACTACATATTACTTTTTTTTTTGCATAGTAGCAATGGGGTGATGATCCATGTAAGTTAAAAATATATGTAAAAAGTCATTTTTTTCCCTTCTATCCTTACATGGCAGACGCTTTGAATTGAAAAGATTAGATTCTTGCTGCTCCTTTTATGTTTTATGGCTCGCTGTAGCTGTATTGGCCGGCATGCAGAAAACGCCACGCAGAGTGTACAGTACAAAGATAATTGAACTGAGTCCATCAGGAATCCTTCAGGCAAAAAAAAAAAACCCTGTGCATTATATCTACAACACACACAGCCGGTCTCTGCGGTGTGCCTCATCCTTTATCCACGTCCACACATTTTATCCCCGGCCAAACAAACCTGACCAACTGCGGGTGTGCTTCCACAGAGCGGCGAGTGAGGACCAGAGTCCAGGAAGAAGCACATCAGCGGTGGCACACATCAATGCCGCATCAGGTAGCGGCTATTGATGTGGATTTGTGTGTTGTTCACAACAGGGAACGGGAGCAGATGTTTAAAGGCGTGCGCGTCGCTGAGACTGCACGCACGCCTGCCAGTGGCTTGGGTATGTCAGTTTTTATTTGTATATGTATTTATGTTGGACTGCTTTGTGATGTTAGAGCAGCTTGTGTTTGTCTCTTTCCCCAGGAAACCCTCGGTACAAAAACATTCCCAGTGTGGCAGAGCCGCCCAGCGCAAATCACAGCAGCTTCTTCTTCATGGCAGTGTCACTGCTAGGCCAGGCCTGCTGAGTCCTGCAGCATGAACACACTCCACACACCCCTGGACTAACAAGCTGTGGTGTAAAGGGGACTACAAGTCGCTACTCAAGAAGAAATACTGTTGCTGATATTTTACTAACAGCAAGCAGAAGCACTGCAGTGAAAATCTGCTTAAGTAAAAGTAAGAAGTAGCTCATTTAAAATGTACTGGGAATAAAAATGACTGAGTTACTTTTTTAGAAATGTGTCCGGTATCTTTTCTTTACATTTATAAAAGGGTGAGAGTACAGGGTTCAAACTAGATGCTTTTAAAGGTGCATTGAGCAAAATTACAGAGGGCTAATTGAAATGAAGACCCTCCAGACTCAACTAACAAATCTGGAATAAGCTCATACTATGACACCCGAGTCTCAGGCCAACTCACTGATATTTCCCCCCCTTTTTTCCCCACACACTTATTCCACCTTTATGATTAGTTGTAAATCTGGAAATGACAAAAAGTATATAACCAACAAAGCAGAAGCAGCTTCCTCTTCTCATCTTTGCTGATTGAGCTTTTATTGTGAAAGGTTCCACAATCTGTCACTGTTCATTTCCTCTCTGTAATGGATAACATTTAAACGATAATGAAGTGCGATACTCAACAACAAACATGTGCGTGCTACGACTAGACGCTGTTAACCTGCACACCAAAACCCAGTTCTCCATATTGATGCTATGTTTGACTTTAAGTTCACTCAGGCCCTGTTCAACTTCAGAGCTAAGTGCAGCTATTCCTGCTCATTTTAGCCTTTAATCCAGTCACATTCACACTGGGTGGGAGTCTGAACGGGAGCGAGAGCGAGTCGCGCTGAGTTTTGTTCCAAACGGGAAGCGACAGCTGAAGATGACTCTAGTTACTGTGCAGATGAGCCGGGGCGTGTACGTATGGACAGGAATGGGACCTGACAACTGGCAGGTGGTGGATCGTGCCTGGTTGTGCTCAGTGATAAAAAAGTAAAAAGGAAGAAAAAGAATCTTACAAAACAATGTTAGGTAAAGCTAAGGCAGATTGCGGACCAACTTGGACGCTAAAACATTTTTTTTTTTTTCAGGGTTCTGCACGGATGAAAGAGATCGAAATGTTTGATTTGCACTTAAAGAAGATATGTAGGTAACAGATGAATTAGAGTTAGAAATAAGCACATACTGTATAAAAAGCGCTGAAAATCAACAAGTGAGTCCTGTTTGTTGTTCATGCATTCAAGCGTTCTCAGTTTTCTAAATATGCACGTGTGTATGCAGACAGATCATGAGTCCAGTTAAAGCTTGTGTAGGTCACTTTTTTCTTCATAATCCTGACAAATCACCATTATACACACAGACGGTCTGATCCAAACTAAACACACTGAGGAAAAAGAAAATCCATTCCGAGGCTCTAATCTCATTTGTGAAATTCCATTTGGGATGATTTGGACGAGGTGCTGAGTCTCAGGTCGGTGCTGTTTGAGCTGTTTGAGTTCAGATTTTTGGATGAAAGTCAGTCCGCTCTAAATAGTTACCTCCACAAGCTTTAATAACTTGACGCTTGAATGCTTGATGCTTATGCGAATGGAGCCTCAGCCTCACCTTTTTGCTCATAAACTGCACCCAATATTGTTTATCATCATACTACTTTTACTCCTTAGCACCTTAGAATAAATTTAATTGTACTCTTTTTACATTCACTCAGAAACATGCAGACACCACTCACACCGTGTACAGCCACGACTGCCACCGGCTGAATAAGCTACAATGTAAAACCAAGGTGTTTTCGTGTGCAAGTTCCTGTCTTGCACGTCTTCCTCTTATGTGCTGAAGTGTGTTCCTGCAGGAGTGTCTGAGAGCAAGTGTGGAGAAAGAGCTTAGCAGGTTGCCCGCCTGCTAGCCTGCTGCCCTTGGTAGATTACACAGATACGGCTTTACAGATATTAGTTTTCATCTGGTACCAGTGTCAGCTCACCTGGCTTCATGCGGTGTGACAGAGCTGTAGCAGCTGTGTATCTCTCTATAGCCCCTGGGACTCTGCCCTGTATGCATGTGCACAAACACACACACACACACACACACACACACACACACACACAAGCACTGACAAAAACACCCCTACAATACATCTCTCTTTTGCAAAAGTCTGCCTGCAGGTGGCTGTTAGTGAGGGTAACTGGTATGCTGCTGGTTATTATTCAGCTACGGCCATAACCAGAGCCATTACGGCATCAATAAACGTGTAAAACAGCCCATTAACTCAGGGATCATGACCATATGCCAGAGGCTGCAGGAATCATCACAGTTACGACCTTAAAAAAAAAAAAAAAATCATTTTATGACTGTTACAGTCAAAGTTATCAGTAGTCATATCTGTACCACCTCTCTAAATCTGGCAGTCATTTGAAAGATTACACTAACACCTAAGCTGACAATAAAAAAAAAAAAAAAAAAGGTGCAACTATACACCGCACCTCTGGCAATGAGTACCTTGTTACAGGTCATGGCTTATGGAAATGAGGACATGCTGACTTGCTTGGTTTCTCAGCATCCTGTGAAAATCTTGCTTTCAAACAGAAAAATACACAAATAAATAAATAAACATGGTGACAGAATGGAAGCGGTGCTGTATCGGTAATCGTTCAAACGTCTTAACGTGCAACCTGTCAGCAAGTCAAACTGAATTTACGGCGGCCAAGCGTTATGTGGGATATCGCCAAGCCATCCAAAACATACATCCACGGCCGCAGACTGCAGCGAGGCGGTGATTTCCCTCTGGTGTTTTCTGATTATACAAAGTAATTGTATTAGCCGGAGCGCAGGGGAGTTTTTGGAGCGACTGTGCAGGGATGGGAGGTGAGTTTGAAAAGCCAGATATCTTCAGCACTTGGCAACGACATCAACCGAGTGGGTGCGCTCCACTTTCATGCCGGTGGGCATCACCTCTTGTAGGCGGAGTCTGCACACTGTTTAAAAATTGTCATCGCCGGCAGATACGCCAGAGCCCCCCCCACCCGCTGGATTTCCTAAGTGTGAGCGGTGGTGTCATCATTCCTGCCGCATGGGCAGAAAAACAAAAACTATAGCACAGCAGGGTGAAAGCATTAGCCGCTCTCATTTTAATTTCAAGAATATTTCATTTTCAGGAAATATTCAGAGGACCAACTCTTGCTCCCCTCACAAGAAACTTTATGCAACCCTGTTATGCCCCCCAGACACACACGGGCCTACGCACACACATTTGCCCCTATCTTAAATTGTAGGAATTGCATCAGCTGGGTAAGCCACCTAATTGAACTCCTACATTTTCAGATATGTGTGTTTTTATTTTAAGTGAGACTGCTACATCCGTAAACACATGCACTAACATCCAATTAGGCATGGATAGTCATTTGTACTAGTCAAAGTGGAGCAGGGTTTTAGCGAGAATTTCACAATAAAATTATGTATCATCAAAAAAAAAAACAAAAACACATGGTATCTAACTAATTTAGCTAAAAATTCCTATTTCCATGTATTAAAACATAATTAGCACTATGCACTTGGTTAACGCGTGTTAAAATGTATATGGAGTGTCATAGGAAAATAAAGTGCCTAAACCTAAATGGGGTAACAATACAAGAGGTTGGAGAATGGATACAGTATTGTGCAAAATTATATGCAATACTCAGCTGTGTGTGTGGTTGTTTTTTTTTTTTTTTTTTTTTAGCTCTAAAGGGAACAAGGACAAACAACCTAGAGCAAAATAACCGTTACATCACCGAGGGAACGGCTCAAGCCAGAGCTTCTCTGTGGCACTTCGAGCTCGGCCTTAAAATATTAATGACGCCGCCACTTTCTTCGGAGCTCTCTGACGGGGTGGTCATGCTGTCTTTGTTTACCACGCTCGCCTCCTTGACAAGCAGATTCCCCTCCATTTCAAAGGAGCGCTCCTCCCACACCGCTCGGCTCAGCCTCTCGCCGAATTACGCCCCGGCGGTATGAAAGGGAGCGGATCCAGTCGCTGGTGCTGATCAAAACCCCCTCGCAATACATATGGTCAGTCGGCGCTGGGGGAAGGTAAAAAACATTTCTCTCTCTATATATACTGTGCTCTCTCTGGTGTATAAGACGTCGCTGTGCTATAATTTCCTCTGAAAGCCTGTCAAATCATCTAGGGTGGAATATTCTTAACATTGGAGCCAATTATATTGTGCTTGCTTCACAAAAGAAAGTGTTGCCCTGCATTCAGAGAGCCTGCTATTTGTTTTTTTTTTTTGTGTGTTTTTTTTTTTGTCTCCTCCACACTGCCGGAGTGCTCTTTCAACACGAAAGAAAGAATACAGTGGCAGGACCACATACTGAGAGCTTAAGTCTGTCTGTCGACTGAAGTGTGTTTCACCATATCTCTCCAAGGAGACGCTTTTCAATGGGAGCAAGACAGAGTGCTGCCGGGGTAAAAGAGTGCATTTACACACACACACACACACACACTCAAAAAACACACGAAACACACGCAAACACATATACAGTAGATGCAGCAAACACACATGGAGTATGCATAGTGCACACAGGAATACACACACACACACACGATAATGTTGAAGTGTAATAGGCAGAATGCGCTGTCTTTAGTCGTCGTCCTTTGTTCCTCCTATTGAATCAACTTGTTTTTTCCCACCTGTGTTCACTGTAAACCTTATTTCTCTCTCTCTTTTAACATGTAAATCTCCTGATCCGTCACGGGCATGAAAGTGTTAACATGTTGTCGCGGCGGCGCACGGGGGTAAACGCGGTGATTTGTCTTCAGCTCCTGCTAAAACAGGGACAGCTTGGCTTATAATTGCTGGAAAATGTCACCAGAGTTGATTACCAGTGATTTGTACTACTGCAAAGGGAATCCAAAAAAAAAAAAAAAAAGATAGAGAGTTGATGAGTGCATATTTAATGAGGCTCATGCATGCTAATGCCGGCATCACACCCCCATTCCGCTCAGTTTCCTCACATAAACACATGCAAATTTACCGTCCGAGTTGAGGAGAGGCATAGGAAGACGTCCTAATGAGTGAAATGCCGAGATATGACCTGTTATTATCTCAGCTAAGTGGTCCATGTGGAGTTGCATTTATGTAAAGTCTTGCCGCTGTCAAAATATGGCCGTAACAGGTTGGGCGGGCCCTCAGAGAGGTGTTCGGCGGAAAAATAGACGCGGCGGTGCAAATGCAACGTGCATAAGTAGAGTTATTTTGAAAAATCCTGAGCTTGATTGTAAAGCGCCTTTACACGAGGGTGCACATCTGACAGAGGAGAAGCATGATCATAATAAGTGCTTTAGTATGTTTTACAGAGTAATCAAGTGAAACATGTCTATGCACACTTGCGCTTTATTTTATGTACTGCACGGATTGCAGCTTTTCAGTAACAGCAGAAATTCGATAAAATGCCCCACGCAGTACAATCCAAAAACCGACACAGAAATAATAACTCCAAAAGCAAGACACGTAAATGAATCCAATGTCATGAGGCTTTTATTTCATGAGCAAATTACTCGAAGCAGCCAAACGAGTGGTAGTGGTGCTAATTCTTTACTCTAAGATTATTAATTCTGAGGACAAATTGCCCAATAGGAGGCCACTTCTCTCCTGCTGAGCTGTCATTAACTTGCCTGGTAAAAATAAAACAAATGATAAGTAAATCAGCGGTTTCAAGTCTAGGCAGCCTTATAAAAGTTGTGCTGCTCAGTTTATATGCTAATCTTTGTGCTGAGTGTGTGCTGGCCCAGCTGTAAGAGACTAGGACCCCCTCTGAGAGTCTAATGAAACAGTTTTTTTTTTTTTTTTTTTTTTTAAACCGAGACACACACACACACACACACACACACACAGACACAAATTGCGTCAAGACATGTCACATCTGGCTTGCACAGTGAGGGACTTGCACATGGACTTAGAAATCCAAAAGGTTCTGGGAAATAACGATGGAGTCGACACAGCATTTTACAAAAAAAAAAAAAAAAAAAAAAAAATGTGACTTTAATGAAACCATCTTTTTTTTTCTTTTTTAGTTGGAGAGCAACGCAAAGCACAATCTGCTGTTACACAATACGAGTTGCTTGAAGTTTTATTCACTTGGGGCTGCTCACAATGTGCGCCGCATGCCTCCAGGCACTCAGAGTGGTTAAGAGCTAAACGCAAGGTCGGACACACACACACACACACACACACACACTGGCTGCCGTACTTTGATGTTCTGAACACAACTTACTAGTCCATTTCCTTGATGACTGTCCCTCTAGCCACGGCGTTCTTCATGAGAGGCTGTTGACCTGCCATGCTTTATTTCACATCCACCTGTTTGGATTCACTAATATGTAAATCTGCCCAACTCTAAGGCTCCACCAGCATCTGCTGGGCGACAGGCCGGGAATACAGATGCAGGCAGATAGGCGCTTAGGGAGGCTTCTCACGTCTGCCTACTGAGGAGCAGCACAACAACTTGGCCACGGCCACAGCAGCTCCGACACTCCCATTCTTCAACTGGATTGATTCTCACCAAGTACTGGCAATCTGACTCATCAATATTCAGAATCACACTGGCCTAAAATAGCTCCAACCTCAGGAGCTTAACCCTTGATGCGGACGCTGTGATTAGAGCGTGCAAAGTCTCCGGTGGCTGCTGCTGAAAAAGGACAACGGGCCTCATTCACAATTCTTGAATTCCTCTCACTTTCGAAAACCAACATTCGTGAACATGAACATGAAAACGTGCCCTCGGACGCGTTGGTTCTGACGCCGAACGCCAGTTGTTTGAAAAGTGGTTGCATGTGCCAGTTCTTGTCAATTAGGCATCAGGCAGACGCCCTGACAACGTAACAGGAGCGCCGACTGAGGGGTCGCATGCTAATTTAAAGCACGCCTGGGAAGGTGCAGGACGACGGCAAAGAGACCCTCCAAGAAAAAAAACAAACAAAAAAAAAAAAACATCAAATGGAAGTGGAGGTGTTGTTGTCAGGAAGTGAGAGGAAAAACACACATGTATTTTGAATTTAAAAGCATGAGTGGTGAAGTGACAGCGATGCAAACAAAACATACACAAAAGCAAGAAATCAATAATGCTGCAACATCAGAGACATCCTGGATGAAATGATAAAGAATTGGTTTGATATGTAGATGGAAGCTGAAAAAAAAAAAAAAAAAAAAGGAGGCTATAACTCAAAGTAGATTATTAGCCACAGGCGGAGGGCAAGGTGCTGTGGAAAACACCGGGGGAGAGCACAATTAGAGCCTTCGCTGACAGGTGGGCAGTAATCAGCCAAGTTGAACACATTCAATTCAAGCGGCATCTCCATCAGATGCTAATCTCAGACCTTACCTTATGAAGTATGATAATAATTTTGCCCATTCCGACTGTAGCGCTTGGTGGGAGAGAGAGGAGGCCTTTCAGCGTGGCGGTGTGATTATTATGTTCCAGCTCCTGAGGTCTGCGGGTCAGACGTGTCATCAGCCACGCCGATGTTGGCCTAACCTTTATCACGCCGAGACAAACCCGTTTCCGTGGAGACCCTGGCTAATTTAACACCCGTTCACTTCCCGATGCGACATGCGTCTCCAGCACCGCCGGTCAATAGTGACGCGTGGGCTGATCAGAGATCTGCGGATCAGGGGCGATTCAGAGGGAGGGAAGAGACTCTTATTGGTCAACACTCAAAACAGTCAGGGATTCAATTCCAAAGAAATTAACATAATCAATGTCTTATCCTGACAGCACCTTCATGTGTGTCGGAAATTAATAAATTGATTGAATGAATGACCAGTGAGTCACCACTTCCTGCGATCGCCAGCATGTTACAAAGAAACCAAGACCTTTTTTTTTTTTTTTTTTTTTTGTGTGTAAATGAAAAATTCATTTTTTTATGCTGGTGAGAACCAAAATATGTGGCCGTTTTCACAGTGGAACATCACATGACGAACACATTTACGCTCAGATCAGCACTGAGTCAATGCACATTTGCATGAAGTTGGACTTTTCTCTACTTTTATAAGTTGTGTATTCACTCGCCACCCGCACGGCCTCTGTGCATAAACAAGAATCGATTACGACAACGCGGCGGCCGCCTGCGGGAGCGTACACAGAGCGGGTTTGGGTCGGCGCCACAGAGGAATGTCTTTGGAGACGGTGCTCCTGTAATGTTTGGGAGGTGCGAAACAGCATGGAAATCTATTTTTATTTGATTCCGCCCTGCTGCAGAATAAGGGATTCTGACATATTATGGTGCCGGCGTAATGATACCGTCCACCGCATTCGGGAGCTCGTCTCTGGTGGATAGCTGTGATCTATCGCCTGCTCACCAATCCCCCTCTGGGCCGTCCCGGTGGCCAGGGAGGCGATAGCAGGCGGGAGAGACGGGCCGGGTACCTTTTGGGTCTCTTGTTGCTCCAGGAAAGTTGCCCAAGTGCATCAACAGCCATTTATTCGCTCTAAAATAAACTGTAATGCATTCTGTTTGTCAAGGCGGCTCCAAGTGCAGCAGATGTGCCATGGTTGGGTTTGGCTGCAGACTCACAGGTCTTTATATCCTCATCAATCACTTTGATCAATCAACCAAACGTGTGTCCACTGGAGGCGACGCGGCTCAGGAGGTGCAGCGGTCGCCTGGTGGTCCCGGTTCGATCCCCAGCTCCTCCAGAGAGCGCGTTTGAGCAAGACGTTGAACCCCTAAACCGTTCCCTGATGGGCGGCTTGGCACCGTGCACGGCCAATAGTGTGTGTGTGTGTGTGTGTGTGAATGGGTGAATGTGAGGCAAACACTGTAACACGCTTTGAGTGGTTGGTAGACTAGAAAAGAGCACAGGAACGCAGTCCATTTATCATTTGAGGAGAACCGTCTGTCACTGTTAAGATGAAGCTGTTTGTTCATATTGTTTTGTTATTATAGCTCATCAGCAGGCTTACAAATGCACATTTTGTTGTTAATGAGGTCTGTAACGACTTTGCACAGAGAATAAAACTTTCTAAACCTCTTTTTTTCCCCACATACAAACAGATTTTGATCTGTGCAAAGAACAAATTCAGGTAAAAAAAAAATTAAATAAAATAAAAATACCCCTGACATAATATTTTTGGAAACACTCCTCAAAGATGAAATCTAACCGCGCACATGAGTAAATGAGGCCCAGTGAGGACGACTACATCTTCTTGTTTTTATTTTGGTATTTTTTCATCTCAGCCATTCAGCTATGAGAGTCAGCAAGGCTGCTGGACTAATTATGGTGTGAAACAATCACAGTGAACCGCTGAGCTCCGGCCTGCTGCCGCTCCGCTCCGCTCGGCGTTGCAGTCGGAGTCGGCGGGTCCGCTCGGGTGCACCGGAGTGAACCGCACGGGAAGGACGTGCACGGCTTTGTGGATGTGGCAGCTTTCCCGACTCTAAACAGCCGTCATGAAAATTTCATAATAGTCATCCAATTAGGCTGGATCTAAGAGTAGATGTCTACTAATTAGAGGCCCATTTTGGCTTTTACTCCCCCGGCTCGTGTTGCGCACGCAGAAAAACGCACAAGACAGAAGATTAGAAGAATGAGAGATATAGCGTCAAATAATTGGCCTCTTCGCGCATTCCTCTCTCTTTTGCAGCAGCACCCTTCTTCATACACACACACACTGTTCGTATACATATGGAGAATTTAAGTTTTGAGTCTGAAATACTTAGTTTTGAGAAACCCTTGATAGCGAAACTCCAAATCTCCACCTCATAAACATGATTAGCTTTGCTATTTAAGACAAATCATCACAGCGCATCATTAACGACGATCTGTGATGGCTTAATGCTCAGGACTGAAAATGCACAAACAGTGTGAAATCACATAATAATGCATTTTAGATGCTGAGGAATAATTATCTCAGGGAGAATATTATTTACAAATTAAGCCGGAGATAGTAGTGAGGAGTTTTTTTTTTTTTTTCTTTTTATGCACTTTTTGAAACAGCTCTAATAATCATGTAGGGGAGAGTGGGGTAATTTGTGCCAAGGGGCAAGTAGTGCCACCCCTGTTATCTAGAAAACCATAGAAGAAGTTGGTCATGTGACCACATATTTTTGAAGAGGCATCCATTTCACTCATGCTGCAAAGAAGGGAGACACATGGCTTGAGAGGAAAGCACATATCAGTTCAAAAAGCGTTTTTTTGTCCTCCAAAGTAAAATTTCTATGATCAAGGTGTTTTGATTGCTGTGTTTGATCAATTATAGAAAACTTTGAAAACAGTTCACACAGGTTTTAGTACTTTAGTAAGCTACACCATGAGTCTATACAGTTAGCATGATGTTAGCTCAAAACAGCTGGGGGATGCATTTTTTTTCAAAATGGTGGGCTTGGGGTAATTTGTGCCAAAGGGCCTGGGGTAAGTTGTGCCAGTTGCACAACTTGTGATTATATACTATATATTACTTTATTGTATTTTATTGTTATTGTACATTGTCTTCTTGATCACTAAAACTATTCAGAATCAGATGAAGATGATTTGCAGGTGCTCATTTTGGAATTTTTATTTTGTTCTGGATATGTGTTCATGTGGCGCTCGGCCTTGTTATAGAAAAGTGGCCTGTGATCTTGTTAAAATAATAAATAAATGTTAAATAAATAATTTTGTATTGAATTCGTTTTGCTTTTATATAGCATTATCATTTTGTTTTACTTCAATTATCCATGGCACAATTTACCCCAGTGTATTCTCTCTAAAGGCACAATTTACCCCGCACTGGGGGCAAGTTGTGCCACAAAACCACTTTTTTTTTTTTTTTTGAAAGCTATATTTCTAAAACAGTTTATATAAGATCCAGGGATGCACAACATCCTAAACTATATGTCCATATTTTAGTTGGAGGCATTACTGTAATCCCCTCGCTTTAAAGGCACTTTAAGTAAAAATTGGCACTACTTACCCCACTCTCCCCTAAAGATATTTTAAGAAAGAGGAAATCATGATGCTGTATCTAAGACGTCACCGTGCATGTTGCATTTACATTTCACATTATAATTCGTAATAATCAGTGGCCGATAGGATTATTTTTGGTCCATGTCCCAGTGCCACTGATTAAAATTAACCCTTGGCACATCACGCTACAAACGCTTGGACCTCCTTACTCCCGAAAATCCATTAGCACATCTGTCACACTGAAGATTTACACGGCATGATACAAAATGAGCTTCGAGTATTTATTCATGCCTTGACATAATGAGGGGAAAAAAAGGCGTTATTTCAAACAATGACAGAAAATGAAAGGATATGATGGGATGTTGTTACAATGACATGCAGAGGAGCAGCCTGTTATAGCCCCCAATAACTATCAACACATACACACACACACGCACACGCACAGTCTCACACATTATTAGATTATTGAGTAAAAACAGAAACTCCTAATTAAAATGTGCTAATTAATTTAACCCTCATATGGTATTCGTTTTTTTGTTACACAGGGAGTCCTGCTGGGTCTGGTGGACCCGTTGCATTTTGGGGCTTTTAATTCAACATAATCATAACTTTTTTTGTTAAAATACTCAGCAGATCTTTACTTCATCCCAATTGCAAGTAATATAAACAATACATATGTTAAATTTCTTCCCTTTACCTTTGTAAAATCACATTTATGAATAGAAATAACACTCGTTTTTTTATTAAAATTCAACAAAATAAGAAAATCTATCATAAAACAGGCATAACTAGAAAATAATCAGCAAATGTACAAATGAAGGCAGTTTTTTTTTCATAACTAGTGTTTTATTTGAATTTCATTAGAAATGTAACCTAACATTTACACATAAAATCTGTCTGAACAACACATTAGCCCAATTGAACACAGCCATTTCATACCAGACTATGCCATACAATAGGTGCAGAGTTTCACTGTGTGTGTATTGCAAATGTACTTCTTGCACTGGGTGCATGTATAGTGTTTTTCTGTCCATCTTGGGTCCACACACCTCACAGCGCTTCTTTTTGTTACTGGCCACAATCTAGAATAATGAGAAGATAAAGATCTTTACTAACACTCGTCACATTGGCAGCTATGCGGGGCGGTTCATTTCTTGAAAACGAAGACCATTCAATTCTGCCATTTCTTGACATCCATATGTTGTCATTTTGAAGCTGCTCACCACTGGCCCTGGGGCTGGCTGAGGTACGCTTGCGTTTGGGAGGCAGCTGACGGGCTGATCCTGGCCTCTCATGGGCTGGGCCTGGGCCTGGTTGGTTGTGGGCTGGTCCTGGGCCTGGTTGCTCGTGGGTTGGTCCTGGGCCTGGTTGCTCATGGGCTGGTCCTGGGCCTGGTTGCTCATGGGCTGGTCCTGGCTGCTCACATTGTCCTGGTTTGCTGAAGGGCTGGTCCAGAGGCTCTTTTACGCTTCTGAGTTGGCTGATACTCATCCTCCTCTTCAAACTCAGTGTCAGACAGAATTTTCAGAATTGTGATCCTCACATTCTGAAACCTCTTCCTCTGCATCATCATCATCACCTTCTCTCTCTTCCAATATCAGTTGTAAGGCAGTCTGAACAGAAAATCGCTTTGCCATCTTGATCAGTTGTGGTATGGCACCACACTGACAGAGCTATCTATAGCGTCAGGTCCCCGAGATTGGTTCCCGCAAGACAGAGGGTGAAATGTGTGGGAATGTGGGTGCAGTTAGTGTTGGGTACTCCAATTTTCTAACAATGTTGCAACCTTGTGCGGGAACAGGTACACCCACAGTGTGCACCTGTTCCCGCACTCGCTCTCTCTCTCTCTCTCCCACACAATACACACACACACACGCACGCACACACACACACACACACGCACGCACACACACACACACACTCACACTCACACACACACACACAGAGGAGGAAGGGAACATGAGGGTGCACAGGATCTATGATTTACACACTTTCACTAGGTCCGGGTCCAGTGGACCCGAAGACCCTATATGTAATATAAATGTGTAGAGGGGGTATGCAGGGGGGGTAACTGAAATTTTTTTTCTGATTCATGTTCCTCACAGAAAATGACCCAAGGCCAATAAATATCAGTTTGAAAAAATAATTATTAGTATCATTTTTCTTAAGCTAAAAACTGAAAACGGGTCCCACAGACCCGAATACCTTATAAGGGTTAATAGAGGAATTAGCTCATTTCAGCAGGAATGTGCCATGCTGCAGCGTAAGGACCGAGCTGATTAATATTGCATTATTGGGTGTCCTTAAAAGTGTTCGCAGGTGAGGACACGGGGACAGACACGGGGCCTGGGGGTCTTTGTACTTCACTGCAGGGTACAAGTCAACGTGACTGTGGGGCTGTGTACCTGTGTGGCTGTCTGGATTTACATCAGGATTACGCTACATAAAACGATTTCAGTCCATTATGCAAATTCAATGCAATGGACCCATCAATCAACTCCTCTGCCGCTTTAGAGTCTGAATTGTGAAGAAGCGGGGATGAAGGTGAGGATCATTTGCATGATAAATATCATCACATCGAGGTAAACATGGGCAGATATTTTTTTGCCGCAGTTGGGCGTCCGCCTAAACTGCAGTCTCATCGAGGCTGCCCTGAAATCTCCCTTTTCTCCTTAAATCCCGTCCTCGGCGAGACCTCGACACGACGACCGAGCTGTGCATGAGCGAGTTCAGAGGACAGCAGGGGTCGACAGCAGCAGCCTGATGAAACACTTGCAACTCCGGCGCGGTGTTAATCTGGAACTGTGAAGTGTTTTTGTTTTTTTTTCGTCTGCTTGAGCAAAGTTTCTGCTGCACGAGATTTCACTTAGACAACATGACGAACAAGTCCAACAGTGTTAAATTTAGGAAACAAATGAAACAGCAACAAAGGGGGTGACACGTTACAAAGCGACGCTGCTCAGATTCATTACATTTTCTCAATTCAAGTAATCAGAATCCCAAATAATCAAGCTGTTATTATTCTGTTAACGTTTAGATTTTCTGCAGAAGTTCCTCTTACCTGTTATCACCCTGCAGAGTTTATTACGGGCATTGGAACCAATACACTGACTCTCATGTTAAGACTAGGGCTGTCGATCGATTAATTTTTTTAAACCATGTTGATCACAAGGTAATTCGTGGATTAGTTGTAATTAATCACATACTGAAAATGTATTAAATTACTTGCTGGGTGACCCTTTCACTGCCGTACAGTGTTTTTTGATGAGGATTGTTGCTCTTGGCAGATTTGACCCGTTCACACTCCACCGGTGTGGTTTGACAGCACCGTTGCTCGCAGTACAAATATTACTTTTGCAAGTTCTAGCAGAAACAGATTTGTCATTTAGCTGATAGTTTAAACTTACTGTGTTTTGACAGAATGACATTTTATTGTTGCAGTTTGTCTGGGCGACTTTATTTCTCTCCAGAAGCTTGTTGGAGGAAAACGTGCCATCCAGCAGGCCGCAGAGAGGAAAAGTAGGCCAAAGTTTAACATTGTGTTAATTGGCATTATTTTTTTTTTAATAATGAGTTGCAGTCCTCGAGTGAATTGCATGTGTGAAGGCGTTAACTTTAACAGCTCTCGTTAAGACATATGGAGAAAGAGCATTCCACATACACTCGGGAAAACGTTTCTAATTTTAAATTTTAGCAACACTACCTTGTTCTCCTGTGTTTTCTCAGCAGATGATGCTAAAATGTAACAGTGAGTGGCAGCAACAGGGGCCGCCGCTCCCTAAACGCAGAGCACGTGCTGTGTGCGGGGCCTCATGTTGTGCCGGGGGCCTCATGTGCATATTTGTGCAACGCAGCGTCCCCCGGTGCCGGCAATTCACGAGGCCCCCGAGCCATCGCTCACGAGGGCCGCACGCGCACACATCGCCATAATGACTGACAACCAACATCTGACCAATCACAGCTCAGAGCCGGGCAGCAGCGTAGGTGAAGAGACGGCCATGAAAAGACCATTTGAATCCAGTGCAAGCAAAAGGAAAAAAAAAAAAAAAAAAAAAAGAAGAGGCTTGAGCTTCACTCACAGGTGGGTATATTGCGGAAGTAAAAATGTCAAATTTATTTCCAGCGGTAGACATTACCATTTTGATATTTATTAATTTCAGCTTGAAGCTACTTTTATTTATTAAGGAAAACATATTCTGTTGAAATAGTTTTTTAATTGATTTCGTGACACTTTATTGTTTTAGATTTATGAATTCATTTCAGGTTAAAGTTACTTTTATTGGAAACCACAAGGGTCTGCATGCTATTTTTTTTTTTTTTTTTTTTTTTTTTAAGGAAAACATCTGTTGTTGAAATATTTTTGTTGTTGTTTGTTCTTATTGATACAGACTGTTACATTAAATAGTATTGTGTTATGCACTGATTTGTACCTTTGTACCCCAGTTTGGCCAGGCGCCGCTCTATGGGCAGCAACTGACGTAACAGCTGCTAACCACAACTTAAAGGTGACTTCCTGCCCTTCTGTCCATGAGCAAAGCTACTTCAGTGTCATCAGCCAATACCTGACCTTCCACTTATCTCACACACCAAGGCCTTCTCTCTCTCTCTCTCTCACACACACACACACCGCTGCGTCTGCTATTGCTTTCAATGTGCTCTCAGCCACCGCCACCCAAGCTGCCTGCGCTCTGCACTGCATCCATCCCAGGGGAGTTTATTCTCTGTGGCTTATTCCCATGAGGGATTTATCTCGCAGCGCTCCCTGCTCAGTCACTCGCTGTGTGCTACGCTTTTATCCCGAGTGCTGTTATGCTTTATTACTGCAGCAGCGAGCGCCCCGAAAAAGCAGAACCAAGTCAAACTGCATCGCCGTCGTAAAGTCCCTGTCAGTCGCAATGAAACTATTGACATGAGTGATTTCTGACAGAAATAAATGTTACCGAAGATGCAGCCGTTACCTCCTCGAGTGGTGGCAAAGGTGTTCAAAAAATCCAAGCAAGCTAAACACTGCACTCCAGCTAAAGTGTTACCTGATCTTTGTTGCTTCTTATTAAAAAAAAAAAAAAAAAAAAAAAAGTTTTTGGAGTACCTAACATTAATAAACATAGCATCAACTTAGAATCCAAAAAAGCAATAACTAGTGGTGGGTGGAGGAAAATCACACAAGAAGCTTATACTTATACTTAGCTTATATATCAAATTAACAAAGCAGAGCATCAATAATTATCAGTATCAGGAAGCAATATTAATTATGGTATCAGCAAAGGAAGTAACTAATGACATTTCTATAACTGAGCCTCTTTCTTGTTCACTTGTACTTTCTAAGGAGTATTTTTTAAATAATTTTACTTTATTTTATCATTAGCAACATTTTAAATCAAATTTATTGCAGGGTGCACATTTTGTGGCAAGGTAACCGTGCTTCTGTCTGAGTAGGATGTTGTTGTTTTTTTGTATTCTTTCCACCCCGTGTATTGGTATCGATAAAATGTTAACAGTATCAACAACGCTGCTGCCAGTAATCTTGCTGTGAGTCTGAACAGCCGACAGTCACGAGTTGCAAACTGCCGGTCAAAAACCCTGGAGGTCTGCAACGCTGAATCAGAGCCGTCCAAACCAGAGACGCCGTCCAACACCGCCGTTCGAGCTTTCCTTAACGCTTTCTGTCTTACGGCAACTTCTTCGACTTTCAGCCCCGCAGATCAGCCAGAAGTTCAGCCTCCCTCGTCCGTGTTCTCCCTCCTAACCCTCAGCGGCCGCCTGTGGCTGCACGGCCCGTCCAAATCCCAAGTGTGGGCAGATCGACGATTTAAACAAACCTTGGAGTTTGCACCAAAATAAGTCAAATCTCACCCTTACTCCGCAGCAGGCACAGTGCAGCGTAAATCTGGACCCAGTTGCAGTTCTACTGGTACACAAAGACGTTTACCACATTATCATTCACTAACAAATCATGGCAAACCGCTTCATAAATGAGGTATGAAGTTAATAAGGTGCAAATCATTTGTCGTTATTTGTTTCTTTACTTGCAAGCCTCTAAATTAAATTACATGCCTGAAAATGTAGAAAGGTTAGTTAGCAACCCACTGAAAAGGCGAACAATTTCAACTTCAGGTCAGGGCTGCAAAAACTTTTCACAAATGATTAACGTGAGTGAGACAAATGTACTTACGAATCATAAGTAAAGGCCAAAGAGACACATAACATCCATAAACAACTGATGAAGCATTTAGATCTTGCTTGCTGACAAATAATTTATAGCGTAAGAACTATACACACATTTCAACTGAGTGATGGCATACAAATTATGCGCGACAGCAGTATTCGTCCCTTATGAATCAAGTGCAAAATTTGACGTAATGGATTACTAATGACTCGCAGCTATTCAGAATATCATAAATAACTTATTATTGTTATTCCATTTGCCATATAGCAACACCGCAAGGCTCGTAAACCATCATCAGTCTACGGTTTTGTCAAATTGCCGGATTGTGGCTCCATCCAGCCGCCAGAGAAGTCGCTTAAACATCTAAAAACAAAAAAGATAAATACTAATAATCAAACAGCATGAAGTGCCGCTGACTGCACTCATCTATCAAAAGTCATCGACAAGACCTCGGGGAGGGTGCAAACTGCCTATGGTGCAAAAAAAAAAAAAAAACACTGTAAAACAATGATGAAACAAAGCCAAAAGGAGCTACAGCACACGGCAATTTACCATCCCGCCATCACTGAACTGGAATGAAATGTTTTCTCTCTCCGTGACCATAAATCCAAGAAAAAAAAAAAAAATAATAAGGATAAATCCAAATAAATAAAAACACGAGAAAGCATCCCTCCAAGTCAGCGTGGGAATTGAACTTCGGGGGCACTGACTGATGGACCGCTATGAGAAAGAAGCGGGGGTAATGTTTCTTCCCTTGTTCGCTCTTGATTCGGGGAAGTCCGCTGAGACACGAGCCGCGAGTTCACACCGATTCATCATGTAGTGTTTTGTCAACCTCTGCCTCCGTTTCGCCTCTTAGCTTGGGATTTCTTTCTCTTTTTTTTTTTTTTTTCTCACACACACACACCGGTAGAAGGACAGATGAAGACTTCGGCGCAGTCTCCCAACTTGGTCCAAGTTTCCGCAGCAGCCTTGTCCTTCACACTCGTCTGCCAGCTGAGGAGATTATTGGCCTTTACAGACGACAGCACATTGTCTTTTTTTATTTTTTTGTGTGTGTGTGTGTGTGTTCCCATTCATTGAAGCTCTTGCAGAACAATCCCGCACTGCACTACACCCACCTGGACGAACGCAAAGCTGGCGGATAAGTAATTCCCATAGCTACAGGAGCATAAATTGGTAGACGGCTAGGTCCTTCGTTCTCGCTGAGAATATAATTTCCCCCATGTCCGAGAGAGAGAGATGACGGAGAGAGGCTCCTGCAATCTAGTCATTCTTCAGGTGGTCAATTGATACAGCAATGCAATGATTAATACATCATTTATTTTCCCAACATTAGGGAGATAGGGGGTGCACAGTGTGGGCCCCAATCCCTCTTGTTGACAGCCCAATTGGTTACCGTGGTGAAGACATATGGAGCATCGCTGTGCTGTGGATGCTTCATGGTAGCCGTTCATGAACGAATGAAAAGGCTTGTATGTTCGGCCGCTGCCATCTGGAGACGTCATTTTTTTTCCCGTTCGTCATTTATTTTTCACAAACTAAGACACCGGCAACCAGCGTTGGCGGGTAACAAGTTAACATGGACTACAATGATTGAACACTCGTTTGGGAATCTTCTGTTAATGAGACACGGGCGTGACTTTCGGCGGTTGCGGATTAGGATTAGGACGCCGCGCGGCTTTTTCGTCCTTGCAGGTCGGCCACGACGAGATCCTGGCCCGTTAATTATTTCTGAGCGCCGCAGCCTGTTCATTATGATGCTGAAGTGCCGACTGCAAGCTGTTTGGGCTTACATGATGGCCAACGTTTAATTACAATTACTAAATTAATTATCATTTTAATAAGCGAAGCCCCTCAAAATAAGTTCGCTTACTCATCAATGTCCTGCTTAGTTTTTTTTTTTTTTTTTTTTTTTCAGGAGTTTCGATTATGGCACTCTCACTTGTTTATGTTTTTATTTACGTATTCATTACGTATTTATTTGTTTGTTCATTTAATATGCGCAGCCATTTTTAAATCATTTTATTTTATTTCTTGTTTATTTTGTTGTTGTTTTTTTAAAATTACATTCTTTGTAACCGGATTTCTTGGGATAAAGGGGCAGATTAAATAAGATTATTCTTCTTTCTGCTCCCTTTCATTCAAGATCTGGGAACGTTTGTATTTATATTAAATTGTTTTTTGTTTTTTTCTTTTATAAATGAATGAAATAAAGAATAAATAAATTTAAAAAAAAAAAAAAAAATAAATAAATCTTCATGTAGGGTCGTGTTAGAAGAATAAGGTAGAAGAGACCTGTTGGACATATCTGCACAAGTTAGAGTAATACTAAAATAATATAACAACTAATATAACAAGTGTACTGCAACAATTTACTTTTAACGAGTAATATATCACAGTAATCCAGCCAGAAATAAGTAATCTATCATATTTTGGATGTAACTTTCCCAACACTGCCGATGAGTAGACATACAGCTGTTCCTTTGTTGGAGGGCAGTTTACAGCCATTAATCCCCGTCATTAATCTCCATCATGTGTCCCTGGGATAACTGCACACTGGGAGAATGTGGCATGTTTGTCGATCATTGATTTTGCAGTCAGAGGAGGAGAGGGCAGGAGAGAGAGAGAGGGGAGAGGACGGGAAATAAGAGGCAATTTCACCATGTCACCATCCGACTGAGCATGACTAGAAATGACCCCCTCCGCTAAACAGCCTTTCTCACTACACTGCCTCCTTTCTCCGCTCTCCCTCTATTCGCGGATTACGTCTGCCTGTAATCCTTCACTTTATCCTCCCGTGTAACCCCCCTTGCTTTCATTTTCTCTCGCGCAAAATTTCGCAATTAAAGTCCCCCCCGGCCAACGATGGAACGGAGATAATCAGATTTCTCCCCCGGTGCTCGGCTCCGTGGCAAAAAAAAGGTGGCTGCAGGTGCAAACCGGGCTGATTACAGGCGCTGTGTATTTGTGCATGTGTTTGTGTTTGTGTTTGTGTTTGTGTGTGAAAAATAGCAGCCGTGGAGCAGAAATGTGTACACGGCGAGTGAGTGAGTGACTTGCTTCTTTTTCCTCTGTCAGGGTGCTGCTCTTATCTTGGTGGCCCAGAGGCCGCGGGACTTATCAGACACACATTCATCAAGGCAGGTTGCCGCCAGAACCCGCCGAGTCCCCCCCCCTGACAGCCGGGCTGAGGCTTACACACAAGCCTCCGTTCCCAGGTTCATACTTAGAGGAAATGTCAAATATTGACTCCATTCCGCTGAACAAACTTCAGAGGAAGTTTTGGTGGTGACTGTCTCACAGTGTGGTGCGCGGTGTACCTCGACAAGCATGCCGAGCCATGGATATTGTCTCTCAAGTCTTCAGGGACACCCTCTCTCTCTCTCTCTCCCTCTCTCTCTCTCTCTCTGTCTCTCTCTGTGTCTCTGCCTTATAGTTGCCCTTTGCACAGATGACATTATAAAGAGCCTTTGTGGGCTCATTGTGAAGCTTATGGGTGTAGTTTATAATGTGCTCGCTGTTCCTTTGCCACATATATAATGGATAGGATTTATGCCAGGCAGCATGGTAATGTGGTGGAGTGGAGCAGTGATAAAGCGCCATCACAAGTCATTCATCACATTTCATTAGCCAACACTTTATAGTGGAAAAAATACAAGAGGGGAAAAAAAAAAAAAAGACGCTGAAAAATATACACCAGTGAAAATTAAATGAAGATTTGAAAACGCGAGAGGCATGTGTTTAACACGTCAGAGAAACAACCGGTCTGATCAGTTTCTTAACTTTATGTGGCAGGACAACACACTGCGAAAAGGTCAGTGAAGTTATTCCCTTCAGGGTATTGAGACACACACTGCAGCTGTCCGTCCACATTGATCTGTTTACAATCTGTCCACCACCGAAGCCGTATTTCCCGGGCATATGCAGATTCCTGTGGGACTCTGGGCTGAATACAGTGCAAGCAGACATCCAAGATTGAAATACAACACACACCATCTTTATTTTTTTATTTTTTTATTTTTTTTTATGTCCGCGTCCAGGGAGAATAGCACCTCGGAAACTAGAATGGTAGGAGGATGCTGCTAGTTGGAGAGCATTCAGTTCCGACTCTGGCTCAGGCTGGATAGAAGTAGATTAAACTAGATTCAATTGAAAGTGGAAAGACAGAACGTTTAACTCCCTATTTGACAGTCGCCGGGCAGTGGGCTTAACAAAATAAAATCCAATTTACAGATTCTCTGAGCTGGGGCTCCACAAGGAGAATTACTGTATGACCTCGGCGCGCGCACACACGCCGCAATTTGTGTCAATGCCGGCTTCCCTTTTCTCGTTTTCTCTTCCACAGCAGAAAGAAACTATCAACACAAATCCCGGCTGCCGACAGCTGATCTATGTCTTTACCGAGGGAAAGGTGAAGATGGCTTTTTGGTGGAATCTATACATTGTGGCTGTTAAAGATGGTCACCTGAAGAGAGATGGGCCCCGGCAGCATTGTGTCTGCCTTTAGCAGCGGCAATAAACCAAGCTGGATTTCATCAGAGAAGAAAAAAAAAAAAAAAAAAAGTGGCATGGGAAAAGGAACAATAAAAAAAAAAAGAAAAAAGTATTGAGCACACAACAACAAACTTTTCCAATCAATGTGCTTTCTCATGGAGACGGGCTGAAATTAATTCTCGCCTGAAGGGCTATTGTAGGGGGAGTTTCACTGGAGAGTATAAGAGCTGTTGACAAATACTTGGTATCCTCGGGTCAATGAGGATGGGGAAAAATAGGAGAGGAGAGAGAGAGAGAGAGCGGAGAAAGTCGAAAGAGGCGAGAGGCCGAGGGCTAAGGGAGCGGCTTGTGAAGGATGAGTGAGAGAGGTAGACAGCGAGCGGAGAGAAAGAAAGAGAGAGAGGGAGAGAGAGCACCATTAAGGGGGAGGTAAGAGAGTGTTGAACCTCTCTCTCTAAGCCTAATGACAGGATCGTGTCACCAGAGCCTCCCTGACATTACCGACATGCTCACTTCCACTTAGCGTAGACTTTTTCCTTCCCAGCAGCAATCGCGAGGCTCACCCTAATTATTCCGCCCTCCGTCTCCCTCCATCTGCATCCCTCGCTCGCTTTCAATCCCCTTCATCTCTCGACTCCCCGATCTCACCCTCCTGTCCTTTTCCTCCCACCCGTCCCCTCCTTCCTCCCTCCCTCTCTCCGCTGCCCTTTCAATACCTCCTTAGGACACGCAGAAAGTCAGGACTCTCAACGCTGCCAGATTAACATCTGAATTTTCGAAAGGTCTCTGAAGTTTTTTTTTTTTTTTTTTTTTTCTTGGATGCATAGCAAATGGAATGAGCCAATATTTGAATCCCCCCTCGTTTTTTTTTTTTTTTTTTTTTTATCTCCTCCATTGCCACCTCGGCTTTGTTTATTCTAGACGCATTTGTGACACCGTGCGTTTTAAAATCGCTCACTTCTCCAAATTAAACGTCCCGAGGCTAAAATCATTTCTTGCAGATTGTTAGGGAGGGGGGGCCAGAGAGGAACGCATAGATGAGTTGGATTAAGAGCTGCGGTCGTCCACATCATTGAGCTATAGGAGTCATTACAATTATGATCGTAGTCTAACCGGATCGTAGTCTTTTTTTTTTTTTTTTTTTAGTGAAAGCAAAACTGTACTAATAGTAAGTGGCAATCTTACGGGCGACCACACAAAACTTGAAAATGACCTTAATCCGGCATGCTAATTCATCGTAATCTGAGTACCCTGAGTAGAGCCACACCATGCAATACAGTGGACAAGGACCCATCTAAAACATGATAAAGTGTGATGATTACCGCAGGTTTTAACATCACTGCGTACTACTCACTAATGTCTACAGGCAGGAATTGAGCTAAATGACATCAACTTTGTGCTCAAGCCGTTTCCTTTCCACACACTAGATTATAGATTATATTTACAGAGTTATTGGTGCATCAGTCATCCAGCCTGCAGCCTTGACTCAGTGGAAAACTTGCTGATTCCAGGATGAAGTCGCATACATGCACAGGACGGTCTGCACCTCCACAGAAAAAAGGTAATCGCCTGTTAAATTACAATTTTGCACTAAAAAAAGAAAGAAAAAAAGAAAGACTTGTCCGGTCCTGTCTGTTATTTAAATCCCTCAACCATCTCGGCCAATCAGAGCGACGGTGCCGCAGGAAGTGCTTGTTTTCGGTGAGGGAGAGAAGCAAATGCAGGAGAAAAAGAATAAGAAAAATGCCAAGGATGTGTTAAAGATTAATTCCATACTTGCTCAAAATAGGCACTTTTGTTTTTCATCCAGTAAAGCGGCTGTGTTTTTTGTTGTGCCTAATGTTACCTCAGTTTTTGCAACAGGCACTTTACGTTGCTGGCGGATTTCTGATAAATGCTCGGGATAAAGACACTTGTCTTGTTTTAGATGGAGACTGAAGCGAGCAGCATGTTATTTTCATTTCTATCGTTCCTGTTTTTTTTAAGAGAAACACATTTTGCTACTTTTATTTGTGAGGAGGGCTGCTTCTTTCACTTTTGTCTAACGTGAGAATGACTGGCAAAGGGATTTATTTTTTTAAGTCTACTTTATTACATTTTGTATTTCTGTACACACACCTATACACATGCAGACCCACAATACGACACGTATAAACCTACAAATCACAGGAAAAGTTCGTTATGAGGGCTTGGACTTTGGCTGGAGAGCAACTTTGAGTAACTGGACCTCCTAAAATTTTAATTGAATAGCCCTGCTTTAGAGGTAAGGTGCCTTTGTAGGTAAGATAACCAACGGGGTGAGCAGCGGTTGAACAACATGTCAATCAATCAATTTAGTGTGCCATTACGACACGTCAGTCTGGATATACAGGCGAGTTTGTCACCGTCTCAGACAGAAGAAAACAGAAAGAAGGGAACTAACACTCTCTCTGACTCTCTAAATTTCTCACAAAAAGCTGAAAATTCATCAGAAAAGAAGACAGTGCCGGTCTAGCTGCTTTCATTGCTCTAGTTGAAGCATATAAGTGTTGTTTTTTTTTTTCTTTCTGCAAATAAAATTCTTATTTTAGAAGTGGTCCATGGAGCTTTTTGTGGGGAGCTGCAGACCATCGTGGTGAATAAAGTGGATAAATTTATCTTTGCAGGATAATTTATCGTTTGAGTTATTCAGAAGCAAAACCTTCAACTGGAGATTTGGTCATCTCAGACGTTGAAAGCCTTGTAATGCAATTAATTGTGATTATAATCATGCACAATTCATCATTTGCTTGTCTGTCATCATTTACTCATCGGTTTAATATCATGCACTGGCTATTGCATTAGTATTAATAATATTTTGTGCTACTGAGACCGTGCTGGGCTGGCGCGAAGACAGAAAGCAAAGGCAGCAAAGACTCGAGGCCTGAATCGAAGTGAGAAACCACAACCTGCATGTTCCTGATGGACACCTTTACCTCCTGCGCCTCAGACCTGCAAGTCTTTAATCAAGACTTGATTTGAGGATTTGCTGTCATCTGCCAGTTTCTCAAGATGTAGAAACTTGTTTTGTTTTTTTGTTGTTTTTTTTTGTTGGACAGACTGTGCTTCTGCAGTGTCTCAACTCCTGTGCCACATGGACATAAATAATGGATGTTTGAAAAAGTCATTACAGAACTGCGGGGTGCCAGCCGAGTTACTGAACGCACATCACAGGAACTCGTGGCGCGCCGTCAAACCAACGCGGAGAGGAGGAGCTGCCGTTTTACCCCGCAGATGAGAAGAATGCATTCCTCTGCCTTTTTTCTTTGAGGAGGAAAAAAAAAAAAATCAAAGCCAAGAATGAACTTTCAGGACACCTATTCAGATTATTGGAATATTATATAGTATAGCAGTCAATTTGCTGTTTAACATTCTGCATTATTTTGTGAATTTAGTGTTGGAGTTGTCCACACAAATTCTGCCTCTCCCTCCTTGTTCTCCAACTTCTATTATCAAATTTGTTCTGAGTTGTTCTTCGCCTCAGTGTCTTAATGATCTGATTCTTAACCTTCATTCCTCTTATTTCCATTTCCCCCCTCTCTTGTCTTTTCCCCACCGAGCTTCTCCCGTCTTCTTCTTCTGGTGAATAAATTCTCTACCCCGTTGTTTTCTCCTGGTCCCGAGCTCTCCTACTGTCTGGGAGACTCAATTAAAACAAGGAAGGCAAAAAAAAAAAAAAAAAAAAAAAGACGAACAACACACAGTTTTACCCACAATGCCCAGGGGGCTCAATTTATCTCAAGGAATGCTCAGCTTTAAAAAAAAAAAAAAAAAAAAAAAAAACGTCTGTGATTGACACCTCTAACCTTCATTGGGATGTAATCTTCATCTTTAGCACTCAGAGATCTAATTAATTAGGGGGAATCTCATTTCCTCACTAATGCAACTGGACAGAGGCATGATAGAGTAGGGGAGGAAGGGGGGAGGAGGGGGAGGAGGAAGAGGAGGAGGAGGAGGGGGGCGACAGGGAGGGAGATGGAGGAGGTGCCGTATTTCATCCCGGTGAAGGATGTCCACCTTGTTCATTTCGGGAAGGAGCAAGCGAGCGTGAGGTAGTTGGGTTCACACCAACTTCGCCGTATTGATCAGGCCGGCTCGCGCTCTGGCTGCCGGCCATCACTTAAGGAGACGCTGCAGTCCCTCTCTTCGGAAGGAGGGAGAGAGAGCGCTCGCTGACGCTCTCCACAGTCTCTTTTTCCTTTCCCGGGTTCGAGTCGTCGTCAGGTGATGTTCTCCAGAGTGACGTCTGCCTGGCACCGTTACCTGCCTCCATGCTGCAAACCAGAAAGACTCCCCCCCCTTTAAACTCCCTTACAGGTGCAGCCAATCATGACAACCCAATTTACTTCCCATTTATTGTTACAGTTATGAAAATGAATGCAACGTAATGTGAATCTTTGCCTTTACAGAGATTCATTTCAGTTCATGATTCACAAGTTGAGAGAAATCAGTTAATGAAGGATTTTTTTTCTTTGATCTCATATCCACCTCAATTACATAAGACCCTTTTTTCTGCTGGAACGTGAACTAAATCAGACAAGAGGGTTACTTAAACATTATTTATAAAAGACGCAATTGACTATAAAGTTCCGATTCATATTCAATGATTACATTCATTCTATTGGCTTCTTTTATCAGATCAGTGCAGTGAGGGGTGAACGGGCGAACTTGTTCTGATGCATGTTCTGCGGGCTAAAAATAAACCAAAGCTCAGTGTATGTCTGCGATCTATTTATCTACATTGACGTTATATAATTCAGTCCAAACAATAAAGTTTCCGTTCATAAACTTAAACACCGGAGCAGACAAAAACGTCCACGCTGCCCACAGAGACGGTCACAAAAACTGTTTGCCTCCCATCTCACACGCCTGATTGTCATCATCACCCGCTTCACTATATGCACTACCTTAAAGTAAGTATTAAATTAAAGAACTGCACACAAGCACACACACAGCCAGCGCTTCAGATGGATAGAGCAAAAAAAGACAAACACTGCAAAAACTCAAAATCTTACCAAGAATATTTGTCTTATTTCTAGTCAAAATATCTCATTACACTTAAAAAAAGACATGATCACCCAAGAAATAACTTGTTTTTAGACAATTTTCACTTGTTTCAAATGAATTTTCACTTTTTCAACTGGGAAATTTTGCCAATGAAACAAGCAAATTTTCAAGTGTCTAAATTTTGTCTAAAAACAAGTTACTTCTGAGGCGATCATGTCTTATTTTAAGTATAATGAGATATTTTGACTAGAAATAAGACAAATATTCTTGGTAAGATTTTGAGTTTTTGCAGTGAACATGAAACCACACTATGGCTCCAACAGTAATGAATACACTTTCACGGATTCACTGCTTCACTAAAACCCCCGCTAATTTCATATGATACTCTGACTGACAGTTCAGCATGTCTCCACGTGACAAATGATGATTGTGATGCTAATACGAGTTGTTATGGTATAAAACATCTGACTGGCAGCGTGAAACAAACCCGAGATAATGACAGAAAAGTTGAGCTTGGATTTTGGGAGTCAGGATCGACTTTAACGCCTCGAGCCTCCCGGTTCTGTGTCGTGTGTGTCTGCATGCCGCGACACACAGCCGACTCTATTTGAGGCATCGTGATTATTTCCTTCCACGACACGTTGTGGGAGGAAATGTGTAGGCCGTGTACAATTATCAGCTTTTGTTGACATGAAATGAGATGATGGAGGTGAGGAGAAGTGCCTTTGTTCAAGACGCTTCACACCTCGACGGCGGAAAGAAACTTTTTAAATGAGCCATCGGAACGTAATGGCTCATTTGGCGGCTTGTTAAACTGTGCGACTCTTTAATTGGCAGACAAATCTACCTGATGAACATTTTCACACATTAGATTTAAAAAAAAATAATAATAATAATAATAATGTTATGGAAGGCTTATGTTTGTAAGCCACTGTGTGAACATTTGAGAGCAATAAGACTGTCAAGGGACACACACACACTCATTAGAGTGACACAGAAACACACACCGACTAGCTAAATGAAAACAGAGACCGTGCATTTTTATTCGAACCCAAGAAAAAAAAAAAAAAAAGTTAAATGTCACCAAATTTACCACCTGTGTGCACGATGTTCAGTCTGCAAATGAGGGCTGCAGAATTAAACCGTTCACTTCCAGCCTAATCTGCAGATGATAACAGAGTTGACCTTATACCAGAAATACGGCATGAAATAAGCCCTCAGACGAACTTCAGAGTGAGACGAAAGACTATACGATCAAAAAACTCCATAGGAGAGTCGGCAGGATGCAGTCGAACTTTTGTGGAGTAAGAAAGACCTATGAATATATTTCACACTGCTGGCTTAAGTTCATTTTATGTATGCCTCAACTCTCCTTCAAATACGCACACCTGTAGCCTTTAACAGCCTCCGCACGCCTCTGAAGCCGGCGTCTCCAGGTGTATTTGAAGACGTTTTGCCAAGCGGTGGCCAGAAACGCCTTGGGCTCGCTGAGTTGCTGTGAAAATCACCGCGCTATCGCCTCGCCGAGACTTTGTTCGCCCGTCCTGCCGCTGCCTCTCCACCGATAAAAACCTCCCCGACTCTGCTTTCTCCACTCGGCTGCCCACTGTACGCCTCTCAGCTACGTCTCCCGGCGGATACCGAGCCTGCACTTATCTCTCTTTCCGATTCACCCCTTCTGGTCGGCGTCTCGTGACCTCCTCACCTGCTGGCCTGCACCGGCACTGGCTCCGCGGCTCTGTCTCTCTTCACCGTAACAATGCAACTGAGTACGATCAGCATGAGACCTCGGTTTGTGAAAGTGTGCGTGTGTGTGTGTGTGTGTGTGTGTGTGTGTGTGTGTGTGAATGGGTGAGTGTGAGGCATACTTTGTAAAGACGTGGTAGTCTGGAGTCTGGGAAAGTACATGCAGGCTGATGCAGGGATAACAAAAACATGTTCTGATAAAAATTACATACAATCATTCTGAAATGCTCTTTAATTTTCATATTCACGAGAAAATAAGAAGCTGGTCTCAGGAGGAGGTTGGTGAATTTGCCATGCCATTTAACAGATATGTCACCAAAAAGCTAATTAGGATAAGCTGAAAAAATGACTATAGTTATATTTGCATGCAGGTATATTCATATAAATACTCGGGTGTAATGACTGACTGATCATCTGTTTTCCTGTTAAGACCACATCGAATTTGTCTGCAAAAAGACCAAATAAAGAATTGATTTCCTCTGTTGTCTGAGGTCTTTTGGTGTTAGTGAACAAATTCCTCCCTTATTTATTCATTTATTTATTTTTTATTCTGTGAACTTCTGTTTTTACGTCTGTGTTCGACAGTATTGCGATGCTGCATGGTGCAAGAGTTTGACCACTACTTCAAAATGTAAATTGCTTGACTGAAAAACTGAAAATCTCTTCACAGGTTGTGGGTCTTCCTGAGAAACTTTATGAATCCGCCTGCCGTTGTGAAGGGAAGATGTACAGCTACCATCAAATCGGAGATACGGGGTTCCACGTTTCTATAAGGCCTGACTGAAACGCTCTTTTGTGCGTCAGTCAACCCTAAAATTAAATGAGGAGCGCAATCCAGATCACATGTACGCTGAAGCGCCTCCAGATCTGCACAACGTATCGTCCTCAGTGACTGTAATGTCATGCAAATGTGTGCACCTTTGCTTCTTGCCCTATTTTCTTTTTTGTTAAAAATGGAGCTGCTGTTGATGCATGAAATATGTCAACCCTGGCTGACAATTCAGTGTAACTCGATCAAATCAATCAACGCTGCAGCTTTGGGGAAGCGACAGGGTCCAAGAAGAGCCGGCTAATGAACCTCACGATACTGGCAGTCCAAGCCACAGCAACAGTTTTGGCCAAAATCAAAATGGTTTGTATCTTTATTGAAGCGACTTGTGTGGATTTCTGCCATTACCAATATTTGAGCAAAGAAACATGACACGAGCGTGCAATAAATATAGGTGTATTGTTTTGCCATGATAGTCTAGTCATTTTATGAAAAAACCTAGGACAAATTGCAAGAGAAGCAAACTCAACTGATTTTGTATCCTCAGTTTGTCCTGAGTGAGGGAAAAAAAGTCCCAAGAAATCCCATTGGTGGAAAGTTTGGAAAATCACCTATTTATGACCATATGATACCAAAAAAACACTGTTTTTAACACACAGGGGAATGGGGTTCAAAATTTTACTTTCAGATATCACTATGAAAATTCACAAGTTGATTACACACACAAAGACAAGAAAAAAAGTCAATTTCAAGTTCTTTGAATTATTCTGTTTACACATGCATATCACACATTATCTGATTTGATATGCGCTAATAAGGAATATAAGGAATAAATGCCAGAACAGATATTTAAACAGTGAATTAAAAGGTTACTATATATATAGTAACCTTTTAATTCACCGTTATATAGTAACCTTTTAATTCAAGGTTACTATATATATAGTAACCTTGAATTCACTGTTTAAATATCTGTTCTGGCATTTATTCCAATTAGAGCATATCAAATCAGATAATGTGTGATATGCATGTGTAAACAGAATAATTCAAAGAACTTGTAATTGACTTTTTTTCTTCTCTTTGTGTGTGTAATCAACTTGTGAATTTTTATAGTGATATCTGAAAGTAAAATTTTGAAACCCCTTTCCCCTGTGTGTTAAAAACAGTGTTTTTTGGTAATATGTGGTCATAAATAGGTGATTTCTTGGGACTTTTTTCCCCCTCACTCAGGACAAACTGAGGATACAAAATCAGTTGAGTTTGCTTCTCTTGCAATCTGTCCTAGGTTGACCCCAATTTTGGCCTAAAATTACTGGACTATGATGGAAGTTTTGGATCCCGATGATGGCGCCGGTTGGACGCATCGCCAACCGGAGAATCCCCTTCACAACGCCATGTCTGCCCAGTTTGTTTTCTTCGCTCTCCACCGAGTCGGCTCGCCTCTTTCACTTTCACCTCCCTCCCTGTCCATCTCTGCATTCCAGCTGCCTGCGTTTCTCTCCACCCAGCTCATCTGCTCGCGCCTTTCCAATCTCCAGATCATAATAGGCGAATGAAAGGGAGTTTATAAACTGAAGTGCACATCAGATCTGCTGTAATGAAATCTTATCAATGTGTTTCCCTTGCTGTATTATTTGCATATAAATGACATAATATAATAACTCTCTCGGGCCTCTACCTGGAAGGAGTAAATATTTCTCTGTCTGCTTTGTCTCGTCGCTGTGACATGGGGAAACGGGGACACTAATTGAAGAGAGGAAAGCATCTTTATGTGACGACTGACATTCAATTATGTTTGGGGGATCAGATTAGGTGTCGGCCCCAGAAATGTTTGAAAACAACATTTTGCAGAGCGCCAACTCTGCAAGCGGCGCAGGCTGTAATTTGAATGGCTGTTTGAGGCTCCGGCTGAATGGCGTCGCTCTGAATGGAATCACTACGCTTTGACCTGGGAGTAATTGGATGTCCAGAGTGAAGTGTTGATAGAGAGGGGAGGCAAGGTTGGCAGAAACAAAAAGAGAGAGAGAGAGAGAGAGAAAGAGAGGCGGGGAGACAAATGGAGAAAGAGCACAAGATGAGAATGAAGCGAGAAAACAAGCCGGCGGGCCGAACAATCAAAGAGGGGGAATAATAAAAGGGTAAAAGAGGAACAGCAAAAAACACCGAAAATGAATGCGCTCTTTCTGAAGCGTGGAACCTGCCAAATCTCGGGCTGTCATTCATCACAGCCCGCAGGCCTGTGGCCACTCCGGCCAGTGAGCCAAATACGCTATTAGACAGGATAAGCTTTCGCATCAGCCCGACAGCCATCCAGCCGTCAGACACGGGCAAGGTCACGCCAAACAAACACCGGGAACATTTGGAACCAGCGCACATTAAGCGAGTACTGCTGATCCGGCGAAATGCTGTAGATTCATCTATCTACCTGCCAGCCTGGATTTGTACTGGTTAAGCATAATGAAGTAGGTAATGGATTGTAAGTCTTTTACAGCGGGGGGTGACTGGAGGGTTTGTTCTCCTTAACATCAGCAACGTAAAACCAAAGATCCTTCTCCGACAGGTCGTGCACGCGCCTCGGCGATAACGCCTCGAACCGAGATGATGGTTTTAATGCCTGTAATGAGACTCTGCAGACTTTGGCTACTGGGCTGATGGGAGAAGAGTGCTGTTGTTGTTGTTTTTTTTTTGGTTTTTTTTCCCTTGTCATCACGCCAGCTGTGATTGCAACGCACTGCTTTCCTGTCTGAATGTCACCTTCAGGTACAAAAAAAAAAAAGGATCTTGTTATTGTACTGTCTTCGATTGTTAAGCAGTGCTTTCAGCCTGACAGCGAAAATTGCTTTAACATGCACTCAAAACACAGCAGCGCCGTGGAAAGGAAGGGTTAGCGGGGTGGGGAGAAAAAAAAGACAACAACAACAAATACATGATAAATAAATAAATAAATAAATGAATAAAACTAAGAATGTGAACTTTTACCTTTGCGTGACTATAAACAACCACACGAACACAAGCACACACACCCACACCAAGGCCTCCATTTTATCGCTGTATGTAATTCACCTTTGCAGAGCGTAGTGAGGGTGGGGGCGGGAGTTGGAGGGTGGGGGGGGGGGGGGGGGGGGGGGGGGTCAGCTGACTCCATCGATTGGCTATCCTTAGCGGTGACAGCGCCCGGCCCGGCGTTAAAGAGTCAGAAAGTCGCCGCGCCATTAGCAGGCGTTCCTCTCCGGTTTCAGCCTGCCCTGCGCACTCTGCACCAGAATAGATTACGGTGATTGGTGTGTATGCATGTGTGTGTGTGTGTGTGTGAGCGTGTGTGAATGTGCGAGTGCCTCTGCGCATGCACGTCACATCGATGATCATTCTATCTTTGCAGCTCCTCAGATATATCCAGCACTCAAGCGTGGATATTAAAACAATAACCCCACCACTCCCCTTTCATTTTTCTTATTTAGTGTACATTATTACCTTTCAGGGAATCCGCTCCTCATTAAGGTGTACTTAAAACAGCTTTGTGTGTG
The DNA here is from genome assembly GCF_902150065.1 of Myripristis murdjan. NCBI lineage: Eukaryota > Metazoa > Chordata > Actinopteri > Holocentriformes > Holocentridae > Myripristis > Myripristis murdjan. The sequence goes on from NC_043985.1 coordinate 29,321,072, forward strand.
TGTGTGTGTGTGATTGGGTGCATGTGCCTGCATCTGCTGAAGTGCACTCGACAGCACATGCTTCTTAAGCTGACATGTCAGGGCGCCTCTGTAGTCATCACAGGGTTAAATGAGAGAGGACCCACAGCCATAATGCATATGTGCCGTATGTACACGAACCTGAAGACCGCAGCGTTTTACACCTGCTACCTCGTGCGTTATCCGGCGTGTGAAGTGAACGCTCGCTGCAGAGGAATTAGCACACCGGCATTATAATGAGGAGACCCGAGCAACTTCACAAGGAGCTGAAGCTGATGGCAGACTAAAGAGGAAATTTAGTGGGTGCCGGCTTGCCAGACACTCTGTTCCCAGGTCTGTTCTCCTTTGATTTGCGCTACCTCTCCTCTCCTCCTCCTCCTCCTCCTCCTCCCCTCTCCTCACAGACTGAACAGGATGTAGTCATGATGTGGGGAGCTGGTGCATGACAACACAGCGGACTGGGGAGACCGGGCTCGGACGAATATATCAGTTTGTCAGTTTATTGGGCTGATAAATGACAGATATCGGCCAGTGAATGTCACCCAGCTCTGACGCGATGCGGCTCACTCCTCCCAGAGCACAGCTGCGTAAAAAAACACAGACTGGAAAACCTTTAGTGACCTTATGTTTCCTTTGCAAATTTTATTGTTTCGTTTAATTGTTCACAAAATGCTATTTGTTAGACAAATTGTGCATTTATCGGCCGACCTCCGTGACTCCTGTCTGGCTGCCATGTGAGTGTGTTTATTGTTTATTTTATGCATTTTCTTTATGAGTGTTACGTGCTTGGTGTTTTTTTTTTGTTTTTTTTTACGCCCTCCCCGTCTGTCTCTCTCCTCTGCACTCCCTCGCTCTCTCGCTCTACCTGCCTGCCGGTCCTCACACCTGAGCCAGATCCCATAATCAGCGCACCTGTCTGCCATCAGCCCATCACAGCCTGCACCATAAATACCCTGCTGCACCCTCCGGTCTCCGCTGGATCATTGAGCAACACACGGTTGGTTGTAGTGCGATGCTACTACAACTGTGATGCTACTATAAAGCTGCCTTTGCACGACTCGTTCGGCCGCCAGCTCCTCCCCTTTGCGTGTAACCGTTTGTAAAATCCCTGTAACTATGTGAAACAAGAAAAACAACGAGCTCTGAGCTAGTATGCTGATCTGTTCCACATCACACGAGCCCATGTAATATTTGCCATACAAAGTGACGAGGGGTCTGTCTCAGTCGAAGGGCTAGATGACTACTAGGTCGCAGCCCACGGTGCCCACGTAGGAGGCGTCCGACATAGGTGCCGATATCAGGTTTACCGGAACTAAAAGTTTAGTGAATTGGGACGGTGTAGCCTGCGGAGGATTCCTACGTCATTATTATCGAGGCTTCCCGAAGCGCATTCGAGTGTTGCAGCGTAAAATGCCAAAGTAGGTTTCGGAGGTGTGTCGGTGAACACCTGTGCATGAAACCAAACGATAAGCAGCTTCAACACTCTCAAGGTGGACAACATCGATTCTGTAGTTTTATGTATTTTATTTTGTCTTCGTGAAAATGCAGAAAATTAAGATCATTGTTACACCTCACAAATTGGAACAGACTATCCCAATTCAAGTAATTGTACACGTGGCTACATTGTAACGTACCTGATGCGCTGATGGTTGCTATGGAAACGTCATGCAAAATGCCTATCTAACTCATCTAACTAAACTTGCATTTGCAGGCGTTGTTCGGATACAGTTAACAGCTAAACCGAATCTATGGTGGTGATTATAGGCATGAAAACTTATCAAAACGTCATGATATAAACATTAAGACGGTCTAAAACATGCTTAATAATTCCAGCAATGATGGATGATCCAGAAATTCAACTGGACCGAAAGGTACCCTGGGAAGTAGGCTGTGATGTCGGCCACGAAGCATCGTGGAGGTGTATCCTGCAAATGAGTCAAAAATAGGCTGGATCGGTGGCTGCATTTGCAGGACCCCGCGCAATAAAATTGAATTGGGACAGCACTTGTCGCGCCGCCGTGACGTAAGCAGCCTACAAATAGGACCTAGGTAGCGTACAACCTTTGAATTGGGACAGAGCCTAAATCATCTGTGGTTTTTGTAAGGTGCAGTCACTGCCTCCTGGGTTTAGCGCCGCCTAAGAAGCTTGTGATTGGCTTAGAGAGATACAAACAGAGGCCAGGGTGATTCTTTTTCCTCTTATAGCAGAATGATAGTGGGTTAAGCCTGACCTTTCTACATAGACGAGCGTGATGCTTCAAGCCGTTATGACCTTCGAGTCTTTCTGCCTGTTTCGCCCGCTGCCTGTTTTTGCCGGCCTGACGTCGACTCTCCTTCTCTTTGCGGTTCACCGGCCAGCCCGCCCGCCCGCCCGCCCGCCTCAACGTTTATCAAGCCCGCCAGTCAGCTCTCAACTCCAGACCTCCTCGCCTATTATCACCCTCTCAGCCATGGAGCCGGCAGCAGGCAGCCCTCACCTCCTCTTCATCCTTTATTCAAAATAAAAACACTCTGCTACTCCTTACCTCGCCTGCTTGGCCTGCTTTTGGGCTCTGCCTGCACTCGAGACAGTTTCCCAAACCTCCAGACAGACAACTAATCCTGTGTCAACAAGTACGTATTCAGCAGGTGTTACTCTTAGTACACAGCATTAATAACTGATTAATTATTATTAATTGATTTAATATTTTAATCATTCTTCAACTTCGGGCATCAATAAGGTTAGTAATACTTGACTGACTAAGGATTTACTGTTCTGTTGGTTAACTGTTGAGTGATTCATGAACAAACCTTTATTAATATGACCAGCCACAGGTTAAGTAATGCTTAACTGACTCGCAAGTAAACATTAATTCATCTATTTACTTTTAATTGAGTCATGAACAAACCATTAGTTACATGCAAAGTAATAATTAAAGGACTCACTCATATATCATACACCAGAAAGGTCGTGTAATAACATATTTTTTTATTTACTTTTTTTATATATATATTTTGTTATAGGACTAAATAAAGGGTTCAATTTCAAAAAATTGGAAATTTCTGCCAATTTCATAGTTCAGGCTTTATAGGGTTAACTTAATTTCTATTTTGCTAAATATTTTGAATGTTTTTTTTTTTTTTTTTTTCCAAAGACAATAATACAAGGTGTTACCTACACATGTAAGTGAACATATTGAACAGTCAGTGTTTTGGGCGCCAAATTTTCTCTTTTTTCCAGAGTGGAAAGTCTAAACTAGATGAACGCCACTGGATGTTTCATGGTTCATCTTCCTCTCCACTGCTGCTTCTGTCCATTCAACATTGAGCATTAAAAGCCGGCTTTATTATTGCCCCACGGTAGATGTTGTTTTCCACCTGGCCAAATTCCAGGGGAAAACACCGAGCACTTCTCACATGAAAACTGACAAATTTTTAAGAAAGTGACACAGGCATAAAATCGGTTCCTCTGACAAAGATTGATTCTCAGTACTGGCCGTGAAAAGACCCATACCCAGTCTCATCATGGTGACACTAACAACCAACAACAACAACAGCAACACACACACACACACATGCAAAATGTAAGCACATACTTCAGGTCCATTATTCATACAGACAGCACTAAGAGCTCACACACTGCATCCGTCAAGCTGCCACACACATGACCTCACACACACGGCGGCACACACGGGTTTTAATATCAGCGAGAGACTCCGACTGCTCGTGTCTCCCCTCTCATTACTATTCAACCTCCTTAACTATTAGACCTAATTAATATTTACCAGCGACAATAAGTTACAGGGTAGCATTTCATAAATCCCCTTTAGCGCCTGTCCTTATTTAAATGTGCAAAAAATAAATCTAAATTAACGTCTGCGTGCGTGTGTGAGTGTTAGCTGCGCGGCACTCACTCCATTCGTGAAATTTTCGAGCTAAGAAAAATAAAATTTTAAGAATGAATATTAGACTAAACGACGTTCATTTTCTTTTTTTGCATTATGGACTGACTTCTCCTAAGAGCGCTCTGCTGATTAAGAAAGATCCCCGCTAAGTCCCTGTGTGTCGCCCGCAACCGATATGAGCACTCCTCCGTCTTTTCCGACTCATGAAAATGGCCTCATCCCCTTGCAATATTAACTGTCAAAAATTATAGCCCACCATTGATCCGAGAGCAGCGTGTGTCAGAATAATATAAGAGAGTGGAGGGGAGCAGTGTGTCAGACAAAGTGGAGAGAAAAACACTGAGCGGCGAAATAAATGTGCATATCAAGACAGAATTTTACGCCTCAGAAAGGGACTATAGGGAAAATCAACCTGATTTCAATGTGACAAAATTGATTTTCCAATTTTCTCGGGATTGCTTTTTGCTTCCCCGGGGCAGGTGAGGTGTCTATCCAAATACACTTAGTGCCCCACCTGAATTATGTCCGAGACATTTAGAGGATCGAGGGAGCGAGCTTGGTCATCTCTCTCGCTCTTTCCTCTGTTTGTCCCTCTTTTTCCTCTTTGTCTTTGTGTGCACACAGGTAGCCCTCGCTTTCTCTCTCCCTCTTTATCTCACTCTCTCTCTCTCTCACACACACACACACACAAGCTGTGCACATACACACAGTCTGCAAAAACTATATTTGCCATGGCAGATGGGTTGGATGGGTGTCATGCTGGAGCCATATTTATGAGAATGTGCTGAAGTGGCTGGGTTTAAATCTCCCCAGACCGAGTGGAGGACAGTTTAAAACTTTTGCCTTCTGCACTTCCATCTGGCTCTGCTGGCTGAATTGCATTTGAAGAAAGTCTCACTTTTTTTTGCGCCGCGGCTGCACTGCAGGTGCACTGTGGCCGAACCCAGAGGAACTATTTGAGACATTTAGCATATTAATGAATGAATATAACGAGGAGGGGACGCGGCAGAGATAGGACACTGTGGACAGGATGAATGAGAAAAAAAAGACAGCCAAGGCAGAGATGTGGGTTTTTACTATCTCCAGTGCCATGTACAGTATGAAATGGAGTCACAATCAAATCAGAGTGAGTTTTTAAAACTTATTTCTCACATTTCCAGCCTCATGCTGTGTTCACAGTATAAGGCGTTTTCTGTAAATAAATTTTTTCAGCTTGTAAATAGTGTTTACAACATGTATTTACAACTAGGATTTTTTTTTTCTATTTCTGAAAACTCTGCTATGTCTAATGAAGCAGTAAGTCACACAGAAGCATCTGAAAAAAAAACATAAATTAATCAGCAATTAATGCTAATTTTATCATGCGTGCTTTTCAAACCACAAGCTAACACAACCTGTCAAAAACTGTGCTTATTTTTGTTAAACTAATGGAGTGACGGCGTGACCTTTTGATATGTGTTTGAAGGATTATAACTTCGGCGTACTTTATGTTCCCCGCTCAACCTTCAGCTGTCCATCTGACAAGAACAGTAATGACAGATGGGAATCTTTCCTATTTCAATCTTCCCTCCCGTTTCTCTTGAACGTGGCATTAGCTGCCATCAGGGTTCTCATAACAAAAAGGGACAGACCCTTTTAATAATAATAATAATAATAATAAGACATGTTATTTATAAGCGCCTTTCTTGACACTCAAGGACACTTTACAATAATAAAAACAAGTACAATAAAACAACAGATAAAAGGCATACACGGTAAAAAGAAATGGAGAAATGGAACAAAGTAGTTATAGTTACAGAGAATAGGCTATAAAAAAAAAAAAAAAAAAAAAACACACACACACACACACACACACACACACACACACACACACACACACACACACACATTTAAACACATTTAAAACACAGACAAGCTTCACACTGGTGTTTCCCATAATGGCAAATGGCTCAGCATCATTTTTTCCCTTCGGTCCAGTTGGCACGGCGATGCACTGGACCTTTTATAACACTGAAGCCTAACTATCCGGCCATCTCATATTAACACCACGCTGTCTAATCATCATCTGTTGTGACAAAGATGCGACAAATGAATAAACAGCACAACAGAAGTCATTGTGTGTTGGCCATAACAGGTTTTTCATAGGAACTTCAATGCAAATTCAACCAGGACATCCTGGCGCGATGAAAACACAAGAGAGCATCGGGCTTGGAGCTGCAGGCTGACACAGCTGTCGGATGGCAACATCTGTAATCACATTTAGCACCGCGGCTAGGTGCTGCTATCTCGCGCACGGATTAGTCAAAGGCCCTTTTGTTCGGAAACCACTATGACTGATTTCGCTCGATTCGGTTTGGCAGTGGTTACAATGGGAGCCATTTCATCGACTGTGACACCATCTCATTAGGTGCAATGTCTAACACAGGTGTGCTTTTGTGACTCATTCCTTGCAATATTATTAAAGCTCCTTTAAAGACAAGCCGTTTTTTTTTTTGTTTTTTTTTCATGCCACGGATGTAAGCTTGAAGGCATAACATGATCAAAACAAACAAAAAAAATGGTGTAGGTGAAATAATCAAGCATGACTCCAGTGTCATTCTGCCAGGATAAATACTGTAAAGACGAGCGACATGGGTCTCAGGTCCTGGTGACTTTGAAGGACTTCTAACTAGTGACTTGAAAAGATTATTGCCCGTGGAAAATAAAGGGACAGGAAGAGTCTGTGCTTTTATCTGAGATTTATTGAGGCCACAAACAGCCTGACAATTTGGCTAGGTGCCTTCTGACAAAGCCGTTCCCGTGCATATCCAAGACGCCGGCCTGTGAGTGGTTGTAATAAATCTTGAAGGCAGACTAAAGGGAGGAGTGCTGCGATTCCCTCTTTTCGACATGCAAAGTTCTCGTCGGAAACTTTTATCCTGAAAGGGACGTGCTGCCAAGGTCTGGACACTCTTATGTTGCACGGGAGAGATCACAATGGCCGCTTTACGTCGCCGGAATCACTCAGTCTGCGAGGCGTCCCACAAAGGCAACATCAACAGTGCTCGCCGTGTTGATTAGATGTCATTTCATCCGACTTTTAATCAATTATGCCTCTATTAAACAGTCTACGGTGGAGAGGGGAGCAGCTCGTCGGGGCGGGTTGGTTCCAGCAGTTCCGGATGGGAGGTTTTCAGCCAGGCTTGTTGGACACCGCCAGAGCCGGCGGATGAGTGTGTATCACCTCAATTAAACCGTGCGCTAAGTGTCTGACAACAGCTAATATTCCTCTTCCACCAGCGAACCCAATCGATGTTCTGGCATTCGTCACCCTGCTGAAAAAGCAATCATTCCGTTGTCTCGCTCCGTTTGGAGAGGGAAATGGAGAGGCGCTCATCTCGCCTGTGCGCCTGCTCATTAGAATGCACCAGTGCTCCCTCACAAAAAGAGACACACAGGCCCGACGCACTCGCTCCAACACACACAGAAACACACCCCGTACTGTATAATACATACACATGCGTGGCACAATTGCATCAGAATGGCTACTGCGAGACACATCTTGCAAGCAGCGAATGGAAAGTGTGCATCTTGTGGCTGTGAAAACCACACACTTCTTGGAAAATGACCTTAACACACAAGGCAGACACACACACACACACATACACACACTTGCCAGGCCCACCTACCTCTCTGTCAAGTAGTGTGGGTGAGATGACGGTGACGATGTCGCCCCTCTCTGGGTCGATGTAGAACATGTTCGGGGAGGGCTTGTCAGGCGATTGCCGGACGATGTTGTAGCGCAGCACGGCGTTGTCCGTGGTCGGGTCGTCCGCGTCGAACGCCGTCATGGTCATCACCGTGGTTCCTGCGTGAGAGACAGAGAGGCCGGCCTGAGTCTGACCCCCAAAACGTGATCCTTCAGCAGCAAGAACACGCAAGTGACGGGGGCAGTCAGCTAAAGCCGCACATAAACGCTGGCGTTTAATTTGATTTTAGCACATTTAAGTGCTTTTATAGCAATACAAACACATTTTCAGAAGCTACAGTGAGAGCTTTTTCATAAGAAACTCATTTTTCTCTCTCGATGAGTAAAAAGCAAAGAGAAAGATTAGATTTTACGGCCCTGGTGGTTGAATCCTGCGCCTCAGAAACGGAGGCTGTTGTCGGTAAAATGCTCAGAACAGGGAAATTAGTGCACATTTGAATCCTGTAAAAAATCATGCAAACGATGAAATCCTTGTTCACATTTTCATGCACTTTGCACCGTGAATGCTTTAGATGCATGCATACAGCAGCGGGGCTCCAGCAGTTACTCAAAATTAATTTAATAGACATTCATGCCAACACAGTTTTTTTGGGTTTTTTTTTTGCTCACAGCTTTTGAATAAAGCGACCGATCCAGAGAAACCAAGGTGGGCTCGCACTGTATTGTGTTTGGAGTTTGTGAAATTGGAGCAATCATGGCAGCAGATGTTTCAAACTAGGTGTGTGCTGCTGCCTAGATGGCCACTTAAAAAGTGAGCCTTTCCTATTAATGTGTTTTCTCCCTCATGTCAGTTATAACAGCAGGGTGCATTTTATTTGGTAATGGGCACAAAAATGGAAATCTTGCCTGCTGCAGCTGAGCTGAAATGGGAGGCAATCCTTGACACACCCTCAACCCTCAATCTCAGTCTCTTGTCAGTGATGAGATACACTCACACACATTCTGGAGGACACACACACACTGTACGCACACACACACACACATATGCTGGCTGCACATACACACAGATGCACACGCGCATACTCACAGAGGCAGGTGGGGAAAATGCCGGGATACACACATGCACTCGGGCGTGTACAAACACACACACACAGGCATGCACACACACACACTAATAGAGCATGTTCAGCCCTGTCTCCTCTGGGTAGTGTTTCCCATTTCTCCAGCGCAGACAGAAGTGTCGATCCATCTCCATCCAGCACTTCATGTTCTCTGCTGCCATCAGCTTGGAAGCAGACAGCTCCGTTTAAAAAAAAAAAAAAAAAAAAAAAAAATGTCATCAGTCGCATCCCTCCTCGATTTGTTTAAGTCTTAACTTGGACTCCAGGGCGAAGAAGGCTGAGGGGGGACACCGTGTACGGGACAACACGTGGGAAACAATCGATCCCAGTGTGTGTGTGTGTGTGTGTGTGTGTGTGTGTGTGTGTGTACAAATCTGAAGTATTGCGGTGAAATCAGGTTTTTGCCAACATCTCCGTGCGCTCATTACTCCTCATTACTCATTAAATTATCAATTAAATGTCGGGTGTAACGATTCTCATTACTATAACCCGTGATATCTGTTGTAATGATATGTGCTGATTCTAAAACAGCATGACTCTTGAATGTAGATAGGCAATTAAATCCTGCTTTCATTTTTTTTTTTTTTTTTTTTTTTTACAACAGATATTAAATTTCCAACAGAACAGAGAGTCGCTGACGATGGATACAGACTGGATTTCAATTTTTCCTCAAGAGAAATATTTTTTTAAATTCTTGATGAAAATCCTACACATGAAATTACCTCACCCAAAATTCTTAGCTGCATTTCTCATAGTCAGCCAAGTCACGAGGTAAGCTGTATTTTCTGACAAGCAACCCCCTTCCGATTCTTATTTGGCCCACATTTCTTGACAAAACACTCCCCCAAGCACCAGCGACCAATACTTTGTAGCACGGCTCATAAGCATCCATCTCTTTTCACGCTTTCCCTTAATACCCAATGGTACTTTGCCACAGTGCATTAGCCAAACCCCTCAAATAAGACACAAAGGGCCACTGCAAAATATGCAAAGTCTACATCAAATAAGCTAGAGTAAATGGTGGCTTAGTGCCAGTGGTCTTTAGTCCAGTTGAAGGTAATGGGGGGCAGAGAGGTGTGGGTTTTATCCCCTTGGCATTTGCACTTCAAGGTGAACCATTAATGGTTAAGTAAACCGGTAATCCCTCCACTGCGGGATAATTACACAGTCCCATCTCTTTCATTACCTATACTACGTTCCACTTCACACCTCAAGAATCACACTCTTAACGACGAGTCGGAGCACACACATGCACGCACACACAGATACACACACCGCTTTGCACACAGACACAAGCAGCACTGAATTAGAGTAAAAACAACGACTAAATTGGTTATCATGAACATATCATTACGGAGTCGCCGGCAAACCCATGTCCCTGGAACACGACCTAATTGGGTTACCTGTTTAAATATGACAGAGGAGTCAAGCTGACCCCCTTAATCCTCACTGGCTTCACCGGACACCAAATGGCCAGTCACAGCAGAGTATCATGTAACCCGTAAGCGTCCATTAGTCCGGACTGCAGCCACAGCACCGGCATCGGCTCACTCGCTGAACATGGAGCATTTTGTAATGAGATAGTGGGAACTGTGTGTAATTCTAACGCTCATGTCTGTGGTGTTTAATCATAAATTGATTACATCTGCGGGGCTCTGGTGAAGTCTCATCATCCTCCCCCCCTTATCAACTTCATCCTCTGGTGGGAACCGAGGCTCAATCAATGCTAACCGCATCGGATGGCGGTGATGTGGTGTTTGAACGGGGCTGGACATGGACGAGCGTGTCTCCCGTTACCCTGCTATCGAGTGATATCGAGTCAGACCGGATGGAGAGAAAGGCGATCGGAGAAGAACGGATGACGCAGAGGGAGTTTGCTTGTCATCCCGTGTGTTGCGTGTTTAGCTTCGGAAGTAGGGTGGCCATTTCCACAACACCAAAAAGGAGGACACTTTGGGGGGGGTGGCGATGCGGGCCCGGGGGGTGAGGGGGGTGGGAATTCTTTTTTGTTTAGTCACATTTTAGTCGACGAAAAGTCTTGGCATTTTAGTCTAGTTTTAGTCGAAGAAAATCCAAAGTATTTTAGTCTAGTTTTAGTCAATAGTTTTAGTCAATATTCTTTTATAGTCTTTGACCTGCATCATGTTGGCTTTTTTTTTTTTTTTTTAATTTAACAATATTTTAAATTATTATTTTAAAAATGTAAATTACTTATCAAACAGACCTAACAATTCAGCTACCAATGAATGAGCAGTAGTATGCATGTGATAACATAGATTGAAAAATAAGCCGAAGTGATACCTCTTCTCTGAATAGACAAGCTAAGCCAGGGTGCTGCTGTTAGCCAGTGACTTCAGACTTCAGACAGCGCCACACACACGCACTCCGGCATGAGCACACAGCAGCGCAGGAGGAGAAAAACGAACACGCATCCAATTAATGCACTTTCTGGATTGTAATTTAAAAGTCTGTGACGAAAAATATGACTGATATCGATGTACAGTCCGGGCCAGCGTTGCGTTCAAGTGCAACTCCAAAAAGGAGGACGCCGGACAAGGCATTTAAATTCCGGACTGTCCGGCCTAAATCCGGACGTATGGCCACCCTATTTGGAAGTGGACCGAGCTCAAGTTGTGTTTGAGTCACGAACCAGGCGCAAAATCTGATTTGTGATTTGTGATTTTTATTTATTTTTTATTTTTTTTTTTTGAAAACAGGGACAAGGTACCGAAGACATGAACCCAAAAGGGAGAGATGCACTGTACAAGGCTATAGCCCTAAAGCTAATTTCCACCCATAGTCCCTGGACAAACAAATATACAATCATTGGTGCAAGGAGCAGGGCTATGAGGTAAAAAAAAAAAGACCACCAATGTACACGTGAAAACGCACACCGAGTCTCAGACACAGACATGCACATGTTGTGGTGTGATTTCATCAGACGGGCTGGTGGGACGCGGCGGTGTTGCGTGCGGCTAACCCCTCCGTCTATCTGAACCACCAGGGGAAATCAATGCAGGCTGCCTGATCTCTGGGTGCCATCAAGGAACTGATCACAGCGAGGGGCCAAGATGAAGGCAGAGAACATGGACGAGGAAAAAAATAAATAAATAAAATAAATAAATATGATGCTACTGTGTGAGTGCATCTGTGTTTGTGCGAGTTTGGAGGAGACAAATTTCATTTCAAACGATTCAACGTGTACAAAAGGGAATTTCAATCACCGAAATGGGATTTACATTCATTTGAATCAAGCAAAGGTGGAAACGGTCAAGAGCCGACCCGGTCTTTTCTCGCAGGTGCTTGATCTGACCAAAGGGAGTTAAAAGGCGGCGGCGGCGAGACCACCGAGGTGGATCAGAAGTCGGTTCAACAGAGTGGGAGTGCGCTAAAGCCAGAGGTGGCCCGGTAGCAGAGATAAATATGCATCAGTGTGTTTGAGACAGAGACAAAGAGAGCGAGAGAAAGAGAGATTAAAACACAAAAGGAGGCATGAAGGCAGGAAGAAGGAAGTTGAGAGCCCAAGAAAAAACAACTGTCTGATTTTCAAAGTCGTTTAGTAGCCGAGTTAAAAGTCCCAGATGCCGGCAGAGAGTCACCACGACGTAATTAGCTTATTTGTTGGGCCAAGGGCTATCTGTCCACCAAATTTCAACCAATAATCTGTAACTTTCTGAGTTATCTTGCTAAGAAATGGACACACAAATTTGGCTGGTGGTGGTAAACATACTACTACACTGCAAAACGCAAAATCTTACCAAGATTATTTGTCTTATTTCAAGTCAAAAATGCCTTATTTCTAGTCAAAATATCTCATTTCACTTAAAATAAGACATGATCACCTCAGAAGTAAATTGTGTTTAGACAATTTTCACTTGTTTCAAGCCAATGAAACAACCATTTTTTTCTTGTTTCACGCAAATTTTCACTTGAAACAAGAGAAAATTGTCTAGAAACAAGTTACTTCTGAGGTGATCATGTCTATTTTAAGTGTAATGAGATATTTTGACTAGGAATAAGAAATTTCTGACTTGAAATAAGACGCATAATCTTGGTAAGATTTTGAGTTTTTGCAGTGTACATGGTTGTGCGTCTGTTTGTGGTGAATCATTCGTGTCAGTTTCATGCAAGGGTATGGAAAAATAACCGAGGAAGGCAAACAGAAGCGGGAATATAAAACTGTGCTTTGAAAAGTAGCAGCAAACTCCTACTTCTTCCTGCCTCGGTGGAACAAAGGACCAAGTTGGGCCACAGTTGTCGGTGAGGAAGCACAACTGGACAAAGGGAACTGACGCATAGCGATAAGCATTGTGTGCCCAATACCAAGTCACACAGCCACGTGTCAAAAGACAGCACACGAGGTATTATCGTTTGTACGTGATGAACCTGGGAAAATCAATCGCACTCAATACACAAACCAGAAACAGCTTTGACTCCCATTTTCCTCCTCCTTATTCAGGACAGTTCAGTGAATAAGAAATAATTCTGTGTTACAGTCGGCCGAGGGAGCTTGACGCGCTTTCCATCACCATGCATTGTTGCTGCCACAGCTATTCAAAAGAGCACTTAGGCTACATGTGCGTCTGTCTGCGGTGGTTTTCTTTTTTTTTTTTTTTATGCGGCTGTTTACCCGCGCTCACAACTGAAAATTTTATTGCCTATTCTGCTATGAATACGTGCATTATGGGTATTGAGTTTTAAGCCAGGATCAGGCTGTTTCTACTTTGGTGGTCAAGTAAACCACACAGGTAAGCAACTCCAGCTTCATAAAGCATGCTACAGCATAAAACCTATTACTCTTTGCACTGAACCATGTAATTTATATGTACTCTGGCACTTTATTACAAGATCACCCTCTCTTTGTAGGAAAAAAGAGCCATATAACACACCTGTACTTCAGTCCTCAGCACCTTTGACCCCCCCCTCTTTAAACGCTGCTCTGTGATGCTCTCGACTTTTGAATTGCATCAAGTCCGTGAGCCTGCAGCTCCAAGTTGCATCAAACACGCAAACCTCCACGTCTGAGTTACTGGTACTCTGTTAATATCTGGTTACAGGGCTAAGTCATACCTGTTATTTTGAAGAGATTTTTGAAGATGAGATTTTGTAAGATTGCATCACTGTATGTCCACATTTGTAAACGTCTGCTGTGTGTCTCCTGCAGCTCTATTTAATCCTTTGTTTATCTTACTGTATCTTATTATTGCTTATTGCTTTGAATCCAAAATCAGTGTGGGCAAAATGTGACTTTTTTGCATTCAGATCTGTGCTATGTCTAATTATGATCGTGTGACAAAAGTGACTGTGTAGAACAAGTGGAACGAAGGTTACGATATTGTAACCCTGGTTCTACAAGCACAGCCAGAGCCCTCTACAGGACTCTTTGGGTAGCTCTCTCTTCAGTCAAATGTGTGGATTCACCCTCTGAACATTGCATGAAAGCAGCTTGGAGAGAGCAATACCCAAGGTGTCCTGTAGAGGGCCGAGTCTGTGTGAGATACAGCCACAGTTTCTGTCTGTCTGTCTCTGGATTTGTCCAAACGTTTGTGTATGTTCAGTGTGTCGGTCTGTTGCATGCCTGCTCTTGCTCCCCGCCTGTCTGCCTGCTCTGCACCTGTCTGCCTGCCTGCCTGCTTGCATATCGGGCTGGCAGGCTGCCATCGTGCTGCACTGTCCTGCATCGCTGTGGCCAACAGCATCTCAGGAGGGTCTCGGGTTGAACACTTTGGACATTTTGTACAATTTGTGACTCACTCTCGAGGGCCAAAAAGGAACTTAGGAAGATAAAAAAGTGGAGAGGAAAATAAAATTGAGACAAATGACTGAGTGTTCAGTCGCTGTAAAAACAACAACAATAAGTGTGTATTTTTTTCTTATTCTTTTCTTTCTTTTAAGAGGGAGTCAATATGACTTTGAGAATGGTATTACACCGATCAAATACATTAATGACAGATGCAAAAATGAGGCCTGGCTTTGTCAAAGGAAAAGAGAGAGCAATAAACAGAGGTACTAACACAACCAATAGCTGAAGACATACCTAGCCATATACTCAAGGCTGCTCTGGATGGGGAAATGAGTCAGCATTGATTAGTGCTAATTAAATTAGAGCTAAATTAGTCTGCTTTGGTTGTTGGCTTTTTAATTGCCCACCTCCAATGAGCAAGATTTGCTGTCTGCACAAACATTTTGACAGACAATTGGAAGCACCGTATGGACCTATTATTATTATTGTTGTTATTATTATACAGTGCAGAATCCATACAGATATAATGCTATATTGATTTAATACACAAGCAAACTTCATGTCAGTGCACAGCTGAATGGGTTTGTTTCAAATGTTTGATTCACTGCTGTGAAAAGTTTGATGGTACAACTACTACTACTACTACTACTACTACTACTACTATGACTATTGCTACTACTACTACAACTGCTACTTTGACTTTGTTCACACTGCACTGCAAATGTGTTTGGATTCTCAAATCTGATTTTAAACCTCGAGTTAAAAGTGTGGCAGGTGTTTTGTTTGCAACCAGCTGCCACAAGAAGAAATGTCCCTGTTGATTGTTTTATATGTTTTCTATGCTTTATACACGTCCATTCATAAATCGCTGAAATGATTCATCAGAGACAGAAGCCGCCACAGGGGGAAAAAAATAAATAAAAAAATAAATAAATAAAAAAGATGAAGGAATAAAAGATTTCCTGTGGCTTTTTTTTTTTTTTTTTGCTGTACAGACTGCAGAAAATAAATGCAGCTCAAATGAGATATGAGAAAAAAAATTGCATATGAGGTTTTTCTTTATTTATCATTCATTAAGTTGAAAATGCTGTATTTACTGCAGAACTCAAGTAATGCCTACCAACTACTCTCCATTCATTTGTCATCACAGGATAGGTCTGTTTTGAAGGTTTCTATTTTTGTCAGTACCAGATCGGCAAGTCAGACTACATGTATACATCTATTGATTATCTATTGACTATTCAACTTCTACCGTCTTTCAAAACTTCCAAGTCCATCAATTTGTGTCTGAGGACAAACAAGAGTTCAGCCAAGATGTAAAGCTACCGCCGCTTTGCCCAAACTTCTCACCGTTCAGCCGGTCCCAGAGCCGATGTAAATGCGTTAATTCAGATGCATTAAGAGCAGCAGCTGAAGCGAGAGACGTGGAAAGCTGTTGCGGATGGCTGCTGTGCGGAAACTAAATATGAGATAATGAGCTGACAGTCAAGCGAATGGAGTGAAAGACAGTTCAGCTGCCCTTTGCTGCCTCCACCACAGCACCGCTCCTCCATCCCAGCTTCACAGCCGGCGTCTGCTCGGGCCACGGTCGACCCACCGGCTAAAACCAAACAATAAACCATTTAGGTCGGATTAAATAATCTGTAATGCACATGCAAAGAACAAAGACGCAAATACAACCCCATAAGAAGCTTTAAGAAAATATTTTGCTCTCCAAGTTGAGGTTGTGGATTGGAGATTCTTCTGTAGCTTCTGAATCTATACAGGCGCCACTCACACTGTATAGATATCGCATAATAAAACACCTTCACCTGTGTCCAATTTAAATATTCGAGGGGTTGCGGCGTGTGCCAAGGTTGTTGGAATACACTGACAGGAAGGACAGGCGGCAGACGGACAGTTGCTTTTTATTTATTTATTTATTTATTTATTTATTTATTTATTTATTGTTTTTCCCTTTCATCACGCCACGCCAATAACACATTTGCTAATGAGAATATAAATAACAAACTGGCTAATGAGAATATAAATAACACTCTGGCTGGCTAATGAACAGAAGGGCTGTCCCCTGAGTAGACATCTCTAGTCTACACACAGTGACAATCAAAGCCGGATAATGAAATCACATTTTAACTTGATAATTGAAAAGAAAAAAAAAAAAAAACTCATTGTATTAAGCCATTTGAGAGGGAAAAGAGAGAGAGAGAGAGAGACTGAGAGAAAATTAAAATGCCCATGATAAACAACTGGGATCTATTTTCCAAAGGTAATTTGTAAGTTAGCATTTTTTCTAGACAGTGTGATTTTGCGGTGCTGAACATTTATCTAAGATAAAGTTGATTACTTATCCAAGGGTTACAATCTGCACTTTCTCAAATTAAAATATCATTATGCTGTTTGTTTCCTTTTTTATTTTATTTTATTTTTCTTTTTTCTTTTTAATCTATGCAGCCAATGAGTCGAGCGCTGACTCACGTTCTGATGCATGCAAAGCTTGATCAGCGAAGGCATTTCAGTGAATTAACCTCCATTAAATATTCCTCCCTGAGAATAGCTCGCCCAAACCAACACGACTGCTCTCCACGTGCTCTTTTACATTATTATGAAAAATAGCACATCCCAGTGGATCGTTTCCACCGGATTTTAAAATCACGAGCGCTTTGTAATGTCCAACAGATCAAAGTAACCGCCCCAACACCGCCTCCTACTCCCTCTGCTCTAGGCTTACCAACTGTACATATAGCCTTACATGCTTACGTGCTGTACAGTTAATATATTCAGTATCTGCAACACAGCAGAATAAATGATTTCCATGTATCGTGTTTCCCATTATTCCCTTTTCCGGCTACCAAATCATACTTAGCATCAAATCAGATCCAAACGACAAAAAATCTGTTGAAAAATTAAAGAGCCTCAACCTCAAACAGTATTCCTACAGGTCATTCTTATAGCTTAAACAGCTGTTTTTTTTAAAAAAATATTGAGCGTAAACATCTGAAAGCGTCAAATGAAAGGCCAACCTTTAATCCCACCTTTCTGGGTCTTTACCGCTAACATGAGAGATTATTCTTGTTCTCATTCCTATTATTGTTATATTTATTCTTCATTTTGCCAGGAAGGTCCCACTGAGATACAAGATCCTCAAGAGCCACCTAATTTTACATTCCCAGCCTCTCCCCTGTTGTAAACAACTCATCATGTCCATAAATTTGGCTTTACCGTCAAATGTGGACGCTCTTAAAAAGCGTTAAGAAAAATGAGTTTTGGATTGTTTGTTCTCGGCTTGTTTGGCTACACAAACACTGACTGAACCGCCCAAGGCTGTACAAATGGAAATAACAATTTATTTTTTGTTGTTGCTGTTGCTCTAATGCATATTATTCACTTTTTACTTCACCAAAACAAGCAGTCCTTAATTAGTTTATTCTTTTTATCAGCTTCTTACTACTCAAGGCCAAAGGATGCTGGAGCCCGTCCCAGCTTGTATGAGCCCTGGACGGGCAGCCGGTCTGACACAGGGTCCACAGGCGGCACGTTCATATCTACGGGCGATTTTAAGTCTCCGATCCATCTGATTTGGATATCTTTGGACTGTGGGGGCGAACTCAAAGAAACACCGGGAGGATGAGCCGATTGCACAGCCGGGCCCTTCCTGCTGTCAGGTGACACAGTTAACCGCGGCACCACACTGTGCTTCAGACACGATATGCCATAAATTGAGATTGGTTATGTTACAAGAGCAAGAATCGCTCCCGGGGTAGCCTGGGTGATGTGAGGATAAATCTGCACACATTAAAAGTTTCAGCGATTGTTTGAAATGTAATGCTTTGCGATACCAAATTCACACTTCCTTTGGGGCACAGCGAGGGTCCCCGAATCAGATAATGTGTACTCATCTGGACATTTTTACTTAGGCTGAGTCTGAAACACTGACGGTTTATTGGATGTGTAATCTTTAGATTGTGACTGTGCAAGCATAATGAAGAATGGTATTTATTTTAAGATTGCAGGGGTATGCAGAGATGTCATTATCTGTCTCTGTATCTGGATTCAGTTATTAGACTGGAAGTGAGCACGGTTTATCCCCAAAGTCACATTAAATCAGGCAAGTGCTGTATTTTCTAACCTAATATCCACTGGCAGGGCAGTTGTTGTGCCTTCAAAGCATCACATTGATTCAGAATTGGCATATAATAATAGTGACATACATTCCCACATCCTCACACTGTAGGCTGCTTTTAATCTCTGCATCTCTCTCTCTTTTTTAATTTTTACTTCTAAATACAATGTTTTATGAACTGTCTGTTTTATGTGTTTGTTTCTGTTCATTTTTCAGGTTAAGTTACATGATCCAAGTCGTGACTGGTTTCTATCTTCCTGCACGCTGCTCGGGACAAACCACAGCCAGACTCACCTCATCTCATATGTTATATAAGAGAAGGACACTGATTTTCCTCGTTTCTGAATGGTTCCCACCTCCATCACCTCTCTCTCCTCAAGTGGTTCATCCAACCTGCTGCACTGGACAATGTGAGAGCAAGCAGGCAGGAGTGATTTCGACTGCTTATTTAATGGGAGTTTTGATGCATTAAAAGAGGGAGGCATCAGGTGCAGGAGCCGGCGAGACAACCCCCCCTACTGGTCAATCAAACTTCAAACCCTCAACTCGGGTCACAAGCTTCAAGTAATGACCGCAAGAATGAGACTTCAGATGCGAGAGGATGGAATGAGCCTCCGTCACAGGAAGGCCGCGCTCATCGTTATGCCAAGCTCAGACGACACCATTTTAGCTCTGATTTTCCAGGTCCTGACAAACGTTTCGAGATCTGGATAAAAAAAGCCCCACGTCGGAGCGGAATAGCTGCTCGAGCCCGTCACCGCCGCTTGTTAAGTCTGAGCTGTTCACAGATGTGTCCTGACCCGGTCTGGGAGCCGTCCCACACGCCCAGACATTTTTCAAGCAGGTTTCAGATTCCAAATACGCAAATTTGGGATGTTCTTGTAGTTCTACAGCAGATCTACAGCAGGCCCCTGCATGGCAATGACTAAGGTTTTAGGTAGTTATTTCATTGCTTCATTTATTTGCAGTGCTGTTTCTTGATTCAAACTTGTAACAGCATTCTTAATAAATAAAGTTCAGGGTTAAAAAAAATGCCTATACAGTGGTCCCTCGTTAATCGCGGGAGTTACGTTCTAAAAATAACCTGCAATAGGCGAAACCCGCGAAGGAGTCAGTTTTATTTTTTACAATTATTATAGATGTTTTAAGGCTGTAAAACCCCTCACTACACACTTAACATTTTCTCACTTTTCACTCTCAAACACTCTCAAAGTTCAAACCTTCGTAGAAAAATAAGTCCAGTAAAAAAAAAAAAAAAAAAAAAGCATGCAAAATTGCACTAAAAAAAATCCGCGAAACTGCGAGGTCACAAAAGGTGAACCGCGTTATAGCGAGGGACAACTGTATCGGGATACTCACAGACACTTCCCGTGTGTTTTATGGATTTAAAATGCTGGTCATCTCCTCCCAGCTGAGATGTCTTGTAGTTGGTGCACCTTGCCTGCACCGTGTCTGCAAAACATGACTATTGGTCAGGCAATTTGGGGATTTCTGAGGTTGTGTCGTCTGAGCAAACCTTCAGTGATGAGGTGAGGAGTTCAGACATCAGAGAGCAGGTCAGGGTAGAGCTGCTGCTCCTCTGTGGAAAGAAACCTCCCTGCAGAGGTGTTCCCGGCATATCTGACCGGGGGGAGACAGCAGGGCAGACCCAGAATACACTGGGAGGGACTACAAATCCCAGCTACGCTAGGGACGCCTCGAGGTCCTCCGGGACGAGCCGTTTGATGTGGAAAAGTACATTTGGACTGCCTTCCTCAGCTCCCTACCACCATGACCCGAGTCTGCACAGGCGGCGACCGTGGATGAATGGATTGACGGTGAAAGGACAGCATGAGCGGGGACATCTGCTCCTGAAACCTTTCCTAGTCTGTGGTCAAATTTGTTGCATTTGGTGCATGAACTCATCAAACAATTCAGAGTTGCTGGGACTCAATTTTTTTAAAGGCGTAGATAGAGAGATCTGGGTCTGATCTGTCATCTTGGGTTACTGCCACCTTCATCATTTTTGTCAGTCTTACATCAGTCAGTCACGCTCAGAAATGCAGACACACACATGCACACAGATGCAATCCAACAGTGTCACTTGGGATTTCAGTCAAGGTGCATTATTTCCATTGATCCCTCGTGTTCTTCCCCTCGTTCTCCTCCGCGGCGGATTCCACCCCTCTGCCGTATCTGCATATCTCTGCTGCATGTCCGCCCCTCTCCCTCCGGCATTATGTATGGTACAAGTCCCATGGTGGAGCCAAATGTCAGGCCCCGAGGCTGGCAGACACTCCACGGAGGATAATGACCAGCCAAGTCGCCTCCTCTCGTGACCCCATAAAGGGCAGAGAGGCGAGGATGGATGGCAATTTGATGTGATGAGAGAAAAGAAAAGAAAAGAAAAGAAAAGAAGATGTGAACAGGAGACAGATAAGAGGAAAGTAGAGGAGGAGGAGGAGGAGGGGTGGGAAGCTGCAGTGGACCAAATTTGTTAAGGAGGGGAAAACAGAGAAGCACAGAGGAAGAGTAGTAGTAGCCAGGAGGACGCTGAGTGGAAAGGAAACAGAAGAAAGGAGATGAGAGATGTTAAAGAGGATGGAGAGTAGTTAAGCGAAGGAGTGTGGCTAAGAGATGAGGGGGGAAAAAAACAGATAAAAAGACATCGAGGCACCGGGTGGTTGCAGGATAACACCCAGCGATACTTTCTGGATGTATCAAAGCGGTTTGACTCAGCTGTTCATATTAGAGAGTTGCAACAGTAATCAGCAAACTCAATAACAACCTAGGGTGTATTGATTAAGGGGAAACTTCAGCAGACACACCACATGATCCCATCATCATTAAAGTAAATCTAATTTCCCTGCGGCTGTGATGCCACCAGACATGTCCAAATGTTTCACGCCTTTAATGTTCTGCCGAAGTGAGCCTCCAGAATCTCATTTCAAAAAACAAGTCATTAATCTGAAGAGGCGAGGAAGTGACAGAATATTGCTTTAGTTTTCTTAAGCTTAATTAATCATCCTGGAGTGCGCGCCATCACACAGCAGATTATGTCTGAGGCGGCTCAGCGTCCTCCTCCTCCAGCCGCAGTCGCCGCAGAGAAATGCTGCCCGGATTGGCAAAGGTTATTTCCACAGAAAACGAGAGAGAATCCGCGTTGGACAGAAGAGGACGAGGCGTTTCTATTGAGCCAGTTGGGAAGAATGAAAAAGGTTGTCTTCATAGGGGACAGCTGGATGTTGGGGCTGTTTACACGCACGCCATATTCCGATTCGGGTCAAGTTCCTGGTTAAGGTAATATTTCGAATAAGGTGTTTATATGCGCTACAGCAACTGGAATATGCAACACTCAACCTGCAGGAGGCAGCAATAAGCCTATAGGCGTCTGGTCTGCCGGAAATGCAGAAGAAGAAGAAGAAGATTGATCTACTCCATGATATCGGAGTCTTTCATTAGCAGAAGGCAGACTGCAGTCTCCTGGCTCTGGCTGCTGTTCGCCATGTCATTCTCCCCGCTTGCAGTAACCATAGCAACAAAGACACCCCAGGATCCCTTGTGAATCGAGCATGCGCAGACGTGACGGAATATTCCGGTTTGGGGCATTTTCCGACTAAGGTGTTTACATGCCTCAATATTCCAGTTGGAACAGGCATATGCCAGGGGTCTGATGCCGAATATTCTCCAACCGGAATATGACCTTAATCGGGTTCGGTGCGTGTTTACATGACTCATGCGCGACCGGAATATTGAGGATATCCCGAATAATACAGGAATATGGTGTGCATGTAGACGTGGTCAATGATGGCAATTTGACGATGCAACAACCAAAAACAGTAGATGATGTGACTAATCTGTAGTCCGGTTTAGACTTGATCCAAACTAGGGATCACAAATGGACACCTGGCATTACTGCACATCTCAAATGCCTCTCCAGAGACAGATGTGAAGACTACATGCATGCTTCACAGTGCTCCTCACTCATCCTATTCTCTATATGTGGTCTATTCATGAAGCTACTCAATTATTTTTTTGGACTACCTGAGGAAGATGCCATCATTTCACTGCAAAAACAAACTCAACACCAACTTTTCGCTCTATCAAATGCCCCCTCCTTCCACAAAGCAGCTCCCTCAGCGTTGCTGGAGACACATCAGGGCACATTAGCGTTCACACCGCAAGTGCAACGTGACCCAGTGCGTCCCTGACTTCCTCTGAAGGAAGTGAATGGATCACAATGGGTCTGCAAAATTAATTAGACCCCATTCAAACCAGGACGTAACACCGTCCACTTGGGACCAGATCACTCAGAGATGGATGTCAAAATCAAGCATGAACGGGGTCGATGCATTTCTCTCTCTCTCTCTCTCTCTCTCTCTCTCTCTCAAGGGCATTTGTGTCGAGGCTGAACCATGAGGTGCAACTTCCATCTCAACTAAATGAGGAACATGCAACACAGACTCAAGGCAACACAGAAAAAAAACAAAAAACGCTGGACCCTGGAGGACTATTTGAACGAAAGGCTGCAGAATCTCAGGATTTTATGCACGACTACTGGGGGACAGATTGCACAGATGAGGGAGAACGGAGGGAACCGTGGTTTCATGTTATCATAAAAAAGAACTAAGAGGAATCATTTTGGTCAAATTTTAACAAAAAACAGCTCAAAGCAATTTTACCTTCTTGAACAAATAAGCAAAATTATAATAAACATACACCACCTTAAGAGTTTTGGCTTGAAGAAGTAATATGTGACACTTTTAAGCATCAGTACTGCAGGTTATTGTCAAAGCCGGTGGCTCAATTATATCTGGCCTGTGAGATGATTTTTGATTTTCCATGAATACTATCCTGGTTCCATATTGTCCACAATGCAGATACTACAAACCCCAACATGCATTGCAACATTCTGCACGATCAACACCACAAAACACCTGTACTTTCATAAATACAAGTTTTAAAATACATGCACATTTTGACAAAAATTACTGGTTTACCATGACAATATTAATTTTATTTCTAGCTGAATTTGCATGCCAGTACTGTGTCCGTTTGAGTAAAAACATCT
Organism: Myripristis murdjan; assembly: GCF_902150065.1. Classification (NCBI taxonomy): domain Eukaryota; kingdom Metazoa; phylum Chordata; class Actinopteri; order Holocentriformes; family Holocentridae; genus Myripristis; species Myripristis murdjan. Next base: position 29,344,696 of record NC_043985.1, read on the forward strand.
ATTACTTTTATTTTTGACGAAAATATCTCTCAGTTGAAAGGATTCATGGAAGGCTTGCAGATACAATATGCCAGAAAAAAGGAATAATGAAGTCATTTTCATGTCATTTTCCACTCGGTTTGGTTTTAGACATCCTGAATTGTTTTATTTTATAGACAGACATTTTTTTTTTGTTGAATTCATGTCCGTGCATGAATCATTATTTTAACACAGGACATATTTTGATCAAAAGAATGACCACATTGGGTCAAACGTGTTCAATAAATATCGCCCCTGTGTTGCTCTCCAAACGGTTGTGATTTTTTAATACGGCCCCTTTGGTGAGTGAGTTTGACACCGCTGTTCTGTAGTGTTTCTCAAAGTTAAGATCACGTTTTCACTCCGTCAGCCCCCCCGCTGACTCCGGCCTCAAAAAGAGATGTTTTCACTCGCCACATCTCCCCCTTGCTGGCGCGGCTCCACGTGTTTGTTTTCTCTCTTTGTGTTACAGCAGAGGGCACACATGGCCTCATCTGTTTATGGTAATTACGCTGATGTCGCGGGATGAATGTGATAATTATTTATCGGTGTTAAAATGCAACGTGTAACACCTTTAGGTTTTACGAAATAAGCGAAAGCCAGCTTGTGAGCCGAGCACAATATGCCAGAGAAAAATAACGGTGTCAAAAAAGCGCTTTGAAACAGCATGCTGGAAGTGTGCTCCCCTCTCTTCGCCGCGGCCCTGAGAGAGACCGCGCACACAGAGCTTACAATGAAACTTTGGTGAAAACCCACTCGAACTTGATCCCGGAGAACTGCAACATCTTGTCGGTGCATCAAAACAACCAAGAAAAAAGAAAAGATAGAAGCTAATTGGATGATGAAGGGTTCTCTTCACTTGTTCTTGAGTTCTTGATGTCAGTGCAACCTGAGGAGACGCGCTGTTGATGTTTTTTATGTGTAGGTTTTAATTATGGGGGCTCGTCTCCATAAACAAACAGTGTGACACTTTATCCTTTTATTAACATCCAGCATGACAGCGGCTAAAACAAACAGACAAGGAAGCCACTGCAGAGCAAAGGCAATTTTATAATCCTTCCTTTTTATGGAAGAGTCACTTCTTTCAGAAAGTATATATTTCACATCATGTACTTACCCTGAGTTGTTTAAAATATCTGACAAAAAACCTTGCTGAGAATGAAGATTGCAAAAACGGTAATCATTTCTTGCAGAATGGAGCTGAGCGGGCTAAACTGACAAACAGCAGCAAAGAAGGAAGGAAAACTGTCAATCAGTGTCTTTGTAAAAGTGGAATCCAGGTCTTGACTCTGCATTTGTACATTCAGTTATGTTCCAGACCAACGTACTTTAACAAAAAAAAAGTCAAATGAATCACAAAATGCATTAGAACAGAAGACTTCACATAAAGATATGTGTCATATCCCTTTTGTTGATGTGTGTCTGCTGATAAACTCCATTCTAACAGAAATGGTGTTGATCAGTAACAGTTTTTGGTCATTCTCAGCAAGGCATGCAGTTAAGTATTTCTGCAAAAATAAATAAATAAATAAATAAAAAAGTGAAGATTGGAAAATTGCCTTTGCCTTTTCTCATCTTTCTACCCTTGTGGATGATAAATATATTTGTAAACTGTACAAAATATGTTGTTTTTGGGTGAAGTGTTCCTTTAATGGTCGGGTTTTGAGGTTAGAGGTTTGAGGTTTAGTTTAAAGTGAGGATTACGGTTGAGGCGTGTAGTGGAGACTTTAAATCTAGTAAGACAGATGTGCATGTGTGTGTGTGTTTGCATGTGCATGTGTGTGTACGTGTGTGTGTGTGTGTGTGTGTGTGTGTGTGAGGACAGGTGTCAGTCTGAATCGAGCGCTGTGCTGTGAGTGCAGCCGCTCCTTAACCGCGGTGATGAGAGGACAGTGCTGCCTCACAGCTGACAAGACATCCTCACCAGGATTTGTAACTGCAGAGAGGAACATCTGCAGTCCCCCCCCTTCCTCCTCCTCCACCCCCGCCCCGCCCCACCCCCTCCTCACCCCCTCGACCCCTCCCACTGTGACATGCACGTGCCAGCTCTTTACACAGCTGCACACACAAACACACATATAGACGGTCACACACATGTAGCTGCATGTATGTGCACACACACAGGCCGGGGTGACAGATGCACTCTGTTACTTGACCCGCCAGCGTACCGGGTTTAGTTTTATTTCGCCGGTTTGTTTACTGCCACGCTCGCCTGCACATACAGAAATAACGAATCCTGCTTATGACGGCGGAATGGGAAGAGTGGCGACAGATAGATTTCATAGTTAAATCGGCGCGCTTCCCCCTCCGGATGCGTAAGATTAACGATAATGTTCCATGCAGTTGTTTGAATAGAGGGAGGATAACGTCCCATGTAATTCTCACAGCGGCTCCAGTGATTCAACTGGGATTGCGCGATTCACCGATCCTCAATCTCTGTGCTCCGCCACCATGGAGGTTCCAGCTAATGACTCCCACTCACTAAATCAAGACAAAAGATGCTTCCCCTTTAAAGGGACACTTCAATTAATTACCCCAGGAAAATCCCTCTAATTCTGTGCTAGGGGCCCAGTGAATAAAACTGAAAACCTATTAGTGGGCATTCATCAATGTGGAGCAGCCAGCTACTGTATAGGCGAGTGCAGGGAGGGAGATAGGGACGGGCAGGGAGGGAAGCGGGGCCGCCTATAGAGCCGTAACACCGACACAGAGGCACTTTATAGGCACCAGACGCTCCCTCGCTTAAAGGAACACTTCACACAAAATCCGTATGTTGTGTGTCATTTACTCGGCCCATGAATGTCAGCGGACTGAATGAGGAGTCAACGGGGGGAACGAGCGAGGAGTAATCCTGACCTTTTAAAGAGTTGTTGGCATTTTGTTTTTCACCTATAGTGAAAATAAACCTGCTTTTTTGAATCTTGTAAGCCAATTGTTCTATTTTTTTTTTTTATTTTTTATTTATTTTTTTTTTTTTAAATACAGTGGTGGAAAAAAGTTTTCGGACACCCTTAAAATTTTTACACAATCTCACAATCTCAAATATTATCATGAAATATTTGTGGAAAAATCTTTTTTTGTGTTTCAAAAGGTGTGGCTGCATTAGACAGATACAAACAAATACAAATTTTTTTTTTTTTTTTGTTTATTGAAGAAAAACTAACAAAACTAAATTCTTGACAGTTGAATCTTGATCTTCAGGCGTGTTTCCTGCGTTAGGTTCCTTGTTTTAGCCATTTTTGTGTCTGAAGAACTTTCAGATGTGCTGGCTTTATATAGACACCAAGCTTGGCAACAAAAATTGTGTCTTTTAATAAAAAGAACGACTTTCATCACTGGTACCAAAATGACCCAATACTCCAAATTTCTTATGTATTTTTATGGAAGCAAACAATTTTAAGTTTTTAATGGCTTTTTTAGGATTTGTTTAGTATTTTGGCTGTGACTGTACTAAAAGAAATTGCACTTGAAGACCTAAGAGTGATTTATTAATGCAATATTTGACAAATGCATGGGGTGTCCGAAAACTTTTTTCCACCACTGTATATATATAGTCATATACTTCAAAATAACATGTAATGTGGATGTTACACAGTCTAGCAGATCCATGAATTCCTAGAGGCCATCTTTGTTGCCTTTCAAATCAAGCCTCAACTCTGATGAGCCAACTCACACACACACACACACACACACACACACACACACAGACACAAACACACCTCAACATATCTTTGATCACCTCTGAAAAAGCAAGTACTGGACACAACCATTTATAACATCTATAATCAAATGTTTTGCATTTTTACATTGGACTGGAAACGACATCTGGAATCCCTTATTTGCGCATAAAATATAAAAAACAGATTGTTTTATTCTCTTTGTTTTGCGATGGTTTGGTGAAAGTTTGGTCAAACTGAATATGAGAGCATAAGAGTATGAAAAGTTTAGCTGCTGTTGGTCGAAGTTAATCAGCTGCATTCTAATAGAAATGTCTACTTTTGGGTGTTTTTGGGTGAAGTATTCCTTTAAGTTAGGGGTCAACTCCATCCTACAGAATCTGTCTTACAGTTCAAACTCCACCGAGACGCGCCGACCAATCATCTGGAGCCGGTTGACCATAAACCTCATCCGCTAATTGTCTGAAGAGAGACTGGTTTTGTTGACTGACGTTCATTTATTTTATATCCGGAAATGAGCGGCGGCACGAGAGAACACATCCTGTCAAACTCAGCGGCTGACAGTTTGAAACGAAAATGATGCGCTAGTTTTAGCATTGATGATTTTTTTTTTTTTTTTTTTTTTGGGGGGGGGGGGGGGGGGGGGGGGGGGGGGGGGGTAAGAAGGTTACGGCTCAACGGGGGGTGATAAGGCGAGTGCAGGAGGCAAAGGAAACCAACGGGGATGCACCAGAGATGCACCAAAAGACAGAATGCACAAAATACAAAATGCTGTGGAGGGAGTGTGGCGGTAGCAGCAGCAGCCGCCAAATTTTATTATTTTATTTCATTTATTTTTTTTTTATTTTTTTTTTTTTTGACCCATAAAGTACAGCTTACTGGGGTGAAAAGGAATGATTTGGATGATAAGGCTCTGCTGAGTGTGACTCGATGACTAAACCCCTCTTGGCCTGGCTTTTCATTGAATTGCAGTTATTTTTCATAAACTTATTTATGTATTTTAGCCTCTTTGCCCTCTATGCCTCTGTAGTCTTGATTAATTTGAGCTTTAACACCGTGGCTTTTATTTTCTGGTTTTGCTCACGTCCCCTCTTGCAGTATTTTATTATTTTATCTCTTCGCCGTTCATTTGTATTTTATCTACTGTTTGGAGTTTTTGTATTTATTGAATTATTTGTTTTTGTTTATTTGTTTAACTTACTCATTTTACTACTACTTTTATTTTGATATTTTGAGTTTGATCTGTTTCCTATTGGTCTTGATCGTGCCCCTGGTGTTTCCTCATTGCAAATTGATGCGATTTATGTATTCCTGTTTTTACTGTTGTTGTTTTTTGTTTGTTTGTTTTGTGGGGAGCGTACTGTGTATGAAATGTATTTGTATGAAAAGCGCTACATCAATAAACTGATTGATTGACTGACTGATTCATATCCATGTAAACTTTATATAGAGGTTACCGACTTCATCGAGCTCAGTTTTTAATTCCAAATGTGAGTAAAAGGCTTTTCCGCAGCTACTGGAGATCCACGGGAAGACATTTAACAAAACAAGCGCTAACAAACCTTTACAGTACGCGGAAACAAACACAAAAGACGCTCCGATCACACCAGTTCTCTTTTAATTAAACCTTGAAAAAAAAAAAAAAAAAAAAAAAAACAGAGACCAGAGAAAGAGAAGAGTGAGAGCAAGTCGCTCAAATCGCCTCTGTTGTTTCCACGGCACAATTGCACTTTGTTTTCCTCTTTGTTCCTCACTTTCTGTTTATCCCACAGCAACGCTATTCATGCCAATCACCGAGGAAAGCAAAACGGCAAAAATGCCCAGTCGATTGGAAAATAATGCACTCCCAAAATCCATAACCTGCGTGCATGTGTGTCTGTGTGTGTGACATGTGGCTTCCATGTTGCGTGGTGCGTCCTTGAATCTCTGTCGTCTTCATTCCTTCAAATAATTAAAGAAGAAATTGCCGGGGACGAGTAACAGATTGCGAGTGCTGCGCTGGCATTTGTTTGTCCTTGACTGAGATGGAGTGGTTATGATCATGACCGTTCAAGCCGTTCACTGCGCTTGCTGTTTTGGAGGACACCGCCACCGCCGCCGCAATGACTGGGGAATGATAAAGCAGGCTGTTTCAGAGAAATTGCTTGTTACAGTGTCGGGTGGGGAAGCGGTGAGCGCGCTTTACAACACCTGAAAGAAACGCTCCTCGCGCTTTGAATTCAAAAGCACACTCAACATGCACTCCACAATTCAGCAGCAACATAAACAGCAGCAGAGACAACGTGCGTCTTGTTTTGGTGATTCAACACCAAAAAGTAATGTATCAATTATCCCAAAAGTTTTAACCAAAACATATGGTGAGGCCTCATTTTACCATTACGGCCCACGTTTGTGGAACAGTTTGCCTGAGGACCTGAGGAAAATAGAGAATGTGGACATTTTTAAAAGCAAACTCAAGACCTACCTTTTTAGTATGGCTTTTAATTAAATGTTATTTTACGATTTTTTAAAAAAAAAATTATTTAATATTTTTGACCTTTTAGTCTGGTTTTTAACTGAATTTTATTTATTTTATTATTTATTTATTTTACCTTTTTTTTAGACTGGTTTTCAAATGAATTTTATTTATTGGATTATTTTACCATTTTAGTCTTGCCTTTAACTGAATTGTATTTTTATTTACTTTTATTTATTTATTTATTTTTATTGATATTTACTGAATTTTAATCTTTAATATGGGTTATCTTCTCGCTAGTGTTTCCTCACTTCGAAGTGGCAAGTGTAGGATAGCGTTTCCTCAGTGTTTTTAATTCCTTAGTGTTTTTAAATTTGTGTGTGTGTGTGTGTGTGTGTATGTGTGTGAAGGGGGGGGATATATCTTGTGTCTATTGTTTGTTGTATAGTTTTTATGTGTTGCATTGTTTTTATGTGTTTTTATGTAAAGCACTTTGGGCTGCTCCTTAGGCATGAAAAGTGCTCTATAAATTGATTGATTGATTGATTGATCACTGTAATCACATTACTTCTCCCTGTAACTAGGTAAAGAAAGGTTTTATACTGATGCACCTTTAACTGTCCCTGTTGTTGCTGTTGTTGTCATTGTGTTGTTTTATACCGTGTCTTTTTTAACTATTTATTACTTTTTATACATTGTGCTGAAGTAGCAATCCTCATTTTCATTGTAACTTGTTGTGCAATGACAAATAAACTCATTCATTCATTCGTTTTACTTTTCCAGTTTCGATGACGGGAATTATAAATAGCGTGCTACTTTCTTTGACCGCCATTCTTTAACCTCTTGAATTGATTAAATATCAATGAGAAAGCCTTATGCCGCCTTCAGGTCACGTCAGAAATATCAGAGTGACATAAAATTGCACATTACCAAGCCAGCAAAGTGACAAATACGACTCTAGGCTCTATCGAAAACCTTAGAGGAAAAATTTAGTGCGTCATTACTCAGACTGATTGTAATGTGAGCCATTTGTTGTCTCGGTGGATCCAAGTAATCACAATCATTTCAAGGTGAAAACAAAAGTAATGTAATGAGCAGTTTAACAAATGACTTTTGTCAGAGAGTAATAATAACTAATTTGTGACTTTTAAGAAAAGTAACAGGCGACATCTGCAACTTTTTTCAAGTTACAACCACGACACTGCTTGCTCTTGTCTCTGTCCCATCTTGTTCTGTCTAATAAAGCGAGAATTAAATATATAAATAAAAACTTGAGGAACATGCTGAGTCCCTTCAGTAGGTGTCTCCTTGTGGCATATGTACCCCCGCCGCCCCGGTGTGATGCTCCTCTAATATAACAGCTCTCTAATAAAACCGCAGCGCTCTCCACATCACGTCCTCTTTGTGCAGGATTAATCTTGTCAATGTCACCAAAGTGAAAATGTTTTTAAATCAAAATCACTGACATGAGCAGCTGCTGGATATTTATGATCGTCTCCAGGTCCTAAGTGGTTTTACCTATACAGATAGGACATCCGACATGGACAAACGATCATTTGTCACTTGATTAAAACGTGATTTAAGGAATATTTCACTTTCGTGGTGTTGAAAAGATGAATCTTCCACAGAGGGGAGATGATATGGACAGCTTATTAAAAAAGCAGGAAACCCACAGGATATTGAAACCCCTTCAAACCCTCTGTGTGTCTGTATGATGAAATTCTTTTCACTGTGACGCTGTAGACTTTGTTTTGAAGTTATGCAACATGTTAAGCAGCACTGATGACTTTTTAAGACATTGTTGTATTTGATAAATTGGCTGTCTTAACCTGTATGTATGTAACTGTAGGCCCATATATATAATTTCCACTTGCACTGGATTGCCTTGGATTGGTGGAAGCCATTTATTAACCCATATTGATGACTTGCAAGGCGATGCAATTGATTAACCGGGTTAACGTACTAATTGCACGCGGTTCATTAGGCTTAGCAGTCATGAACAGCGCAGTGTGCGGCGTGTCAGTGTTTGCATGGAGTTTCTTCTTTGCATTCATCGTGTCGGATGTCGACTTTTTTTTCCACATCCTGTCACCGATTTAGTTGAACCGCAGGGGAGAGGGCTGACCGAGAAAACCAAACCTGAAGATGCAGAACAGAGCTGGGAATTCCTTAAAAATCGCTTCGGGTGACATCCCGCGACATTGTGGACACATAATTAGGTCTTCCGAAGCTGTAATCAGACAGCGCTGGAACGATGTAGGGCTGTAGTCAACCAAAGAAAATCTTGGTCGACTAAAGTCCTGAAATTTCGACCAAAAGTCGACTAATCGGGGGCGGCGGGAATACAAAAAAAAAAAAAGTTACTAGTTTTAGATTAATTAACTGGGCAGTAGCCTACCTGATAGCCTTGTCCACCTAAATGAATTATAAATAAACATAAACAACAAGTATTTGCAGTATATTAAATCGTTTTTGACCTAATTATTTTGCACTGAATGACACACTCGAGTCAGTCGGCTCTGACAGCGTTGCATCACGTGCACCTACGCAATATCATAGCCTATGATTTCCGTTTATGTCAAGTTGCCGTCGTCGTGGGTGTGTGTGCCTGCAGTTATAAAACGATTAGACTAAAACTTTGAAATATGCCAATTCTGATATGTTTAAACTCAAAACTGATGGAGCAACCTAACGCTGACATGTTAGCTTACCGTTTTAGGTGATATGCCATGTTGGTTGTTGAGCTGTGAAACGCAAACTGTTGTTTTCAAAGTTTGCATTCGACTTTTTTTTTTTTTTCCATCCATTTTGGTAAAATGCTGCCACACTGACGACGTCTTTGACATATAGAGGACTAAATGTTCATTAAACGTTCTTAATTAAGCAAATAGTCGGAAAACCAGACCAAATTTTTTTTCAATTCAGAACAAACAGGCCTACCTGTCTGTCTCCGCCAGTGGGTTGGGCTAATCCAAAATTGTGAAAACAAGAGTGGTGTTCTGAGGACAGACTGTTACCTGTGAAACAGGGTGTTCTGAAAACACCCCCATTAGCACTTAGTGCTTTACTCCTGATAAAATTAACACGGGAAATAATCAACCAATCAAATTTTGGTCGACCAAGAATGCATTGTCCAATAAATCGACCAGTCGACTAACAGACTACAGCCCTAGAACGATGTCAGCTTTTTCTCCGGAGAAACTCGGGCCGGCATTTGATACCGCACATGCACTGGAATAAAAACGCATAAATATTGACTAAATAACACAAGCGAATCAAAGACGAGTGCCTGGCCAGTCCCTCCTGGAGAGGACAGCGAGACCAGCACCACATACTGTCCGCAAAATGCAGCAAATGCATTGGCAGGAGGCACACAGTCGAGTTTGTTCTGTGTGATAACGGCGCACCAAAGACTGGCATGATCAGATTCTATCTGTGAAACTGGCACAACTTTTACAAAACACACACACACACACACACACACACAGAAAGCTCAAAACATATTCTATGAAATTAATGAATGTACCTCACGAGAGACTGAGTGTAAGATGTGAATCAAAATGTTTTCGCTTGTTTTCAGCCTCTTTGAAGGGACGGATACAGGAAAAGTCTGACTCCTGTGAGTGTATTTAAACTGTGTGTTTTGGTTTCTCCTCATTTTTTTCCCCCCCAGCATCACACGGGAACTAAAAGACAAGTCTATGCTGTATGAGCTGCAACTTAGCTGGCTTTCACAGGCATCCCACTCAGCGTACGTTCACAGATTGCCTGCACACTCCTTCCTCCAGTTGTGCTAAAGCGCCGGGATCACACGTAATACATAATGGATTTATGCCACTGCAAACTATGCGCACAGCTCCGCGCGGGGCTCCTCTTACGTCTAAGGAGATGAAAACGATTAGGCATGGTAAACGAAAGCAAAAAAATAAACTGCTGCTGCAACTTGCATTCACTTGTGAAATGTTTACATCACGGCAACTTGGCACACATCTGGTAAAACACGGCGCAAAACAACCAGTGTTTTAGCTCCTGCATGCATAATCAATGAATCAGCTCGACGTTGTGTGCAGCACACTGGAGCTGCAAACAAATTATGCAGCAGATTTTCTCGATTAAAACGAACAAACCTCCATCAGACGGGAACACATACACTGCATTAAATGGGATTCTAGGAGTATCACGGGCGGGTGGGGCAAAAGAGGGAGAGAGAGATAAAGAGAGAGAGAGAGCAATGAGGAGATATAAAGAGATCAAGGGGCAAAAAAAGTGAGGTTTAGAGAGAGAGAGGTGGCTGAGGTGAATCCAATTTTTATGAATCCTATTTTTCCTCCTCTGATATTGTTGTGAAAACTTAAGAGCTAAGAAATTGACAGATGTTCAGAAAGATGGCTGGAGGGAGTGAGGAGCGGGGGCAGAAATCTTTCAGTCTGACCTTTTGCTTGTCAAAGACACGCCACGCCGCTCTGACAGATGCTCTTTGGTCTCTTCAAACAGAGGTTTCGCTTTCGGCTACGGGGGAGTCATATGATATACGGGGCCTGTACGTATCCTTGTGCGTCACGGAGAGAGCCGCGCTATGAAAAAGGGGGAGTCTTTGAAGTGCAGTGACATGGCTGAGTCAATTTCCATTTAAAACAATTTATTTAGAGCAGGGCTTTCATGTTGTGTGGATTCTATCAGAGATCAAAGATGACAAATACAGGCTTATTATCAAAATGCTGGCTGGCAATAACGTTGTCTTCATGTGTAGCACACTTCGATTCCTTTTTTCTAATTTGCAGCTTTGGGTATATAGAATATTCAAAAAAAAAATAAGCCAAAATAAGCAACCTGCAACCTGTTTTGTAGCATGCGCAGGTGATCTGTCAATCGCCAGGCAAGCACAACCCTGTGCCATATCCTGTTAATGACACAGTTATTATTTTAAGTGGCATTCAGCACTGACTGTGTACCAAGTCTGCAGCTCCTGAATCCCAGTACCGCGTATTCATATACACTGTTTATATTATAAGTATATATATATACCGCTTATATTTATATAGGCTGTTTACATTTTTCTTTATATTTTTATATTTATTGTTTATATATATATTTTATATTTATTATACATATACTACTTATATACATAGGCTGTTTATTTATATTTATTATATATATACTATTTATACTATTTATATTTACATACGCTGTTTATATTTATTTATATATACTGTTTATAGTTATACATACTGTTTATATTCACACATATTGTTTATATATACTGTTTATACTTATATTATATATTCTATATATACTTATATTCTATATTTACACTATCCTTAAAAAAAAAAAAAAAAAAAAAAAAAAGTTATTTATTTATTTAGGCTTATACCGGGACCTGAGTGCTAATTTCGCACCACTAGCATGTAAATGTGAGCTGGTATGACAATAAAGTTCCTTGAATCCTTGTATCCTTGAATCCATAAGTCGACATGTAAGTAAATAGGAGCTCATCAGCATTGCCACCGCTGCCCATATGGACGCTGACATTCTCCGCTGCTGTTTACATCCTGCTGTATTTTGTCTCTCCAAAACCGATGGAGCAAAACAAACTAACAAACTAAACGACGGAGCTAAACAAACTAACTGCTGTATCTGCTGCTGCAACACACTCACAATGAGCCGCTCAGTTACCCGAAGAAAGGCCAGTCCCTGCTGCCAATACAAGCCGACGACTGTCGACTGCAGGGATTTGTTTCTGGCCCGGACTTTGGCTTCTCTCCCCGTGGAAATCCCGCGGTGGCTCTGGCTAGAATCGAAGCAACAATTAGCCACCCTCTCTACAAAGCCTCAGCTGCTAAAGTTAACTGGAGAGACATTAAGACAAGGAAATAAACTGGGTTCAAGCTGGGGCCGCCCTCGACCGGGACATCTTGGAAGGAGCTCAGCCATTTCTCTCTCTCTCTCTCTCTCTCTCTCTCGCTCGCTCTCTTGTGCTCTGCCACTGCGAGCGAAGAGAAACTTCCAGTGGGAATATGACCTCTGATTGGTCGGCTGGCAGCTAATTGCGTTGCTGGACAGTGTTTCCTTGAAAAGGACAGCTCTAAACTCAACATGTAGTGGGGAGCCGCGATCAGACACTCGGTTAAAAACACAGCACATCACTGATATGGAACATCTTAAGAGAAATGGAATTAAAGGAGAAATAAATGTAATACTATATGTGCAATGATGCAGGTGTGACTTGATATTAAAATGCCACCTTGCCATCTTCAGAGCATATTTCAAATCCCTCCCTGCATTTCAACACAAAGGTTTAACTGGGGACGCAGATTATATCTTTGTAATTTGAATTTGCGGTATGAGTTATTGCCAGCGCTACAGAGTTTTATCAGTCACCTTCTGACAAACACACAAAAGCAAAAACAGAAGACACACATGCACACGTGTTTATCATGACTCCTCAGTGTCCCTACCACGTGGCTGACAAACCTCAACATCAATTCTACTTGTCGTCTCTTTCTTGTCTGAGGACTTAATGAGGGGTTAATGGAAGGCAACATCGCAAAGCAACATGAATCTAATTTAATTCCACGGATAAACACGAGTGTCAGCGGTTCTAATTAAAAAAATATCAACTCTTGGGTTGACTTGGGCATTTTTGTTTTCCTAAGGCAGACATTCGGGATGTTCTGCATGATAATGGCATTACGAAATTACACAGCGGTGAATCTGGAAACTACAGCTGTTAGTGGGACAGCTCTCTGTCGGCTCCCGGCCTCCCTTCTCTCTCTTTTTTTTTTTTTTTTTTTTTTTTTTTTTTTCATGAGAGCACACAGACCAGCAGGCAGGTATGTTAGCCAGTTGACCTCTGGCTTTAAAGAAAAATGCCACTGTCAAAAACGTTTATGGGTCCACATTTGAGGTACACTGTATTCACTCCGCTATCCAAATCATTGGATTCAGGTGTTCCAATCACTTCCATGGCCACAGGTGTATAAAATCAAGCACCTAGGCATGCAGACTACCTCTACAAACATTTGTGAAAGAATGAGTCGCTCTCAGGAGCTCAGTGAATTCCAGCGTGGTGCTGTAATAGTAATGTAATAGGATGCCACCTGCGCAATAAGTGCAGTTGTGAAATTTCCTCGCTACTAAATATTCCACAATCAACTGTATTATAACAAAGTGGAAGCGATTGGGAACGACAGCAACTCAGCCACGAGGTGGTAGGCCACGTAAAATCACAGAGTTTATGTGTATTATTTATGTGTGTTATTCAGTGTTGCCCCTTTGGCTGATACTAATCACTTTGGGGCGGCGTGGCTCAGGAGGTAGAGCAGTCGTCCAGTAACCGGAGGATTCCCGGTTTGATCCCCAGCTCCTCCAGAGTATGTCGAAGTGTCCTTGAGCAAGATACTGATCCCCTCACCACTCCTGATGGACAGCTAGGCGCCTTGCATAGCAGCCTCTGCCATCAATGTGTGAATGGGTGAATGTGAGGCAAACATTGTAAAGCGAGTGGTCAGTAGACTAGAAATGCAGTCCATTTACCATTCAATTAACTTTGTGGGAACAGTGTGGAGATGGCGCACTTCCTGTTCCAACATGACTGCGCACCAGTGCACAAAGCAAGGTCCATAAAGACATGGATGAGCGAGTTTGGTGTGGAAGAACTTGACTGGCCTGCACAGAGTCCTGACCTCAACCCGATAGAACCCCTTTGGGATGAATTAGAGCGGAGACTGTGAGCCAGGCCTTCTCATCCAACATCAGTGTCTGACCTCACAAATGCACTTCTGGAAGAATGGTCAGAAATTCACATAAACACACTCCTAAACCTTGTGGAAAACCTTCCTAGAAGAGTTGAAGCTGTTATAGCTGCAAAGGGTGGGCCGACATCATATTAAATCCTATGGTTTATGAATGGGATGTCACTCACGTTCATATGCGTGTGAAGGCAGACAAGCAAATACTTTTGGCAATATAGTGTATATGAACCACAGACTATGATACGCTTCACCTTACCTACAACCTTAACCTAAACCTTTACCATCTTTTTTTCAGTTGCCTAACCACAAGCCTGCACCATCCTCGTCCTAACATCTTAACCTGACATCATAACCCACATCGCCTTTTCTCCCTGCAAATTTCCCCTTGCGAAGTCGTGCGTAAGATCACAAAACGTGAATGGAGTAGAATGAACTTTCCCATTCAAATCAACATGGCAGGATGTTTGAAGCAGCAGACATTTTCATGTGTGTCGCTGCCATTGCAAAGAGCTGCAGCCATCATAGCCGGCTAACTTCTGTGTAAACCAACTTGCAGCAAGAGGTGAGAGGTTTTGCAGCAACAGCCGATCGAGCAGTGGAGTATGGAGCACCGAGTGGCATCTTGTTCACCGTCTCTGTTAGCTTGAGCGAGAGGGCAACTGAGGATTGCTGCACCGACTTTGAGTGAGCCACCGCAGCACGACACACCCGCTCAGAAGCTCATGTGACCCTCTTTATGCAAAAACTCAAAATCTTACCAAGAATATTTGTCTTATTTCAAGTCAAAATGTCTTATTTTTACTCAAAATATCTCATTACACTTAAAATAAGACAGGATCACCTCAGAAGTAACTTGTTTTTAGACAATTTTCACTTGTTTCAAGTGAATTTTGACTTTTTCCACTGGCAAATTTTGCCAATGAAACAAGCAATGAAACAAGCAAATTTTCACTTGTAGTTTCCAAATTTGCTTGTTTCATTACTTACTGCGTGGAGGTCTGGGGACACACTTGCAAAACAGTCACAAATCCAATTTCTATATTACAAAAAAGAGCAATAAGAATAATAAACAGAGCTGCTTAGCGGGAACATACAAACATACTATTCATAAATTCACAGGCCCTAAAATTCATTAATTTGGTTGACTTTAAAACTGCACAAATTATGTATAAAGTGAATAATAACATGCTTCCAGAAAGTATCCAGAAGATGTTCCAGATCAGAATGGATAAATACCAACTGAGAGGGATTTGCATGTTCAAAAAAACAAAGGCAAGAGCAAATGTAAAATAAAGATGTATAACAGTAAGAGGTGTATATTTATGAAATAATTTAGAAATGGAAATGAAATTATGCAATACACTTAATATATTTAAAAAGCTATTTAAAAATCATATTATTAGTAAATATAAAACAAAATTATGAACACTAATGTACTTATGAACTGCCTTGGGACCCACTGTATGTATACACATATTTTGTTTTGTGTCTTTCATTTACTTTATTTTACTATTTAAGTGATCTGACGAAAGCTTATTAATGTAAGAAGGATGGGCAAAAGCTAAGGCTTCAGCCTATACCTTTTCAGTCAGTGTCTATTGTGTCTATTTGTATATAAGGTGTGCCTCAAGGTTCTGTCCTTGGACCCCTTCTTTTTTCAATCTACATGCTCCCCCTAGGTCAGATCATTCGCCATCATGGTCTCAATTTTCACTGCTACGCGGACGATACTCAACTTTACCTCAGCACCACCCCTTCCACTCAGCTTCCCCCCCAGTCTCTTCAGCTGCCTTCATGATATTAAATCCTGGATGTCATCAAATCTCCTCAAACTTAACAGCAAGAAAACTGAGCTCTTGGTTGTGGCATCCAAGGCTCTGCTCCGGAAGGTAGGGGATTTCCTTCTCCAGGTCAACGGCTGTTCCATCTCCCCTTCCCCTTAAGTCCGCAACCTCGGCGTCATTCTGGACTCCACCCTTTCATTCCACTCACATGTCAAATCCGTCACCAAATCTGCCTTTTTCCACCTCAAAAACATTTCCAGACTCCGGCCATCGCTCACTGACACCGTTGCTGAGACCCTCATCCATGCCTTCATTACCACCCGCCTGGACTATTGCAACGGAGTCCTGTTCGGGGCAACCAGTAAGACCCTGGACAGGCTCCAGTACGTCCAGAACTCAGCTGCCAGGGTTCTCACCCACACCAAACCCTGGCAGCACATCATCCCCACTCTCATCCACCTTCACTGGCTCCTGGTGAAATTCCACATTACCTATAAAATCCTCCTCCTCACCTACAAGTCCCTCCACTCCCTGGCCCCCCGGTACCTATCCGATCTCCTTCACCATCACATTCCAGCCCGGAATCTTCAGTCCGCAGGCACGGGCCTGCTCGAGGTCCCTCGCACCAGCCGACGCACCTTTGGGGACAGAGCTTTCAGCATTGCTGCTCCCACCCTCTGGAACTCCCTCCCCTCTGAGATACGTCTCGCCCCTACCCTGGACTCATTCAAATCTGCTCTCAAAAAGCATCTATTCAGTCTGGCCTTTGGTCCTTGTTAGTTGGGCTAGTTCTCTCTTTAGCTTACCTTGTGACGTTTGTTCCTTCCGTCTGTTTGTTTTTGTTTGCTTGTGCTTTGTAAAGCATCCTTGGGTGGTTTGAAAGGCGCTATATAAATTGAAGTTATTATCATTATTATTATTATTATTATATGTATTTGTTTTGGTTTTCCACTGAAAGGAAATGAAATATTATTTACTGTTTAAAAATATGTGCATAAGATATTGTCTATTCATGTGTATTTGATCTTTGCAACTTGAAAATGACCGAAATAAAACATTCACTATCACTATCACAGAGGCTGTTTGAAGCATACGCTCACTTTGTCTTAAATTATTATACAGCAACACGCAAAGCAGCATGTTATTCTGTAATTAGAGAGACCATTTAAAGCACTAAAAGCCCCAAATATTGCTGACTTAGATTTGACTCAGAGTGATGGAGAGACATTTCCTACCACTCAACTCGCAGTATACGGTTAACCTGCTTATGTCCATTAACCTCCTGATGCTCTTCTCTTGCTCAGTGACGGCTCCACTGCAGTCTGACACACAAATATTTTCCTCCTCGTCTTCGGGTTCAATTTACTACAACACTATTATTTTTCCCCAGAGCGAGATTCAAAGCTTCACTTTTGCAGAACGCCCCCGACGCCTTTCCTGTTGTCTTCCCCGTGACAGAAACCCACAGAGCGGCATTGAGGCAGCGGAGGGTGTACGATCAGAACGGAAGCAGCATTTCACAAAAGATCCCATTTTGATGATAAACAGCTATATCAAAGAAAATTCATCTGGTAACGCCCACTGTATCAAAGTGAATGCTCCATCAAAGCCGACTAAATCACAGCCAAAACAGAGTAACCTGTTTTCCGGGATACAGGCTCCACTCCTGCACCCCTCCTCCCCCCCGCACCCCTCTTCCTGCTTTGGCTTCTGATGCAACCAAAGGCAAGACCTAAGTGCATGCCTAATATACCGGCCAGCACTCTTTAGCATTCACTCAGTCTCTACAGTAGCTGTGGTTGAGACATAAACTAGGCATTAATGTGTGGCTCTGCGAGAGCGTGCACAGCAGGGCTGCGAGATGCCGACGGGGCAGTAATCAAGTTAAAACCACAGACATATAAACAGATTGGAATGACTAATTAAGGCTCTTCTAAAGGCATACCAACACTTTTTCTTTTCTTTTTTTTTTTTTTGATTTAATTCAACTTCCAGTCATATCCATGTAAAAAAAAAAAAAAAAAAAGTAATACTAAAATCAAATTTAAAAATGTACTTTATCAAGACAAGGAGAGCAAATATCACAGATTGTACTGTAACTAAATATTATTAGAATGTTATTATTATTATTATTATTATTAGAATATCAAAACCTGCAGGAAAGCCAATTAAATTATGATTAAAAAAAAAAAAAAAACTCATCTTAAACTTTGAAAACTTTACCACACGCAGTGTTTGCTGTGTACAGCTGTTATGAAATAGCTGTTAATATTCATGACTCATGCTCTTTGTCTGTTCTGCTCTTTGGTTCTGTTCTGAAATCTTGTTTTCAGCCGCCTGGCCCGTGTTTTTGGCTCAGCAGAGGCGACGGTGAGACAAACCCGACTCGTCTTGAGCCTCTTTAGTCCAGCCAGTCGTCCAAGGTCAGCCGAGGCCCCAGTCTCCTCTGGTCCATAAGCCTCGACTGTCAGAAACAAACCGTTTGACAGGGCTCTGTTTCTACTCCATCGCTGCCATTGCAGTCACACACACACACACACACACACGCGCACACACGCACACGCACGGAAACCCCAACCAAGGACAGAAATCTCATTAAGATCAACTAGATTGCTGAGATAAAATGTCACTCAAAAATATATCAGCCATGGCGGACTGGTCTCCGCATTCATCAAAAATACAGCACCCGCGATGCCCCCCGCACACACACACACACACACGCGCACACACACACACACACCACCCATGGGCCTTCAAATGGTTTTGATTGTTTCCAGCCAAGTCCAGGCAGGAAAAAAATAAAATAAAATAAAATAAAAAAAACATTCACGATGGGATGAAATATCAGGATGCTGCACTCTTCAGTCATGACTCACAGGAGGATTGAGGAAGCACAGGCCTAAAGTAAAGCAGGACGCCGTCATTACTGTAACTAAACGGGGTCTGAGGTCTGAGGTCACTGTTCCTCTGGGTGGAGATGAAGGTGCATGAGGTAAGCCGGCGGAAACTAGTTCTCCTCAGAGGAAGGTGAGCGCTGTGATTGGTGCAATGGGGGAAGCCCGGGTTAACCAGCACCGCTCTTCCGACCGAGCAACACGCACCGCACAGTCACACCCTTTGATACGCGGCGAATCAACGACAAAAGCGCGCTCGTGCAGTTTTGTAGATAGTGGGCCGTAAGAACGCCGCACACTTCATTTCCACCCAGACCTTACAGACTGCTAGGGCCGGCGCTCATGAAATCATCAAACAGCGCCGAGTGTTTCCAAAAAAAAAAAATCACTGCGCGACTTCAAATAGCCATCTGCCACGTTCCCAACGGTCAAGTAAAAATACATTACAAAGAGGATTATTTGCTTCTTTTTTTTTTGGAATAAAGCAGTTTTATTTATGATCTATATCAATGGCAATTTGTCTCTGGTCCCTTGGAATGCGCGCGGCACACAATATGCAAAAGAAAAACAGCGCTGGAGTCAAAGTGATAGAAGCCGTGCCAAAACTTTGGAGCCCAGACTCTACACACAACAGTCGAGTTTGGGTGTTATATGGGCTCTGTGTGTGTGTGTGAGAGAGTGTGTGTGACTGTATATGAGGTTCCCTAACTCCTCAGCTTTCCCCTGGCAAATTCCACCAGAAGTCCCTTGAAGTCACTCCTGTGTCAGCATTATAAATACTTATGCACTGTGTTGGGTGTCAGGTCTGAAGTTGCTGACTTTTTTTTTTTTTTTTTTTTTTTTTTTTGCTCTGCATTATTCAGTTTCTGTCATGAGGCTCTTAGTGGAAAAGTGGAGGGTGCAGAGTTCAGGAGGAAGACGTGTCCTTGAGGGCACAGCTATGGCGCGCTTATTAGAAGAAGAAGAGGGGAAACTCAGGTCAGAGAAGTTAATAATAATAATAATAATAATAATAATAAAGGCCTCCGCGTGGAAATCACCATAACAACATCAACATCACTTCATGTCGTCAGGCAGTGCACTCTGCAACATTTCACTTGAAGTGCGTTATTAGACATCATTATTTGCATATCATAACGCACCGTAACGACACAGCGGTTCACCCTCTTTGTTGCATCATAATTGCATCAGGATTTTGTGTTAGCGGCAGTACAGATGCCACATTTTTTTTTTTTTTGAACTTGCCATATCTATTGTTTACAATCTCGACACATGGCGGGCGCAGTGGAAGTTCATGGTCCCGAGCACCAATTTAATTGGGTGCACAAGAACCGACGCCGAGATAAAAAAAAAAAATTTCATGTTTTGGAATGCTGCAAACTGCACGACTTCGCATGTCGCTGTCACAATCAAGGAGGAGTTAATTGTTACCGGTGCAGGACTTCCCTGGATGTCGCACTCTGCTCCGGGAACCCCGATAGGAAAAAAAAAAAAACAATACAAGGCAAAAACAAAAGTGCTGCCGCCAGATGGTGTTTGTTTGTTTGTTTCTGTTTTCCTGCTGGAAAGGCTGATCAAGAGCCAAAACATGACTTCTGCACAGGTTTTGTTATAGCAGTAGGAGCTCCTGGACACTCATTACTGTGATTACGGGTCAGACATTACTACTACTACTACTAACAGACATACTAATAATAATAATAATGCTAATTTTAATAATAAAATAGCTGAATTACAGGGAAATCTCTATAAAATGATGCACAAGGCATCTAGATATTTTCTCTTGCAGCCAGCAGATACACAACATCCATCCATCCATCCATTCATTCATTTTCCAAACCACTTATCCGTAAGGATCGTGGGGGGAGCTGGAGCTGATCCCAGTGCTCACAAGGCAGGGAAAACACCCCGGACAGATCGCCAGTCCATCACAGGACAAAAGATACAGCAGATACACAACATCCATGTGTTGTGAAATATGGAGAACACATTTTTTTTTCTAACTTTGAATCAGAATTCAAGGGATCAAACACAGTTATGAGTGAGTGACTTAGTTCTGTTCCAACCTGAAACCATGACAACCATTATAACCATGTGCTGGACAGTGAAGATGTACCGCTGCCATCGAACAGGAGATACAGCGCTCCACGTTTCAGTAGGATCAGACTGAAACACCCCTTTGTGTATCAGTCAACCCTACAGTCAAATGAGGAACGCAATCCCAGATCAAATGCACACTGAAGTGCCTTTATATCTGCACTAAGTGTTGTCCTCAGTGACTGTAATGTTATGTAAATGTATACATCTTTTGTTTCTTGCCCTGATTTCTTTTTTGTTATGTGCTGTTACAAATGCTGCTGCTGCTGATGCACAAAAAAAAAAAAAAAAACTATTATCAATTAATCGATAAAAGGTTTACTGGTGCATGGAAGATCCTGCTGCTTTCATCTCTGCTTTGCACAAACCCAGAGCCACACAGTGTTCATTATGACTACATTTGATGTTCATAAAAAAAAAAAAAAAACATGGCAGTGGACAGGACATGGGATTACTATTTTGCTCCCTTTTGTTAGGAGTAATCTCAGTCAAATAGGGAGGGGGTAGCTGGTTATAGAGTTTTTTCATACATTTTTTTTTTTTTTTTTTTTTAATTTCCATTCGTAGGCAAGAAACCAAAGGTGGATGATATTCTGTTATCGAGTTTATTCATAGCAGCAGAGAGTCTCAGTCGCAGGGTGTCAAAAGTGCATCAGAACAGCTTAACCCAAATTAGACCTCAGCCTGAGTATGGAGTATGGCCAGTGGGTTCTCCTCCATGCATCTAAACTCTTATGTCGTTGTCATGGCAACCAAAAAAAAAAAAAAAAAAAGCACGGCTAAGTAACTGTGTTATGAGATAAGAGGATATTAGTTACACAGTTCCCCAGCACAACAGTGTTTTGTCTTTATATGATTAGAGTGCATTCAAAATGGGCTCGTAATGTTTTTATAATGCCGGTAATAATGCGCCGCGTGAGACCCTTCAACTGCAATCATGTGGCGGGCGCGCTGAGGGTTGATGATCAAGGTTTTTACGTTAAAAGTAAAGACGTAGTACAAAAAGGGGGATGTTGCGTTTCATTTGATCCATTATGAGGTAAGATTTTAGTATGGAAAAGAAAAAAAAAATTGTGAAAACATCTCAACAGGAAAAATGTAACTGCAGTAAACGAGTATGTATGATTTTTAGCTGTCGATAATAATCATAAATAAAATATGCCGGCTGCACAGGAGATGCCGTCTAAACCAATTAGTGTCTAAGTCTACCGGGAATCCTTTCAGATGCAGAAATTACCTCTAGTGCTCAAAACCATAAAAGCATTCATGGAGGCAATTAGGAGGTTCTCTCTGGTGTGTCTAGAACATAAATACTGTACCCATGTTTCCTCATGGGACTAAACAAACCGATGCATTCCTTGATAAATGAATGCAGAAAAAGCCATTTTTATAAAGCTTCAGGGAAATTTAACTCTGACAGCATTCTATTTTTATCAAGCGTTATGTGTTTTTTTTTTTCCCCCCCCCACCGTTAAACCATTTTTCAAGCTGTCACACAGAAAATAAAAATAAATGAAGAAAAGACAAGGGATATATTCAAATCCGTGTCGCTCTCATTTTTTTGCAAGGCTACACCCGCATCAATCCTCTTTCCGATGCACCTGTCCTTCTACCGGAGGTGGTTATAGGCCTACTGCTGCATGCGCTCGACCCCTCAATTACGTATCCCTCCCATCGCACGTTCCCGCTAATTTCCTCTTACATTTTCATAGTGCGACAGCAAAAGTGTAAAAGTGATGTTGGTGGAATGATTTTTAGGCGTCGACGTCTCCATCGCCGCCGCTAGCCGGCTCACCGACGCGTGTTTTGACAGAATCGGCCCGCCGCACGGTCACCGCTCACCTCGGTGATGACAAGACCGCGTAACGCTGATGGACACCTCTCTTTTGTTTCTGTACGGAGCCCCGCCGAGTTGATTACAGCACGAAATGCACAGCAGGCCGCCGCCTTGTTCCCGTGTGCGAACTTTGTCATCTGGGCTTGTCTGACAATCCCGGATCAATACTCAATCAAAGAGTTCATTGCCTTCAGCAGATCGGTTCCTGCTCTCCGCGGCGGCCCAGCAGCTGAGCCGATGGACTACTTACGGTCCACTAAAGAGAGACATGACTGTGGTCGAGATGAGAGAGAGAGAGAGAGAGAGAGAGAGAGAGAGAGGGGGTAATCAGAGCATTTCTACGTCCGTGTACAGAGCAACTCTGTTCGAGCACAGTGGGACGCTGCAGTAATTTGGGATAAGTAGGGGAAGTGGTGCGGAGGGAGAGCAGCAGGCAGAGACTAGATGAAGGAACTTGTCTCTAACAGCCTCCTCGCCGTCCTCCTCCAATCAGTATGCGGCGCCCGTGTCAGTGTCTTCAAGGAAGAGTCGCCGTGACACACTTTCTTGAAAAATATTATGACAATGGAGCTCCGTGTGAGTCAGTTTGTGGAACAACAGGGGAAAAAACAGAAACTCCCCTAACTCAATTAAGCACGACAAAATCATTGTTAGTTTGCTGAGGTCGGCCGGGGTGATGATTATGATGATAATTATGCGTCAGCTAGTGTTTTTTTTTTTTTTCCTCATTGAATAAAAAGCTAACATTTAAAGTCCCTGTTTCTTTCCTCAGTAGAGTATGTCTAAACAGTCTATAAATACACTGTTTTTTTTTTTTTCATTCTACATTTGCTACAACTCCACTGTTGCACTAATTACCCACAATATGCTGCAAGATGCAAGAGTATCAAGCAGAGAAATGTGACAGCGATAGCGAAGGAAGACTCACACTACAACCATTTTCCATTTTTATGGCCTCGGCTGGCGAAAAGTTGGATTTAACAAACTTGTTTAAAGTAGGAGCAGTCACCCAGGATCAGGTTCAAGCTTCAGGTAATGTTGAATCAAGAGGAGAAGTAGGAGTAGGATTCCACAAACTGCCCTCTTAATACTCGTTAATGGTAGAAAAACACAATGTTTTGGTCCTTTGACTTTCATTAAGTGTGCATGGCGATCCAAAGAGATTCAAACCATATTTATAGTCCTCGCCTAATCGGTGAACGCCACTCAAAGACAATGAGACATGCCCCGCGCAGGAAAAAAATGACCTATTTAAAGGCCAAACACAAATCATCAACACAACACAAATCATATTCCCCACAATTAGATTAGCCCCATTCTTCACTGTGATAGCCTGATGATTTGTGTTTGGCCTTTAGTCAATTGTTTAGTCAATTGTTTTTTTTTCTTTTTCTGGATGCTGGAGCTGGTGCCTGATTATACTGTGCCACACACTCATAACGCTGACACAATGCTGTTTATTAGGTTAGAGATCAGCGTTTTGTCACACACCGCCTTCTTCGGGAACTAAAGAACAGATAGATAGATACTTTATTCATCCCGCAGGAAATTCGCAGTTTTTCAGCAGTATCCACAGATTACAGATTAAGTAAATAAAAAATAAAAAATAAAGAATAAGATCTAAGTACAACAGAATAAGATCTAAGTACAACCCAGTGTGCAAAAAGCAATGTGCAAAAAAAAAAAACGTGTGCATGGGTGTATAAAATGTGCAACATCGCCTCCCTGAGAGAGGAAATGTGTGCCGAAACACAAACGGTTCGGCATGTGTGTTGCTCTTCTTTCCTTCATTGAACCTCCTTAACCACACGATGAAGGTGGCTTGTGTTGTTCTGCTCATAAAGGCTGTTCCCGAGTAAGACGGCAGTGTGTGGGATCCCGCCGCTTTTCTCATCGATAGGCTTCCTGTTCTTCCACCTGTCCGCACAGAGCTGACAAAAACAAGGTGTGCAGCAGCCTCTCTGCGGCTCAGCACATCCTGTCGAGGTTACGTGGAATAAAGTTACACCTAGGCAAAATATCATATCACAATATTACATTTTGATGTTTTTTCAGAGCAAACGCGGCGGCACCTCAGATCGGCGCACTCCCGCGGTTTCCGTTCAGACGCGCCGGCCCTCGCTTTGATGGGAGTATCACAGGAGTATTATTCTCTGAGGCAGAGGCACATTTACGAGATCTTGCAAACGGCTTCCTGGATCACGAGCCAGACAGCTGTGATGTTGAGCCGCACACAGAAGGGAAACGCAGCGACTGAAACCTCCCGAGCTCCGAGCGGGCTGCTCATGACTCTGGATTACACAGAGTCGTGCAAGTATAAACCAGTCCTACAAATCCAGCACATACGCTCCATGCACCGCCGTTTTGTCCTTAGGAAACACTTTTACCTTCAGTATCGGGCCTTTTAAGGAGCTCGGCGCTGATATCAAAAAGGGTTATGGTGTCTGGGAGTGGTCTGATGAAACAAAAAAGGGGGAGATAATCTAAATTGGACAACTGGTAGTGCAATGGGGGTTTTGGCTGGGCCGAGGGCTGTCGAGTCTTGCCAGGGAGGAGGGAGGGGGGACGAGATGGAAAGATGAGGAGAGATTGGTTTGTCTGGTCGGGCTCTCTCAGGGTTTTCAGAGTGTGTCGGAGTGAGAGGAGCAGGTCCCTCCCGGCCCGGAGAGGAGGACAGATAATCAAGCCAGAGTTGATATGGGACTGTGTGTAGGGGCAGAGGAGAATAGAAACTCTTTAATAGATTAGCAGCACTCATGTAGTGGAACGGCCACCAGGGAAGCCGGGGAGTTGAGCCATTGTCACACCTTGAATTCCCAATCCGCTCTGTACTACCTTCACGGCGCCGCAGAGTCGGAGCTCCACATTCGTCTTTCTGGCGAGGCTCTAACTATGAAATTAGGAGTGAACTCTCATCTACATAGCACTCATGCATGACAAGGGGAAGAGGGAGGGAGGGAAAAAAGAGAGAGACAGAGCGAGAGGGAGACTGTGAGAGAGAGAGAGAGAGAGAGAGAGAGAGAGAGGGAGCGATGTTGATGCTATTTAACTTTGGAATGACGCGGGGAACCACATAAAACCCACACGGGAGCCAAATAATTTACCCCAAACCACAAAAAAATGTATTGAAATAAAGTCCCATTCGCATATATTCAGATCAAATCACTACTGAAAATAAAGTCCATTTAGAATGCAATTTTTTCCCCCTCAGCGGGGTAATGCATATCGCTCCCTATAGTAATTCAAAAGAAGATAGCTCAGTTAAGAAGGCTCAGAAAAATCAATGATGCCTTACTGGGGAACAGAGAACAGAGGCATATAAATGAGTGAATAACCTAAGAGTTTCTCGCCGGATTGCGGCCTGCATTTTCTATCACCTTGCCATGAGAGCTGTTTATCAAATTGTATTCATATCAGGGCTTCAGATAGGCCCTCTCCACCGCTCATCATTCATCGTACAATCTTCAATTTCGAATCCGGTCGCCGGCGTATCGCGTAATGAGTCCGGGTTTTACCGACGCCACGGAGGGAACCCGTGCCTGAACATGAGTCGCCCGAGTAATTAGAGAAAAAACAAAAAAAGTTGACCAGGTGGGCCTGTTACTGTGTTCATGTATATACACATCCATACGCAACAAGCCCTCTCCAAAAAAAAAAAAAAAAAACTCATTTATCCTAACAACAATACCCCAGAGTTAATTGGCCAGCAGCCTCAGTGGATACCTTGGACATTAATTTGCCTGGCTTTCTCAGCCTGACAAGCTGATAATGAGGCATTGTGGGACATTGTGGGTCACCTGGAGGGGTGTTGGACAGACTGTTCTCAGCTAACAAAGAGAGAGAGAGAGAGAGAGAGAGAGAGAGACAGAGACAGAGAGAGAGACCATAATGGGACAAACGGGCACCATCATGCTACAAATTACCTGCCAGTTTTGGTGTAACCTCTCAGCCCAATCATTATCTCTCGCCTGAATCAATCTCTCTCTCCCTCTCTCACTCTCTCCCCCCTCTCTCACTCTCTCTCTCGCTCTCTTCACCCCTGCACCCTCAATCCCAACCTCGCCGGGCCTCCTCCTCCTCCTCTAACCCTCCCCACCAGTCTTGCCACTGGGACCTGCGCTGGCAATTAGCTATCGATTTTGTTCACCTTATATTTTCCAGAGGATTTTCCGGTACCTTGGCGGGGGCCGAGGGTCCCGCCTGCTGTCGTACGCGGCGCGTGGCAAAAACCAAAGGAGAAGAGTGAACATGTGGCGCGACGGCGAGGGACGAAGGGGACGGAGCTCACACTAATGACGGCGGCGGAGGCAGCACGGTAATCGTACGGCGGGTGAAAGTCCAGACTGGTGATTATTAGGTCTAGACGAATGGTCAATATAAAGATTGTTTGGCCACAAGATGAAGACGGGAGGGAATCAGATGTTTGTGAAAGTGGAAAAATAGGTGGATGAGCTCTGGCCGCTGGGCTCTTGCTGATGGATGGACGGTAAACAGATGGAAAGACAACATCTAAATGACACACAGTGGTGCTGAGAGCGGCCGGGCGATATATTAATATTAAATCGATGTTGGGATATGAGACTCGATATCATTTGGCATTGTGTGAGTGTTTTCTTTTCCTTTTTCAGGGCTGCATTACAGTAAAGAGAGAGAACTTAAACTATTCTAGCAGACGACACACTCGCTTGGCCATCGCATACACGCCGCTAATGATTGTTTATCAAAAATCCCGTGTGTGTAAACGTCTTATGATGGCACCGACAGTCTTGTATAAAACATTGTCAGAATATCAATATCGAGGTGCTGCATTATATTTGCTTTTGTCCACATTTCCAAGCCCAAAGTGCAAGTGAAAGACTCTGTGTGTGTGTGTGTGGATGCGTGTGTGTGTCTGTCCCACCTACAGGCATGTGGTGTAATGATCCTGCCTGCATGAGTGTGTGTGTATGAGTGTGTATGAGTGTGTGTGTGTGTGTGTGTGCCAGTGCTTTAGAGCAGAGAGCAGAGCAGAACTGCAGACCAGACCCATCCCTCCGCCTCTCCGCCTCTCCCTCTTCACAGCAGGGGCTCAGACTTTAATTACTTCAGATATAAACACAAATTAGTCTGGAACACAAACAGAACACAACTATGAGTAATATGTTCATTTATACCCCATCATGTCCAATTACGCAAGATATATCTCCTGAATACGGGATTCAACCAGTCGGCGTGGTGTTGGCAGAGGAAAGATAACCATAAATTACCGATAACATGACATTCTTAACGCCGTAATTTTCCGAGAGCACGGCATTTCTCTCCCCAAAATTTTCCGATTGCAACAGCGCCGTTCCGTTCCGTTGACCCACACGTGGCTGGCTGAGGCGGCCGCATTAAATCCCATTAAAACGCGCCGTCGCAACAAACGTTAACAGTTTAGTGACAGAAAGTGCGCACCAATGCCGTTTTTAATAATCAATGCTCTGTATGTCAAGTACCAATTAAAACACCTGTCAAATGTCGGGCTGTCAGTTGTGATAATTGTGTCGGGACGGTGTGGGGGGGGTTCATTGTTTGCCTGCTGGTAGACAGACAAGGCGCAGTCGGGTCTGCTGACAGCTTCTAGTGAAATCTGAAGCCGCCCAGCATGGTTCTTTTTTTATTTTTAGGTCTTTATTTAATTTGGTCTCATTTTAGCATCACCGCATCTTCTGCCTCTCATAATTCAATGTAGCCTTTTTCCTTTATTTAATTTTACTACTACTCTTTTATTTTTGTTGTTCATCTAGTTATTTATATGATTTCTTCTCATAACTCACTGTTCCATTCCATGAGTGTGAGAGTCTTACACTCATGGCAGCATATTCACGTTCTCGACAGAGGGGGCACATTGGAAACCACCAGCGCTGAAAACCTCAAATCACGGTTGACCGGGCAGGGGTTTTAAGCCTCGGCTTGCGTGCTGCGTGTAAATAGGAACCCAAGAACCGTGCATTTGCAGAACTTTGCAGTGGTTGACTACAGGGAATTTGATCGCAAAATATACAAGCTACGCATTCGACAACCACACGGACCTCGTCAACAGCCATCACGCCGACCTTTTTTCATTTTCTTGGTATCGGCAGCACGGCTCAACAGCTGTCAAACAACTCTGCAGACTCAAAGACGACACTAACATCTCAAGCTGGCGATGTGCTGGTCTGCTGCGTCCTTGTGACCAGCTGAAATCCTACTGGCATGTACGCATTTCCTCTTGTTCCTCCATGACGGAAAAGGAGTTTGAGCTAACAGGTAGTCCCAACTTGATATGTTAAACTTCCACGAAACTTCCACAAACAAGCCAAGACATCCTGCTCGAACACTCAAAAAAGAGTTTCCCCAAAACTTCTCAACACTTCTCAAACTACTCTTTCTGACCGTTTGTTTTTTGGTACTCACTGCATGATATCGTGGCCAGTTGACCAATGCAGCATGACATTTGGTTGTGGCAAAAGCAGATTCTTGCTTTATTTTGCCAGAAACCGCTGCATTGTTTTTTAGGGAACCCCAGTCGGCACACGATGCTGCAACCAAAACGTGCTACAACCATTAAAATGAATCAAATTCCTGTCTGGATGTGGCCTGCGACCTCCTTTTGCCTCTCTACATTTCCTGTACAGATCAAGATAAAGGCTGTGCACCTAAACGAGGCTATGAATGCATAAACGGTCAGCTAAACCAATCACCCGAGCGAAGCCAAACACCGATCACGTTTGGCACATCAAACAGAAGCGCCAGGTTCATCGCTGCCATTCCTACCTGCTGCTGACTGGCTGTGCTGCTTCCTTCCTTTCTCCTTCCACCAGCCCAGACTCCTCCTGTCTGGTTCCTTCTTAATCAAATACACTTGTGACTCTATGTTTCTGCAGGCTTGTCTATTGAAATTATGCATATTCCGTATCTCCGTGATATGTGTCTGCCGGGTTCTGTTCTGCACACTCCTGGGAGTTTGACTGCGCTCCACGGTGAATCTTCAGCATGCTGCTTGGATTCATACACAGAGCAGAACCTGCACCACCAAGTGCAACTGTGTACTTGGTTCATGCATTGATTTAAAGGTTTACCAGACATCTCTTCTGCCTAATTTCAGCCTGGGCTTGTTTTTTTTTTTTCCATATTTTCCAACCACAGCAATGGGTTGTGACCAAAGTGCAATCGAATGCTTCTTTCTACAGCGTTTATGGTCTCCTCCATCGTCGTCTGCAATTTATTCACAATGGGCGACTTTCAAAATGATCGCTAAACAACATGTTTTCAAAACCGGCTTGCTTGCTGAGTTAATGTGTCTGCCATTAAACGGTTGATAATTACGGCTGTCTTGTGTTACTTTTGAGTTTAGCCGGGATCTAGTGATGGTTTTGACACTTGCTACATGCAAACACGTTGCTGACTACAGGCGAGGTAAACCGCACTACCACAGGATGCCGCCTTCGATTACACAGGTTGAATTGGAGCAGAGGTGTTCTTTAACTTCATGATGAGAGTTTTTTTTTTTTTTTTGACTGAAATGAGTTCCACCAGAACAGGGCCACAGCTTGTGAGTGAGGATGTATGAAACGACACTTTGCAGAGTCTATCTGCAGAATTGAGTGGTGTCAGCAACGTGCAAGGCCTGCTATTAAAAAAGAAAAAAAAAAAACCTAATAAACTAGAATTACCACCTCGCAGTTATATGCCTCCACAAACCTGGGAAATTGCAGTTTACATCCATGTCTGTTGAGACTCATAATATTTGTCGTGAAGACTTTAAAGCAATTTAATGAAAAGATATTAAGTGTATTTTATTTGACAAATGGAAGTTGTAACTGCATTGACACATATAATTCAAGTGAATAATTTCCAGTGTGCAACATGCTGTCATCACTATTTTTACAGACTATTTTTACAGAGGAGTGAAGAGGACTGATAGAGTTTCATCACACTGTGACGAATGATAATCACCTGAAGCTCAATATCAGCTAAAACCAATGAGCATGTGTTGGACTATCAAAGGACTTTTTTTTTTTTTTTTTTTGCAGACCATTATATTGTCGCAGTGAAGTTGACCTTTGAACTTTGGTATATAAAATGTCATCATTCATCATTTTATGCGATTATACATTTGTGTGAAACTGTCATAATTAGCGTATGAATTCTTGAGTTATGAACACAAAAATGTGTTTTGTGAGGTCACACTGACCTTGAAAATTTACGTTTGAACACCAAAATCTAACCAGTTCAGCCTAGATACCAAGTGGACTCATGCACTAAATGTATATAAATTCCCTCACGGCGTTCCTGAGGTATCAGGCTCACAAGAAAAGGGGATGTGCATACGTGAAGACGGAAGGACGGACAACCTGAACACATCATGCCTCAAGCCACAACAGCTGCCAGCACAGCGGCACCAAAATAGATGATCTTTCAACTGAAGCCAGGAGAGATGTTTACCGTGTGGATGTGTGGTTATAATAAAACAACTTTCTGGAGGTAGCAGAACACTGCAAGTCATGGATACGTGCAGAACTTCTTGCCCAAAGTTGGTTTGAGAGACTTATGTTACTGAAGGGGAAAAAAAAAAAAAAAGAAAGAAAGCAAACATCAAGTGAAATGGTGCAAAAGCAGGTACATCGATATATATGTGGAATTGGAAGATGGTGAAAAGATGGAAAGAATAGCAAAACAGCAAATGTGTGTGTGTGCGTGTAAGTGTGTGTGTGTGTGTGTGTAGATGGGGTTTGGGGGGGCTAGTATGTACACACAGCTCAGGGGAGAGAAAGGAGAAGGGGAGAGATAAAGAGGAATAGAAAAAAGGAAGAGTGGAGGAGTAAACAGAGAGAGAGGAGAGGGCTTGCCAGGAGACTCGGGCTTTGGCTGCCTTTGTTATCAGTTTGCACAGAAATGTCAGAGCACTGTGACATTCTCCCCTACAGCTTCCCCAGCTGCCCAGCCACTGCTCTGTAAGACACACACACACACACACACACACACACACACACATGCACGCACACCATGCTGCAAGAACTGGTACACACACCCACGTACTGTACATGCGCCTCCACACACATTCATTTATGCGCTCGCTCACTCACACACGCACGCAAATGCACACACGTGAATACACACTTGTGCCCCCCGTTCACTTATTCAGTTACTCACAAAAACTTGGGAACGTCAACATACCGAGGCACAGCAATCCATTTCTTCGCTGCAACACAAACAAATGGCGAGCCACAGCGCCTGCACGTCCCCGTGGCGGCTCTCGGGGTTCGCTGGAGGCGATGGCTCGACGTTCTGAACTCGGCAAAGTTGTAGAAAAAGTGTAAATTAAAGGGCAAATGTTTAACGGTGGCCATGCATTTATTTATCGCATTCAAACAGATAGACACACGCACACGCGTGCTCCTCGACACACGCATACCACATGCACACACAAGCCCTGTGGCCGCTGAATTACTCTGAATCCTACAGCTGAGCATGCAGATGAACCCCATTGAATTCTGGGGCCACGAGGTCAACCTACGAGTGTGACTTTTAGATGGGTCAACTTCCCTCAAGGTCCTGATTAAAAAGCCACAGCTCTAGCTAGATTAGACATGGGGAATGAAGAGCATGAGACCTTTTGCCCTCTGCCTCTGTACAGGAACATCGACCAGTCTTCCTCTTACTGCTAACCTCCCAGTTGAAGCTCAGACACCCAGTTAACATAATTTGTGGGAGGTTATGGCGTGGGGGAGGGGTGGTGGTGGTTGTAGGGGTTAAATAGTGACTGTAGGCTGGTATGGATCAGCAAAGACTATACTCTTTTCAGCTCAGGGCTGATTTAGTTAGTGGTTGGGTGACCTGCTCAAGCAGATTCTAAAAAAAGTAAAATCAGCAAGCCTTTTAGTCAGCCTTACATTGCAGGCACTTAGCCCCTACAACCACCGTAGCATAGCAAGTGTATAATTTTGCCACATTCTGTAGGGATTCACTTAGTGTCGGACTGTGAGCCACATATCGTTGCTATGGAGGGGGAAATAAAGAAAAGGAATTTCACTCCTACCTAACTGGTGAGAAGCTCAGATTTTTTTTTTTTCCTTTGTCCTTTTTGGTTTGTTGGCTCAACCATCACCAAACCGATAAAACCTAAAAGGCTTACATGGGGTCAGCTGTAATTTATCATTAATCCTGCACAATTTTCTGTCAACTTGAAACAAAAAAAAGCTCATGATTGAAAAAAAAATATTCACAAATCCTCTGATTGTTACATTTCTCTTTGTACCTATTTATTTATTCATTTCATTTTTCATTTCATATTCATTTTCATTCATTTTTGTTATTTTTTGTTACTGATTTAAAATTGTTTGGTTATTTACTAGGTTTTAGGTCCATGTATTGGACTCAAACTGTTTGACCTGAGTGGTTAATGGTATGTTACTTTGTGCTGTTTCTGACAGATTCTCTGCATTCCTACGTTTAGATTTAAGTTCAGCATTTGACACAGACCACAAAATTCTCTTAGACCAAAAAATGACAAGGGTCAAGCTCTAGGGTTTCACTTACCAGACAGAATAACTCAGTGGGTTTTGGTAATACCATTTCAGGTCATTCCATTCTCAAAGACGGTGTGCCAGAGGGGTCGGTTCTTGCAAATATTATTGGCAAAAACTGCATTCATTCTCATTTCTATGCCGACGATACTCAGTTGTATCTCCCACTTCGCGCTGAAAGCAATGTCAGTCTCTTTAATTCTGAATCCTGTTTACTGGAGGTCAACATATTAATATCAAAGAAAATTTTGCTTTTAAATTCAGACAAAACTCAACTGTAAATCCCTTGACCCACTAAACATAGACATCACCTTCAGAAACATTCATTAATATTAATGATTGGCGCTGTATCACACAGAAACGCAGTGAAAAGCCTGGGTATCATCTCTGACCCCACCTTATCTTTTGAATTTCATATTAAAGCCATTGCCAGATCAGATTTTTGCAGAACATCTCCAAAATCCTACCAATGTTATCACCCGGGGACTCTGAAGCTTTAATTCATGCATTTACTTAATCAAGACTAGCCTCCTCGATCTCTGCTCTCAAACCACTCCAATTAGGCCAAAATGTGGCAGACAGAATTTTAACTGGAACAAAGAAATACAATCACATCGTACCCATACTGATCAGTCCTCACATGGCTTCCAGTTCAAGAAAGATTAGAGTGTAAGATACTTTCATGCAATTAAAAGACACTCAGTGGTCTAGTACCTCCTCCATCTGTCAGGACTCATCACACCTCACTCCCCACCTCACCCCCTGCGATCACATCATGCCGGCTACCGCGCCATCCCAAGTGTGAATAAAATGTCAGCTAGAGGTAGAGTCATCCCTTTTGGTGCCCCTTACGGTGCCCCTTACTTATGGAATACACTCCCCACTGTAATCCATAAGTAAGAGGCGCTTTATAGTACAGTGAAGCAGGTCTAACAACATGTAATATTTCATTTCTTTGTGTGCTGTTTTATGACTTTTGCATCACCTCATTCTAGTTTATTTGTAGCCTTTCATATCCCTTGAATATGAATTGTTTTCATTATCCTTTATTTTCTTTTCTTTTAAGGTGGGTGAGGACTTTGCACTTTGCTTTACTTCCCAAGGGTTGGATTGACAGGTTGAGTAGACTATTTAGTACCCTGATTTTCAGGGATAAGCAAAGAAATCAAACAGTCTTCAGCACTGACTATCCTTCATCTTATCTCTTAGCTCAACTGAATCTGGCATCCATGGCAACGAGAGCAGCAAGAAGCTGTCACATCAAGCCACACTGAAAATAAAATCAAACTTGAGTTCATTTTATTTTGTTCAGTTTGATTTATTCAACCAGACTATAATCCACTCATAAAATACCAGTTCACAGGGAGCTTGGGGTCCAAAAGCATTTCCTTAGAGTCTCAAAGATGTACTTTATTTTGTTTTTCATTGGAAAAACTATAATATAATTTCAAATCGAACAAAATCTGTGTCAATTCTATCTAGCCAAGTGACAAGAAGGCCTCTGTTGGATGGTATCAGACCTAAACCAGTAACATAAAATGATATTTTTGAAAATTTAATGGTGCTGAGTTTGCACAAGTCAGAGTTATCTTGTCTAGTAAACAGAATCAGGGCTAAAAGCTGCCCTGATGATTCATGGATTTTGTGAGATGTGGACCTCACCGGGGCTAACCCAATAAGAGACAAACTTGCTGGGGGTTTGTCAGTTTGACTCGCTGCCGTCACTGCTAGACACACATACAAGTCAGGACATATATGAATGCACACACACACACACACACACACACACACACACACACACACACACACATACACACACAAAAACAGACCACTGATTTACAGTCAGATTCATGGAAATTAAATTCTATCTTTCCGGCTCTCGGACTGCAGGATCACAATGTTCTTTTAGTTTGACTACATTAGTTAAACAACATTCAGCTATGAGAGTTTGTCAGCCTATTATCCTATTCTGTGTAACTAGTAACGACATTCTGTTCCTTACCTAATATACCATTGCATAAGCAATGCCTGCATTAGCAATTCACAACACAAGGTCAGCATGAAGTTGACAGCTGCTCAAAATGTCTCTATGGGAAACCATGCTGTAACAAGCTGCTGCAGTCCAAAATAATGATAACGTGTTGCCTGATGTATGTGTGCGACTCTGTGTGTGTGTGTATGTGTGCGTGCACAGGCACATGCATGTGCCCCAGAGTATATAAACACTTACA
The DNA here is from genome assembly GCF_902150065.1 of Myripristis murdjan. NCBI lineage: Eukaryota > Metazoa > Chordata > Actinopteri > Holocentriformes > Holocentridae > Myripristis > Myripristis murdjan. The sequence goes on from NC_043985.1 coordinate 29,379,969, forward strand.
TTCATGCGTGAGAGTGTTTACATATGTGCGTCATTTCTGTGCCCGCCTGCTGACTGATCCGTCTTATCTGCTCAGCTCTGCTGGTGACTGAGGTTTATGTCTGTTTACTTTAGGTGCTAATGATGTGAGCACAAATGGTGATAGTATCTGCACTGCATGGCTCCTGTTTTCCCGTGAGTCACCCATGTTTATATCTATATCTACATCTATATCTATATCTATCTACTGATCTATGTATAGAAAGATAGGCAGGTACTGGCAGGCACATAATGTATGCTGAATGGATGAAGAATGAACATTTGTATAGAAAACAAAAGCTAGTGTTATTGCATTAACCTGCAAAAAAAATTAGATGTAAGAGCGCCACCTTTCTGCCATTGGGCTCAGGAGCCTTGACAGCTTTCTTATTGGAATCATCTTTCATATTCTGACAATGTTTCTGAGAATTTATGATGCCGGCTGATGGTGTACATATTTGATAAGGATACCACAATAAAAAATCACTCCTGAGCATATTGTGTTTACACCATCATTAAGTGTGCACTTCTCCAACTTTTGATTCATGCAGGCAGATAATGTGAACAGCAAAAAATGAAAACAAATGGAAAATGTAGACCCCTTAATACATCATTATTTGTCACAAATAATTACAATGTGTTTGCTTGTATGCACACACACACACACACACACACACACACACACACACACACACACACATGCACACAAACAAGCCTATGTAACAGAGGCAATATACAAATAACACACTTGAAGGAAAGACGCTTTGGTGTTTTTAATAGGCTGGAGCTCGTCGTAACACAGGCTTCTTGAATTTAAAACTTCACGAGTGCCTGCTCTGGGATTTGTTTCCCATTTTTTTTCATTGAAATACAAACAACAGAGCTGAGCTTGCCCAAAATAGACACAGTCGAATGCAGCGCCACATACAAATTTGTCTGTACTCACTGCAGCTTTGCACTGATCATTTATTTAGACTTAGTGAGGGCACACAAAAAGTTACAAGCTAACTGTATCCTAGGCAACCTGTGATAACAACAGCAAGCTCTGCTATTAAAAGAAAGGAAAAGGTTGTCAGGGGGAAAAGGGGGATTCAGAAGGTGCTAAATCGGTCTTGAAGTTGCAGATATCACCTACCAAGCCCAGCAAGCTAAGTCTCCAAATGATTAATTTTGAAAGAGCTGACCACAAGGCTCCATGAAGTTCAGCCAGCAAGCGTGTGCACACTGCAGAGTCCAGAGTTAATGTGGTGCATTCATTTTCTTTTTTTTTTTTTCCCTTGCAAACATGTCCTGTTGCACGGGGGGAAAAAAAACCTGCTCAAATTTGTTTTTGCAGTAAGTATATGGTAGCCTGAAAATATAATGTAGCCGAGGAGACCTGCTGTAAGTCCTGCTGCAGGCCAAGGAGGAAATGTAATACAGTGGCATGAACAAGTTAAGGCCTCCCAGTGTCTGGAATAACACACATACACACATATGCACACACACACACACACACACACACCGAGAACAGATAAGGAAGCGTGTTCTCCTGGCACAACCCAGGGCTCAGCCTCACTCTGTCTTTGTCTCACTGTCTGACTTTCTCGTTTCTGCAGACCACAGACGGGAGAAGGCGGTGAGCCCGATATATATATATATACACACTTTCTCTGAATAAGCAGCTTCCCAAGTTGCTGGACATCAATGCTAACAACAGTAATAGCTTGCCAGCACCAGATAAAAGGCCTGAAAAGATGCCTCTTTGCGTCTTTGTAGTTTCATTATAAAGGCATGTGTAATGTGTGTGAATCTCGGAGCGTATTCAGTGATTAAATACCTTTTTAAAGAATTTTTAGACAGCACATCCTTTTCCACCACAATAGTGGAAACAAAATGCACTATAGATTTTATCGCTGCAATCACACGCGCAAACCACTCAGCTCGGCCCATGAATACAGATGTCATCAATGTAATGATGCCTAGGCTCAGGTCAGGGAATATCTGACATGACGGTAATCACAGGGTACGCTACTCCTGCAAGTGCTGTCGAATTACATCGAACAAAAACGCAAATCGCCATAGTTGTTCACTGAAACAGCGCCACCTACCTGTCGGGGATCCCTCAAGCACCTCTCCGGTGTAGCGTGACTCCTTGAAGGTGGGCCGGTTGTCATTCTGGTCGATGACGGTGACCACCAATATGGCCGGTCCTTCAACCAGGTTACCACCCAGGTCTGTGGTTGAGACTTCCAGCTGTACGGATGGAAAAGAGAAAGGAGTTGACTTCACCTCAGCGAAAAGAGAATGGTGTTTTTGGGAGATTTTGTGGCTACATACAACAGTGTAGACACGAGGATCCCTAATCCGTACAATCAGTAACTTTATTTACCGTGCTTAAAGGACAGAAAAAGAGAAAAATACAAAAAAAAAAAAGTCATGCTATTGTAAGAGGATGCTCCTAATTCTGCCTCCTGCTACAATGACAAGACCCGGCTAATGAAAAGATGGCCACAGTTTAAACCCCGCTAATTATCTCGCCTACAAACGTCACTCTCCCTGCTTTTTATCTCGTCCAAAAAAGACAGTGGTGCTTAAGAGCAGAATTTTCAACATTTGTCTTAAGACGGCTGAACACAGTCGCAATTATTCGGCCTTTTGTTGCCAGCAGTTGGCAATTACCCTGGACTACAGTGAGTAAAGTACTTGTTCCTGAATAGCCGGAGCAAGGCACTGAAGCCAACCTCCTACTTTGTCGGTTGGAGGGAGAGGGACAATGAGGGGAGAAATTAAGCCGTGGATGCAAAGCTCAACTCTGAGTACCTTAACATTCAAGGTCTTCGGGGTATAAGCTTAACACCAACCATGGAACATCTGCACCGTAGAAATATCTGTATTCATGCGATCGTCTGGTGAGAAATAAGTTCATTTTAACTTTAACTTCATTCATTCCCTTTCCTTCCTTCCCATTTTCATTCTGGCTGTGTCCCCTGATCCTCCCGAACCTCTTCCTTTTCCTCCTCACACTCACCAACTCAAGTTTGCATACGCACAGCTCCGTCTTCTGCCCGTGTGCGCAAAGCGAAGCAGATCCCCTTATGAAAATTTAAGAAATAAATCAACAAATAAACACGTAAACCCTTTCAGCCGAGCGTGTTAAGCCTCCTTATTCAACTGGTCTCCTCCTCCCCGGCTCCTCTGCTCCTCCTCTCCTCCACCGCAGACTCCTCCACGGGCCCGTATCACATATTCATGCTTTCTGTTTCCCCTTACTCTGCAGATTTGCTAGTCCTACCCTCAGTTCACCTGGGGGACCATGCCAGCTTAGCGGAGAACAGCTGAAATATGCACAATACCCACATAGCAATCCTTTGCCTGTCACATAAACAAGCAGCTATTAATCCAGAGAGGAACAACCCTGGCCTGTTTAGTCAACCCGCCGAGAGACCAATGTCTGTTATTCTGCCTCACAGGCACTTAGGCCTCCTCTACCCCATCCAGCATTTGAACAAGAAAATCAGCAGCCTTGAAGTCGGTCCTCACCTCAGACAAGAGCGGCTAAGCTCTGAAATGTGTGTGTGTTTTCAGTGTGATTGATTCTGACGGTGTGCCGCGTGTCTCTAGGCACTGAGTTGGATATACAAGACAAGTTTTCAAGAACATATGTTTATTATTGTTAGATTAATTGTGAAAATGAAAATGAAATGGTTTGAGAAGACTGTGTAGCCTCAACCTTAGTGGTTTTGAGAGGCTTTCAGGGGTCCTCAGCAAGATTAGACTTAGACTTAGACTTAGACTTTCTTTATTGTCATTGCACAAAAAAACACAGCAGTGAGATTTTGGCAACAAAATGTCGTTGCTTGGCTTCCGGATTACAACAGAGATGGAATTGTGAGGCAGTTTAAATAATTAAAATATAATCTATATAACTAGTGCGTGAAAAACAAGAGCTAAATAATAATGAGTGCAAGAGAGAATAAATAGATAAAACAGAATAAACAGTGTAAACAACAGAAACGTCGTAGCAGCACAATGGAGGTAATTCTCCTCATCCCAGGGGGTCTCCCGGTACTGGGCTACACACCCTGGGCCTGAAGAAACTATAACTCCATAAGCATATTGCACTGAAATGTATTGCAATATGTTGTATGCAAGATGAAGATTATGTAATAATTAACTTTATAAAAAAACAGTCAACAGTGATCACGATGTCCCTCTGCTTTTTTGGGGACTTTTTGACCTGTTGGCGGCGCTGTGATGGGCTGGTCAGTTTCATTTTGTGGTTTATATACAAAACGCTGGATCCCAGTATAAAAATCAATCATTCCCAAGTCTCATCCAAAGAAATCATGATTCACAAGACAGACAGAAGGATGGATGGAGTCCCTTGCTGTGGGGAACAAAAATGTTTGAATGATTCAGTTTATGTTTCAACTTCATCACTTTGAATGCACACTCAGTGGCCACTTGATCAGGTACAGTCCAGTGCAATCAAATATAACACAACTATTGTGACATGAAGTTTCCTTTCCTGCTGCCTGTAATGTTCAGCTTTTCTTGTTGTCACAGTAACAGAGGTGTTCATTCACTTCTGTGTTTGGCATTGAGCTCATAGCTAGTGCTGCTGTTGGACTGGACTGTGTTTTATTGAGAGCTGTTTCCAATATTCTGTCCCCCCTTATGTATATAAATAGGAAGGACAAAAAGTTAGAAACACCTCTCAATATAATGCAGTCCAGTAGCAGACCTCTGCAAACTACAACCTCAGTAATAAACACAGAATTAAATTGACACATTCTCCACAATGTCAACACAAACTGAACATTATAAACTTTGTTAAAAGGTGGAATTTATGGCAGAGCTGCTGCACTGAACGGCAAATGTCTTTCCATATTGCGGTTAAAATGGGGGGTTTGCAGCTAAATCAAAGCCAACTTGGGGGTCTGGAACATGGAAAGGTTTAAAACCCCCTGCTGAACAGTATGCCATGCCAGTGGTGCTGTTGTTATGTTCGTTATTCAAAAGGAAAAAAAAAAAAAACACATTTCCTATAAACTGTGTTGTTTCCTGCTGCAGAGACAACGTAGCAGTTTACTGCACACAATAAACACGAAGGGGGTGACATTCCCTCGGGTCGATCACTCACTCCACAAATCTGGCATTTCAAGAAATTCTGAAATCTTTAACTCCATTTGCACTGGAAGAACAAATGTCCTATATTTTATAAAAAATAATCCAGCAGATTTCATGCCACACAATGTAAAATGCACCTTAGAGGCTAGTAGTCTTCTTAGCTAAGGTCTCTTTTGTTTACTGTCACTCTATTAATGTCCCAAAATTAATATGGTAATGATGTATTGATGTCAAAATGCTACATGCAGCACCTTGAAGCACAATCAGTGAATACAGGCCAAGGAAGTAGAATAGCCACTACGTATGGACACCTGCTCCTCAGCGTGCTTGTGAGTGTTCATATAATGAGGTCTGGATGTCGCCGGCGCTCTTTGTCATGGGATCACGATCAATTTTTCGGTATATTGCAATCGTGCAGTGTGCCTCTGGACCGGCACAGAAATCCTGTCTGCTGATGATATGGCAACCTATGAAGTCAGCGATCTATATCCTATAAAGCTAGCATAAGTAATGGCATCATGCACTTCGATCTTAATCTGAAATGACCCGCTAACGAGATCACCTCACTTCCTTTATTAGCGCGAGAGCAAGGGCGGAGATTCATCAGAGAGGGAGAGAGAGAGAGAGAGAGAGAGAGAGAGAGAGAGAGAGAGAGAGAGAGAGAGAGGTTCCTTCTTTTTCTAGGGCGCCACATTACCAGCCTCTCCTCTTCCTATCAGTAATGCATGGCACCACGCTACCTCTCTATCATGTGGGTCATCCCACTCTGCTCCCCGTCTCTCTCTCTCTCTCTCTCTCTTCCTTCTTCCTGTATTGTCCCCCGATCTCTTCATCTCTGCGCTGCCCGGAGCATATGGTGTAATGGCAGTAATGGCACACATGCAGCTGAACAGAACATTTGAGGTGTTAGAAGCCTAATGGTTTCATACATCATCTCGTCCCCCTTCTTTCTCCTTCCCCCTCTCCCTGACTCCCTCTCTCTCTCCCTCTCTCCCTCTCTCTCTCTCTTCTTTGAGAATAGACCACGGGAAGCTTTTCATGAGAAGGACCATTTCCCCTCTGTCTCTATCCTGTAGAACTGCTGACTCTCAACTAATGGTGTTCTCAACCCAACATGTATTTTTATCCCCTCCGCTGAACCACACACACACACACACACACACACACACACACACACACACACACACGATGCTGTTAGACAGAAACCAAACAGTGTCCAGGCATTTGCATGGCAAAATAATTATCGTCCTACATATCAACAAACATATGTATGCATGACTTTGCGACCACACACACACTTTCTCTCACTCTCTCCTCTCTCCTCCTCTTCTTCTCTCCTTCCTCTCAGCACGTCTGAGCTGTAATGATGATATTAGCTGTGAGGTGATCATTTGAATGGGAGACCACGCCAACAATAGAGTCGTAACCCCTGTTTGGACGCCCGAAGGAATACCGATTACAGAAAATCAAACGCGCGTCGTATCACGGCACCGAAAAATGAGCCGCTGCGACCTTTTCGTAACATCGCCCGGCCTTCGCCGACTTTGACTTGCAAGTCTCTCAGCGAGCCATCTGACATGCAAACGTCTCTGTTGCACTATTTTCGACAAGCTGGAATCTCAGATCCGTTTTTTTATTTTCTGTCTTTCTTTTTTCTTTCTGTCCGTCTTTCTTTCGATCCAAACAGACAGGAAAGCAAGGCCGCGAGGTGCACCTGAAATATGGGAATTGTGATAAATTATTCATTATTATAGATGTATTTTTTTCTTTTTATATAAATCACAATCTTTAACTGAGAATATTTCCTTATCAGGCGGCCCTTTATGTGAAATAGTGAGTTTGATTAACCCACTTTCCTTGGAACAATGGGAGCATTTATCAAAAGGTATTCAGATAAAACACACACCCAAGGACTGGTAACAGGTGCTGAGGAAGTCTTTCTATTCATCCATTTTATTTTTTAAATTAGTTATATTCATTATTATTATTATTGCATTGTATATATAATTGGGTTGGATGTAAGTGCATGCCTTCACCTTATGTACCCTTCATCTCGGATAGGGAAAAAAAAAAAAAAAAAAAAAAAAAAAAAACAGGATAAAAGGATAAAGAGAACATGTGCGTTTGTCTGTGTGCACATGTGCAGTGTTTCATGTTACGTGCATATGGGAATATGTCAAATAAGATCTACTGAGACAAAAATCAGCCTGAAGCGGGTCGGTTCTGCTGCACACACTGTACACAACATCGTCATCAGTCACTTCTTCCTCGCGGGAGCTGCAAAGCCCTGAGAGGCACAGCCAGAGTTAATTGAGGGAAAAGTCTGCTTAGAAAATGAGAAAAGACCTTTAAAAAAAAGAAAAAAAGAAAGAATATTTATATATATATCGGTTGTCCATGCTTTACAATGAAGAAAGCTATTGACTCATTCTGCTTTAATGTGCAGAGAAAATGACCCATTACATTCCTCAAGGCATCCAATCTGTTAAATTGGTGAGGGAGAGAGAGAGAGAGAGAGAGAGAGAGAGAGAGAGAGAGAGAGAGAGAGAGAGAGGGCAAGCTGGAGTTGGGGGTTCAAGAAAGACCCGAGGTGCCGCATTCCTCACGCGGCTCATATCTCGCTCGTTAGAAGAAAAAAAAAAAAAAAACAAGGAGGACGTCTTGTCTCCATCGCGAATAACGGCGAAACGTTTTTCCCTCAAGTCGAAAATGAGCGTCTATCTGTGCAGCGATTTCATTTAGAGGAAAATGACTTATTAAAAGGCGGGGAGAATGGGAGAAGATGGGCCCCCAGTCCTCGCCACATCAGCCGAGGAGATAATGACACCGGCACCGGCACCGGCACCGCCACCGCCGATCGGGCCTGGCCGTCAGAGGGCAGGTCTGTGTCTGCACGCCGTCTGGTGGGTCTGTGTTGTTTGTTAACATCACAGGTCTCGCTGCCTCACTCCCTGCCTCTCTCTATTACCGAGCTCTAGTCTCTCTCTCCCCTCCCTTTGGCCTGAGATTGTGCCAGAGCAGCCTGGGCAGGGGCCATTTTCCCTCCGAGCTAAGATCATTATCCCACCATGAGAGCTCAAAGCCTTCGCGCGTTGGAGGGCTCTCGGTTTCTTTTGTGAGACCGGCTCGTTCTTTTCTATGTAAATAAAAGGCCCTACTTACTCGCCGTCCCAGCACTGAGCATATTTCTCATGAATAAAGCACACTCTATTTATTCCAAATGGATTGTGTTTTATGCATATCCTCAATTACCTCTGCTACAAAAAGGGAGTGCCTCATCCATGCAGGGGCCTTCTTCAGGATGAGACCTGTGCCTTTGACTTGCACACAACCAGACCTTCATTTCGGTCTTCATTAAAGGGTAATGACACACAAGAGGCGACGAGAGCGGTGGTTCCTATACATCTAAAAACCACCACTTTAACCCCCTGAACCCTAAATCCGCCGGCGGGATAGAAAGACATGTATTTTTTAAAAAATTGCCAAAATTCAATCGTTTATCATAGCTGGAAGCTTTAAAAACCAATTTTTTGTCGAAATTTGAATTTTCTGACAGTCCCTGAATGCAACATGTCCGACTTTCGTTTAGCGTTAGAAAAAGGGACGAAACTAAGCCTAAAAAAGTGATTTTTCATTCGAATCATTTTATTATACATGCTTCAACTCAATCCAGATCATTCAAAAAACAGAAAATTCTGTGGTCTTGAGCGGATCTGAGACATCTTGATTGATTCAGGTGAGCCCAACAGTTGCGTGACAAAAATTCACTGAATTTCAGTGTGTAGGCAACAGTAGTAACATGGAAGTAACATCAGTTTGCCTCTTTTATTTTTTTATTATTTATGGCACTATAACTCTTTCATACTGTGTGAAAGACATTTTTGAATGGCTTCAGGTGATAGCCACAGCTGTGCTGTTTCCATAGAGGTGCAGCAGAAAAACAAGCCCACAGTGAGCCAAAATGTGAGGGGAGCAGAAAACACCCCAAAACTGCTTGGGGTTCAGAGGGTTAAATTAGCAAGAGCCAGTGCAAACGACACATAACATATGCGCACATGAATGCACATACGCAGAGAGACGATGAAAATGAAATCAGATTACTGAACGTTACAAATAGCTGGAAACACATTGTTAAGAAAAAAAAAAACAACAACAGTGAAGCGGTGTGACGTCAACTGTACTGTTTTCACCTGCTCACATGGCAAAAGGAAAACTTTTTTTTTTTTTTTATTCTTTTTCACTCTGTGGATTTTCCAAAAGTTGTGTTTTCCAAAACCTATTTAAAAAAAAAAAAAAAAAAAAAAAAAATCATCACCGTGCGGACGTGGTCTAAATAAAACATCTGCTTCTGCCAAAGGGAGTTATCCCCGAATCAAGGAGTATTAGTCTGAAATGCGCTGACTTGATTCAATGAGACAACTTACAGTAAAACAAAATCTTCCCCTCTCTTCTCCTCTCCTCTCTCCTCTCCTCTCCTCAGTCTCCATGGATACCTCATAGCTTTGAGCCTTGAATGGCCTTTGTGACCAGAGAAGCTATGTTGATTACAGGGGAGGGAATTTGGTGGAGGTGTGAGTTGAAGCCCCAGTCAATTGGGCGCTCGGCTTATTGTGGCAGAGATAGGGCGCGGGGAAGCTGAGCCGGGGCGGCTTTATCACAGCCTTAAACACAGACAAGAATAGGAAGAGTGAAAGGGAAGTGCTGAAAAGGGGCCGAGTCATGCATATGGAAGCGGCTCCCTTTCCTTCCACCGCCTCATTTCACATTCACTTGGCATTCATCTCCTCCTGAGCCATTCAAGTCGTCTTCCTTTCGCCGGGGAGGGGAATTCAAAAAGGGCCCTGCCTGCCTGCCTGCCTGCCGCGCTCTTAAGATCCCAGCGCAACCGCTCTCCTGCAGCTCTCAGGTGAATAGTACGCAGCACCCCCAAAACACTCCCGCCGCTCAGCCTCTATCGGCGGGCCGTGCTCCACCTTGCAGAAACCCTGCTCCTGCCCCGACACGGTTCAGACAGACCCCAGGAGGGAGCGCTTCCCTCCCTCAAGCTCACCTCAGTCCTCTCCCTTGGAAACAGCGAGGGGGAGATAATCGGCTCACCGTGGAGTTCGCCACGGTGAGCTCGGCGGAAAATATTTTCGATTGGTCAGATCGGTGTGGAATATCTAGCAAACACATCTCAACTCCAGACCTTCACCCAAATGATGGCAGGGAGGGAGTGTGTGACTGACTGCTGGAGCTCAAGCAGCGGGAGCATTATAGTGTCACCTCTCAAAATCCACGCTATAGTTGACGGCGCCATGACTCCCTATTTCACTATTCACGGACACTCCCCTCGGCGAGTTTTCATAGTGCGGCATCTATCCATTCTGTTAAAGTCACAAAGGATGACAGTGTGCAAAAAAAGAATCCCTCACATTCCTGAAAACTGCTTCAGTGCACAACAATTTTACTATGTTGATACCACAGTGGCACAGCCTGTATACCAGCGGAGCAAAGCCTTTCACTCAACTTTTCAAATATCATACCCTTCCTTTCTGTGGCTTTCTGATAACTCTTTTGCCTCAGTGAGCTAAAGCAAGGTGTGATGACAACAGAGGGATGTTTTTTCTCTCTCTCTTTCCCACAAGAATTCCTCTTTTTTTTCTCTGCTCCTCTCAAGGCTTAGACCTCGAGACATATGCCTCTCGTGGAAGACACCCTCTGGGATATAGGCGATGTGAATCCACCAGTCCTGTCCAACATCAGCCGCATCTACCTTCAAAACCCCTGAATATTTCAGTGCAAAACCCATTGAAATTAATCCAGGGAAGCAGAAGAAAATAGAGAAACTACAAAGTCTGGCGTGTTTTCACATAGCGGGCTCTCACCAAAGCTCTCTGAGGGACACAGGCAGGCCAACAGAGAGAGGAGGAGACAGACAGAGAAATCCATGCAGAACAACAAACGCAAAGTGACATTTGAGTGTCTTTTCTGCACAGGGAAACCACAACTTCATTCCGTCAGACTCCAAACATTAAACCTCCACCCTCAAAACCACCCATACCATCCCGCACCTCTGATCTAGAGGATCAAGGCTTCGCTGAGAGACCCGTTTATCGACTGATCTGCTGCTTTTCAGAGCATTTTTTCAGATGCTAAAAATGTTTACAATGTTAAGACCGCTGCATCAGCTTTCTGCATTTTAAATCAAAGATGCGTGACAATTTAAAAGGAGGCTAATGGGCCGATTTACCAAGCACTTGTGGGGTGTTTTCATGTGCAAAGGAGACAAATACGACCTCATTTACAGTACCAAGGTGCCGAACTGGAGGTTTGTGCTGGTGAAATGACATAAAAGGAAAAAAAACGCAAAAACTGCAGTGGCTTGATGTATATGTACTTTAAGCTGTTATTCTGTGGGGCTGCAAAAATACATAAAAGGTGCATAAAAGGTAAGTGGTTAGCTGCTTATCTCTAAGCTCAAAGCATGCCAAGTATGTAACGCCTCCCCATATGAAAGTTATTCAACAACACTATCTGACTTGGGGCGGCACAGTGTCAGTGCTGCAGCCAACAATCAGTGCACTGCAAAAAGTCCAAATCTTACCAAGATTATTTGTCTTATTTCAAGTAAAAATGTCTTATTTCTAGTCAAAATATCTCATTACACTCAAAATAAGACATGATCCGCTCAGAAATTACTGAGCTGATCATGATTTTCACTTGTTTCAAGTGAAAATCTACTTGAAACAAGTGAAAATTAGCTTGAAACAAGAAACAAATTTTGCCAATGGAACAAGCAAATTTTTGCTTGTGACACAAGTGAACAAGTAAAAAGTGAACAAGCAAAATTTGTTTCTTGTTTCAAGTAAATTTTCACTTGAAACAAGTGAAAATTGTCTAAAGACAAGTAATTTCTGAGCGGATCATGACTTATTTTAAGTGTAATGAGATATTTTGACTAGAAATAAGACATTTTTACTTGAAATAAGACAAATAATCTTGGTAAGATTTGGACTTTTTGCAGTGTGTCATCCTCAGGAGCACATTTCCCTCTCCTCTGGGATGATCAGAGCCGAGGAGGAGCCTGTGATTCGAAGCTACGCCTGCGCTGCACCGTCCTCAACACCTGTGCCCGTTGCAAGTTGTACTTCTGAAAATGTGGAAAACAAGAACGAGACCTTGTTGACATGTTGCTCGGTTATAATGTCTTTGTCAAAGGTGATGTGATCTGTGGTGCTGAAAGCCACGTTGCTCTCCAGACCGGCCCCAGACGAGGCTTAAATAGCCCAGCCGCAGGTATTAGCTACAGTGCAGTCAAATTAACTCAACTGCGGCTGTGCTCATTTAAATAATGAGCCTTGGTAAATCACCCGCCAAACTGAGAAATTGGTGTGACGCAAAATTTAGCGACACTAGCGGTAAATTGCAGCATGCATAGTAAATTAGATCCTAAAGAAGAAGGCATGGAGATCACAGCAGCAGCATACCACAAGAAAGTCACTGTAGTGTCTTACTTTAAAAAAAAAAAAATCAAGTTTATTTCATTTACAGAGCACTTCAAAAAACAAAAACAAGTTTTGCAGCAAAGTGCTTCACAAACACAGTAAAATACACGGACAAAATAAATGAGGTGGGTAAGGTGCCGATGGCAGCCATTATCATAGCACATACAGGCAGTACAAACACATCAAGATGAAAACAGAATTTCACAGGGGTAAAAGGCTGCGGAATAAAAATGACAAAAATGGAACTGGTTAAAAGATGAAAACAGGTTAAGGGAAGTTAAAAGCCAAGGAATAAACATGGGTCTGAAGACACGTCTTAAAATGTTCAGTAGACTCGGCCCGTCTAATGGTTTCTGGCAGGCTGCTCCAGAGCCGAGGGGCCGCTTCGGAGAAAGCTCTGCCGGCTGCACTTTTTAAACGTGAACGGGAGATGGACGATAATCTGCGGTGGGAGGACCTAAGGGACCCGAGGGTGGTGTTACAGAAGGTGAAATATAGGGAGGGGTGGGACCATGGAGAGATCTGAACACAATTAGGAGGATTTTGAAATTGATTCTGAAATGAACAGGGAGATAGTGAAGGGATGCAAGGACAGGCGTGATGTTATCTTATTTTTCCGATGTTGTTAATAACTGGGTGGCAGCATTTTGAACCTGTTATTATCAGGAAATGAAAGTCTGAAAATGCAAAGATAGAGAGAGTTACAGCTGCCCAGCCTGGATGAAATCAGTGCATGGATCACTCTTTCTTGGTCAAAGGGTGATATTCGGAAATGTCTGATCTATGAGTTGATAAAAGCTAAAAATTTCAACCAAAATAACTGGGAATTGCAAAAAAAAATCCTGAATGTGGATGGATGGTAATAGCCCTATTTGTTTTTAGAGTACTTTCACAACATCACAAATAATCTAATCTTTTAATGGAAATGCATACGTCAAACTTGTAGTTGCAAAGCCAGTGCTAATGACTTTAAAAGCCTTGTTACTCTTCATTATCATCACAAATATATCTGATGAATGGTAATTTATTAAAAGACTTTAATGCGGTCTTATTTTAGCCAACACGAATGCCCTTGGAATATTGGTTTGCATTATGTGTGGCTTTCTTTTCAATCTGCAAAACAGATTAATAGAGTCACTGATCTGAAATGTTCCTCATTACATCAAAGGTAAAGAAGCCCTTGGGATGTGAAAAAGATATAAATAGATGGTCTTTGTGAGGAGCGAGATGGAACAAAAGATGGAAGGTGGGAAGGAGTGGGGGAGTTAAAAGTATAGAGAAGATAGAAAATGATAGAAAAGATCTTTCATTCAGCTGGCCGCCTGGCAAGATAAAAAATAATCCTGCCTCTGAAAGGTGTTGAAAGAGTCACAAAGGCTCTCCCTGGTGTATCACAGTACAAAATAGCCCCCTCCTCTTCTAAGGTATAATTCAATCTCCTTTTGTCAGCCGTTGATGGTGCTGTTGCTAGGGCCAACGGAAAGCTGGGCTTACCGTCCTCCTCTACTACTTATAAAATCTTCTGTTCGCCCGTTCAGTGTGTCGGGAACACTGAGGACGAAAACCGAGCGCCGTCAAGACGCCGACAAGTGGTGTTTAATTGCTGCGGAGGCATATTGGAAATCGCACCTATCACGCGGCTGGTGAAGGTCGCTCTGTCATCAAAAGTGAATTTGGAGGATAAATAATGTGTAACCCAAGGTATTATTCATAAGGAGTAGGAGATGCACACAGTGAAAGCCTCATTATAACATTATTTACGACACACTGTATTGCACTAGGCGTTGTATTCAGTTATGGTCTGAATCTGTCGCGGCCAGTGTCCGAGGTAAAGCAAAAGGTCAGAAACATCGGATAAACGGGTCTTGTGTATTACGAGGCTGCCACGTGATGGGCTCGTGAGTTTGCAGACACCTGTCCTGGAAGCGTAGTTTGATATTCAGACTTCCATTTCATTATTTAGTGTGAAACTGTCCCCGTATAAGCCGTTTTCCGTGGGCTGGGGAATTTGAATCCAGCTGACCAATCACTTCACCGATCACATCATTACTGCAAATCAGCTTTTAACTGAGCAACTTCAGCCAACTGCAAAAATCAGTCAGTCAGTCGGTGTTGCACTTTACTCAGAGCACAATTTATACCAACTCTATATATCGTCAAAAAGCGGATGAAGAATGTCTCGACAAAAAATTCAGCGAAGTTCAGCTACTTCTAACGAACGGGGCTCCTTTCAAACTTTGGCCAGATCCCGTCAACAAAATGCAAAAAAAACATCTCCCCCTGCTCGGAAATGCCTTAACTGCACTCGCACTGTGTTGAGTGTTTTGCGTTTTAATCTATTTAAAACAATGTCGATGGCAGCCTCGATAACTTTATCATCCATTTCCTCTTGTTGGCCCGTGTTGCCTCCCTGGCTCTGGCGCTGCTTGACTACATTGGTGGTGTTTATCCGGCGGCGCTGATTGGCCTGGTCACTTTGTGAACCAAAAAAAAAAAAAAATCACAATTGAACCGGGCAGCACCAGACTTACTGAATTGCTCAAAGCTTCTTAAAGTGAGCGTTCGATTCATGGGCCTGGGAGCTAAAGGGAAGCTGCTTCTCTGATTTATTCTTTCCTCAGTGTTGTCAGAAGTTTGCTCAAATTGAGTCGATGAAGCCGGCAGCCTGCAGCTCCTTAGCTTGAAGACTCTGCTCCAAAAACAGGGATGTAAGGGCTGCTACATGCCACGCTTAAAGTATGATTTATGAAACTTGGCCGACAGCCTGCGATGCTTTACACGGGAGAATAAATCTGTGGTTTTAGTCGTCGGCGCTCCCCTGTCAATAACAAGACACGGAGCAAAACTGTTGTTGCTCGTAGCACAAATACAACGATGAACACCAGCGCCGGGCTCCGATCCCGGCTCGTTTTTATCGGCGTGAGGCATGATGACAGCTCGCGCGGTCTCCTCCCTCTCCCCGTCCACCCTCTCTGCTTGGATTTCTGCAGATTAATGTTTTGTTTCGCACAGAGGACCGGGTCGCTGAGATCACTGCCGGCACACGTTTGATCTACGAGGTGAGTAAAACGTGGACACCGGAAAGTCGGCGGCTTAGCCTTCTCCCGTGCAATTAAAGTTGATGGCACCGTCTTCTCACTGCTCTCAGAAAAAGCATAAAATATATACATTGAGTTTTATCCAACACAAAATTTCACGGTGGGTCTAAAAGTTTGACATTTACCTCATTTACACTCATATTTTTTTTTCTCACTGACAAAGCGTTTGAGAAAGCGCCCACTGTTGCCTCCACCACGGCGCTGGAGGGTGCACGCAAGCAAAACCATCGCCTGTGATGAAAATATAGGCGGTAACGAAGTAAATATTGTACTTTAGACATGTGATCTCGTTAGCGTCAACGCTGTGGAAGACGGCTAAGATGGAGCCTACTGTGTTTTTGGTGGTCCTGCCAACTTCAGCCGTTTCAGCCGACATGGCGGTGAGTAGCTGATGACTGAATTGTCAGTTTGGGCTGGACTAGTGAAGTTGCCTCTTTTCACCGTACACTTCTACTTCTTCCCAGACAGCCTCTCTAATGATCCACCGGGCCATTTCAGTCCATTTCCTGTCTTTTGTGGTCAGCGTCAGTCCATTTCAGCGCCGAGTGTTTCTGCCCCCCAGCCTCGGCTAGTCTCACTGCCTGTCTCCGTGGCTGGGAGTGGAGTGCATTATGGGTCGCGCAACATGCCTCAGCGGGCGGCGGACAGCCTGAGTTAGCGCCAGTAATGCCTTAGGCTGAGCAACAGGGCACTCACTGCCTAATCAGGTTATCTGGGAGAAAAGGCGCAGAGGCATATCTGCAGGGGTTTGAAGGATGGCTGGAGGGACAGGAGGAGGGTGGCACAGCTCTCACAGCAGAGCGATCCCAAAACCGAGAGGAAAGCTCAGGCACAGGAGGGCCCGCTCAACAAAACTTTGAAGAAAATCTCTCTGAACTTAAAGCAGCACTGAAGGAGCTACAAAGAAAGTTTGAAATTCTATTTTTTTCCTTCTTCTTCTTCTTCTTCTTCTCGTTCCGTTTATACGAAGGTTATGTAGACATGGTTTCAGGAAACTTTTGAAAAAAAAAAAAAAAAAAAAATACAGAGCAGCTGCTTGAGTAACCAAGCAACGGCTTCCGCTTTAACAGGGTACATATATGCATGACTTTCAACATAGCAAGGCAGTGTTGCAAATATAGTTAACTACACAATTATGCATGTGAAATAGCAAATTATGGACCACAGGTGTTATCAGTGGAGTGCACTGGTGTGTGACCCTGAGGCATGAAAGTGTTGTGGTCAAATTTCTTATAGGTGAGAGCTATTATAAAGGCGAGAGGTTTGTTTACTTGGGGTGTAGGCGGTGGTGGTGTGAGTGTGTGTGTGTGTGTGTGTATGTGTGTGTGTGTGTGTGGTTTATCTCCTGCCCACATACAGGGACTAAGTGCACATCAGGCCTGTTTTCCTGTGTGCAAGGCAGCGTGGCCTGCTCTCCAAAGCCCAGGAAATTACAGTCCAGCCAAGCAGAAAACAGGAGTGAGATTTGGACAACAGGCTTCACCTGTCTCAGGCCCAGCGCTCATGAAGTTACAGCTGGTGTACTGTAAATGAAGAGGACATTAGCTTGTCTGGGCTCAGAAAGGAAACACTAAAATCAAGGACGCGAGTGGGTCAGAGTCTATTACAAATTTCTTTTCTTCGCCTTTCTTTTGTTTTCTTTTGTGCTTTAAATAAAAAGTCAGACTTTAATTGAAAAAAAGAAAATACCAATGGTCCTAATTTTAAATATTCACTGTACTCCTCTCATCCCCAACTCTTCCCCTCTTCTGTTCTTTCTTCTTCACTTTACTTCTCCACACTGTCAGTCTGTCTGTACATAGCCACTACACTCTCCCAACTGGCCAGCTCTATAGGGAAAAAAAAAAAAGAAATCATTTATTTTTTTCATTTTTCCACCATTTATTACCTGGATGTGATAATGGTGGTGGTGAAGACACACTGTTCTACAACTGATGCATTTTTCTTTGCAGTTCTTCGAGCAAACATCTAAATTGTGTTTGTTTTGTTTGACCTTGGTGGGCAGATGGCTCCTATGCTCAGTGCAGTACATTATAGTACAATGCAGTACAGTGCAGTGCAGTATAGTACAGTGTTCTGAATGACAGATGAAAGAAGTGACAAAAAAAAAAAAAAGCATGTTGAAACATTCAATAAATGTTTTAATTGTGGAATTACTGGACTCCCACATTGTCAAAATGACTTTCCTTGGCTGAGGGGCATGTTTGCTTGGAGTCTTACATATGACATCATGCATAAATACATATGAACATGCAATACCTGTATAGACATGCATATACACATGTGCACACACACACACACACACACAGAGAGAGAGAGAGAGAGAGAGAGAGAGAAACAGAAAAACAAACAAATACACAGCTTGTATTTAACCACCAGCAGAGCCAATCTCCCCGTTATCACCAAGTCACTGTTCTTACACCTCAGCAACTTCATGGATTAGAGTTTGAAAAAAAAAAAAAATAATAAAATAAAAAAAATAAATAAATAAAACCTCCTTCCTGGACACCTTAAAAGGAGAAAACAGCCACAGAGCAACAAGAAAAAGCCAAGAGGACAGACAGAAAAGGAAGCGGTGACTGCTAAAAATTGATGAAACAACAAGTTTGTGTATGCATCACTCAGTCGTACGTGCGCTGTGCTGTGCGGCGGGATTCTAATCAAATCCTGCAAAGTCACTGAATTAGCAAATTGTGGGAATTACGTGTAATATCTGCAAAATGAAAAAGCCTGAGGCAATTTAATGCTTATACAGGTAGGTATAACCAAAGGAAGTTTAATGCATATCTAAAAAGCTGTACTTATGTGCTTTTCAGTCACTATATTATCTATGTTATGTTTGGAAGCTGGAAGCAATTGCACACCATTACTGGAAAAGTAATCATTAGGGATTTTTGGGGGTTCAAGGAGAAGGCCGATCAATCATCAACTGAGAACAGGACATTTCCCCTCGCCCCCTCCTCACACCACCGAACCGGTTCACTTCAAATGCAAGTACATAACCGCGGCGATTCAAATGCAAGTAAATAAAAACACTCCGAGTTCAGATGTTCGAGCTGTTATTCTGCCAATTTTGCCGGCACTCGGAGCTTTGTGCGCTGCAGAGGGTGCGTGGGTCCTGGCATGGCACGTCTGGAGTGCTCGGAGGAGGAAGAGGCTGCCTTTCGGGTATGCAGCTTCCCTTGGCCGCCGTGTAGTTTGCAGGCATCTCCTTACCCAGCTGCAGGAGGAAGTCAAACCATCTGATTTATTCATGCACCGTTTGAATAGAACATGTGCACCGAGGAGTGCATTGTCCGGAATGGTGTAAAACAACACTGGCTTTCAGCGTGGATCCATAATGCGATGTGTTAATCTGTGTTTGGAAATGTGGCAAGACTCTGTTTGGGTGTTCCGCTACTTCCCCAATATTCCTAATACAGCTGAATTATCTTCTGTATTATCTGTATGAAAACTGGAAGGCTAATTGCTGTGATGATGATGATGATGATGCTCATAAGCAGGGTGGGGGTGCACAGTACACACTCCTCGCGACAGACTGCACAACATAAGGCGAATATGCGCAGCAATCAAACAGTATAGGCAAAACAAAAACTTGCAGGCGCGGTTGAGGCATTAATATTCCATGCCATATAGTCTACGTTTACTGTCAACAAAATAGGACAAAATAAGTTTGTTGTTGTGAAAGTGAGTCAGAGGAAGAGTGCTTCGGAGTCTGTTTCCATGGGAACGACCTGTCAGAGCAAGCCATCATTTGACGGCTGCTCTAGCAAAAAAAAAATAAAAAGGGGGTAAATATAAAAGATATGTTTTGTTTTCATTTATTTATTTATTTACTTATTCATGGAGTTTCTAAATCTAACTAGAGATATACTGGCTTGTGCAGAAGGAGTGTCAGGAAGAAGAAGAAGAAAAAAAACTCAAAAAGTGAGAGACAGCCTTGCACATTCACTGGAAGCCGAGATAGACTATTTATCTAAAATTCAAAAAAAAAAAAAAAAAATTCATTCAACAGCTGTCAATTGCCAGCTTGGCTATCTGGTGCTAAGGTAGGTCCATATGGTCTTTAGTGAACCCTTCCTCGCTGTGTACTGTAGCATGACAGACAGGAGAGGAAAAAAGAAATGAAAGAGGGAGAGAGGGGACAGAGTGTGGTGCCTTTCAGATCCGCTGTCAAAGGACATCACAAGGGAGGCTGCTGCTTTCTACTGCAGCTCACAGGCTGCAGCGCCGGGCTCCGAGGCACGCAGCCCCAGGAACCCCAGCCAAAAACATGACCGACACCAAGCCACCTTATTTATTTATTTATTTATTCATCCATTTATTTCGTTTTTTCAAAAAAATACGCCGGTTCCCCCGTCAAAGACAACATTTAGAGATAAGCAAATGATGAAGTGGATTTCAAAGTGGAGCAATTAACCTACCACCTTAACCACGCTGCTGCTGCATGAAAATCGTGAAACTCCTTTATTTCCTGCAAAATCTATCTATTCATCCATTATCCACCATTTATCTGGAACCAAATTATCATCATAGCAGGCTGAGGGGGGTCATCCAGAGATTTTTTTTTTTTTTTTTCTGCCAGCCCCTCCTGGGGATTTCAAGAAGTTCCCATACCAGCCGGGATATGTAGTCCCGTGGGTCTGCCCCAGGGTCTGCTCTCAGTTGGACGTGCCTGGAAGTCCTCCACAGGTGGGCACCCGGCAGGCATCCTAATTAGATGCCTGAACCACCTCAACTACTCTGAGCTCCTTCCCCTATCCCTTAAGGTGAGCTTACTCATTTCAGCTGCTTGTATCCACAATCTCCTTCTTTTGGTCTCTACCCAAAGCGCATGAGCACAGGTGAGGGCTGGAATCTAGACTGACCAGTAAATCACCAGTTTCACCTTCAGGCTTAGCCCCCTCTTCGCCTGGACAGCTTGAATGTGGCCTCTGCTCAGTCCCTCTCCATCTTCTGCCCTCACTCGTAAACAAGACACTGCGATGCGTGAACTCCTCCGCTTGGCGCAGTAACGAACACCAACCTTGGAGGGTTCAGTCGACCTTTTTTCCTAAAAAGAACCAGGCCTTGGAGGTGCTGCAAACCGTCCCGAAGCATACCCGAGGTCACAGCTTAAGCACGTAGCAGAGACAAAGTCCCAAGGTCTCCATCCTGGACATCTTTCAATCATCAGACTTTGCCATGAAATCCAGTCCAAGGAGTCCATCACTCCATCCGGCCTGGCAAAGCGGAGGCCTTGGCAAACTGGGCTTGGGTGATGGAACCTGCAAAATTTATATAATCCTAATTTCACAAACCTGAGGCTCTTGAAAAATATTTAGAACTACATATAACTGAATGAAAAATGTATGCCTCTCATTCAGACAAAGAAAAGGCTTAATATGGAAGTTTGCGCCTCATGCTATTTAGGCATCTCAGGTCCTCTGTGGACACCAGAAATAAATGGAACAAAACTTATTATAAACAATTCAGCGGTCAAATAGTGCCCGCCAGATGATTTGTATTGGTTAATAGAAATAATGTATGCTTTCAGTGTACCTCAAATTTCGCCATCTTCAATGCAAGCACGTTCCGGACAGACGAATCACTATACTTGTTGCGATGACCTGCATTACTGGGGGTCACCTCTCTACCTCGTGTAAACAAGGCTGTTATTTATCATTTCACGTCCTATCCTTCCTTCGTTTCTAAGCCAATTAGAGCTCTTCCCCTGCCACTCTCGACCCGACCCAGGCTTGTCGTAACCACGGTGATAAGCCCCATACGCCTCTCTCCGCTCCCCTCTCCCTTCCTCTCCATTTTCCATCTCATTAACATTCATTTTCATCCTAATTGAGCTTAATAAGAAAATAATGTTTGACATTAAATCCTTGTGAACATGTGGCCCAGCTGATCACTGTGTCTGTTTGGTCTTCCACAGCAAATGTTTACTTTGTTCGAGGTTTGTTTGTTTGCCTCGCTTGGTTCTGTGGTTCCCGTAATAGCCGACTTGGAGTCCCTCGTTTCCATCTGTCTTGCGCTGACCTCTCGCTGTTGTTATGCTGCAGCCGCGCTACGGTTTTTGGAAAAAGCATGTTTTTTTTTTTTTTTTTCCAAGTGTTGTTTTCCCTGTGGTTTCACTCTGCCTGTCAACAGTTTCCAAATATCCCTGCACCAAGCCTCCAAAAAAAAAAAAAAAAAAAAAAAAAAAAAAAAAATCCTGCCCACTGCACTGCATTTTGGACACCGAGGCAATCAACTCCATCGATTCCATCTTTTTCAAAGCCGCTGCCAATAATATTTTGATATGCAGTGACCTTGTTGGAAGGATAAAGCATCTCTGTGCCAATAATAATCAATCATCAGTTAAGAGCAGGAAAAGGACAAGAAGGAAAGGAACGAGTGGAAGGAGGCAGGGCCTGTCAAATATAACCTTGGCTCTTTGTACAACTGTACATCGATGCAGTGTATTGACAAAGTCACCAAAGGGAGTGTACACAGTTTAAACACACATAAAGGCAAGGAATGGGGTCTTGAGCAGAGGACCTCCAGAGCGTCCGTATTGACATGCAGTCAGCCGCACAGACAATAGATTGATGTATAACGCCTAATGAGAGGAAGCACCCTCCGAGCAGAGAGAGAGAGAGAGAGATAATCTACATCCATAAGAAGTACTTCCAGTGGAAACATCATGGTGTTCTCTGATTTGATTTCTCCTGCTAGATAACAGGCTTGACATTTACTGACATTTGCCTCAAATGCTTGACATTACAGACTTAGATACTTAAAAAAAGAAATAAATACATTAAAAAAAAAACGCCTGAGATTTGTGTCATGATGGTTTTACATGCCGTCGCCTCATTGTGATCAATCGGGGCAAGTGGAAAATATCACACCAGGGAAAAAAAAGATATCTCAGGTATGAGCGATCGACACATTTTCCTCGCACGTCAGCGAAGTGTGACCATGCGTGCGGTGTATTGGAGAGACATTTCTACTGTGGGAAAGAAGGGCTTTGCTATAAGAGAGAGAAAAAACACAGAGGAGCCAGCTCTGCTTTGCCTTTAAGCTGTCTGTAGGATAATGGAGATTTTAATCTAACGCTGAATATTTCATGTTTCATCGCCACACAAGCCATTAGCTCCGGTGGGAGAGGAGACGCCCTTAATGAATATGACTGGGACGACATCCGACGACCACTGGGCACTATAAAAAGGGACACTGTCCTCGTTCTCTGAAGACTGTCGAGTCATCAGTGGCAAGGCTTAACCTCATTTCGCTCGATGGCGGACTCTGGTGACGCGTGTGCGGATGGAGAGCGCGCGCAGCTCATCCTCGGGGAATGCAAATGATGACGACAATTAGCGCTGGAGAAAACACAATGGATGGCATAATTGATGTCAGAAGCTAATTTACTCCGGGCCATGGAAACAATGACATATTGGACCGGTTTAGGGTTTTCAGATGTGATGGAACT
Source organism: Myripristis murdjan (assembly GCF_902150065.1). Taxonomy (NCBI): domain Eukaryota; kingdom Metazoa; phylum Chordata; class Actinopteri; order Holocentriformes; family Holocentridae; genus Myripristis; species Myripristis murdjan. Next base: position 29,403,142 of record NC_043985.1, read on the forward strand.
ATTTAGTCATTAAATGAAACCTTCAATTAGATCTATTTTATGGCAGGCGTTTTCAAATAAAATTGCACTTTTATTGAGAAGCTCAGCAGAGGTGACTTTTGGAAATGAGACTTTCTCCAGCTTAAATGATGGGTCACCGGCCGACTGCACACAGTATTTAAGAGGAAAGGAAGAGGCTTAAAAAGGTGTGTATTCCAAAACATGCTTGTCAGACCCAACAGATGTCCATGCACGCACACACACACACACGAGGGGTGTAACGATTCATTCAATGAATCACGCTGATAACTGACTAAATCTGACTTTGACCTGCATTAATATGAAATTATTTGAATCAAATCGCTCACAAGTCTTAAAAAAAGGACCTGTTAGGGTAATCTAATATAATACTATACAATTTGTATGGAATCAATGATATTAAACTAATTTTGATTGTTTTTTTTCACATTTTGGCTAAAAATTACAGAATAGCTGACTTGCTGACTGATTGTTGACCTTAAATTGAATCACTAACTAGTGACTCAACTCATCAAACTGAATCATTATTAATATTCAATATCAGTGTGAATGCCAGTTTGACCAGCTGCTGGTATGGCTCTCCTACGTGGGTCTCCTGTGTGTGCCAATCTTCTCGACATTGGAAGGTATGATGTCACCTTGTCGGTGCTGAGCAGATAGACAGTACACACACTGACTCACTAACTCCTTCTCTTACCTCACTTCCTCCTCCCCCCTCCCTCCGTCTTCTCCTCTCCTCCCTAGAGTTCTCAAATTCTGCTCGAACCCGACCCTACCTGACCCTACCCGACATTTTTGGGTAGGGTTGGGCCTAAAATGTATGTGAACTGGTCGGGTCGGGTAGGGCTTCGGGTTCTGGTTCTGTGTTTTACTGTCGCCGTTGAAGGACGAAATATAAATGACGCAGGCATGAAGCAGATGGAGAGAGAGAAGAACGGGGATAACAGTTTAGTGCTAAATTAAACCATTTTGTGCAGAATTACAGGAACTTTACTAACTTAGCATGTTTTATGAACAACTGAACATGTGAAGCTGCCTTTCGCCAACTATTAGGCGAACATTTTGAGAGGCTAAGACGAGGGAATTTCACCTGCTTGACTCGCCGGCTGGCTGTCAATAAAGCGATGATCCGATGCTGCATTTCATACGTTTATTGTTAAAAACTGTGAACCAAACAGCATTTAAAATCATTGGCAATGCGGTCAGCAAAATGTGAGCCTCCCCCGCTCACCCCGTCTCCAGCTCATTCAAAAAAAAAAAAGAATAAATAAATAAAAACTCGCTCTCAAACCAGCTGATTTCACTACTGAGGTGAGTCGGTGACGCCCACACCACGTGACATCATGTGCTCCCCATTCATAAAGTGACTATCAATAATAAACCTGGCACCAACACCAACTAGCCTATTATGTCCGTTCTCTCACTGCTACTACAATTTGAGCCACCGGCGCTGCTAAATAATGGCGAATTTAGCAATCTTTATTTTTTTTCCTCTCCTTTCTTTTTTTTCGGGCTTTATCGGGCTGTCGGGCCTAAAGTTCAGCTAATTAGTAGGGTGGGGTAGGGCCTCGGACTGGCCCAGTATGGCCCGGTTAGGGTAGGGTCTTAATTTCCAGGCCCGATGAGAACTCTACTCCTCCCTACGGTGACCCACTAAAGTGAGCCGATCCCGCACCGGTGGGGAGGTTTGCTGTGCTTACCAACTGGGTGTTAGACTTCAGTGGTGGTGATGCATATCTGTGTGTGCAAGCCAGCTGACGGTGCTCATGCATCAGGAGAGCGCAGCGGCGAGCGTGAAGTGGCGCCCGTGCACAAATAAGGAACAGCGGCGATCCGTCCCCACTCGTCGAGGGACACAAAACGACACTCTGCTATCGAGTCGATCTGCATGCCCGTCTGGTCCGCCTTCATGCTGCCCTCTTTCCTCTTTCTTTCTTTTTTCTATACTTCCCTCTTCCCTTTCCTCAATCTAAAAAAAACTTTACACCAACTCCAAAGCTGCCTCACGTGCACAACGCATCATGTGCATTTGAAATATTATTTTTTCACTTTGATGGAGCTAGGCGAACGACTCCCACTTCTTTATACTAAGCTAACACTAAACGCTACCCATAGGAACCGAACGAGTGGATGCACAGATGTGGAAAAACGGTATTGAACATCTTCTCTCAGTCTGGGTGAGCCGGTAAAAAAAAAAAAAGATACTTTGCCCAAAACGTTGTGCGTATTCCTTTAAACCCTCTCTGTCACTCTGCAGCCTGACTGAGTTGCCAATCAACTCCATTCTAACACAAAAATGGCCTCTGAAACCTTTGTTTTCCAAGAGGCGCGCGATCAAAATCTTTTTTTTTTTTCCGCCGATAGCTCGAGAGAACGCGGGGTGAGCAAATGATATGAAATATAGTTTTTGAGTGAAGTGCTCCTTTAAAGTGTGAAGTCAGTCCCCAGACCAGCGCTCGGTGCTCTTCTCTCTTCCTCGCTGTCCTCTTTCCCCCACGTTCTCTCCGTCTTTTCCCCCAGAGCTTTGTGCGGCGTCTGATGTTGCAGCCAGCGAGGACCCAAATAACTTTTCCCTCACCGAGCTCTCGTAACACGTCGAGGATAAAAGCAAAGAGCTATTAGATAAGGCAGGTTGCTGAGCAGGTGTGTGTTTGTTTATGCATGTGTGTGTGTGTGTGTGTGTGTGTAAGTATCTGCATAAAGAATTAGAGAGATAAAGTGCAGGCACTCGAGAGAGGCACAAACATGACATCTCAGTGAGTGAACTCCACTAAGGTCTGTCATAAAAATGAAAAAGGCCGTCTTTTCCTCCGGAGCCCGAAAAAATTGTTTGCGTCTTGACGGACCACAAAGCCAAATGTGATGTGGCAGCATGTAACGGCTACGACGATTTGGTACAGTAGCATGTAACGACGCCGGGTGACAGTGTGACCTCTGCGACCCGCTAAGGGACACTGGTCTGTCACAAGCTTTTCAAAGGAATGTGGAAGTTTGGCCTGTGGATGTTAGTTTTCATGACACGGAGCTATAGCCTGTTCCTGAGGTTGCATTGTGAGGGCGCGTGATTTCAGTTTCACTCATTTCCACATTCACTTTGATGGCTTTTGCAAAACCGAGGCTTGAAAACAAAGTTCCGCGTAAAACACGAAGAACGTCAAAATGTTCTTTAAAATGTCACCAAAAAAGAAGCTGCAGGTTTGTGTTTACTTAGATCTTGGATTTTTTAAGATTTATTTTCTCAGCAGAATAACACTCTCGTCTTCTTGCTCCTCTTCTCCTCCTCCTCCTCCTCCTCCTTCCTCTCCTTCTTTCTCCTTCTTCTCCTTCTCCTTCCTCCTCAAAGTTCATTTCCACATGGTAAATAAGCTCTCAGGCTTTATTACGTTTTATCCTTTAGACAAACTGACCCCTGGCGAGGCTGCATACATTATGAACAATCAGTCAATCAATATCTGTCAATACAGATTATAGGGGCTTTCACATAGTGCCATTCATGGTGTATGTGATCGCTGGGCGCCAGGGCGCTCCGCTCTGCGCCGAGGAGGGCGAATGGCGCGAGGCTGGCGCCGCCGCTGGACAGGGCGCAGCACCCTGTGACGTCACCTCGGCGAAGTTCAATAGGAGAGAATATTGGAATCGGAAAAAATAGGCAGATTTTGGCAGAAAGGCACAACAAAAATGGAGGAAAGCATCATGGTGGCTGTCTCTCTGCGTGCAGAGCGGTGGGACACTAGACTGCAGTCATACCGGGATATCGTTAAAAAAGCCCAGGCATGGAGAGAGATATCCCACAATTTAGGAATACCAGGTGTGTTTAAAAACTGGCAGAGATATGTGATGTTTTTGCTTTCCACAATAGGCGAACACTGCAAAAACTCAAAATCTTACCAAGATTATTCGTCTTATTTCAAGTCAAAAATGTCTTATTACTAGTCAAAATATCTCATTACACTTAAAATAAGACATGATCACCTCAGAAGTAACTTGTTTTGCGTGAACAAGTGAAAATTTGCTTGTTTCATTGGCAAAATTTGTTTCTTGTTTCTAGCAAATGTTCACTTATTTCAAGTGAATTTTCACTTTTTCCACTGGCAAATTTTGCCAATGAAACAAGCAAATTTTCACTTGTTTCAAGTGAAAATTCACTTCAATTCAGTTGTCTAAAAACAATTTACTTCTGAGGTGATCATGTCTTATTTTAAGTGAAATGAGATATTTTGACTTGAAATAAGACAAATAATCTTGGTAAGATTTTGCGTTTTTGCAGTGAATTTTTTTTTCTTTTTTCTGCAATCAAAGACCAACACTGTTGTAAACTGAAGCAAACGATTTTCTAAATGGACAGGAGGTGTATGATTGACTACTTCCTAGCGTCTGTATCAGTCGCATAGCAACCAGCGCCACATACGTGCACAACGTGCAGCCTACTCGGCACCCTACTCTGCGCCGAGTAGGCCGCGCGCTATGTGAAAGCCCCTTATCAATCAATCAGTCAACAGCACGTTTAACAGTAAGGATCTAAGAAATGAATACTTTGCACTTTATTTTGCTCAATCTAGTAATTATTTAACTTGCACTGTCAGATCAGATCAGAAATGAATTATTTTTCAAAACTTTTTCTCAGAGCTTCCTCGTAGATCTGTGTCTTCTTCCCTCTGACCTTGTTCACCCCTGACCAGTCTGCATGCTGCTGCGTTTAGAGCACAAAATGTGACACGTACAGGCTCATGTTTCACAAACTTTCATATTCCTTTAACCTTGGATGTGCATGTCAACATGATTAAGCTCATACTCTGTTTATGACTGCTTTACTTCCATATAAAACAGGTTAAAGGTGCACTACGTATAACTGCAAAGGGTTGACGGGAGCGCCGATTAGTCTCAGTTGACAAAAACCTGTGACATATGCATACAATTTCTTTTTGTCAGTTGAATCTCAATAGTCGTCACTTGAACCAACCCTCAATTTTGCATCAACAATCATCTTCATCTCAACTCATTTCACTTTCGGCGTTCACGCTCCGGCCGGAGTCCGACTGATGTGTATTCTGCTGTCAACAAAAAGCACGGCGGAGAGCAATTCTGACTAATACCGGCACCACAACTTGTGTGATCTTCAATTTGCTTGCAATAACGTTCCGTCAAACAGGGAGAGGGTCAGCGGCGGAAGCGTCCTTTTCATGTTATTTTCGCCGGCTTAAGCGCTTTGAACATGACTCCATCGCGGGGGGGGTCAGGGGTCGCGGCGAGACTTAAATGTAGCCGGCGGCCGGGTCGCCCTGCGCATGTTCAAGTAGCCATGAACACCAAGAGCCAAAGCAGGGAAAGATAAAAAAAAAAAAAAAAAGAGCGCGAGCGTGTGTTTGTGCGTCTCCTCCTCCCTCTTTCCGTCCTCCCCCTCTCCTCCTCTCACATCTGCGAGTATTTACGGAGTGAATTATTTCGGAGTCTTTTACAAAAAGCCAGTTAGATTATCAACAGCTTGCACCCCAGCTCAGCACCCTAATGCACGTCTGGTTTCAGAAAATAGGATAAGATCAATTGTTTGCCTTAAAAAGTAGACTTTCTCCTCTCTCTCTCTCTCTCTCTCTCTCTCTCTCTCTCTCTCTCTCTCTCCCTCTCTGTTCTAGGGGAAATGCTTTCGTCAGTAAGACAATCCTCAAGGCGCTGAAGTCGGCAGCCACCTCAAACGCGCTCTAATGCTCTTTTATCATTAAGGGGAAAAAATAAGAAAATAAAATGGAATAAAATAACACACACACACACACACACACACACATACACAGCAACATCTGAGTGATATCATCAGTTTACCCATGAGAAACTGAGTCCATCCACTCTCACAACACGCTGCCAATACATGCACAGAATCAAAGTGCACTCGCTCCAACCAGCATCGCTGTCTGCTCATTTGTCTCCACACGCCTTCGCCTGGCCGGGAAACACTGAGTCAGGGCGCCGCTGGCAATTCTGACATGAGAAATCAAAACTTTCTGAAAAGGGAGGGGGGGGGAGGTTTGTCCCTGCGGTCCTCAGGAGGAGTGACTTGACCGAGATGAAAGGGAAGGAAACAGGAACCGGGTCAATGATGGACCAGTTTTTACAAATAGGCAAGGAGAGGAATAAACATGTCATGGAATGCACAGAGGAAAGAGTGTCACACACACACACACACACACACACACACACACACTGACCTGGTAGGAGTCGATGGCCTCGCGGTCCAGCGAGCGGCTGACTGACACGACGCCCGTCTCCACGTCGATGGTGAAGACACCTTTGGGATCCTTGTCAGCGCCGTGGCCCGTCAATCGGAAGATGTGGTTCCCCTGTTTCTCTGCTGAGATCACCTACACACACACACACACACACACACACACACACACGTAAACAACTCCAACAGCTGTTGCTCTTTCATCGTTTGAGTCATCGCGCGATCTGAAGCAAAACGTCGCCGAATTTGCTGGATCTATAGGTTTTTCTTTTCCAAAAAAAACGAAAAACTGTTTTTTTTCTTCACATTTGCTGATGCATAATTGAGCACGACGAGCACACTGCGCCTTGAATGTTGATGTAAATCCCTGATTGCTTCCAATTAAAAATGCATGCAGACAAGACTTTGATTTGATTTCATGAGTTGGAAAATTGAACGCATGTCAACATTGGAAAGTTAAGATCTCCTCCAAAGTCTCAGCGCGAGAGGTGGAATTTCTCCTCGATCAGCAAAGCGAGACTTGTGTAACGACGGATTATAATATCCCACGGCTCAAAAATTGTGAACATCAAGTGGGATAACAGTGTTTTTTTGTTTTTTTAATGGTGAAACCGCAGTTCTGTGTTGGCAACTTGCAGAGCTGAGAACAACCAGCCGCCGTTAAATCAGCTCTCGGTGATGTTCTCCACCTCTCACATTGCCAAGTTTTTTTTTTTTTTTTACAGGAATAATCGGACACGGGATGGTTTGGATGGACGGATACTCACATGAGACTGCCGCAGCCAGCAGCATCCACAGGTAGGGCGGCAGCAGGAACAGGCAGGTCAGAAACAGAAAGAGAGAGAAAAAACACACCAGGGCATGTTAGACTCACACAGCAAAAAGACAAAAACAAAAAAAAAAACAAAAAAACACAGTCGCAACAGCAGCCAAGGCCTCCTCGCAGATCACTGTGGATGCTGATTCCAGGTCAGATGTGAGGAAGAGAAAACAATAAAAAAAAAAAAAAAGGGAAAATGCTGAAACCTAATAGTTGTTAAAAAAAAAAAAAAAAAAGAAACAACAACACTGTTTATTCTGTAGTTCTGTACTTTACACTGTATATTCTGTTTTATCTATTTATTCTTTCTTGCACTCATTATTATTTAGCTCTTGTTGTTTACGCACTAGTTATATAGATTTTATTTATTTATTTATTTAAACTGCCCCACAATTCCATCTCTGTTGTAATCTGGAAGCCAAGAAACGACATTTCGTTGCAAAAAAAACTCACTGCTGTGTTTTTTTTGTGCAATGACAATAAAGAAAGTCTAAGTCTAACAAAAAACTCTGTGCCTAAAACATCATACAATGGAGGACCTGAAACCAGTTTTCTACTTAAAAATAATGAAATATAATCCTGTCGCCTGGGTGAAATGTTGGCATTTTACGTTTCTGCAAACCAGTGATACCAACCAACCATACGCTGAAATGTCACATTTTCATGTTTCACCACATAGCAGGTTATAAAGTGATTGAAAAACACTGTCAGGAGGTTGGTAGGGTAATGAACGGCACAATAAACAGGACTTTGCGTTTGTAGCCTGCGGTTGAGAGCCATGTTCATGTTTTTCCTAACCCTAACCAAGCAGTTTTGGTGGCTAAAGACGCTTTAAAAAAGCACATAAAAGTGGCTAAGTCATGTCTTTGAAATTATGTTTTGTTAAGTTTTGTTCTTATGTCTTGTCTCGTGACTTCCTGTTTTATTTTGATATTCTTTTTAATGTTTTATATTCTTTTTAATGTTTTATTTAATGTGTTTTCAAATGTTCTTATTTTCATTGTGAAGCACTTTGAGCTGCAATTCTTGTATGAAAGGTGCTATACAAATAAAGTTTTATTATTTATTTCATTATATCCCACTCTCCTCTTGTGCCAGGTCACTTGCCCTTTCCCTTGTGTGTTTCCCACAAGTGTTCACCATTGCTTCATGTCTCGTCACGTCACGTCATGTCTCGTCAAGTCAAGTCAAGTCACGTCCTGTCACACCAGGTTTTGTATTTTCTTTGATACTTTGCTTTATTTTACTATAATTTAGTTTTCATGTTTCTTTGATACTTTTGTCTTGCCTTTGTTTGTGGATTTCCTCTTTAAGAGTGATTTTCTGTTGTTACTTTGTATTGAGATTTGAGTTGTTACTTTCCTTATTAAAAGTCTTTTCATTTGAACTCTTGTTTGGAGTCGTGCGATTGGGTTCTATCCTCGTGTACAAGTTCTGACAACATTAGTGCATGTGTGGACGTTATATGACACTGACGCAGGCTCCACTACATTGGCTACAAGTGTAAATGTTGATTTCTAACATATTTTTGCTACAGAAACGGCATTTCAATGCATTCCTCGGTTTGCAGATACATTTTTTGGGGTTGTGAAATAACCCTTATATGCACAAAAAATACTTACATTTCCCCGTATTTACATTTCGTCTTAAAAATGCATGATGCACTGCCATGTTTTGTGTGGTTTAATGGTGCCATATTGCAGTGGTTTTCAAACTGAGGTCCAGGGACCCCTGTGGAGCCTCGAGGGGCTGTTAGGGGGTCCTCGGCAGAATTATTCCACTGGAGCTTAATTCACTGTCAGTTGCTGTGATACAAAAAAATGTTTGAGTGCTTATTTGAACATCTCACTGCCTTAATCTCACCACTTTGGATCTATTTGTCAGTGTTATTATCAGTGTGACATCTCAGCAATTTGACACTTAAACCAAAATATCTTCTCACATCAGGGTTGCTCAGACAAAGCTCCTTCAGCCGGGGCTCCGCAACTTGATGAAAATCAACTTGCGCTGCAAAAAAAAATCCATCTTCACCTCATTTAGTCTCATATTCAGCGTTAAAATCTTGTCCTTCTTCAAACAAGCGAAATAAAATCGGCCATTGGGGTGAGATCATCTCATTTGTTTCCAATGCTAATGAACTTGTTTCAAGATTTTTTTTTTTTATTTTTTTTGATTCAAGGGTCATTTTATTGATGCTAGTGGGCTGATCTGCTGCATTCTGCCTGGCTTCAACATTTTTATACCTAATTAAGAAAAAATTTTGTAGCATTTTTGTAGCGTTGCATTCTCTGGAGGTGTTTCCAAATCATACATCTGCCACTAAAAGAGGATGCCTGATAACTAAAAGCGTATCCAGAGGAAACAATTACCCTTACACATGTTTTCTATAGTGGAACTGCCAGGCTCCAGGTACAAACACACACACACACACACACACAGGTGGTTGTTAGCGGTGCAGTCGCCCTGCTGAGCCTCGGCTCGGCGGCGTGTCTGTAAAGGATCTAAATGGTGTTTTTAGGTTGTGCCTGAGCGTCAGCGGGGGCGCCAGGAGGTCACCTTTAATGAGAGAGCGCTTTACACGTTTTTCACGGGGCGGCTAAACTCAAGGCCTTTCTGCTCCCTACTTGAAAGTGCATGGGAGATGAAACTGCACCGTTCCAAGCCTGCGCCAGACACAGCTCGGGCCCTCCTCGCCTCTCCGCCATTTATCTCTAAACCCCCGCTTCATCTTCCTCCTCTGCTCCCTCTCTTTCTCGGGCTCCCAACTCCCCCGCTTGTTACTCTCTGACACGTCCGTCCCTGTTTTTCTGCTAACAATCCATCTCTCATTCCCCGTTCGTCATTTTCCATCTCTCGCTGCTAATATGTCTCTTTCTCTTTCTTTCTCTCTCTCTCTCTCGCTCCCGCCCTCTGCTTTCACCCTCTACTCACTTTGTTTGAAGCATCAAATTATCAGAGCCAAAAGTGCCAAAACCTGCAGAGGCCTTATATAACAACAACAGCACAGCACCAGGCAGCGATTCACGGATAATACCCCATATCCTGTACGCTTCCCCCTTCCTCCCGCTCCTCTCCGCTCCTCTCCTCCGCCTCCTTGTTCTTCTACTTTGTGCTCTCCTCCTCCTTCCAGCCGCCTCCTCCGCCTCCCCCTTCTTTCCCATTCTTCTTATTTTTCCCGCTTTTCTAAAAGATTTCTGTTTCAACACAGGAGCACAGCGGCGGCGCCTGAGGTTTCCATGGGAGCGAGTCCCCCCTAACACAAACACAAACACACACACACACACTTGTTTGTATTACTATAGTTATGAGGACTTTCATTGACTCCATTCAGTCTTTATCGTCCTGTTTGCCAGGTATTTTCTAACCAATCTGACCGGTGATCTCACCATAAAAAAAAATCCATCCACGACCACATGCTATATCCACTTACAAGTCATCAAACAGTTCACTGATGTCAGCAGGAGTCTTGAATGAATTGCATGGGTTTACACTGCAAAAATTCAAAATCTTACCAAGATTATTTGTCTTATTTCAAGTCAAAAATGTCTTATTCCTAGTCAAAATATCTCATTACACTTAAAATAAGACATGATCACCTCAGAAGTAACTTGTTTTTAGACAATTGTCTCTTGTTTCAAGTGAAAATTTGCTTGTTTCATTGGCAAAATTTGTTTCTTGTTTCGAGCTAATTTTCACTTATTTCAAGTGAATTTCCACTTTTTCCACTGGCAAATTTTGCCAATGATACAAGTGAAAATTGTCTAAAAACAATTTACTTCTTAGGTGATCATGTCTTATTTTAAGTGTAATGAGATATTTTGACTAGAAATAAGACATTTTTGACTTGAAATAAGACAAATAATCTTGGTAAGATTTTGTGTTTTTGCAGTGTACTTGAGTGCAGTGGATGTGTTTAACGTCCCAAAGGGGGCAACACAGATACACCCAACGCATGCACCCGAGACAAATGACACATATCACAAGTGAGCTGCGAGACTGTCACCTGACCAACAGGGAAAGTGGGTCAGACGTTGTGTGATGTGACGTCTTTAACTAGCAAACCAATTCTTACTTTCTGAGAAAAGACAAAGTCATTACTTTTTGAAAGAAGACCATCTGGGAGTGGATTATCCCACTTGTTATGTGGCTTTAACTTACAAAAGAAGTGAGTTGACAGAATATAATCATTTATCTCTTACAGGTGTTTCACTGGTGTACAAGCTCCCACCACATCCCAGTCTGCAGCGGAGTCCAGTATTTTAAGTAAGAGAGGTTAATGCCAATGGCGCATTTTTGACACTGGCTGTTGCGAGTCAGCCATCGAGCTGACTTCTTCTTCCTGTAACTAGCCGGAGCGCACGCGGCAGCAAGGCCTCATGAAGCGCATGAACCCTTTGAAACCTGCATCGACATCAGGTCTCTGCTGTTTAAATGCTTGCGAAAGGCGTCTGAACGCAGCCTTTCGCAAGCATTTCACCATTTTTCAACCTGAGCAAGCTGGCTTGAGCTCTTTCACAAACATGAGGGAAAAAGCAAAGAGGAACTCAACAAGAAATGACCCTGAAATTTTGCAACTAATTAGTAATAGGCTACAAAAAAAAGACCTGGATATTAAAAAAATAAGAAGAAGAAGAAAATAAGAAAAAAAAAAAAAAAAAGCCTTGACAATAAAAAAAAGACCCAAAAATTAACCAAAAAAGATTTTTCCAAACATTTTCCCCTACTTTTCCCCCTATTGTTCTATTAATTATTCTTATTCTTATTCTTATTCTTATTATCCTCCTCCTCCTCATCATCATCACCATTATCATCATCATTATTATTATTATTATTATTATTATTATTATTATTATTGATCTCTTTCTGACATCGATCCAGGTTTCAAAGGGTTACTCTAGACAAAAAAGGTACGGAGATGAGGCTGCAACCTAATAAAGGTTTTTTCAGAAATAACTTTATGAATTACATTCTTAATCCTCATTTTTTTTGTTCGATGAGTCTAAACCCAGGTTCCTCGTTCTCCTAAATTGAATTCCTATCGTTTCAAACCGTGACGGCAAGAAAAGAGGACGAGCAGATGTTCTCATTTTGCGTAACGTTCCTCCTCCTCCTTCCTTTTTGAGGGCTGTTGGTCCTCTTAAGCGCAGAAATACAAGCACAAACACACACATGCACGCACACACACACACACACACACACACACACGCACAAACGCACACAGGTGCAATAGCAGCCATACAGGCCGAGGATATTTTTGAGCAGTAATCACACTGGCAGTCAACACCTGCTGAGTGACAAACTGGGTCAGATGAAGTGAAGAAAAGAGGGGGAAAAAAGAAGAAGAAGAAGAAGAAGAAGAAGAAGAAAAAAGTGCAACATAAGTTGGATTCACAGATGGCTTGGTGCCAAACTTGGATAGACAGAGGGGGGAGGAAGTGGGAGAAAAATTAAAAAAAAAAGTGGTTAAGAGTGAGGAAGAGAGTAAGTTACAGAGAGAGAGAGAGAGAGAGAGAGAGAGGGAGCGACGGCTGATAAAGACACAATAACTTCTCCTAAAGAGGAACTGAAGTGTCATGAGAAGTTTGGTTTGATTAGGGAGATGCCTCTGCGGGGGGGGGGGGGGGGGGGGGGGGGGGGGGGGGGTGATCATCTGTGCCGCACACACACACACACACGCAGTGCACCCCGACCCGTGCGTGCGCATGCTGGCACGGAGACGCGCGCCCAGTGGCGTTGTCTCCAGCGAGTCGCCCCCCCCCCCCCCGTGTGTGTGGGAGGTCTGATGGGAGAATCTCACCTCTTTCCATCAGCTCTCATTAGCAGCCGAGCAGACATGAAAGAGCGCGGTGTGTGTGTGATGCTGCGGGGGGATGACAGGAGGTGTGGCGCTGCTCCGCTACACCACGCGACACCTCGGAGCGCGGCGGGCCGACGCCGCCGCACGCTGCACTGTCACCTGTGTGTGTGTGTGTGTGTGTGTGTGTGTGTGTGTGTGTGTGGATGCAAGTTTGAGTGTGAATAATACATTAAAAGCCTCGATGACGCGCACTGTTGTCTGGCTTCCTGTTATCTGTCAGGAGGGGAGCAGTAAACCTCCCTCTGAATCAGACTGCACCTCAGCATTATTGACACCAAGTACTATTTGCACACACACACACACACACTCACACACACACATATACAAAGTCCCTGGCCCGCATCACCTCTTGCACATAAAAAATTCAGTGAATAAGACAACAATCGGCGCAGGCAGTGGAGTGTAACATCACGTCGACTAAAGACGGCCCAGAGGAGCTTGCAGAAAAATTCTCCGTCTTACAAAGTCATTCAGTCTCATATTCAATGTTAATTTCTTGTTTTGTTTTGTTTTGTGTGTGTGTGTGTGTTTTTTTTTTTTTTCGCAAACAGGTGAAAGAATCTGTCAGAGGGATGAGATAATCACCCTCGCCTCCGATGCTAATCACCCTCGTTTGAATCATTTTGTGTTATTTTCTTGATACGACCGGGCTCGTTTGCCTTATTCTGCCTTGTTACAACATATTTATACCCAGAACAAAAAAAAAAAATACTGAAACAGGTGCACTGCATCAGAAAAAAACTGTTTGGGTTATTGCATCCAACTGGTAGATTTTTTTTTTCAATTGTTGACAAAAAAAAAAAAAAAAAACTCATTCATAACAATCAAAACAAGAAATGAACATTAAATCTGAGACTGAATGAACTGGGATTTGTTTGCGGTTCTGAAATGCCGTCACACGGAATCATTATCGCCACATATTGTGCACACACACCAACACACACTTCCAATGTCCTTGTGTTTTTTTGTTTTTTTTTTTTTCAAGGAGGGTGTAAGGGTCTCGCTATTTCAGTGTATGTGTGTGTGTGTGTGTGTGTGTGTGAAAGAGTGTGTGCAGCAGCATCTCACAGCGGTGCTTCAGTCATCCCCTTCAAGGTCATACAGCCAGCTGCTAATGACAATCACTGGCCATGAGAGGACTCCTGGGACCAGGCCAGGCCTCTCTGTCTGCGTATGTGTGTGTGTGTGTGTGTGTGTGTGAGGGAGAGAGAGACAGAGAGAAAGAGAGAGAGACAGAGAGAGAGAAAACACTGAGCATGGTGAACAGACAGTCTGATTGAGGCTGCATATATATATGCATGTGTGAGTGTGTGTGTGTGTGTGTGTGTGTATGCATGCACACGTGTGTGTTTCCGAGCAAAGCGAGTGCACACGTGTGTGTGTGTACGGATGCATGCCAGGCCTGATTGCCCCGCCACTCTTGCCTCCTAATTAGCGGGATGAGGAGAGGTGGAGAGGCCTGGCAAACACACGGAGGGGCACAACCAGCCGAGTCCTTACAGAGCATGCTGGGAAAACAATGGCGCCAATTAACTGGCTTTGATTGGCCAGCTAGGCCACTACTAATCATTAGCCATCAGCCGTTGTTTCCTCAGCCAGTCAAATCAGACTTAAAAGGAGCAGCAACGGAGAAGCACCCGAGCTGAAAGAAATCAAACCAACTGCAGAAAGTTATAAAGCTGTCAGGAGGTCCAACACACACACACACACACACACACACACACATGTAAGAAACCTTTTATCTACACATTCTAACTCATCACTGACTCCTAATGGGTCATACATAGAGATTTTATATCTTTCAATGCAACAAATGAAATGCTTTTAACCCTCCTATTATGTCTGGGGTCAAATTGACCCCGTTCAGTGTTTAACGTCTCTAAATAAATGATTAACATCTTTTTTTTTTTTTTTTTTTTTTTTTTTTTTTTTTTTTGCTTCATATGAGTTTTCCTAATGTAATGGGCACTACCAGGTAAACATTTCTCATGATGATATGTTTTCAATGTCCTGTACACACTGCGTACACACTGTAACGCATTGGTTATAAATAACAAAAATCTGTACTTAGAAATAATATAAAGCCATTAAAACACCAAAAATGGATATTTCTTTCCAATTTTAGGTCAATCAGTGAGATTTTATGGTGATTTGCATATTTTTCTATTTTTCCATAGTCGCGTAATAGGATGTATAAGTGGTGTGGGGGGGTATGTTTTATTTAAAGGGCTATTTAGGTCGTCAACAAAGAAACATGAAGTACCTGACACATAAACTTTGGTAATAATTTTAATTATAATCATTTTGTGGAGGTTTAAACTGCAGGGGTCAATGCTGGGGTTATGGGGTCAAACTGACAAATGCATTAATAACGAGAATGAGAAGAATGATGATAGACTTTTTAATGAAGAAAAGAAAATGGACACCACCAATCACACAAGGCACCTGATCAAAATATGACAAAATCAGAACAGAATAAGTAAAAGAGGCGATGATAAAGACGAATACTAAAGTCTGCAGCCGTGGAGACGAAGGCTCCGGCTGCTTTCGGCGACTCGGTCCGGCAGCGGGACGAGCGATCACTCGGTCCAAGGGAATTTATTTTATTTTATTTTATTTTTTATTTTATTTAGCATCTTAAGGATGGGTAGGGGGGATTTATTTTATTTTATTTATTCATGGGAAGGATGGGTAGGTAGGGATTTTATTTATTTATTTATTTATTTTTATTTTCGGAGGCGATGCACGGGTTGCTTTTTAAATATAATTAATTCAATATTTGCATAAGTTACCACCTTTTTAACGGACGGAGCAGCGTTATTACTAGCAGAGGGAGGTGTCTCTGGCTCGCATCGCAGCGCTAGGTACCTGAGGTCGAATACACCCATCACACCCACCGCCATAGAGCCAAGCTCCTCGGTGGGGGTGGAGAGGATATCCAACGCCATGTCCGTCCACGGATCCCCCCTGTCATGTCTGCCTGCTGCACTTGCAAATCTACAATGGCACTGTTTCACCTCTTTCAGTACATCTGCAAAGGTTTTCTCTTGTAGTCGGATTATTTTCGCTGGTGGTTTGCGAGGACAAATCACACACACACACACCGTGCGGAAGTCCATTCTTTCCAGCCAGTGCCGTCGGTGGCGCGTGATTCCATGAAGTTATTTTCCGAAGTTACGCGAGAACATCACAAATAAGGCGAGTGGAACACAGATCAAAATAAAAGCCCTGCTTAACTTTTGACCAACGCCAACAAGGTCACACTCGGTCGCATAGTGCCTTTATTTTATTTTATTTTTACACAGAGGCCAATAAAATAACCTGACTCGGGGGGTAAATGGGACACTCGGTCGGGAACCGGAGCCCAGAAATTATTTTTGTCTGGCCTTAACATGATAAAAAAAAAAAAAAAAAAAAAAAAAAAACAGAGGGGAAGGAAAAGGCAGGATTGCTCTGGTCCTCCTAAGACAATTAGGAGAATCAATTAGACGACATGGACGAAGCCGCAATTTGAAGCTCAGATACAGCCCTGGCACTAAATGGTGATTTCTTGGTGAGACGGCGACAAACTACGAGAAAAACTGAGAAAAGCGTGAGCAAGAAAGAAGGGAAGAAAGAAAGAGGAAGGGAGTGCATGAGGGTGCAGGAGATAGACTGACAGGTAAAGCAAATCAGGATGCACCCTGCGCCGAAACAGTGAAGCAAAGGTGCCAGTACACGTCTATTCTCCTTGCTATATTAGCCGGGGCTGGAACCAAAGCAGGCCCTCATTCCTCCCACCAGCGGTGCTTTATTGGAGCTGTCATGTCATGTCAGAGGCGTTGTGTTGATTTGCGAGCTGGACCCTGAGGTAAGGCAGGATAAACACAGGTTGAATAACTGACAGCTCCAGCGCGGCATGGAGCGATGGAAGATGGCTCTACAGATTGAGGTCTGTGAGATTTAATGCTGATACATTTGAGGCAGAATGCATAATTCTGTTGGACCGGGCATTTTGATGTTTGAGTGTGCACATGCTCCTGAAACTGGAGTTAGCAGTACCGGATTTTTTTTTTTTTTTTTTCCACGGGCTCCGGTGAGGATGAAAGAGTGTTGCGGGCCAATCATCAGTTTTGTGTGTCAAAAAATATTCAGGAAATCTACGGTTACATCCCGTTTCAATGCAGCTGCTATCATCCGATCGGACACATTCTCATTCCCAGGTCGTCAAATGCCGACACTTTGTCACGCCCCTTTCCCATCTGACACCGACATCAAAGGCACCTTCTGGCGTCGGGGATGAGACGCACCGGGCTTTGTCGCTTTTATCACGTGTCAGTGTCACGTGGACAGGTTAAGGCAGGAAAACCACTTGGCTAAAGTTCGGGAAAGGCTGGGTTTAGGCACAAAAACAGTCACATGGGAACAGTGTGAGAAACAAGACTTGAACTCAGGTGCTTGAGGATCCCGACCTCCTCCTTTTGCCGACTGCCTCGCTCTTCATACTACACCACCCTCCCCCGTGTGCGATGACGTGATTTGTGATTTGTGATTTTAATTTTTTTTGAAAACAGGGACAAGGTACAGAAGACATTAACCCAAAAGGGAGAGATGCACTGTACGAGGCTATAGCCCTAAAGCTAATTTCCACCCATAGTCCCTGGGCAAACAAATATACAATCATTAAAATATTGTAAACTAATAAACCATTGACCATAGTTACTTACAAAGCTAATACAGAAAGCCAATATAGAGGATACACTCATCATCCAAGGATACCCCCAAACGTCAAACGGCGTTACAAAGCGTCAGTATTTGATGCCCTGGGAATGAGAATGGGCTGTGCAATCGATCGCGCCTGAAAACAGAAAAGGAGGGTATTTCAGATTTTTTGGCACAAGATGGTATGAGTTCCTGATCAACAGTGATATTGTTGCATGGGCACAAACGCAGGCAGCAGGTCGTCTGAATGGAGATCTCCTTGGCAGCCCCGGCTTGGCAGCAGCAGCAGCAGCAGCAAAGCAAAGAAAACATGCAAAAAAAAAAAAATCTTTGAAAAAGAAAGATGTCCCTGATATGTCTTTAAAATATATATACAGTACAGGCCAAAAGTTTGGACACACCTTCTCATTCAATGCGTTTTCTTTATTTTCATGACTATTTACACAACACAACTGATGGTCCCAACCCCATTGACAAAGCCAGAAATTCCACTAATTAACCCTGATAAGGCACACCTGTGAAGTGAAAACCATTTCAGGTGGCTACCTCTTGAAGCTCATCGAGAGAATGCCAAGAGTGTGCAAAGCAGTAATCAGAGCAAAGGGTGGCTATTTTGAAGAAACTAGAATATAAAACATGTTTTCAGTTATTTCACCTTTTTTTGTTAAGTACATAACTCCACATGTGTTCATTCATAGTTTTGATTCCCTCAGTGAGAATCTACAATGTAAATAGTCATGAAAATAAAGAAAACACATTGAATGAGAAGGTGTGTCCAAACTTTTGGCCTGTACTGGAATATCACCAACACTATTGACAAGTTATACAAATAAATGAAAACTAACCAGTTTGTGGGAATTTCCCAGTTTGGGATCAATAAAGTAAATCTATCTATCTAAACTACACAGAATCTGGCATACTTGGTGTATTTTCACTGCTCTATGCACTCAGACTACTCTTTGTAGTCAGAACTATTTTATGGGGTGAAGAACGCCCATATTACTACACACTGGAGCCGATTCACCTATCAAACCATTTCATAGACCACTTAGGAGGTGATGTAGTAATACACTGTGTACAGAGCAATATCAATAACCATATAGCTGAGGAATAACTTTTACAACCTTGTGTCAAAGAAATTGAATTCTCCCTAGAAGTGACAAGTCTGGATGCACAAAAATTGGATTTTGCCCAAATTGCTAATGGAGCCTCAAAATCAGACATAAAGACCGTCAGCCTTGCACTGTAATCAGAACTGTACATAAACTGGACGCAATCCAGACTGGGACGCATATAAATACAATGTAAAGAGCGTGCGGGAGACATTAAATTCACACATTAAATTGGCGATTTCATGCCAAGCGAGGTCTGATCTTAAGAATCTCGAAAATCACAAGGAATTTGTCAGAACCGCTCTGTTCGATGTCTTCAGTCAAGCCGGAGTCGTGTTTCCAGACACGGATCAAAACATGCTTTATTTGTCTTCCTAAACACTTGAACAGCCTGAAAAAAAAAAAAAGACACATCACATCGGCGGCAAGTGAGGAGGTGGGCACGATGACAAGCATTTGAGTGTATTTAAATGTATTTGCATGCTTCAGCTGTCGCGTGAGCTGTTGTGAGCGGCGGAAGCTGTTTGCGGGCCCCCAGAGGGAGGGCAGGGGAGAGACCTCTGTATCAAAACAATTCCACAGCTAGCAGGAGGTGTGACAGATACAACAAGGTGCCTACCCTTCCACTGGGAGTCCTGCTGACACACATGCACACACACACACATGCCCAAGCCTTCCCATGGATGCATGCACAGACACACACACACATACACAGAAGCCGACTCACTCATACATGGACATGCATGAACACAGTTATACGTGTCAAAGCCAAGCCCTCGCAATTTAATTCCACATCTCCCCTGCCGCCTGATGCCTGCCTCCCTGAGTGAGTGAGGGAGGGGGGGGTGCAGGAGAAATGAATGGCTGCCATATGGAAGTGGTAGGTTGCATAAGGAGAGGAAAGCTGCTGGTGTGGAAAATCAATTTTGCTAGTCTCCGATGTATAGCTTCTATCGGGTAAAATAGCCCACATTAGGCTGTCTTCTCATGCAGAGCTGACTGTCGAGGCAGGGAAGGAAGGGCTTGGAGGGAATGTGAAAGGGATGCATGGAGGAAAAGAGCGATGGAGGAGAGGAAAGAGACAGCAGAAAGAGAGAGAGAGAGTAGGAATAATTTGCGTGCACAGTGCGGACCACGCATCCGATGTGTGGATAAACTCGCAGGCGTGCGGGAGTTTGACGCCGCTACAGCGACCGCGCTTGTTAGCTGCCACTTCAGCTCAATCCGCGGCGAGCCGCTAACACCTGGAGATAAGCCGCGTCCCCTATGGACCAAACTTATCTGCTGACTCTTGCTCCTCTCTGCTATCTTTCTCTGTCTTTCTCTCCCCTCTTTCCGTGGAGAGACGTGCACAGCCCCCTGTGGACCCCCTAAAATACCACCCTGTGCTTCCACATGCACACACACACACACACACATTAAACCCACTGTCCTTCACAAGCAAACCTGGTACCTCCAGGCCCTCACCAGGCTTCACAGGCATCACATTGTGCTGGTCGGAGCTGCAGGCCCAGGCTCTGTGGTTGTGCTCTCTAGGGCACAATTATCTATTATGTGCAGGGCTCAGTATGGAATATCTTTTCATGTCGGTCTCTCTGGGCATTCAGAGATGTGGTTGATCTTGCAGCGCTCAGTCTTATCCACAACCGAGCCTTTTTTTTTTTTTTTTTGGCACACAAAGAGACATCAAAGCAATTTCATGCAAAAAAAAAAAAAAAAAAGAACAAAATGTGGACTCTAAAACGTCACTTTTGTGTTGACCATCATGCTCCGAGCGGCCTTTTTGATGCAATAATTTGCCCACTTCACTAGAGTTTTCTCTCGCCGCTGTCGAGGAGCGCTTCCTCTCGGAGCGTTTTCATTGTCATTAAACGACACAAAAACTTACTGCTGCGCTCTTCATAGACCTTCTTACACAGTCTCTGGCACATTCTGCAAGGTTTCAGCTGGTAAAAGACTTAAACGATAAAAAAAAAAAAAAAAAAAAAAAAAAAAAGATCCATGCCGGTGTTCCTTTGAGAATAACAAATCATGGATAAAATAGCCCTGATGCCGAGAAAAATAATCTGATTCTTTGGCAAAAGTACATCTGAATGCCTGCGATGATGAGTTTTACAAGTGGCTGCTTAACAATGACTGACGGCAATGTCGCCACATTCAGTTAAAAGCCCCTCTGGGTATTGTGCTTTGGTATACAATATTGAATAATACTGATAAACAGTGACACAAATCACAGCTGTCTCTCTATAATGGCTGATATGGAACAAAAAAAAAAAAAGGTGTATTTCAATTATAACATCAGACAATTCCCATTTGAGTCATGGAATTTAACAAGCCCTAATGGAAACCTGCGCTGTCTTAATGACAGCAGGTCTGATAAGACCCCAGTATGGCAAAGGATTAAAACGGGTGTGTAATGTGGACTGATGCATGGCCTGTCAAGCAGTGACGCCATACACTAATGCACATTACTTTTTCCCTCGTCAGGCTTTGTTGATGGGAACTGGAGGAACATTAATCTGTCTCCATTTGGGAACTTTTTTTTTTTTTTTTTTTTTTCAGCAAAACATATTTTTTTTTTATCACTTTGCTGCGGTCTGTGAAACATGGATGAAAGTAATATGTTTAACTCAGGCATGCAAATATACTTTATCAATCACCTGTCAAAAGATTAAATAACAATATGAAGGTAATGCACACTTTTCTATCACTTTATTAGAAATAATACAGTAAATAATAAATGTCTTGGCTGGCATGTTTTCACACTGCTTATTGTTTTCTTGCACTAAGTCTGAATAACCTCCGCTGCACTCCTGTGCACCATCTTAGGGTGGGGGTGTTTCACATGGCTGCGTTACTGCACACCTCTTGCTGCTGTGTTTTTGTGCTCTGTTTTGCTCTCTCCCCCTCTCTCTCTCCCACCCTGGTTCTTCCTCTCCTCTACCTGCCTTCTCCCCAGGTGTGGAGCAGCTGAAAGCAATTAAGTTGACTGAATAAAAAGGGACCTGAAGAGCAGCGAGAGGCAGCAGACACGCAGCAGACACACACTCGCCCCATAGCCTGCAGCACTGTCCTTTTGGGAGCTTCTGCTTTTTTTCCCCCCATTTGTTCTTTTTCTAGCTGTGTTTTTACTGTGGGAATCACCTCAGCGTGGCTAACTACACAACCTCCAATGAGACCACGTCTGAATGAAGACACTGACTTTTCTCTAAGACAGGCCCATTCTTTTTCTGCTTTCCATCCTCGTATGATTCCTTCAACGTGATACATACAGTGTGTAGTAGACGTTTCTTTAATATATGTGCATATCTGTCCCCCCTCTTGTTTAGTTTTCCCGTTTTTTTTGCTTGCATGGGAACCAAGCACACTCAAGCAGCACGAGCTGTCCCCCGGTCATGTTCCCACTGCATGTCAACGCCAGAGCAGATCGTGAAAATGAGGCTGAGAGTGGCGGCGGCTAATAATCAGGACCCATGCCTGTCAGGAGCCACCCCAACAGCAACAGCCAGCATCCATCAGCCGCGAGGAAGCTGGAGGAAGATGAAGGGAGCTGATTGCCCAGACATGCCTCCACTTTTTGAAAGGTTCCTCGAGGAGGACGCAGAGGGCAATGCTAACTCTGACCTCCTTGACATGGCAGAGATGCAGGACGAGGAGGATGATCCCACCTTCCTCCAGTGGACAGCAATTTGTACAAGGTCTGCAAATGAGCTGCATCCAAATTGGGGACATAACAGCCTATATCGATATAGAGACCTACATGATGGTAGAAGGCTCCCACCAGCCAGGCTCCTACCAGCAGTGACTGCTTGTATGAAGGAAATGAGCCAGTACTGGTCCAGTCCATCCCATCAAGAGCTACTCTAAGCTGGAAATCCACAGGATGGGGGAACTGGAGCCACCAAACCTCCAACGGTTGAGCCTTCAGTGGTTTATCACCTTCACTCTAACCACTGCAGTCTGCACTCTCTCGACGTCCTCCAACTTTTCCCCGCTTAGCAAAACGGAACGCCTCACCGCCTCCATCTTCCAGAGGATGTACAGATACACAGAACAGACAATGTGCTCACTAAATGCACTGACACTGCTATCTGCATACCGGACAGAAATCCTAGAGGAGATGGGCCAACAGCTGGACCCTAACCGTGCTTTCTGCATAGTCAAAGACCTCATCCTGCACACCTCACGTGCAGTCTCAGGTGAGGGGGCCCTGCGGCTGAACCTCTCAGGCCTGGGTGATGCACAGGAGGCAGAGGTTACGGCCCCTCCAAAGGTCTTTTCGGTCCACCTCTGGAGGGAGACCGGCGCCCTGAGAAAACGAGAAGGTGACGCCTTTGACCGCTGCCTACTCCGGACATCCATCACATCAGGGGCCGAGAGCTTTGCTGCTGCAGCCGTGGAAAACCACAGAGACAGGCAGCAGAGAATTGGGGATTATGTTAAGTAACCCAAAGTTTTCTCTTTTTCCCAGCATATTTTTGTGCATTGGGGTTTTTGCTATTTTACTTTGTCAGTTTGATGTCTGGTTCAGTTTCGTCTCCATTCCTGTTTTGGTGGGGGAAGAGCTGGGTTCACACGGCCCACTGTGCAGTTCACCCAGACGCTTCCCCCTCTTCTTCTGTTTGACCAGGATCTCTAACTCCTTTTGCTTGTTTTCTGTTGTAAATACTTGTTTTTCTTGTTGACTCAGTGGTCATGTCATCCTTTTTTATGTTCCGTGTCCGGTAGACCCTTTATGTTTTTATAGCGGTCATAACAATTAGCATGGAGTGTAGCCTCTAAAAATATGAGCGCAATCAATTGGTATTGCCAAATTTGAACTCAAAAACATAAAAACAGTGCACATACAGTACAAATCAAATGTTTGACCACACCTGCATGATTGTGGGGTTTTTCATGATCATGTATGCTTTATAACAAGTAAACTTACTATATGATCGCTTATTATTTTGTTGTGTTAATGCACTGTTACTAAAAACATAACACTGTAATGAGTAAAAAAAATCTTTTAAATGAAATGTGGATATGGGGATGTACCATGGGAATTGGCAATTAAAGAGTATCGTGCTTCCGTAATGTGACATACTTCAAAGTGAGGCCATATATCAACACAACATAGAGAAGGATGTGACTTGATCCATGTGCTAATGAGGAATGAGCTCGTTTTTACCAGGAAGAGGCGAATCAGAACAGGCAGGTGGGCTCAAACCTCTGAGATCTCATCAGCAAATGTCTAAATGAGGCACCGTAGAGAAACTTCGGCAAAGTTTGATGCACAGACTAATGGGCTGAATGATGCGTGTGATGCATGTTTGATGTGGAAAAAATCAGGGGTGGAACCAACTGGACCCCATAATAAAAGTGTGATTAAATGTTTTACAAAACATGCATTATTTACATCGCTAGTATCGCTGGGGAACGTAATGACAACTAGCATTGCCATGGCAATACGGGCAGTACCGAGGGCAGTGGCCTTCTCTAAAAATCAAATGGTGTTTTTTGAAGTCTCAGATTTCTCATTAAAGCTACAATTCTGAAATAGCTGACACGCACACACACACACACTTAAAAACACACACAGAGGTGTCCAGCTGTAAGTAGTTAAGGACGATAAAAGAAGAAAAGACAATATTCCCTGAAGTGTCATCGAGTAATCCCCTTCAAATATAATGGGAATGTAACCTTCAACACGGTCTCACCTGGCGCTGGCTGACAATGAACACTTCTACAACCTCAAAATGTGGTTGTCCTGCGTTTCTTTGAGTGCGACTGAACACAACCACTTGTAGTCAAAGGTAATCATCCAGTGCATTGCCTCAAGCAATATATCGTCCGATGCCCATCTCTAAATTGTGTTCAAATTTCCTCCTGCCGACGCGACGCACAAAAATATACAAAACTGATTAGTGAAAACCCACTTTCTATTAAACTGCAGATAATGGAGGCTTTCAGTATGTTTCCTTCATCACAGTTCAATTATGCTTAAATGTATTGGCAACAAACAAATAACTCCAATATCGAATGACCTTGGCAGGTGTTCACTCTGAATGAATCGAGCGATATTCTTGAAGGAAGAGGCGAGTATAGTCTCCTTTCACCGCTTAATAAATCCTGACCTCAGACATCAAAGCAAGGGCATCAAGGATCTCTTTTGAGCAAGAAAATCCATTAAAAGTTTACCACTCATTACATAAACACCATCAACTTGGTTTTTTTAGTGCTCGGCAAATCTTAATGAGAATCTGAGAAAAACACTGAGCAGTTACCTGTAGTTTTTTTTTTTTTTTTTTTTTTTCTCCACAATGCTGAAGGTGCGAACCACAGCTCTCGAATCAGAACAGAAGATCACACGGAGGCAAAACGGCAACACTTTACAGCTTCCATCGTACTCGTTATTTAATTAAGCGAGGCCCTATCGCCATCATCATCACTTCATCATTAACATCGGCGAATCATCACCGTGCTTCTATCAGTCATGGTCAAGAACCCTGTGACTGATATGCACTCTGGTCTGGGACAGGCAGGTTATCATTATCCGCCAGATTGAGAGTCAGATCCCAAATTTCTCTCAAATATCTTCAACCGAGATCAGTCTTTGTCTGCCGCGTAATTACCGCGCTATGATTATCTGCCTCACAAGCACAGACCTCCAGTCTTTTTAATCAGATGATATTAAATGGGAACACCTCTCAATCGAACAATTAACACCTCATTCTTATGACCCAAGAGAGCTGTCAGTAGAAACAGCAGGCTGTCTTAAAAAAAAAAAAAAAGGTAAGGTAGAAGCAGTTACTAAATCTTTTCTGCCTTTTCATTTTCTTTGCAGTTCAGGAGCCAGGAGGCCTTTGATCGAGACACATAAGTTATAAACTCTCACAGGTTAATGGACGTCGAGGGTCTAACTCCTTGGATTTGCAGCCAAATTCAATCTATATGCTGCTAACGACAAGAGCAAGTCGTATTCTTTTGCAAATACTTCCCTTGCAAGCGGGCCATCCTACTAACTTCACATGCAAATCACAGTTAATGTCGGATCTGCTAACTATGTTGTTGCTGCTGCTGTTGCACCGACTGCAGATTTACCTCGATTGTGTTTTAATAGCTGTTTAGGTTTATATCTGAATTTACTCCTGACATAGCGCTCTCAGCACACCGCCATATGGTTTGTGTTTGGTTGGCAATACCAGTTGTTTTGCACTGTAGCCAAAATTGCATTAGCTGTAACAACAACTCGACAGATGTCTGATGTCTGTGGCTTTAATGGCTTCAATTTTAGCATTTTTTTGGCAGATTTGCATGGATTGACATTATGTGGATAACCTTTACCGACATTAACAGCGACCTCATATCACACAGCCACCAAGTTGACACCAAACATTAGAATTAATTTGCGGTTTAGAGTGCTTTTATCTGGTCATATTAATTAAATGTGATCACAGAGATGCAAACTCAAGTGAAATTCAGCCGGCGCAAATGACTTTTTGGAAGTAAAATGAAGATAAGGTTGCCAAAAGATGTAAAGATGGAAGAAAATGACCATATCTAAGGTTTTCCTTTTTGATTATATCTACAATGGACCAATAAAAATAAATAATTAGTAAGAAAAAGGAAAGAAAAAAAACGAAACAATGCAAAGCATCACGTTAACATTCGATCAAAGAAAGAGCAGATCAAGCACTCCCAGCACATTTGGGTCTAGACTAAAGCTCAAGACTGACTTTAACAATCTATCTGATGATTTACTGAGCATTTTCATCATTCCATCAATGTGATCTTAATATAATCATAACATCGCTAATTAGGAAAATGGTCCATATTCGCAACAGGACATTGCAACAGTCAGATTTTCTTTTCTTTTTTTTTTTTTTTCTTTTTCCTTTTTCCAATTAATTCTGAGTGGAGCTGTGCAAGGTCAAACTCCTCTTTGGTTTTAGGCTAATTACCACTACAGTGAACACTCATGAAGCTGACCAGGACATAACATTACTGTAGCGTATCCAAAGATTCACACAATATGCCTGCTGAGTGCTTGATTCTGTGCTTTGGACAAAATAATCATCACCATGCACATTTATAATGCAAACTCCACTTTTATTTTCCCTTAGAAAATACAACAGTGTTTCCCTTTAAAACCAAGATTCTGCCGGGGAAGAAAAGCCCTAATGAGTGAACGATGAAACCGCGTGTTTCTTACCTTTCCAATGATCCGGGGGAAGGGAGCCCTCTGGTTCTCAGTGACGATCATCGCAGGGACGATCAGGGATCGCTTGGATCTGTAGGGCAAAGTCTGACCGAGACCCAGGATATCCTGCAACATGGAGGAGAGAGGCCATTAGGGCTGCACAATTAAACAAAAATATCAGCAACATAATGGGGCCAAGTGCAATATCCAAACAAGGTGAAAAAAGAAAACATAATAAATGAAGTATTGTGGTGTTGGAGAGACGCCCTGGCCTGCAAATTGTATTCTTAAGACATTGGAACACGTTTGTTTGGTACAGACCCCTCACAAAAACCACCTCAGCATCACTTTAATAGTTTTTTTTTTTTTTTTTTTTTTTTTTTTTTTGTCGGAGTGAAAAGGAAAACTGTGATGCAAACACTCATGCTATCACACCACTGGATGGATGTTATCAGTCGTAATCATGGTCAGTAGGTCCCCTCTGCACCTTCTAGTGGGTTAAAAGGCTATTATCAACTATTCCTATCGTCAGTCTGTCTTAACCAAAACCATTACCTTAGCCATCCCCTTTTTCTGACCTTAACCATTACCTTAACCTAAGCTTAACCATCACAACAAACCCTTTCCTAACCTTAACCAAGCAACAAATGAAGGCTGACGAAAGGAGTTAAACTCATATTTCCAGTGGTTAAGCGACTGAGGATGGGAATAGACAACAACAGCCTTCTAACTTTATTGTGTATTGTTTATTGTTTATTAGGATCCCCATTAGCTTTTGTCAAGACAAAAGCTAGTTTTCCTGGGGTCCGACACAAAAAGTAAAAACATTACATAAACATTCATTTAACGATTATGCAATCACCAGTCTTCTAAATAATTAAATAAAAATAGGGAAAAAGTTCAAGTTCAAGTTCAAGATTTATTCGTCACATGCATGAATGTACAGGTACAGCAGCAGTGAAATGTGATTGCAACAACTCCGGCACTGTGCAAGTAAAAAATAGATAGAATTAACTAGTTAAAAAAATAAAGATAAAATAAATAAAATAAAGATAAAATAGAAAGTATATATAACATTCCTATATACAATGTACAACCTATGTACAATATACAACAATATACAGTAAGTACAAATAAGTCAAGTACAAATAAGGAAAAAGATACTACAAGTAAATAAAGATAGAATCAATTTGAAATAAATCAAAATCACGTACAATACATGAACTTTTTGTGCCTCTGGGGATTAGTACAGGCTTATTGCATTAAGTGTTGTTTTAACTTTTTCTTGAAATAATTATTGACCCGCTAACGTTTGATTGGTTAAGACAGATTGATGATAGGAATAGATGATAACAGCGTCTGACCTGCTCGAAGGAGTGACCTCCTACCTCAACCCTGTGGGGGCGATTATTACCTGTAACGTCCATTCAATGAACTGATAACAGTCGAATCGGGTGCAAAACGGGCATTCCCACAATGATTGCAATAGGTTTATGTTGTTGTTGTTGTTTGTTCTCAGATCATTCAGCCCTAAAAACTTTGGACCTTAACCACATCAGCCTTGCCCAGTCATGTGCAACATTACGAGGGAAAAATATTCAGCCGCTGTCCCACACCAACCCTAAAAACGGCTGGCGCCATTGTTAGCATTCATAAGTGAAACTTAACACTGCCACTTGCTGCAAGCTAAAAAGCAAGCTTTCTGCTGGCTCGGCCCATTAGTTTTACTGAGCAATGCCATATTAAAATACCACACACATACACATACACATACACGCACACACACACACATCCAGCTGCAAGCAGTTAAATATGCATTTGAGAGTATGAGAAAAATGTCAAAATGAGCTACTCCTGGAGCATCTCTCAGTGCCTGTCTTGTGCTGCAGCAGGGAGGTGTGTGTGAATAAGTGAGGGATTTCAAAAGGGCTGAGCACGTGCATCTCGCATGAAACGCTGTGTGCCACACTTGTTCTGGAGCAAGAGGAGGAGAGGAGGGGAGACTTGGCGAAAATGTGTAAACCTCTGATTTCAAGACCCTTGGCGTACAATAACTGCCTCTGCTGGATTCCCTGCAATTTAATTTAGATTCTTTAACAATAACGCTCAATAGCTTGTTTTTTTTTTCCATCCCCTGTGCTAAATGAGGGCAAGAAGGAGAAGATA
This sequence comes from Myripristis murdjan, assembly GCF_902150065.1. Taxonomy (NCBI): domain Eukaryota; kingdom Metazoa; phylum Chordata; class Actinopteri; order Holocentriformes; family Holocentridae; genus Myripristis; species Myripristis murdjan. The sequence continues at coordinate 29,432,212 of NC_043985.1, forward strand.
AAAAAATCATGAATGAGTGCTAAAGAAAGAGAAGCAAAGATGGGAGAAGACGCAGTGAAAATGAACAAATGAAAGATGACAAGGTTTTCGCCAAGCAATTTTATTGTTCATGCAGAAGGAGGCAATCCGAAATGTTATTTTCGCTCTTGAGAACACAATAGAATAATGTAATTTCATCCTCCAACCTCCAGCTGTTGCAAACAAAGGCATGGTTGTTATAATATAGTGAGAGTGGTTTTCCACTCTCTCCTTCACTTTGTGATCACTGATGCAGTCAGGGCCCTGCTGTCGGCTTGGGTGCTGAAGAAAATTACGCCTGTCACTGACACCATGAACGCGAAGCTGCAGTGGCGGCTGCAAGCATGGAGGGGACGACCTACAACGGAGGGCAATCTGGTGACTGTCCACTCACCTGGACGCATGCCTGGTTGACTCGCACACACACACACACACACACACACACACAGACGAACACTCACAGCCATATAAAAACATGAATAGATGCAGAAAATTGCATATGCACAGTTACAAATATGCATAAATACGCATTTTATTCATGCCTGGGATGCACATTTTCAATAATGCATGACACAACTTCAAATATACATGCGCTCCTATATGTATTTGCAGCGCTAAGTGAACTGAGAGCCGGCGTTTAGTCTGAATTTTGCATTACACGTTTTGTCGCGTTTATTTCTTTGCCCTGAGTCTGCCTCTATTTATGTCTATCACGACCTACCAGTGTACTTAAACAGGCGATATTAACACTGATGCTCTGTCTTGCACCACGCGCCTATGCCCACACTCCATCACTGGCAGAATAAAAGCAGTCGCCACATAAATGGTTGAGCCAAAAGTCAAAGGGACAAAAGACAGAGGGGGGAAAAAAAATAGCAACAAGCCCAGTCGTCTGTCCCTGTGTGAAGCATCAACACGGTTCCGCTGTGAAAGAGAAAACACTGAGGTTTTTGTGATTTCATTTGCCTCGCAAATAGTCACTCCTTTGTCCTTCCTCTTTTATGGCCCACTGTGCGGCATTTTATTGACAATGTGTACGCCCGTGGTTGTGGCTGTGCGTGTGTGTGTGTGTGTGGGTGTGTGTGTGTTTACTGTTCACAGCGCTGTTCCCGGCTGACTGGGTGTCTGGCGGCGCTCTCACCCCTGTCAGGATGACGGAAAGAGAGCAGGTAGGAGGTAAAAATTGAGCCATTTGTTTACAGACGCCCAGACGCGCAGAGGGCGACGCTGCCGCCGCCGCCACCACCATCCGGAGGAGCCCAAACCTCCAAACACACACCCCTCCCTCCCCTCGCCGCCTCGCACCGCTCCAAAAGGTCGGACAGCACCACACAATGAAACGGTCGGGATAAACACAAACGGAGCAGAACAAACCAAAGGCACGCCGGGCGCTCTCAAAAACGGCCGCTCTTATCAGACCCACCGGCGAGTGACCTTCCAAATGGCGAAAGACCCCCGGACCCGGCGCGGCTAAACAGAGCGTCGCACGAGCATGAAACATTATATGACCTATTATGCGGCTAAAGAGCACAGCCGGTGCCTGTGATTGGTTTACAAGCAAGTTCACGGACTTTTACGGGGCGCCGCCTGTTAAAAACGCGGCCCGAGTGTGAAGCGCAGGGAGAACCGCGCCGATCCCATCACCCGCCGGCCTCAGCGGTGTGATCTTTGAAAAAGGAGGGGGAAGGGGAGCGTTTGAAACGGGCAGCGTGAGGTATTTTTTAGTGGTTGAATGTGGTGAGCGGTGACGGAACACGCTGTCAAATCCCAAGTTTTTACGGCGCTGAGATGCGGGCGGATACGGACCGGGAGCGACGGCGCTTTAAAACCTATCGATGCCGCGCAGGTGGATCACGGCGCCGAGGGGTATTGACGAGCTTGGCGTTCAGCTGGATACACCGAGGACAGCTCACCACGGGGGGATTCTGGGAGAGATAACTTGCACCCCCGGCTTGTTTTCCCTCTCACTTTTCTGCCTTGCTGCCTCGCCTTTCCTTCCTCTACCCTCTTCCTTATTTGTCACTTAGCTCTCTCTCTCTCTCTCTCTCCTCATCCTCCTTTCTCACTTTGCACTCTGCAGGTGTGATGAATTGCGTTCTTACCGCGCGGTGACACCCTAAGAGAAGGTAGTCATGAATCTTTAATGTGTCCTGTTCATAAATTACTGCCGCACCATCACCCCTGATTCATCCTTTATACGTTCGCTTCTCTCTCTTTCTTTCTCTCCCCCCCCGAACGATCATTAGGGCATTTTAGTGTACCGAGGTGAAAGTGTCGTGAGCAAACAGAGCTAAATCCCCGAGCACGTCACGAAGATTTGAATGTATCTGGGCAACCGGGGGGGTGAGAGCGAGAAGTGGAGGAGCCTGCAGTGTGCCTGTTTGCACGTGCATCTGTATTTGTGCATTGGCTGGGTGTTCTCTGCCTGTGTGTGTGTGTGTGTGTGTGTGTGTGTGTGTGTGTGAGGGGGCAGAGGGAGACTGATGGAGCCCGTGTCATTGACTGAGAGCAGAGTTACTGTGGCAGCAAAGTCGCGTCCTTGTCCATTCTGCCATTTTCACTCTCAATGCTATATTGAGAAGTGTCATTACTCATTCCTGACAATGTGTTGAAGACTCGGTGAGAAATAGATACGATCGCCAAGGCCGGCGTCCGCCAATGTTGACAGGGATGGCCAGATAAATTTGGATTAAACGGCCAGGATGTGCGGTGGAGGTAATGACAAAGTAAAGCGAACGCCTGGGTAAATGAGTACGCCGGCTTGTGTTGAGATCGATTGTGTTTTTTTTTTTAACTTGGTTTTGCATCAGTTTTCTACATGAAAATAAAAGACGTGAAACAGCTGCATGTCACCGATATGCATCGTATTCGTCAAAGCACTTTTCATGTCAGGAACCTCTAAAAAAAAAACAAGACACAAGATTCCTGTTTCAAACCAAACTCATCAGGAGAAAGAAACGAAGAAGGACTTGCTGCACTTAGGTGGATTTATCAAGCATCTGCACTTAATTACCTCATTAGATTTTGTTTTGAACACTCTCTATTCTCTACCACATTTCAAAATTATACTTTTCTTCTCCACTATATAACAGTGTGACTGATACAAGACAAATATAAGACGCTCATCAACAATATATGACCAGTGATCCATGGATCCTTGGATGGATGGATGGATGGATGGATGGATGGATGATCAGGGTATGAAAAATCACATCTGCAAAGAGGCAGGCATGCAACATACAACACTATAGTCTCCTGTTACATCAGGGCATGGGTCTTTAACCCTATAAAGCCTGAACTATGAAAGAATTGGCAGAAAATTTCTTTTTTTTTTTTTAAATTGAACCCTTTATTTAGTTCTACAACAAAATATATATATAAAAAATAAAAAATGAAAAAATATGTTATTACACAACCTTTCTGTTGTATGATATATGATATGTACCAATGGTATGGTCCAGGGTGAACAGGGGAAGTGTTCAAAGGTACACAACAGTATTTTGGTCAAGTATTGATTAAACTGAAAACAAAAAACGGAATTGAAAATGTGTATCATATATGATACAAATGGCTTTAGAGGGTTAAGCCTGCTCTCAGTGCAAGTAAATTTTAGAACTGATTTTTAAAGTTTCACTGATCAACCTTAAGGCTCACGTTGGATTAGCACCTGGCTACATCCCTGACCTTTTAATCCCCTAAAATCCAGTCTGAAACAAAGTGTGATTGGGCCTCCTCAGTCAGGGCATAATGGAGCATTATGGAGCGAGCAGCCCGAGGAGATCAGACAGGCTTTCTCATGTCCGCTTTTAAATCACTCCTAACTTACTTTTCTTTAGCTTTTATGTTTAGATTGACCGATTGATCATCACATATCTATATCATCACTACTGTTCTGAGAGGCCTAACCTTCTTCTGAAAAGTGCTATGATTAAGAACAATAACATATATTTAGTAGTAGAATAAGCATTTCTGTAGGCAGCATCTCTCCATCATAATTTTGACAAATCATCATTATACACAGAGGGTCCCATTCAAACTAAAATTCCAGTTCTCCGAGCTGCCTCTGGTTGTGGAACATATGAAAACAACTAATCACCTCAAGGAAGCGTTGTGATCAATGTCCAATCATGTCGTGTGCACCGTTGCATGTGCATGGTCACTTCCCCTCCCCAAAACACTCCACCTATCTTACCTTAGCCATAGAAATTAATCGCATATGTGCGATGAGCGCGAGTGTGCAAGTGAATGGAAGGAGGACTTGGACGAGGTGCTGAGTCTCAGGTGAGCGCTGCTGGAGCTCAAACAGTCTGTCCACGCCCTAAAGTTACCCACACGTGGTTTGGGTTTAGGCACAAAAATGGAAAGTGGACTCAGTCCTGGTCACACATGAAAGGAGAACTCTGAACTTGGGTCTCGGACGTGAAGGTGCTCTGGCTTGAACGCCCATCGTTGACCTTGACCGCCTCCCTTCATGGACTTTCTCACTCTTTACACTCCACCACCATCCCCTGCGTCTCTTACTACTGCCAAATGATGCCTTTGGATGCCTTTTGCAGCGGTATCAGCAGCGACAGAGCCGTGACCAAGCTGCTGTGTTCGGCGCCCTGGGAATGAGAATGGGCCGACCCGTGAGAGGGCAATGTGAGGACCAAAACAATACAGATGCAGTGGGACCGATCCCAGCGTACAGTGAAGCATTTCTATCTTGATGGAAGAGGAAGCGGTCCACATCAGGATGAAACGGTCATGACTGATCGCTAACTGCTAGCGGCTGAGCAGGAAAATGATGTGACCCTCGTGCAACGGCTGGTTTAAGTCACCGGACCTCAGCCCAGCTGAAACATGACACCAGGCTCTGTAGGTGAGACAGCTGTTTCCATCGTGATAATGAAAACCCCATTAGATGCACTTGTACAATCAATATCAAAATGTTAAAACAGTTCCAGTGGGTTGTATTTCCCAGATGTCCGTTTACCATATTTCATGTTCATGTTCACTTATTTTGCTGTTTCCCAATAGTGAGATAAAGCATTTTCCTATTTAATTATACAAAGAATTAGATTTATTTTATTTTTCTTTAAGATAAGATATTCCTTTATTAGTCCCACAGTGGGGAAATTTCAAGCATTACAGCAGCAAAGTGGATTGCAAAATATGAAGCATCATTTACATTATAAACAGTAAACATAATAAATAGCAAAAAGCAATATAAACACTATAAACAAGGAATATAGAAAAAAAAAAATAGAAATATGAACAATTTAAACAACAGAAGAAAAATAACCTAAACCTTTATTTTATTTAACCAAGAAGTCCCTTGAGGTTGAAGGGAGGCCTGGCCATGGCAGCACACCAGCTCCCGTGTAAATAAATAAAAGGCGTGTGTCACTGGTTTTGTAAATTACCACGAAGTTAAGACTTTTCTCTCCAGTGTCGACTCACTCCCACGCATAAAAGCTCCCAGAATATAAATAAATAAGTGAGTGCGTTGCGTAAGTTATCGGATAAATTAAACAATCGCCGGGGAAAGATGGAGAATGAGGAGGAAATAATGCAGAAGACAGTCGACAGACAAAGGCAGTAAACAGAATTAACAAATGACAGCTACAGAGCAAGCAAAAGAGAGATAGAGACCGAGTGGGATGGAGATAGAAAGAGAGGGAGATTATTTGTGTTGTGTTGTATAATGTGAGCTGTTGTGCTGCGGTAGCAAGATGTCACATCTTAGTCATCCCCAGAAAGCCTTACCGACACTGAAAGCCTAGCGAGAGAAAAATCCATTTGCCAATGCAGGATGAGGATTTTGCTCAGGATGCAATATTACATTTCATTCAGTGTACAAAAATGGATGAAACATAACAAAAGCAAAATAAATAGGCTTTTGGACTCAGATTATTTTGCCTCTTATCAGTTGTTACATTTGAATGGTGCCTGTTTATGCCCCCTGAAGGCTAGAAAATGCCCTGTTGTTCTGCATAACATTACCAAAACAACACAGAATAATACACACAAAAAGTCCATATCTTGGGTGCATGCATTTGTTAAATTGAAATGCATTCTTCCATTAATTCACATATTGATCGGCGGCGAAACGGGGGAATAAATTACTCTTTGAATTCGGAGTTTCGCTCATAATAGAAATCATTCATCAGCTGCTTCGCTCCCTCCGGGCCTGTGTTACACCAAACTAACAGCCCACACCGAGGAATTAAAAACGGATTCTCTCCACCTTCGCTCACAGCACTTATCAATTATCGCCAGCCAATATTTCCTGCCACGTTACCATTTGTTATACCAATAAATTCACCCTGGGATGTTTCCGCTCAGCATTATGGTGGAAACAAAAGAGGGGCTCGGGCAAATACAAACTCCGACTCTGACAGGAGCATAACAAAGAGATTTAAATGTGAAAAAAAGTGCTGATGTGGGAACTCAGCGCGGCTCTTTGGTGGAGAAAATGAAAAACGGGGAACAAACATCAAGGCGGCTCGACTATCCACTCTGAGGCGACGGTCTCAGAGCGGGGATTTAAAGCTCAGAATCACAAAGTGGACAGCGTTGTCGGTCGAGAGCCGCGCCGCAGCACCTGACTTACCGAAACGAGCTTTTGAAGGATCACTGAGCCATTTTAAGGCCATTAAAATGGGTCACATGCTTAAAAAAAAAAATCTAAATTTGTCATGATTTATCTATGTGTCACATGAGACATAGGCTCAGTGTATGGTAGGTTCAGAATGAGCTATTTGAACCCACATAAGACAGCTGTTCTCGCCGTGTTCGCCGCCATGTTGGTACTTTACATCGCAGTGACACTAGCATATTTGCTCAATTAGATTAAATGCGCATTAAAAACGCCATTTACCCACATTTTAAATGTGAAATAATGTTTTAAACCCCTCTCTGAAGCATTTATCCAGAGTTGTGGATATGATGGGTCAGTGCGTTTGAACCAGTTCCCTCTCACTTTCTGTTTTGCAAACTCTTTAATCGCTCGTTTTGTCCTCGGACATGTTGTTCTGTTATTGTCTTGTGAACGTAAAGCAGCCGTCACGGCACCACGCCGCTGTGATTGGTGGGAATTTTTACAAAAAAATGTATAGCACAGGCGCTGACTCGTTCTGATCCTCTAGGCGGTGTGAATCATATATCTGATTATGTTTATCATCAAAATCATGCAACCACTTTTTTCCATATTCATGTATATTCTATGTTCATATTTTGTTTTGAGAGCTTCTGCTGATGTCGAGCTCACTGTAATTTGGCACTGTAATTTTGTACATTTGTAATCTAGGAAATGTTATTGCTTTTGTCACTGCTTCTGTATCCGCACAGATTAGAGCTACATGCATGCCTTGGTGTAATTGATTATTTTTAACTACGTATTGTAGATGCTTGTGTAGAAAGGCCCAACCAGGGACTGGGGTCGCAAACTAGCCTCGGCTGTAAACCCCTTATACAAAGCAACGGTTTCATGTTTTATAACTTGATACACTGTTTTTTGTATTGTCCCTGTTAAATAAAATAAAATAAATAAAAATAAAAACTGTTGGTGTCGGTCTCTGTTGGTGTGCAGAAAGCAGACAGACTCCCCGGCTACACTTTATTTTGTTTGCAGTCGTGGTGAAACTGCTGTGTTTGGCAAACTGAGTTACACTTTTCTGAGTTACACTCACTCCTTTGTATCTAAGGACCTAACAAGGAGGCGGGAAGGCCTTGTTTTCTGCTCGGCAACAGTCCCAACCGTCCAAAATTTAACAGAGCCTAATGATTTGTGATGATAAGTAACCAGGAGGTATAAAGACTTTCCTCACATTCTTTGAATCACCAGCAACTTTGACTGTGACGGTGTATTGCTTTTTTTCCATAATGCAATATTAAAGTGCAAAGTACACACTGCATTGTTGCACATCACTGCCATCGTCCTGTACATAGTTGTGATAGTGCTTTGTTTGTTTACTTGTTTATTTTTTTCTCGCCCTTTCTGTTTTCTCTTTTGTTACTTTGCACTGTTTACTCGTCTGTTTGCACTGTTTAGTTGTCTACTTGCTAATTTTACTGTCTTTTTCTGTTTTCTCTTTTGTTATTTTGCACTGTTTACTTGTCTACTTGTTTATTTTATCATCTTTTTCTGTTTTCTCTTTTGTTATTTAATTTATGTAAATTAGCAAAGTTTTCCGGAGTCAAATTCCTTGTATGTGAACGCATACTTGGCCAATAAAGCCGATTCTGATTCTGATTCCGAACTACAACTATTTCAGCTGTTCTCTCCTTTCTTAAAGAATCCCTTCCCCGCAGACGGACAGCTCGCAAGATGTAAACAAAACCAACATGAGACGATATTTGAAAGATGCTGCACCGGTTGATAAATTGTTGAATAAAACATCACAAAGGGAGCACCGGTCAGCCCTTACGTGCATCTCCCTTCTTCGATCCGATCCATTACTGTAAGATCTCCTTAATGGTTTTAACCAAGCACAGTAACAATATGAGATGGACACACTGCCAATAAAACCACCGAGGGGCAGTGCATAAGGTCTGGCTGGAGAAAAAAACAAAAAAAAAACATGACATAACTCGACTTGATTCACTTTGTTTATTCTGATCTAAACAATAAAGTGTAGTTAATCACAAGTTAGTTTATGTTGGGCTTGAGATCTTTCATTTTGAAAGGGAAATAGAAGAGAGAGTTGTGTTGAGTGTGGAGCAAAACAAAGAGCGAGTTCAAATCTTTTCCTCCCATTCAGGCTGGACCCGGGATGCGGTGGCTGTGATGAGCAGGGGGGGTTTACCCGCTATTTTATTTACCACTGCGGCCCTGGTTATGTGACTCATGTATGATTCCTACATCTCTGGGACATCAGAGATGACTGACAGTGTCCCCGTCAAATGGGCCGGCGAGGGCAGCGTTGAGATTCAGACGCGTACACAGTGACGCTGGCGGAGCACAAAGAAACCTCACTGTAAATTCATCGAGCGCTCCTTTTTTTAAATATGCCACGTTAGTTACAGATTCCTCAGAAGTCGCTGCCTTTGTGAACAGATATGTCTGACGGGCCGCTGGAGATGGTGGAGAAGCAGGGGGAGATCCGACATCAGAAAGCTGCGAGCGATATGGACGACAGAATGTGGATGGAGAGATAAACAATAGATTCTTTTTTTTTTTCCTTTTTCCCATCCCTCTTTCCCTCTCCTGATGAGCCGAGCCCCAAGGAGCTCAAGGAGTTTCCGCAGATTAATTGATAGTGAAATAATGAGAGCTTTTAACCGCCATGCCTCAGCAGAGGAGCCTCTCTCACACGCTTCTATTAGCTTTCGTAACGTGTCCCGTTCTCTGCCCGGCTCTCCTCCGACAGTCTTTTTTGTCCCTACCTCCTTTCTCCAGCCTTTGCCTAATTCATGAGCTTCATGATTGTGTGTGTGTTCTCTGCAATTAAGTCTACTGTTAAGAGAGACCGAGACATTAAAATGGCAGTACACAGAAAAGAGAGAGCACGTGATCTGGGGTATTAAGCTGCCCTGGCACCGCATCATGACATCTCACATACAAGAAATCATTTTTTTTAAAAAGTTCATCATGGCCATATATCTCCCCTGGAAACAAAATATACTCTATGTCCCTCTTCCATTGTATTTCAGTGCTGTGGGAATGATACTGTATTTAGCAACTATCCATTTAGTTTCTTTGGATAAAGAGTGACATTGCACATTGCATATGAATAAATGATTATCCTTCTAAGTGGTTGATAGCCAATCTCAATATGTATGAATCCTTTTTAATTATACTGAATTATGCACCAAAGTGACAAAAACTGAAACTGGACTGCAATAATTAGATGAATTTTCCAATTTAATTAAAAGTAAATACACTGAGAAGTTAAATGTGCCGTGGAAGTAGTCCATAAACACAGAGTGTGTCATGCAAGCACACACACACACACACACAAAGTGGAAGTACCATACGGTCACATTAGTCACTAGAAACTCCCCTTGCCACACACATGACTTGCCAAAAGACTAATTCACTTATACCCTCCACGGCTCGCCAGGGCAGCACCCATGGACTAGCTAAACCAAATAAACAACTGTGAGCGGCGTAAACAAACGGAAGCCAAATGACGCCATGAAGGAGATGGAGACATTCATTAGGCTCCGGGCTGGAGGAGCGGCATCGGCAGGACGCCGAGGCCTGCAGCAGGGAAGACAGATGATCTGTGAGAGCTGCAGGGAACACCTACTGCACCGGCGGTCCCTGGAAACTCCTTCTAATCAAGTTCGTGGTTCAGGATCGAAAGGAGGGGGGAGTGAGGTGTATGGAGGACAGGACGGGGGGGGGGACGGGGAATGGTGTTTGTTCTGGTGTACGGGCATTTATTTGTAAAGCCGCCAGTATACCGGTGGAAGGACACGACTGTGGAAAAATAATGTAGCCGTGCATTGGCTCCGGGCGCTGCAGTGGGCGCAGGCTCGCCGGGTGAACTAGTTGAATTCTTCACACATCAGCCCCCAGCGTGAGTCTGTCTGCAGCTCATCTGAAACATCACATTTACTTGTGCTGCCTGACGGAAAAAAAAAAAAAAAAAAAAAAAACACATCTCCTTTCTTCCTTCCACTGTCTTTGTTTACATCTTCACGCTGAACTCATTTAAACTCTTTGCACAGGCTCGGCCCACTGGCACATTTTCATTTATAGGGCCATTGCAAGGCATTCACTTATAAGGCCACCGCATGGAACCACAGAGTCTCAAGCTATAATGAAGGGCAGGAAAGATCATTGTGTGATTTTAATAGTAATGCTCATATCCCTGCTCCTTTTTGTTGTTTTTTTTCTTTTTATTTTCTGTTACTTACACCTTTAATTAGTCTTGAGTTGAAACTAATTGTGATGTATTCTGTTGCCCCGTTGGCCGGGTCATCCTTGTGAAACTGAGCTCAATTAGATTTTACCAGACATCCCCATCTGCTTTTTCTTTGTCTTTTCATTTTTGTCGGCACAAAAAAACAATCAAACTGCTTTAAAGTCTCTGTGCCCAGCTGCTCCTTGGACACAGCGATTGTTATTTTGATGACCACCATTTCCATTTCCCTTCAGCTTACAGTTACGACTTTCATCTTCGTGTCTTCCCACGAGGACGAAGCATAAACAAGCAGAGGTCTAGACTAGAGTTCTCATCGGGCCTGAAAATTAAGACCCGACCCGACCCGGGCCAGACTGGGCCAGCCCGAGGCCCGACCCGACCCGACTAATTAGCCGAACTTTAGGCCCGACAGCCCGATAAAGCCCGGAAAAAAAAAAAAAAAAAAAAAAAAAAAAATCGCCAAATTCGCCATTATTTAGCAGAGCCGGTCGGCCGCGGCACCGGGGCACCATCAGTCAGTATCAGGCGGGCCGGCCGCGGCACCGGCCAGCATCAGGCAACTCACCTTTCAGATCCGGCAGATCTGACGGGTGGGCGCGGTATCGGACGGTGCCGCGGTCGGCCCGCCTGATGCCGACTGATGGTGCCGCGGTCGGCCCGCCTGATGCCGACTGATGGTGCCGCGGCATGTGCGGGTCAATACGGTAGTCTAGAAAACTGGAGGTTTTTTTTTTTTTTTTCTCGTGCGCCCCCAAGTAGATTGCGCCCTGGGCAGTTGCACTGCCCATAGCAAAAACCGTCCCTGCTGCCGAGTGTGCCAGCACAGCGGGATACTGCTGCAACTCTCTCTCACTTGTTTGCGCTGCGCTCGCACAGCTGGTTGTCTGTCTGTCACTGAAAGTTTAGCCTCCAAATCCAATCCAGTCTCTCACTCTCTCCACCAGTCACATAAAAATGAAACGTCATAATCAATAACAGAACACATAGCCTAATTCTATTTTTTTATTAAAAAAAAAAAAAAATCTCCCACAGAACCCGAAGCCCGACCCGACCCGCCCAATTCACGTAAATTTTAGGCCCGACCCGACCCGACCCGAAAATGTCGGGTCAGGTCGGGTCGGGTCGGGTTCGGGCAGAATATGAGAACTCTAGTCTAGACTGCGTTTATATTTCGGGAATGTTCATGGCTTCATCGCGGGCGCAATCTCTACTCACCCTGAGCGCGTGAGACGACTGGGCTGGCGGTCCGGCGACGTCCACCTGCGCCATGTCGTCTGCGTGTGCGCTGAGCCCGTGGACGAACAGGATCGGCCCGCTGTATAGGACGTCCTGCCGGGGGACCAAATTCAGATCCCCGTCGACGTGGAAGCTGGGGTCCGACACCTCGAACGTCAAGCCTTCGTTGCCCGCACAGTCGTCAAACTCGACTGGAAGAAATGGACAGAACGGACAGATGTTACTCCCCCCCAAAAAAAACAGCAGAAACATTGAGAAAAATGTCGGCGAGATAAAACACAGGGAAAGACAGCGATGCTCACTGCAGCATAAATACACTGTAGGGCACAGAACTTTGAGCGAGCCAAGAGATCCACAAAGTCAAAGCGCAGTAATTCTCAGATATAAACTCAGACAGATGCCCCGAAGAAAGAGCCTGTCCTCGAGGGCTCCGTGAGCTGCAGCACAATAAAAATTAGTGATCTCTGTTCACACATCGTTATATTTATGACTCGCTGCGTCACACGCCGAGCGCCGTAGCCCTCGTCGTTTGTCTGATTTGCTTTTTATACGACTGTTGCCTTTGCTAAAGAGAATGCACAGGCGAGCGTTTTTGTGATGGAGGAAAGTGGTGAGGTAGTGAGTGGTAGAGAGGGAAAGGAAAAGTGTCACCTTTGAGTATACGTGTGCACGTGCGGAGTGAGCATGCGGGCACGTGCACGAGTGAGCCTGTCTTGTCTGACGGAGGGAGATACCGCCAAGGACTCCACCAGGGTTTATCCCTTCTGATCGTGTTCATCCTCTCTTTATCTCTCTCACACACTCCCCTCGGTGTCGTGACATGATCCCCATGTCCTCCCCCACCCTCAGTCCCTGACAATCCCCCCCCTCCCTCATCCTTCACCTCTGCTTTACCTCCATCCCCCATGATGCTTCCTACTGTTTTGGATCCTAGAGAGAGTTACCAGAGGAAGTCTGCACGTGTACCGAATGTATGCATGTTTGTGTGTGAGAGTGCATACGTGGACATGTGTTATTGATCAGCAGGGCTGGTACAACAGAAACCACAAGGCAAATCTCTCAGCATCGGAGTCAAAGTGCACATTTCACACCTCATTTTTTTTTGCTTCAGACATATGGTGGCTTATATAACGCTTCATTATTTCATTTCAGATTCTGTTTGAGATCAGGATTGCTTGGAAAGATGATGTGCGGGACTTTCCACACGGCCATTAATATTAATGCAACAACATGTTCCTGGACCGGGATGTTGTGTGTGTTTGTTTCCTTGCAGCCAAGACACCAAGTAGTGGTTAGTTCATCGTGAAAACAGTAAAAAAAAAAAAAAAAAAAAAAATCTGGTTAAGGGAGACAGACTTTCGTTCCTCCACGATGCCTCGGCTTGCCTGTCAAGACAATGTCCTACATGATTCATCAATTATGGATGAGATCCTCTCTGCTTAACATAAGGCGGAAAACTGCAGCAGCTCATAGCCAGCTGAAGGAATTCCTCTCAGAAGATCTGTAAGTCTCTCATCTATATGCTTGGTTCACATTGGGGACTAGAGCCGTCTTTCTGAGGAAGAAATGGGTTTAGATCTGAGCCCACATTTATCAAGCTTCTCAGAGCGGCTGATTCGGGATCAGCATCGCCTCTTTGAAGATACTCGATAAAAATCAGCTCCAGTCCGCAGAGCACGGGCTGCGGACCTGCATCACTGAACCAGCCCTCCCTTAAAATAATGTGACATCCCAAGAGAAATGAACCAAATGTGATTTTGGGACATGTGATTTAAGTAGTTCCCATGTGAAAACACAAAGTGAAAAACACGTGTTCCAAAATCACATGTAGTTTACTTCACATGTGACCGTCAGGTTTTTCCGAGTGTGGGAATTCTAGTTCAGAATCGAGTCTCATGTGAAAATGCTAATTCCACATAAGTTTATGTGAATGATGTGGAAAATTTCAGTCATGTGAAGACTATAAATCACATGTGAAAAGTTCAAGTTCACATGTGAAATGTACATTCTGACATATAAATACACATATGTCACATGTGTCATTTTCATAAGGGCTGGCTTACTGTATTCGAAGTTGAAATGTCACATGTGAAATGTGTGTATTTATATGTGAAAATGTACATTTCACATGTGAACTTTAACTTTTCACATGTGATTTGCTTTTCAATTGTGATTTATAGTCTCCACATGTGCAAATATCTAGTTCACATGTAACACTTATCTTTTCACATGTGAAGACTATAAATCACAAGTTTGCATGTGAAAAGTTCAAGTTCACATGTGAAATGTACATTTTCACATATAAATACACACATTTCACATGTGACATTTTCATAAGGGCTGGCTTACTGTATTATAAGTTGAAATGTCACATATGAAATATGTGTATTTACACGTGAAATGTACATTTCACATGCGAACTTGAACTTTTCACATGTGATTTGCTTTTCAATTGTGATTTATAGCCTTCACAAGTGAAAAGATAAATATCACATGTGAACTAGATATTTGTACATGTGAAGACTATAAATCACAATTGAAAAGCAAATCACATGTGAAAAGTTCAAGTTCACATGTGAAATGTAAATTTTCACATATAAATACACGTATTTCACATGACATTTTCATGAGGGCTGGCTTACTGTATTAGAAGTTGAAACATGAAACGTGATTTGAATTATTGCCATACACATGCAGTGTGTCATGCACGAGCAGTAATAAACACACAACCAACTGGCATCTGATTGGTGAGACATTTCTACTGTCAGTCTAACAAGCAAAGGTGTCACTGGAGATGGCAGCCCAATTTGAGGAGCTATTCTGATCCGACCATACAAAACTGTTGTGTGTGCAAATCAGCCAGCGAGTTATTTGTATCTTGTTAAGCTCTAAATACGTTTTATTTGCCATAAATTCCTTTGGGTATTCTACTGCTAAAAATGTGATACACAAAATATATAATATGTCATGGCTGGATAGACAGATCGATTGATTGCTGCATTTCCAAAACTCGTACTTTTACTCCTCCTCATCATGTTGCTGGCCAGTGTGCTCACATTCCCCATGACGATAGAGGGGATAGCAGCTTTATATTGTTGTTTTTACGCCTGCTCTGCACCCCGTCTCCGCCTCCAAAGCTGTTTTCGGCACTTCCAGCCTCTCCCTGCTCTTGTAGCGCTGTCAGCTGGTCCCATGTGAAAACAACGCTGCTTGTAGCCGTGCACGCGTTGCCTCGAGCCAGGAGAAGTGCTCCAGCAACAACAACAACAACAACAACAAAAAAAGAAACAAGTACAACCTTCAACCACCAACTCGTATCCTTGGTTGTTATGTCCAAAGATGATGAAAAATTAATAAAAAATGATAAAAACACATTAAGAAATGGTAAATTAAAGGCACGCAGGCACACACCGGCGTTGCCACAAGAGGGTGCCACTAGCACAGCGCCATGGAAACAACACAAGTTAATACGATATGGTTGTTCGACACAATAAGCTGCTGCTAATGTAGCAACAACAACAATAATAATGATATTAATTATAATAATGTACTCTGAAGATTGTTATATAGGCGGACAGGCAGTACAATCATATCATGTGTTTGCCATGTTTCGTGACAATGCCCGGTTTGTATGGGATTATGACCCATGTGTACAACATTCAAACTGCATATGTGGCATACGTTTTCCACTGATTGCTTTCTAATCTTGGGGATGAACAGTGGACTAAGCATCACAACCCTCAGTGGATTTGGGCCTTAATGACTGATGGTCCTAATGAATGCAGATTACCAAGCAGCGGGGGTAAAGCCGTGATTCTATTTAAGTACAATGGCCACCCACTGCTATAATTAACACCTATTGTTCCACTGCTGGGAATGCTGTGACTGGTATTGTTCATGTTTCTCATAAAAGGGAGATGCCGCGTAGCTGGGTTTTGTCACAAGGCAAAGAGTCTACCTACTCTGCTTTTACGCATCGGCTGCCTGTCCTTCTGTCAACATGCAGCATAGCTACAGCACACACACACACACACACACACACACACACAAACCCTGCTGTGCAGAAACTATGGGTTTGTGCCTGACCTGAACTTGCCTCCGATGGTCCGCCCACATCTCCCATCACCTCAGGACCAAGTGAAATTGGAAAAGTCCATGGTTAGCACCGCATGACTATAAAATCAATACGACTCAAATCTATCAAAGCACTCATCCAGTGCACTTAACCTTTGCAACTGTTTAGTGTGGCTTCTTTTATCTCTCTGGCTACAGACATTTTAAAATCTTCCCCCTGGACACAATCGTCTTGTGCCAGCTGGAAGAGGAGAAGAGGAGGGAAGAGGTGTGGAGAATAGAGAAGGGGAGAGGAGATGAAAGGAGAGGGAAGGAAAATAAGGAAAATAAAGGAGAAAAGGAAAGGAAAGGAAAGGAAAGGAAAGGAGATGAAAAGAAAGGAAATGAAACAAGAAAAGGAGAGTCAAAGGAAAGGAACCAATAATATCACAACATGCAAAAGAGGAAAGGAAAGGAAAGGAAAGGAAAGGAAAGCAGAATGTGAAAAGAAAGGAAAGGAAACAAGAAACGAAAGGTGAGGAAAGTACAAGAAAGGGAAAGGAAGGGAGATAAAAAGGATGGAAAGGAAAGGAAAGGAAAGGAAAGGAAAGGAAAGGAAAGGGGATGAAAAGAAAGGAAAAGCAAACAAGAAAAGCAAAGGTAAGGAAAGTCAAATGAAAGGAACCAATAATATCAAAACATGCAAAAGAAGAAAGGAAAGGAAAGGAAAAGCAGAACATTAAAGGAAAGGAAGCAAGAAAGGGAGGGGAGGAAAGTACAAGAGAGGGAAAGGAAAGGAAAGGACAAAAGGAACAAGGAAGGAGAGGAAACAGGAAAAAGGAAAGGAAAGGAAAGGGTGGAAAAGAAAAGGAAACAAGAAAAAGGAAAGGGAAGGGAAGTCAAAGAAAAAGGAGAAGAGCCAAGAATATCACAAGATGGGGAAAAGGAACGGAAAGGAAAAGGAAAAGAGAACAAGACAATGGAAGGAGAGGAGAAGCTACAATGGATGCTGAGGGAGAGCTTGAAAGTCAACAACCTACTCTCCAGGGAAACAAGGCTCCATCTCAATATTCAACTCTCACTTCTAAGCCAAAGCATGAAAGATGTGTTCATTTCCATTCCCATTACAAGCCTCAGATTTATTTCAATAACATGGGCGCGCTCTTTATAGCCTGCAAATTGCAGCGCCAAACAGTGTCAGTGGCATTTCAAAGGCAGCCAGGGAGTGTTTGATGGTATTCTAATGTTGTCAGGTTTTGGGGGGATTTCAGAAGAGAGCATGGTGAGCGGGCGGCTTTGAAGTCAGGCGACAATGACAGAACGCAACCCACCCCGCTCTCCACCGGCGCCGCAGCCGCGCACCCTCTCTTTCTTTCTTCAGAGTGCTGGCTCAGTGTTGAAATAGCTGTGCACAACATGGATTAGGGTCGCCAAAATCCCTCACTGATGACTCAAGAGGAGTTGGGGGAGGGCTGTCGTAAGGGGGATCCATCAACTTCTCCGCCGAGTTTGACATTCAACTTCCTCTCGGGCCAAAAAAAAAAAAAAAAACTCCATCGGAGCCCGTGAATGCGTGGCAAATGTTCCAGAAAGTTGGTCATTAAGGGCCGGGGTTATTTCGAGCTCAGATCGCTTATTTCCACCAGCATTCTTGGCACACCGTCTCAAAGTTGTCTCTTACAGTTTTTTTTCAATTGTTTTTTCCAGTCTAATGAAACTGGGATCCACTTTGTCGTCATCTTCACCTCCAAACCACAGCAGAAGTTTTCTGTTGCAAATGTGTTCATACCTTTTCATTGGATTCACACATGTTTCAGGCTCTTTTGCACAACATTTCTCACATGTGTCATTTACATCATGGCCCTGACTCCATCGACGTCACTGTGGTAGTCAAAAGCAAAACATCTGCTCACAGCTGATAGAAATAACCTGCATCACTGTGAAATCACCTGTGCACCTGCATCACTACCCTTTCCACCAATTACCATTCACCAATCAGTCAGTATGCACCTAAAAAAATGGACCTATACATTGTATTCTGTATTCTCAACTCAGTTTTTCTGTGTAATACTGTATGTGAATTACAGTATTTCAATTTTTGCCATCAATACAGTAAATTTTCACTTCAGAATCTTTCTAAGCTTGGATGCAGTTCTTTACTGTAAGTTCACATTTGAATGTGCAGCACACAGGAGAACCTTGTTCAAACTGACAGCTGTATTTTGTATTCTGCTGTCAGCTGTGTTACAGTACAGTAGAGCTGACTGAAGGAATCTACTCATTTGGGCATAAGTTGAGTTGTTTGAGGGAAATATTGGCTTTTGCTACTTGCTTTACAATATGTAACTATGTAAATTGTCAAAAAATATGACTGCAATACACACAGGAAAAAGTAAGGTTGAACCTGCTCAGACTGAAAAGGGTGTGTTGCATTTTGGTGTTGAGTATGAAGTGAGTGCATGGCTGGATTAGCTCGCTTGACTGCAAGTTGTATTGGGCGCTGACAAAATGTGCTTTTTCTGTATGTTTGAAATGTTTTGTCATGATAAGAGCCTTTTGCAAACAAAATGTGTTATTTTGCGAACAGCGCCTCTCATTAGGCCTACGGATTAACTGTTTTGATACCAGGGTTTCTGAGTTGACAGAGGAGGTAAAGCGACCGAAAAAAACGTAAGTTCTTAGCTGGTGGAAATATACAGTATGCACCATCAAATCTGGAGACTGTGTGCTTGAAATGCAAAAAAAAGAGCCCGGGTCAAGCAGCTGGTGCGTCTGCGTCAATACCAACAAACATTTTATGCCTTTTTTATTTTCTTGCATATTACCGTATCAGCCAGTGTGTTGACACACAATCCCTCCGTGAAGCTACACACGATTTGCTTTATCCTCAAAAAGCAAATTCAATTATTTTACACTGGCACTGTGTCAATTACCTTCTGAGAGAACAAATGTATTATGATATCAAAAAAAAACTCCTACAACAAGCCAGAATCAGAGGAATGAAAATGCAAACATTATGCACAAAACAGCGAGCCCGTCTGCCTCTCATTGATGAGGCGACGTGTAATGACAACTCACATCATCCATGCATATTTACGTTGGCTCCTTTCCTTTGTCAGCCGCAGAAATCGGATTTGTGCTTCCCCCCCCGCCCCCCAATCTCTGTCAGGTACTAAAGTTTTCCTGTGAGGTGTTTTGAAGACAATTTTCTGCCTTGTAACTAAATGTCAAGTCTCCGTGATGGGGGAGATGGGAATCGGAGGACTAATCTCGAATGTAGCAGTGCAGGTGTGTTTGAGCTGATATAGCCTCGCGCGTCAAAGCAGACAGAGTGTGCTCTGCCTCATAAGAAAGGCTCATGAGAACACAACTCTCAAATAATCACCCGGCATTAGAGAGGGAGCTGCTTTTGAAAATGTATTTACAACCTGAATTGCATTTACCCCGAGAGTTTTCAATCACCATGCATTGTGTAGAGCCCATTATTGAGATTCAGAGGGAACAAGGCTCTGGCTTTTCATCTCGGAAGATAACGATTTGAGGGATTTTGCCAAGCGGGGTGCCCCCGTTGTTAGGACGACAGGATCTTGCATCTGGGGGTTTTCAAGATGATTAACCTCCCCCCCCTCCTCTTCCCGTCGCCTTCTTGGCTACTAAGCCCGATCCCACCTCCCCCTCTCTTACACATACACATTGTAAAGTCTCTCATAAAGCATTTCAGACTTGGGATTGCTAATCAACAGGGAAGGCGGAAAGGAGTGCGTGATTTTTTTTTAGCAAATCACATGGTATTTCTCATGCAAGCAAGCAAGTTAATTGTGTTTTCTCCAGAGGATCCAGGGGTATGTGTGCGTGTCTGGGTATATATGCATCTGTGCTCACTCACAGCCGAGTGTGTGTGTGTGTGTGTGTTTTGCAAATTCCAGGGCTCCTCATCATGCTCTGATCTGCGCTGTCCACTCCACTGGAGACTAAAGGCGATCTCAAATTCCTCTCAGCTCTCAGACAGTATCAGAGTTCTCTGATGTACTGCTAAAGGTCAGACAAGCATGCAAATTACTGTTTTAAATGCTCCTGTCCGACATCACTCAAATGAAGCTCTCACCACGAGTTCATTTTTTATTTATTTATTTTTTTTACATTCTAATTCTCTCCACCTTTCATTTGTTCCCAAATAAACACGCTTGGCTACCCGCCCACGCTTCCTGCCAGCTGACAAACTAGTAAATTCTGACATAGCTGTGTCATTACGAGTCCATAGGTGACTTCTCAATGGGGAAAATGAACAGGCGTTCACATAGACGCCCCTTTCACAGTCTGCCTTTAACATTCTGGGGGCGGCGCAGCTCGGGAGGTAAAGTGGCCGACTAGTAATTGGAAGATTTCTGATCCGATTCCCAGCCGCGTGACAACAAGACAAACTGTTGCTGAGCAGGATCCTGACCCCGTAAGCGCTCCTGACGGGCAGCTGGCTAAATTGGTAGCCCCTGCATTCAGTCTATAAATGTGTGTTTGAATGGGTGGCGGTGATGCCCGCATCGGAAAGTGGTCAGAAGGCTAGAAGAGCGCCACGGAAATGCTGCCCATTTACAGAAACGTGTTAAAAAATGAAAGCATTAAATATTTGTGATTAATTTGAAATATTGAACACAGCTGCAGCACCAGAGGTAGCAACGTGCACTGCCAAACCGCAGCATCCTGACTAAAGATGGATGAGCAAAAGGATGGAGTTTTACATGGAAAGATTCAGTTTTGAAAAAGAAATCATCATGTGAAAGCAAAACTAACGCTTCGACTAAATGTATAGCTACACATGGCCACCAAATTGACATAGTGGAAGACAACGAGAGATACTGAGAGAAATCATTTGAATTGCATCAGGAGACAGACCTCTACGGTGCCCACATAGGAGGCGTCGAGTGATGCAGCGTAAAATGCCGAAGTAGGTTTCGGAGGTGTGTCAGCGAACACCTGTGCATGAAACCAAACGATAAGCAGCTTCGACGCTCTCGAGATGGACAACATGGATTCTGTAGTTTTATGAATTTTATTTTATTTTGTCTTGGTGAAGATGCAGAAAATTAAGATCATTGTTGCACCTCACAAATCGCAACAGACTATCCCAATTAATGGCTGATGCGCTGATGGTTGCTATGGAAACATCATGCAAAATGCCTATCTAACTCATCTAACTAAACGTGCATTTGCAGGCGTTGCTCGGATACAGTTAACAGCTAAACCCAATCTATGGTGGTAATTATAGGCACGGAGACTTATCAAAACGTCATGATATAAACATGAAGACGGTCTAAAACATGCTTCATAATTCCAGCAATGGTGGCTGATCCAGAAATTCAACTGGACCGAAAGGCACCCTGGGAAGTAGGCTGTGATGTCGGCCGTGAAGCATCGTGGAGGTGTATCCTGCAGATTAGTCAAAAATAGGCTGGATCTGTCGGCTGCATTTTCAGGACCCCGCGTGGTAAAATTGAATTGGGACAGCACTTGTTGTGCCGCCATGACGTAAGCAGCCTACAAATACGGCCTAGGTAGCGTACAGCCTTTGAATTGAAACAGACCCACACTGTGAATGAAGGCGCCAGGGCACACAGGATGAACATGCCTGAGCAAGCAAAGGAGGTCACTCTCACAGAGGACCTGGACGTCATGGTGCACCTCACTGATAAAAAAAAAAATGGAATCCGCAAGTGTTGTGCACAAACTGTAAGCAAAACAGAAAAGCGACACTGTGCTGAGGCGTGTGCCGACTGTTTTTCCAGATGTGACGCTGACGGTGCTCGCAATGCGGTTGCAGCGGCGAGACGGTTTCCTTTTGAACACCTGCCCCGCAGAGCCCGCAGTTCAAAACTGGTCAACTGAACGATGCAAAAGTGTCCTGGCCAAATGTCACAAGATCATCGGGCACTTAAAGAATAGTCTGTCAGACGCTCAGGAATTAAGAAAACAGCAAGAATCACTGGTTGAGGATGCTGCAACAAGATGAAATTCAACCCTAGAGATGGTCAAGCGAATGCAGTGAAATAAATCCCGCCAAACTGCAAAAGCTGGAGGAGCTACTCGAACCTTGCAGGTGTTAATCTCTCTCTCTCTCTCTCTCATGCTGTTTCTTCTCTCTCTCGCCCTCTGTGTCTTCTGTGTACGTGCACTCGCTCTCACCCCGTGTCGTGTGTTCTCGCTCTCCCTGTTCCCCTGTGAAAACCCGTGTTCTCGCTCTTTCTGTCCCCTTCTGCATGTGTGTTCGAGCTCTGTGCCTGTGTGTGTGTGTGTGTGTGTGTGTGTTAGCGCACAGACAGGAAGCTGGTCAGTGTCTCTGTCTGTGTAATTAATACCAATTTACTGGCATTACTGGATAAACATCTTGTGCTTTCCAGTGCAGGTTTGTGACCGACCTGCTGAGAGGGAAAGCAGTGTGTCTCCGCTCAGTGCAGCTGCCAGCCTTGCGCCACTTGTCCACAGTTATGGAGCCCTTAGACGATGATCCAGTCTGTGCACTGAGGCTGAAGGCAGTCTTTACCACACACCTCGCTCGATGGAGGAACATCACTACTGCACTTGAACCTGAAATGTCCTTCCCAAAGCTGAAGAAGAAGTGATGTGTGGGCTTCAGTTTGCAACCTGGTGATGGAGGAGAAAAGGCCCACACAAGAGCGATCTGCAGAACCAACAAAGACCAAACCAACAGCCGCCAAAGAAGAGCAGGATGTCTGTTTCCTTGCTGGTTTCTTCTGATACGGTTACAGATAAAGAGCAAGAGTCCACAGATTCAATGTGTCAACCACTAAAAAGTCCAAAAGGACGTGGAGGCTGTCCACTGCACTGCTGGTCAAAGAGAAAAGGAGCATATGCCAGGCTGGCACGCATCGCATGCGAGTACATGTCGACCCCTGCAGCCGCTGTGCCTCAGGAGAGGTTTTCCTCACTCTCAGGCCTAAAGAAGAAGCGCCTCTCGCCCCCCCCTGGTAATACAAACTCACTGGTCTGTCTCGGTGACCGGCTGAATGTGACGGAGAGCTGAGCCAAACTGTTTCAATGGAGTGAAAAAGATCCAACATTATGAACTCTCAGCAGAATCTTCCCCTGTTCGTTTTTTTTTTTTTTTTCCCACATTTGCATGAGCTATCGGGGACCTTTTGGAAATTCAGCTGGCACATGAACATGGAATACATTTTTTTTCTTGTTCTGTTAACTATTATTTATTTTGTGCATAAGAAATGATTGCCTTGATGGGTTTGGAAATTCAACTGGCACTTTAACATATACGCTGGGGTTTTCTTAGTATTTCTGTCAGTCTGTAAAATAAACATCCCCACTAAGCTGACAGTCAGTCTTGATGGCCTTGACGGTTTTATTGTTTAATCTGTAGTTCACAGGACAGGGTCTGTGTTCACAGATAAAAAGACGTTATTAAACAATAGTGTTGGAATCTGTAGCTATATATCTATATACTGTATATACATGGACTTGATTTTGGCTCCCTCAGCATCGTCACCAGTCAAAACCCCCTGCCCAGCAAAAACTAACACGCTTATAAAGCTCGATACAGAATCATTCCTATACAAATGCTGGTCGTTCATTGTAATCAGATAGTCCTGTATTGTTCATTTTGGGCCTTTTCACACATGAAAATCTGATTTTTTCCCCCTTAAACTATAAGTCTTTCTTCTTTCTTTCTTTCCTTCTTTTAGAAATGCACCAAAACCACTGCCAAGCTGTTGCGCAGTATGTTACTGTATTAAACAGCACAATGCCGTTCAATACTGTGTTGCAACATGGAAAAATATCTATATTTTTTTTCTCACTTTGATGCCAAATAAGAAAAAAAAATGTAAGGGGAAAACTAGGTTGTATGAGAAAATCAAGTTGAAGGGGTTCAGCCTGATGAGAAAACTATTACAAGCCTGTTCAGGTTGACTGTGGGCGTTCGGCTTGCCTTTAGCAACCTGTTAGCAACCGAGCCGCTTCGACTTCAAAACAGCTTGACAAGCTGAATAACAATACAGGTAAAAACACATCCGTCTGAACAGCCGGCGATAAACAGAGCTGACGGCAGAGATGATGACGTGAAGCCACATCATCGTTACGGAGCCTTGTGCCACGTCTTTACACCAGCACCAGATCTTGACCGGGCCTCACTGTGGAAGCAAGCGAAAGAAAGACGACAACATAAAGTGATAAGAGACGCCTCTGTTTACATCCTGGGCTGTATCTAACTGGGGCAAACACTTGAATATTTGGCTAAGGACAAAGCAAAACGCACTGAGGATATTTTGTGCATGGGAAGAAGCAGGAAAAAAAAAAAAAAAAACACTGCAAAAAGTCAAAATCTTACCAAGATTATTTGTCTTATTTCAAGTAAAAATGTCTTATTTCTAGTCAAAATATCTCATTACACTTAAAATAAGACATGATCAGCTCAGAAATTACTTGTTCCATTGGCAAAATTTGTTTCTTGTTTCAAGCTAATTTTCACTTGAAACAAGTGAAAATTGTCTAAAGACAAGTAATTTCTGAGCTGATCATGTCTTATTTTAAGTGTAATGAGATATTTTGACTAGAAATAAGACATTTTTACTTGAAATAAGACAAATAATCTTGGTAAGATTTTGACTTTGCACTAACAATTTTGGATTGTACTGCATAAATCATTTCATCTGATTCTGCAGGGATACCGACCCGGCGACAGGCATTTATTATAAACATGTAGAAACAGCCAATCTTACTGCTGCCAGTCTTGTTTTCTTATGTATCTTTGCTGTCATATCGAGGCATCAGTATTAATCTGAGACTGTTTCATAACCATTTAGAAACTCCTCACCATTTTCTTCTGGATGAGTTAAATGACAAACCAAAGTTAAATGTCCGTTCTCCTCTATTCCGCTACAGCTGTCAACTGACTGACTTGTGTACATGCGTGGGCGTTGTATGTAGCACATATGTGTAATAAAACACTTCAAAACTCATTCACACTGTCAAAGATCTGACAAATGGATAAGTGCTTCACTTTTCCCCCACGCACCTGATATCATGGACTGGTTAACATGAAAATAATGTTTAGTAAGGAGTGACAGCCTTGCTTACTGTTGCTGTGGTACACACTGAATTTGAAAAAAACAAAAAAACAAAAAAAACAATGTCTTTCATATTCACAGTCAGAAAATTTTAATTGAATTGTACGTGCATTTCATTTTTGACAAGAGCAGTGGGTCAAACGTAAGCCACGCGTGTTTGTTCAAATAATCAAACCGTTCAAGTTGAAGCCTCGAGTTGACAAGCATTCTTCTTTTTTGTTTTCCTTTCACCCCACGGTGCAGCAAGCATTCTCAACACATTTCAGACAGGAAAAAAAAAAAAAAAAAAACACGGCTAATTATAAGTCAGCGTGCCCTCTGTGTGTTCTCGCAAATAAAAGTGTTACAAAGTGTCACCGTCGACTCACACCTTCAATCAAATAACTCCATTTTTAGCCGCTTTCTTCTACCCACAATGAAAACTGTCAAAAACAGTAAGGTAGACAAGTTGCACTGTGCAGCGCTGGCATTCTCAAAATTATTTCGCTGAGGTTCAGATTAAGTTCTGCGGTGAATCACCAGCTTAGAAATGGGCAAAAGCTGATTATGATAAGCTGGCACTTACAAAAAAGATCAGTCACTAACAGCTTAACAGACGACTTGAAGTCGCTCTACAAACTGTGCTGCTCAGTCGGAGCTATTTGGTAATGCGCCAATCTCATTCAAATCAGAATCATTCAGTATGTACCTGAAGAGGGTTTTTTTTTTTTTTTTTTTTTTTTTGCCGGGTGCAGCTGGAGCTTAGATACAGATTTGCACAAATGTGACATGTAATATGCATGAAAGGTTGTACATGGTGGTAAATATAGCTTGGTTGGCAGTGGTTGGATGGTGCAACCCAAAAAAATCTGTGCTAGAGGTTTGCATTTGTGTTAAAGAACAAAAGAGAGATGGAGAGAGAGGGGGAGGGACAGAGAGAGAGAGAGAGAGAGAGATGGAGAGAGTGAGGGATGGTAACGAATGATGGTGAAATAATGAGGGCCCACTCTCTCGCTAAAGGTTTAGGGTGATCCTCTCCTCGTTATCAGCCTGAGTCGTGGCCTTCCCAGGTCAGGGATGCCACGTCACTGCAACAGCACACACACACACACACACACAAAATAATGAGTGTACCCCTTTCCTCTACATTTCTACGTCGTCCCTTTCAAAGCTGACACCAGACGTCCCAGGGCGTGACCGGCACCGTGAGAGCCGTTTGATGGCCACCAGCTCTTTAACGACTCTTCTGCGTTCAGCACCGACTTCACCGTGTGTTCAATTCCACCTCTTCATTACCTCATCACTGTCTACCACTTAGAAACTACAAAAAACAAACAAACTGAGGGAAGAAACACTGGCCAAGCTCTCCCTGGTGGCCAACAGGCGCCTCAGAGGTTCAGAGGTTTCTGCGCTGTTGCTTCCTCGTGGCCAGATGTTCATGCAAGGTGCAGGTGGAGCTGCACCTGCAGCCCAGCAGCAGGTCTGCAGGTCTGCAGGTAGCAGCGCCGCTCAAAATGCTGCAGCGTCAGAGCCAGAGCCATGCTAAAATGCAGAGGGTCATGAGGGAAATGTGTACGAAAGCCTTTTTACCACGTTAACTGCATGTAGCAGCAAATTATTGCAGGGCTATTCACCCACCATGAAAGGAATCAAAGCTGAAAGAGCACGGGATGGGGGGCGAAATGACTGTCCTGCAAAATATCTCTCTTAACAAGTCATTTAGTCCAATATTCAGTTTTAAAATCTTGATTTTTCTTAAAACTAGTGAAAAAAAATCTACCAGTGGAATGATAACCCCACTTGTATCCAGTGCTAATCAACTTGTTCGCAGAAGTTTCATGAATCAGGTTTCATTTGTGGTCTGAGCTGCTTTATTCTGTTTAAACATATCAGAAAAATTCTTCCAACAAATGAAACTGCGTGGAAACAAGTGAGATTATTTCATCTCACCTGTATTAAAAAACAAAATTTTAACAATGAATATGAGACTAAATGAGCTTTTCAGATGGAGATTTTTGTGACTATCTATCTATCTATCTATCTACCTACCTACCTATCTATCTTTCTATCTATCTATCTATCTAGCCATTTGAATGTCTTTCCATCTGTCTATTCATTCTTTCCTCACCTTTATTTAATGTGGATATTTGGGAGCATAATGTTCAGCAAGGCAAACAAGAGAGATACAAGATACTCTGAGCATCGTTCTCCTGCTGTAATTGCTATGCGTATTTCCCTGACGGGCTGTCTCTTTTTTTTTTTTTTTTAAATATCTCCCATGTTGATCAACACATAAAGACAATCCGAGCCAGGTTCCTCTCCTCTCGGTCGCTCGCTCGCAGTCAAAAACCGCAACACAAGACACAGAATCCAGAACAGGAAGTGTCTCTTGACCTCATTACCACCAACAGCACTTTCACGCTGAGGCTCGAGGCAGATAATGACAGGAATTGTCCTTTCATGTTTCCGAGCTCCATTCCTGACAGGAAACAAGCGCGTATTACGGTAAATATGCAGCCATTTAAGTGTTGTGTCAGTGCTGATGTGTGATTTATGCTGTGAAGTGCGTGAACTTGTCACCGTTGCTCACTGACTTTGTAAAATACCTTGTAGGTAGGAAGGTAAAAAAAAAAATGAGAACAAAGCACTAAGGCATGCAAACACTGTTGAGTAAAATTTTCCTCATCCAGTTCATCCCTGTGACGTTCAGTCAGTCAGTCAGTCAGTCAGTCAGTCAATCAGGCGAGCTGTTCAGGTTTTCCAGACTGAATAACATGCACACACCCACTGCTACAAGCTAACTAACAAACACCCAGACAAAAACAGGCTGACAGCATCAGTAAACATTCTGCCGCCGTCTCCACGAGAGCTGGAGCTGTTTAGGCCTAGAGCCTCGGTCTTTGAAGTTGCCCCCTTTCAAGGTTAGACATGCTTAAATATGAATTCATTTAAATTCCCCATTTCAAAACCCGTCATTGCACTCTTCACCTTGTTTTTCTATGTGAAAAAAAAATAAATGAAAACGTATCAGCATATATCTACGTGACTCAGATCCCCCCCCCAAGTCTAGCTTGACAAGGTTAACCACGGCAACGGATCTGACGGGGGAGCGACGGGCTGTTATTCTCGCACCATAACAAACTTCAATCCCTCGGTGTTTGTTTGTCGGGAGCGGGGCGAGACTTTTCATCAGAGAGGGCCGGGATGCTGATGGCTGCCGGCAGATGATGGTGAGATGGCTACCAGAACCGAGAGACACAGAAATATTGATCCGGTCAGACGGGCGGGCAGAAAAAAGGCAGATCAAATAGTCAATCAGCCGCCGAGCCGTGCGGTCCGTCTGCGCCTCTCTGCATGCCGTCCGGCGAATTAACCAGATACGAGGAGAAGCGATTAGTCGGTAAAAGCAGGCGCCCAGCCGGTCTGCCAGCAAGCCGGCAAACCAGCCGAATGAAGACGTCGTCAGGCAGTCGGTCGTCGGGCAGGGCGCGATGGACGCTCTGCCCCGCACGGCGTTCACTCCTCAAACGTCCCTGCCAGACAGCTGGAGAGACTGTCAGTCAGCCCGGCCAAATCTGACAACCAGTCCGTCAAAAGAGCAGCCAGACAAGCAGCCGGTCAGGCACGCCACATCAAATGGCGGCTCTGAAACAGGTCGCCGGGCCAGTAAACCGCAGATTAGCCACCAGCGGATTTGGCCGGGCAGAGAGGGAGGATGTCCCGGGGGTGAGGGGATAATATGTGTATTTTGTTGCACTGATTGACACTCAGACCTAAAATAATGGGTTCTGCAATCCGACAGCGGAATGGGACTGAACACGGTGACCTCTGAAATGCATGATTATGCTTTGAGGATGAGGATTTGAAAGTAATTAACTCTCTTAGCTTCATTCATTCTCGGCCGCCTCCCTGATGTTTTCCTTTTCTCGCCACATCTTTTGTGTGTGTGTGTGTCTCATCCGGGCGAATGCCTCGCGTGAGTGACTCCGCCTTCCTCCCAAGGTGTGACCCTCCACCCCTCCTCCTCTTCTTCATCCCCCTCATCCTTTTCATCCCCCTCACCCCGGCTGATTCATTGAGCACGTTCACATGCACACCATATTCCTGTATTATTCGAAATATCCGCAATATTCCGGCACGAGTCATGTAAACACACCGAACCCGGTTAAGGTCATAATCCGGTTGGAGAATATTCCGAATCAGACCCCTGGCATATGCCTATTTTAACCAGAACACTGTGCCATGTAAACACCTTAATCTGAAAATGCCCCATACCGGAATATTCAGTCACGTCTGCGCATGCTCGATTTGCAGGGAATCCTGGGGTGTCTTTGTCGCTATGGTTACTGCAAGCGGGGAGAACGACATGGCGAACAGCAGCCAGAGCCAGGAGACTGCAGTCCGCCTTCAGCTAATGAAAGACTTCAATATCATGGAGGATATCGATGGGAGAAAACACAGAAATAGCGACAGCCTCTTCTTCTTCTTCTTCTGTATTTCCAACAGACCAGATGCCTATATGCGTACTGCTGCCCCCGCAGGTTGAGTGTTGCATTACGTAAGAGCGTGGAATACGCTGAAACACGGGAACATGCCAAGTAACATGTAAACGGAATATTCCAGTTGCTGCAGTGCATATAAACACCTCACTCGAAATATTACCTTAACCAGAATATTGACCCCTAATCAGAATATGGTGTGCATGTAAACATAGTCATTGGCCTTAGCTGAAGCTCCTTGCTGCTAATTTTGTTTTTGTGTTTTTTTTTACTACATCTGCTAGTGTGTTTTCTTTTGCTGTGTTACAATATCGTTCTTGATTATCCGCCACCTATTGCACACCTGTCTGGTCAAGTAAAGGTCCCCTTTCTCTGCAGTTCCTCTCAAGATTTCTTCCCTTTTTTCCCTCTTTCATCTGTGGGTGGGTTGCACCAGCTATTTTTACATTTGTTACTAAGTTCCTGTGTATTTCTTAATTAAGTTTTTATTTCACTAGTTATTGCATCACTCAGATTTAACCCCTCACACTCAGTTTTTCCCCTAGATCCCCCAAGTAGCTTGCAGTATTGTGCAATGGCCTCATTATAGCTAAATCAGACTTACACCGATGCCATGACATCAGATGGAAAGTATCTAGATTTCTCGTGCAACATTTTACACACATTTGCCTGTAATTCATCATATTCGGTGTCTCTGGAAATGTCGGGATCACCACTTGAATTCAAAACGAAGTTCTGAAAAACAAAGCTCAGCCGCGCTGCATGTATTTATAACGATAACCCAAATAAATCAAGAGTGTGAATACAGAAGTCCCGGCAGCATCATGAGCTATAACAGAAAGTTTAAAAATAATTACCTCAGTGAACCCCACGACAACAAATACCCATTCTAATCTTAATCACACTTACTTCCAACACAGTTTCACTTGTTTTCTTTTCTTTTCTTTTCTTTCCTTTCTTTTTTTTTTTTGGAGCAGGTATAGATATGTCAAAACAAAGCAGAATAAGGCAGATCAAGATAATAGCACTTGATTAAAAAATAATTAGAGACAAGAAGGGAGTATCTCACCCCACTGGCAGATTGTTCCACTTTTTTGTTTTGCTAAGACTTAATATGAGACTAAATGCCTCATTAAGATGGATATTTTTATACTGCCTATACATTTTTGAGCTCAGAATAATTTCATAAGCATAAATGGGGCGCGGAGCAAGAGGGAGTGCGTAAATATAATTCTCCGTTGTGTTTGTTTGTCTCCACTGATGTTTGCTTATTTTAGCGAGCTAATTTAGTCTGCTGGTTATCGTTAGCCACGCAACACTTACCTTCGGCGGTTGCTGCGCGGAAATATTTAGTAACAACTGAGGTTGAACACAGGAATAAATAAAATTTTGGTGTGCTGCAATCCATTTTAATTTATTGAAACATGCAGATCATCATGATAAAAAAAAAAAAACAAAAAAACTAGGAACATCTGGTGCAACAGGCTCCAGCGGAGGAAGCTCTGAGCCACAGAAATATTACTGACCGCTGTTTTTTTACCACTGCAGCCGTCTTCTACTCACACATTTCACAATGTACATCATCTACTCATTATGTATTATTTTCGGCTTGCTTCCCGCGTTGCCCCTTGAGAGGCCCCCTTACCCTGTGTGCATGTGTGTGCACCTACTTGCAGAGATTTTGAAACTTGCGGGTTATATTTACATAGTGTGTGTGTGTGTGTGAGAGAGAGAGAGAGGGGGAGAGTTCCTTCTCATTAGGAGCTCAGGACAGAACACCTCAGTAAGATCCGGGCTCCGTGCGATCTGTGGGTGCATCTGTGTGTCTGCGAGGATGTACGCGCAGGATTAGGCCCAGTGAGATGCCAGATGGCGTTTAGATTGCATGTGAGACCACGTGCAAATTTACTGTTGCTTTATGCCACTCTAATAATGCATACCTCTTGAGCACCAAGCGAACCTTTAATGTATATGCATATGTGTGTACGTGGTTTCTTTTTTTTTTTTTTTTCAGGGTGTATGATGGCCAACGCAGAGGAGGTGAGATTTGCCAGCTCATTTAACAGCCAAGCAGAAAAAGCAGAAAACTTCCTGCCAACAGCAGTAACACCCAGACCTGTCAATCAAGCAGCACCGTTCAATGGACACACAGAAATACACACACACACACACATACACACACACACACACAAGCGCCCCAACAACGCGCTCAGGCATTCAGGCAGATCGATTGGCTTTCTGGAAGGCAGTAACACCCAGGTTGAGCCCCTGAGGTTCTGGCCAAGTTACTCAGCACTTTCCCCGGCCACTCAAGGGGCGCCGGCCGGGCCCCGGGCCAAGAGCCAGAGCCCGCAAAGACGCATAAGAGCAGGAAGAAAACTTTTGACAAAAAGTAATCCTGTCACTTCTAGGACAAGGGTCAGCATCATCTCTTTAGTGAGAGCACAGTTGGCTTGAATGATTTGTGGAGGTATGGCCTTGCACTGGGAAGACTTATGGGGCCAAACTGATAATATTGTTTTTTTTTTTTTTTTGGTTTTGTTTTTGTTTTTTTTGCCAAACATTTAAGTTGCCCCCCCTCTTCTTCATTATTACAGATGGCATCTGCACACAGCCAGCGTAGGTGGACATGTAAGGGATTGTTTTTCAACCATCAAAATGAGCTGTTTGTCTGCAGTGTGGAGTGTGAAAAAAAAACCTGCACAGAGTCAAAAAAAAAAAAAAAATGCTTGAGCCAGGTATTCTGTCTCAGTAAACGCATAGATTTTTGTTTGGTTGTTTTTTTCCTCAATACTTCAACTAATGTTACTTATAAAAAGATCTAGTATCGAGTATTAATGATTATAATGATGCCTTACTCTGCCTTATTTAAACATATTCATACATTTTTAGGCTCTTCTTTCCAGTGACGTTATCTATGTTTTATCTAAATTTCACAGAGTTGAGTGTTTTTTTGATTTTTGATTTGATTTGGATCGGGGGTGTCTCACAGTGTCTGCATCCGATGCCGAGAAATTTGCTGTCTAATTGCTGACACCCTTTGTGATTACGTTATGCTCTGCTCACTGTCAATCAATTGACACCCACGAGAAGAAACAGAAGTCAGCCGGGATAATTTCCTGGCAGAAACTATATTGTTGCATCAATGTCCTCTTAGTTTTGGCTGTTTGTGTGTCGGCTGCGGCAACACTTGTTTTCAAGCCGGGCTTGACACAGAGGTTTGAAACCCGGCTTAATTGGATGAAATGGAAACTAGTGCCTTGCAAGTTGCTGATAATATTTATTGCCTTTCCATTAATGAATAAGGGCGGCGAAATAATACAAAACAGCTGCCTCTTTCACTGTCACTCGGGCAGAAAATGGATGCCTGTCACTGTGAGTAACACTCATGAAGACACAACAAGAAAAACATGGAGAGGGAGGTGTGAAATAATGAGGAGCAGATACTCATGTGGATGGTTTGTTTTGCGACGATGAGAGAGAGACGTGTGTGCGCAAAGTCTGTCGGCTTGTCCCGGTGCCGCAGCCGCCGAGAAATCCCACGTTTCGAGACGGTACACAACTCCGCAATCCACAACTCCACATGGAAGTGCAACCACAGGCTCGAAAAAATGCCTTGATTTACCGCCGCACATTCAAATGCACACAGAGACACACGCTCGCACACACTACACACCGTGGAGTATGGAAATGTAACCCAAATCTAAATTTTGAAATTCACAGCAGGTAGCCGGAGTCCTCATTCCCCTGTGTGTGTTCTAGCATGCACTGCAAATACAAAGGCAAAAAAGTTAAAAAAAATAAATAAATAAAAAAAAATCCACTGCCGTCTCTTCCAAGTAACACCGGGACACTTTAATTGTAAGTTCATGTTGTAAATGACAGATCTGCTGAACCAAAGTGATGCCGATGTTCTCGAGCATCTTCCTCGCCGCTCTGATTGACTGCGCTCTCTGATCATTTCGGGCCATCGAGCCGCTTTCAGAATGAAGACGAGCCAAGACCTGCGCAGGAGAATGTAATATTAATCTTGACAGTTCATATGTGCTTGCCAAAATCTGCTCTCTAAATTCCTTCAAAGCTGCAATTAAAAACATCATGTTACTAATTGATGAACACCCTCTTAGTGAACAGCTTGCATTGAATTAAACATGTGGAGTTTATTTTTCATTCCGGGAGTGCTGTGAATGATGTTTGTTAGACCTCCTAGCAGATGTACTGCCATTTGCATCAGAAATGTAAATTTCTCCGCTGTTAAGTAGGTTAGGCACAGCCAGGCCACGAATGTAGCAACGCAGTGTGGTCCTCTCGGAGGGTGTGGGAAAGAGAAAGAGAGAGAGAGAGAGAGACATATAGAAACAAAGACAGCGAGAGAGATCAAATACCAGCCAGTTGCACCATGATTGCAGATGGGGTCTTGGCACGGCGGTCCCTGTGCCCCGGACGCCCTGTGATTGCAGCCTCTACAGGCAGCTTGTGACGGCTGCTGATGCTGCCAACTTGAGTGCCAGCGGGCCAAGATGGCAGTCCGGCCAGAGGCAGGTGTGCTGACGGAAAGGTGTGATATCACAATGCACAAGGTGAAAATTCATATGCGTGCTCTTTGAACTTAAAAACCCTGGGAGAGACGAAGCAGCTAATTACACTGTCAAACGTTTCTAAAAATTACAAATTAAAACCCCTTCAGACCCTGCGTCCATTGGAATGGACATGACATATTTCTGTCTCTAAACCAATAAATACTGGGTAATTGAATGATGTCAGTAATGCTGGTTACTGGTTGGATCCTGATTATCCAATCAAAATCATATCATGACTTTGAGCACGCTCTGAGAGAGTGACAGACATCGGACGAGACAAGCATGGCTGAGCGACCGCAGAGAGGGAGGAGTCAGTGCCCATTTTCAATCAAAAATATAAATTTATGTTCATGCTGGCCAAACAAATATTCTGTCAGCATAAGTGTAATGGTTACAAGTGATAATATTTTAAGTAATTTTGAACATACATCATATGGTTAATTTACAGGATTTTTTTCAAAGTCTGATGTCCACTGCAATGGACATGAAAAAATACTATTAAAAACACGAGTTAGCAAAAATGTGTTTTTTCCACTTTGTTTTTATGTTGGAGAGGAATCAGAATCAGTTAAAAAAAAAATTTTGCCCAGCAGAAAAAATGCGGGTCTGAAGGGGTTAAATAACTGTACGATTCAGATATATATACCGTATAATTCCTTCAGCCTCTCTGTAAGTGGCTCAGTTTATTGCACACATCATACCAGTGGGAATCTATGGCTCGTGAGTCATTTCTGGCTCTTTGCCAGCAGTCATAAGGATTTTGACAGAAACTGCATTCAAAAAAGTGAAAATTAAGCGGATAGTCTATTATAATCCCACTATTTAAACGCCCCCTGCTCTGACAGTTTTTACAGTGTTGTTTTTTTCCATGTGTCTCCTCTGTGTCCTGCTGACATTCTGGTCATCAGTGTGTAAACTCACCCAAAAAAAAAACACAACACACACTGGATTTTCCTCACCCACGATGGGAGACGATACAGCCACAATGTAAAAAAAAAAAAAAAAAAAAAAAAAAAAATGAGTGAGCCAGACAGTGAATGAAGAGAGGAGGCGGCGTAGCAACCCAGTAGTATGGGAAGAGAGAGAGAAGAAGAGAGCAGCGGTGGTCGAGCAAGCCAGAGAATGTAGAGAGAGAGAGAGAGAGCGGGAGTGGAAAGACAAATAATTTACAAAGGTTTTGAATCGCCGCAACCACGAGAGGCTCTTCATCATACAGACAGAACTGTGCACAAAAATGCTAATACAGACCCAGACACACACAGACACACACACAGGACCAAACACATGATCTCCTCCTGGCTGCCACCTAGCAGACATAATAAATTGCTTTTAACGTGAATGGTGTAATTCATTTTACCATGCACAGCCTTGATGCATTTATGAACTGATCAGATGTAAAGCGAAAACCTGAATCGTGATCTGATGTTAGAACGTGCTTTGTATCTACTGGCTGCATCTCAAAGGCACCATAACCTTTTTTTTCTAATTTGCAAATACCATAAATTTATTCCGATGGAAATAAGACAAAGAATCTAAACGGCATCTTAATCTCAAATTCCATAATGCCATTAAACCGCATTTCCCACATTACATTACACATCTATCACTTAACAGCACCATTGTTTACTGAAATGAACCTTTTCACCGGGTAGTTCATTTACATGTTTGTGCTGATGCTTTTCTTTCTTCTTTTTTTTTTTTTTTTTTAATTAGTATATAGATGCAGTAACGCCTGAACTGACATTATCAATGCAGTCATAAATTATAACACTTTGCATACGATCCCTGTAAATGTTATTCAGAGTAAATTATGGTATGAAAGAACTGTCGCGTGCGCACAAACAACGGCGTCATCATTATTCCAGTCAGAAATTCTCATGGTATTTTCTTTTGTCGCTGATGATTTGTGATCTGCCATGAAAGGATTTGCTGCAGCTTCAGCTTTATACCTGCAAGCTTTACCCGTCTCTCTCTCTCTCGCTGCCTCTTTCTCTCCACTGCCCCCACATATCCTTCTTCCTCCCCCTCCCTGCAACACCATTTCCTCCCCGTTCCTCTGTCCCAACTTTCCTAACTCACTCCCTGTCTACCAGCAGCCTCCAGTCACAAGTTGACCCATATAAGCGTGTTTGTAGCCACGGGCCACAGCGAGTCCACTAGAAACCTGCCTGGATGCCTCCTTTGACTGAACTCACCCTTCATCCAGACAATCACCTGCTCCGAACACACACTTTTTCCCCGGTGATGCACGTACACACAGGCATACATGCTCGCATACATATAGATGTAAACACATACAGTTTGCAGAAACACATGCACAAACCCAAAGACAGACACATGCATACACACACACACACACGCACACACACTTGCATACCCATACCAGTAATGGCCTTTCCTGTAATTACAGTCATTTGTCAAAAAGCACACCTTGATTTATAGTCAAATTAAAAATACACCGGGAAAGAAGCTGCAGGTCCCGGTAGCTCCGGCTAGAGAAGGTGATTAATGCCGCGCCATTACAGGCGTGAGAGTGGCATGATCCGGATGTGCACCCTGCCACGCAGAGAGAGAGAGAGAGCAGAGAGCGAGAGAGAGCGCCGATCCACACATCCGCAGACAGATGACAGGGAGTAGGCGGGGTGGGCAGCGGCGGCGGTGGGGCGGGGGGGGAGCGGAGGTTAGGTGGGGCGGTGTGAGCTGGGCGATATCACCAAAATTAGTAAGTAGAGCAACAGTGTGTGAGGCACAGCTGTTCTCGCGTTGCAGTAAAGCGAAGCTGTATGAAGCCCTCCGTGCAGGGAATGTCCTTCTTATCATCCTTTTTTTGCTTTTATTTGTTTGTTAGCTTAAGCAAAAAAAAAAAAAAAAAAAAATGAAGAAAGAAAGAAAAAACACAATAGCATTCTGCTGAGGAAGCTCAAATACAACACACAGAGTAAAATGCCCTCCTAATGTGCTAACTCGTGAATAAAACGATTGTAAGATCACAGATCGCTGTTCTTTTAATAACTGGGGGAGCGTCTGTGGAGCTCTAAAGTAACCGGGTGGTGGACGGACAACCCACGGCGCAAAATGACATCGGAGCGGGGTGAACGGATACGGCGGCGGTAGAACAAAGACGCCATAATGCAATGAGCGATGCTCTGGGTAAGCCGGGCGGAGAGGAAATCCAATAGCGCCGGCAAAAAAAAAAAAACAGCAATCTCCCGCATGAGCAAAGGATTCCTACATTTGACTGAAATGTAGCTGAGGAGGCATAAGCAACCTCGCTATCAGGAAATAAATCACAAGCCTGCTCCTTAATACTCTGCATGATGGAGTGTTTGATTAGAGGTGAATAGGTCTCAAGGTTCGCTGCTCTTATCAAATGAACAAATGGATGTTGAAAAGTGTGTGTGTGTGTGTGTGTGCCTGCACGACACAATTGTGCGCTCGGAGCAGGACGGGCGCCGCGCTTTATCATGTAAAACTCGGAAATCCTAAAGCGGAACCCGGAGAGAGAGAGAGGCACAAATAAAACAGATGAGAGAGCTGTTCCATTTGTCCAATTTATCTAAATCCGCGAGCTTATATCAGAATTCAAGTACTTTTTAAATTGGCTCGATGACACAGTCGCGGGGAGCACAGGCGAGAGAGAGACAAGGATCGCGCCAGGGAAGAGGTCTTTTTGGAGCTCAGCGCCGTTAATATGCCTTGGGCCCCCGGCCAGCCATGAGAGGTCCACATGTACGGTCGGCGGCGCCCGGAGAGGAGGCCTTAATGGCAGCGACGCCAAGCCCTCTCTCTTCCAGGCTCAAAGAGGACCATCACCCTCAGCGCCGTTATCGTTAAAGTCAAGTCTTAAAGGTTAATTAATTAGGGATATGAGTGATACCGCGTGAGCACGCCAACGGCTGCCATGTTTTCAGGGAAACAGACAAATCATATTTGGTGGTTGCGATTGTGGAAGCCCTTCAAGAGCCATGTTCTCTCTCTCTGCAGGATAAAGATAAGGTGGCTCTCCTCTGCATTTTAATCTACTGTCGGCGTGGGATGCCCCTTAGCTTCCCAATATACTATAAAATCAGAACTATTTTTTCCCTGGGGTTTGCATAAATTAGTAATGCCTGGTTATTACGGTCGCTGAAAAATGTATACACTCTCAGCCATCATCGCTCATGAAGGCGAGTGACATCACAGGAACACCATTACCGGTATTACAGACCACCATTATTCCTGACAACCCGCCCGGTCACGGTGACAGCAAAGTGTATCAGCTTTCACCGCCACACTGCAAAAACGCAAAATCTTACCAAGATTATTTGTCTTATTTCAAGTCAAAAATGTCTTATTACTAGTCAAAATATCTCATTACACTTAAAATAAGACATGATCACCTCAGAAGTAAATTGTTTTTAGACAATTTTCACTTGTTTCAAGTGAAAATTTGCTTGTTTCATTGGCAAAATTTGCCAGTGGAAAAAGTGAAAATTCACTTGAAATAAGTGAAAATTAGCTAGAAACAAGAAACAAATTTTGCCAATGAAACAAGCAAATTTTCACTTGTTTCAAGCAAATTTTCACTTGAAACAAGAGACAATTGTCTAAAAACAAGTTACTTCTGAGGTGATCATGTCTTATTTTAAGTGTAATGAGATATTTTGACTAGAAATAAGACATTTTGACTTGAAATAAGACAAATAATCTTGGTAAGATTTTGAGTTTTTGCAGTGCACCTCCGAGGGGGCCATGCCGAGGTGAGAAACAAAAAGGCTTGCAAAAAAAACCGAAGTGCACCGTAACTCCATCTCAAAATCAATGCATCTCGTCGGGTTTCTCGGCGTCATGACGGAACCCACCGAGAGGGGAGAAAAAGTTTGGCAATTAAAGCAACTCCTCCGAACTCGGAATTTAATTCAGCGCGCAGAGAAGATGATGATTCTCCTCCGCCTGGGCCGCCTAATGCTCCCGCACGCTGTGGAGAAGCTGATTGGTAGCAACGTGCGTAAAAAGTCTGGAAAAACACGCCACTGTGATCCACGCCCGTGAGCTGGAGGCCCGCATCCTTATTCCCTCGACAATTGCGGGGCACGACTCCGTCAGACAACAGCTTGTTTCCTGTGCATCTGTGTTTCCTCATGGCCGCAGCGAGAGAACGGCTCGTACTGAATGGCTAGAGTATCACTCGGAGAGATTAAAGGATAAATTCCATTGAGTGTTTCATAAATTGGACTCCATTTTTCATTTTATTCATTATCCAGCAGAAAAGCTATTTCAAACCAGAGTTCAACATCTCCTGCACCTGAATAAACTCAACCCCTTGGTTTAAAAAAGGGACTCTCCAGGCTTTTCTATTTAGTCTTCTCTATTGCTTTTTAAATTTTGAAAAGATTCTTTGCTTTTTTTTTTTTCTCCTCCTTCAGCAGGCTTTATAAATTGAGCAGAAGGCAATGTGAGGTTCATTGTGATATCAGAGTAACAATTCAATACTGGCCTTACGTATGTGCCTGTAAGTTTATTAGTGTGAGCGCCCGGACTTTACCACGGAAACGATGTAAGTGCCCGTCCTTGACAGGCTCGGGAACAAATGTAGCGGAGGATTAATTGTTATCGCGATGTGTGCATGCAAATCCGACCTTACTGAGTGAAAGAGTGATGCCACCGACGCCGGAGAATCAAACGGTGAAGTTAAGATATCCAGCAGGCTTCAGGCTGGCCCACGCCGTGTTTCCCTGCGTTACCTGACACAACCAAACGCAGCTCATCCTTACTCCTCCTCTCCTGTCCTCCCTCACTATTGCTCATCTCCCGCCAGAAAGCGACTCAGTGGCAGCAAAGAAAGAAAAGGAGGAAATCGAATTTAAAAAAAAAAAAGGACGAAGAGGACGAACCTGAATCGGGGCGGTTCAGGAGCAAAGCGGCTTCTGCACACTAAAGACTGCTGGGTTAAAAAATAACCCAACTTTAAGCCAACCCCTGGGTCAAAAAGGGTCCAACTACTTGCTGTGTTATTTTGACTCAAAAAATTGGGTTATTCATTTTGATCCATAATCTGGGTTAAATTAATAACCCAATTTTTCATTTAACATGACCCAGGATTGTAGTCAATATAACCCAACTTATAGGTCATATTCAAGCAGCAAGCAGCCACTGAGCGGCGCTTGGGGAGCCATGGGGGGTATTCCAGGTGCCTCGCTCAAGGGCACCTCATCGGCATCTTGGGTAGGAATTGATCCTGCAGCGTCTTGGGTGTGGCATCTCCGAGGTCTTGGGTGGGAATTGATCCTGCGACCCTCTGGTTGATGGTCCTGCCACATAACCACTACGCCACCGATGTTATTGTAGTGTACACATTGGATAGTGTGTGATATTAGCTCATATTATACAATATATTTCTATAACTCAATAAAATACTCCCCTACAAGAAAACAAGAATATGACAAGAAAAAATATATGTAAATTAAGTTTCGGTCAATTTAATACACAGGACCCCAATGGAAACAAGCCATAGTGCTTAGGTTTATCATTTTAGCATCCTTTCGTATGAAACTGTACCTCTCTGTTCTTGTTGAACTGTTCGTAAAGTATTCAATCAATCAATCAATAAGCAATCAATCAATCAAACCCAAGTCTCTGACCCAACAATGGGTTACTCTCAGAAAAAATAACCCAGAAATATTACCCAACTCGAAAAACCCACAAATTGGGTCAAAATAAAATCCTTATAACCCAAGAAAGGGTTATGGCTCTGGAAAAATAACCCAGAAATGTAACCCAACACAAGTAACGCAGGAATTGGGTTAAAGAAATAACCCAAGTGTTTTTAGAGTGTGTTGTCAGATCTGGACAAAATCACAGACACTGATGCTTGAAATGGATCGGGCACGCGGTGTTGAAGCGGCAGAGCTGGTAAATATTTCGGTGGAAAACTTCTTCTTCTTCTTCTCGCTGCTTACAATAATCCGTCCAAATGTTTTGATATAAGCTGTTGCCTGTAATAATGCACAGTATGTATATAGCTGCTGCATCGCTCCTCATTCATTTTGTTCCATCTCTTCCCTTCCTCTGAGTCCTCTTTGTCCGCTGTAGACGATGTGGCTCCAAAGCGGTTTAATTTGTTTCCTATCGTATCGGGACGGCCACTAGGACGGCAACATCAAACTCAGTTTCCAGGTCACAAAGCAAAGGAGGAGCTAGTGAAGGAAAGAAGGTGACATTTTAAGGGTAATGGGATGGACCAAAGTAATATTCATATCCACATTTATACCGGCTGTTAATAAGTCTGGGGATGAGCGACAATATTATTATCTGTATTCGCTTTGCCTGTGCGTTTTTATTTTCATTTACGTCAGTTATTCGTGTAATGACTTTGTGCCTGCCTGAGCGAGAGGAGAGAGAGAGAGAAGAGGAATGAATGAAGGACAGACGAGTAGCAAAGAAAGACAAGTCGCCAGAGAGAGGACAGACTGAAGCAGAGGGACAAAAAAGAGCAGCGAGGGTCAAGAGTGGGGGAGCAAGACGGACAGAGACAAAAAAAAAAAAATGTGTCACTGTGTGTGTGTATATGTGTGTGTGTGTGTGTCCAAGATGGCCATTAGCCAAGATGGATGTCCTTGAACCCGGGGCTGCGCCAACAGGTATCTCTCGCTAACAGACCGCCCCTCCGCTGGTAATTACACAGGGAGGTCTACAGCAGGTGGCACGGGGCTGAGCCGAATTTACATAAATCTGCATGTGTCACTGGGCCTGGCTGCAGCCTCTGGCACGCCGCTCCGTATGAATCATGCTCACACTCAGCCGACAATTTGTTCAGATTTAACAGAATGGATGCTGGAAAGGTGGATGGGTGATTTTCTGAAATCTATACATGATAGGGAGTCGGCTGACTTATTTGTCCTATCAAACGGCGTTTTGTCTCCCAGACGGCGCCGTGCCGATGTCCCGCGCACAGCTGGGTGTTCCTGTCAGGGTGTCCCGGCGACTGCAGGACCCAACAGCGTCCCGAGGTAATACAGTGGTCCCTCGTTAATCGCGGGATTTACGTTCTAAAAATAACCCGCAACAGGCGAAATCCGCGAAGTAGTCAGCTTTATTTTTTTACAATTATTCTAGATGTTTTAAGGCTGTAAAACCCCTCACGACACACTTTATACACTTTTCTCAGACAGGCATTAACATTTTCTCACTTTTCTCTCTTGTTTAAACACTCTCAAAGATGAAACCTTTGTAGAAAAAGAA
Source organism: Myripristis murdjan (assembly GCF_902150065.1). Lineage (NCBI taxonomy): Eukaryota > Metazoa > Chordata > Actinopteri > Holocentriformes > Holocentridae > Myripristis > Myripristis murdjan. Next base: position 29,474,742 of record NC_043985.1, read on the forward strand.
GTCCAGTAAAAGCGTTATAGCGAGGGACAACTGTACTGCAGATTCAACAGAAAAAATGAAAACACATCTGAATCCTTTTAATAGTTTTTATTTTTTTTATAGGATTGGGCTCAGCATTCACCACGCATCATGTGCTAACCAGACCTTACGCTGGTGAGTTGGAAATTTTGTGTTTTCATGGTTTCCATGACTGAAGGCTGAAGGCCAGTTTGGTATGCAGATGAGGGGCACTGGGAAATTCTGGTGTTACATATCGCTGCTGACCTCAAAAATGTACACGGTGCTGTTTTCCTGCCCTTAGCTGATGGAGGCGCAGTGGCACCGACCTCTCCAAAATCACATCAACTCTTTCATGGATGTTATGTTTGCTTGACTCACACTAGTACATATATACACTACTCACAAAAAGTTAGGGATATTCGGCTTTCGGGTGAAATTTCAGGATGAACCTAAAATGCATTCTAACCTTTACAGGTGAACTTAATGTGACCTTCTGTAAACTTTTGAATGCACATGTCCAACTGTTCAATGTTTCAGTACTTTTTGCACAAGTTGCTGTTCTCTAACGAGGAGTTTAACGGCAAAATTCACATCAGGTGTTTGATGCTCCAGCTCATCGAGGTCGTATCATTAGGGAACGGCTGCTGGAGACTGGGGTACCTCAGATGGAGTGGCCTGCACTTTCTCCAGACCTGAATCCCATAGAAAACCTATGGGATCAGCTGAGTCGCCGTGTAGAGGCTCGGAGCTCTGTACCCCAGAACCTCAATGTCCTGAGGGCCGCCCTTCAAGAAGAGTGGGATGCCATGCCTCAGCAGACAATAAGTCCACTTGTGAACAGCATGAGACGTCGTTGTCAAGCTGTAATTGATGCTCAACGGCACATGACAAGTTATTGACTCTGACATTTTTTGTTGTGGTATATCCACCACTGTTGTTGGCTTTTGTTTCAAGAAATTGTTTGAGATGAGGAAATCACCAGTGTATGCTTCTACTTAAATGCCCTACTTTCATGATATAATATCACTGTAGCGTGAACATTTTACATTTTCCATAAATTTCACCCAAAAGCCAAATATCCCTAACTTTTTGTGAGTAGTGTATATATGCACCAAAATGTCGTTGACCTACTTGGTTAAGTGAAGTGCTGAGGTATCTTTCCTGCACAGCTGCCTGCATGATGCACAACAGATTCTCTTATGACTGATTAAATTCCTCTAGCCATCAGACAGCAACGGGACCGGTACGCTGTTCTACCCAGTTGGAGGGAAGCGGTGCATGTTTTCAAAGCACCGAGCAACTCCACACACACACACACACACACACAAACACACACTCTCTAATGTAGATACCTATCAAAACCAGACCTGCATCGGCTCCTGCAGACGCACACAGACATCTTGTTATTTTGTACACACCAAACTGGCTGGCTATAATAACTCAAAGTTTATACAGTGGAAACATCCTGAGCCGTCACTCCACATCCTCATCCCGAAAACGTCAGGTTGCCGGGAGCAGCTGCCTGCATCCTCTCCTCTCCAAGAGATCTCCCAAAAGTAGCACCTGGGGCCTGCAGGGTTTTATTTCCAGTAGATAAAGGCCCGCAGCTGCGATGAACAAAATGTGGTAGTGGAAAAACATGGCTGTAAGTGATTTGGCAAAATCTGAAAGTGGCGAGGCGAGTGTGTGTTCCCACATTTCTCTCTGAAAAGTGATAATAGGTTACCTCCGCATTACAATAGGGAGCTGTTAGTTTATCCCCCCGTCATGTGAACATGGAAAACATGTAAAAAAGACAATTACTTTTTCTCACCTGTGCTAATTGTGCTGCTTTTGTGTGCTTTTTTAATACAGTAATGATGAAGTGAATGCAAGCTATTCATTAAGGAACTCGTCTTGGGGAAAATAAATCACATCCGACCAAGAAAATGATGAAACGACGTTAATCGTTCTAAAAAAGTATTTTGTAGCTGCACTGCTGTCGTGTAACAACAACATCAGCATTGTTATGCATACAAAACCTGAAACCATCTCCAGAAATGCAAATTCATCTTGAAAAGGGACTAGCCAGGGACACATTTGTGTTTATGTATTCATGTACGTGGGCTGTATAGTCATATTCGTCTCGAGGCTGGTTACACTGAGAGCAAACCTGAAGAAACAGGTGCGACAAGTTGTGTGTCTAACTTAATTAATTAAAAAAAAAATTCTTCATGGGAATCTGTCTGAAATACTTGTTAGTGTGGGCTGAATCTATTACCTCTGGGTATTTTGTGTCCCATTGGTCCCATTTAAATATCTAAACACACACAATGCACACACACACACTTGCACAGACACTTGCACAAACACTAACTTGGCCATGTGGGGATGTACTGTACATGCACACATAACTAACCCACACTCACACTGAGCGGCTGCTGACTCAGCATGGATTTCACTGAGACACCTAGTCATGCACCTTTCAAGAGGAACTGTTGCATAACGACATGAAATTTGCTATAGTTTGCTATTATTCCCCTTTGTGGTTTCCCTGTATGTGCTGTTGCTTGTTTTCCAGCGTGACGTATAGCTTCGGGAATCACTGACACTTTGCGTCTGTGCAGGTGGTCTGCATCTTTAAAAAAAACACTCAGTCGGATGAAAAAAACATGCGGCACATTTGTGTCACATAGCTAAGTATACAGCAACAACATATGCATGTGTGCCTCCATCTGTGTGTTGTTATCCTGTCTCAGTAGGGCAACCCTTAAGCATGCATATGCATATTTATGCCCATACTATGAGTTTGTTTGTTTGCATGAGTGTGCGCCCGTGCACGCCCGTACTTCTGTCCGCGGTGTGTGAGCAATGAGACCCCCTGTGGTGAAAGGTGTTTTTGCTGACAGGAGCATATTCAAGGTAATGGAACCACTCTGTTGTCCCAGAGCAGGGCACTAAAGCAGAACTGAGCTCTGTCTCCTACTACACGCACCGCTGAACCTCCAGATGACAAAATGCCTCACTGCCTGACCGAATCAAACACAATAAAACCCAAAAAGAGGGGAGAAAAAGATTGAAGGAGAAAACACTCAGATTTGTCATATTTTGCTGCCTTGGTAGTAAAGTATGTATTTTCAATTGGAAAAGCTGTCTGTCAGTGGAGTGCCACTTTAAAAAAAAAAAAAAAAAAAAAGAAAAAAAAAAATACTGTGTAGAAGAGCACTCCCATAAGCCACGAGTGGCCTTGAGCCATGAAAGAAGTAAACTGTATTTTTAATGTATATACGTTAAAAATACAGTTACAGATTATGTGCAGTCGGTGCATGTCACTGAAGCAGGTAATGTAATGCTAACACTGTCGGTCTCTCATGAGGAGAACAACACTAAACGAACCAACTAAGAGCTGACTGACTGGCTAAATAAATAAAGGATTGTCTATATAAATCAATCGATAAATGAAGACATATTCCACAATAAACGACTGCCTTGATTAATCAACTATTAATTATTCCCATATGAATTTACACATTGTTCATGGTATTTCATCATATTTCACAAATACTAGCAAATGAGTGAATCCAGAATTGAACTATTGAGTGAATAAACGCTTTCTCGCCTCTTTCGTGCAACTAGTTGACTCCACCGTGTCGATTTCTATGGAAAGCCATGCCTGCGGCCATAACTCTTATCCCCAGCGGAGCAGGCTGTAGGCTAGCAGACATTATTGCTGATCTCTGTGGAGAGCGAGCCGAGCTGTGCACACAGGCATTACCAGTGGCTCCCAGAGGAGCGGCCTGGACCAATAAGTTGCAGCGGCAGAATGAAGTGGAGAAAGGGCTTCTGTGGCCTGAGCTTTGCAATGCAGGGGCCCGTGGGGAATCTCACTGGACACTGCAGTGAGAGGGCTGCTTCCCTATTGGCTCGGCGAGGGAGGCGAGTTTCTATGACAACGACCCCTTGGTGGCGAACCCGGCGACCTTCCTCTCAACTTTGTGTTTAATGGTGGGATTATAAATCTATGCTAAGATGCTAAGATCAAACACACATCAGAGTTAGAGGCTCTTGAGGGCCGATTTGTCCTGCAGGCGGAGTCGACTCTGACATTGGATTGAGCTGAACAAACTTGAGGAAAACAGACACGGGCCACAAACACACACGCACGCACACACGCACGCACGCGCATGCACAAACACTCGCACACTTAACTGAGCAGCCCAAAGCTGCCTTCAAGGAAGGAACAAAAGAAGAAAAAAAAAGAGATGCTTTTGTAAACATCATCCAATCAAGGAGAATAATTCATTTGCAGGCACAAATGTTGTTGTTGTTGTCGTCGTCATTGTTGTGCAGCGAAGCCACCTCTTCTATCTCCTGTTTATAACAAGTATTTGCATGAATTCTAATGAATGCGAGGAACAAAACAGCCCACACACACACACACACACACACACACACCGTCACCTCTCCCACTGACCCAGAGGAAGCCTGGCTTTGCTCTGCTCGGCTCCCCTGCTTATGCTGCTATTTAAATCCTCAGGAGCCAGACAGCCAGGCTCAATTTGAATGTTTACATGTGCATGCGAGCATGTGTGCGTGGATGTATGTGTGTGCAGTGACACGGAGTGAAGAGAGAGACACTGAAAGAGAGCGGTGGAAACTTCCAGCTGGAATTTAAAACAGCCATCGCGGAGTCTGTACATTTTTCACGGTGTGATCGCAGCTTCCCGTGTAACTCCTGTGTGTCTCCTGTGTAACCGTGCATATTCAGGATGTGATATACTCACGTTGTGTGAGCGGCTGGCCTTTCTGGAAAGGTCCTCTGTACTCCACCTGGTAGTGTTTGACCTGGAAGCCAGGTACACAGGCCTCCTGGCCTCCATCCTCCTGGCCACCCACATGAACAACCTGCAACAGACAGGATAAAGCAAAGGTCAGAATAATATACATGCATACACACACACACACAGAACCTGGCAGGCCCTGCAGGGTGGCACAACAACACAATGCATACAGTCCCAGTGCTGTGTAAAGGCCCGGAGTGCAGATCTCCTCGTTAATGCTACCTGAACAGTGTACGGCTTAAGGGCAGAAATATTTAAAGCAGGTTTCTGGGGATTATTGATGTTGGCTGAACTTGTGTACTAGATGCAGCCATGTTGTCCAATCTTCTCCGTTTTGTGGGTGTAACTGGGTGTTTCTGCCAAATAAAAGGATAAATAAAATAAAATAAAAATTTACAAGCCCACAGACGATTGACACTGACAGAGGAAATACTTGCTACTGCTGATGTTCTTGCCATCTCTCACAACTATGCAGGGGGATAAAAAAAAAAAAAAAAATCAATATTTCTGCTAGAACAATGTTTCTCAACTAGTAGGTCAGGGCCTCCGTCTAATGAGTGATGTCCTTTTGGCTTACAGACAAAAAAAGACCAAAAAAATTTTTTTTAAAAATCGCACGGAGGTACTTATACCTAAATTCACCACAGGTGCATTGAAAAATGACGACTTTCATCATTTTTTTTTTTTTTTTTCAAGAGGAGTCAAACCAAAGTTACAGCTCCAAAAGCGGGCAGCAACTTGATGTTTGCCTCTGGATTCTGCATTTTGTTGAATTTTAAAAGATAAAGACGATGTATCTGGAGCTTCATATCATTTGGGAGGATTTTGGCATGAGCTTTTGTTGACTGATGGTGTTTTGATGAAGAAGAAAGAGTTGATATTTGAATATAGTCATGAGACGATTTTAGCCCTATTGTCAAACTACTGTGTTTAATGGTTAGACTTACATGCCTTTAAGCGGTGATGCGTTCAGTGCCCTCCAAAAAATGTGCAGTTTCATATATAATTTCAGGTGTAAGTGTGAGGTTTAACTATTAACTATTTCTTTCCACACTGTGCATCAAAGTCAAACTGGTTGAAACTGCAAAAGAGGAAATACATAAAAGTGTGCGTGTGTGTGTGTGTGTGTGTGTGTGTTGGGGTTGGGGGTTACAATTACCATCATTGGTTGTAAACTTTTTTTTTTTCTGAATGGGGCACAGTTTCAATGATGGAAAAGGGGACGATTTAAAAGGACATAATTGAATGTTTGATGACATAAAAACCTCGTGGAAAGCCTCTCTTTTTTTCTCCCAGCATCGTGAAGGCCAAGATGTCACTTGGCTGTTGTTCCGAATTTTACAATTCAAATGAATCCGGCTTCAAAACTCTGCAACGCTGTCCCTCCTTGACTTTTCCTCGACCCAGTTTTTTCCTACAATTCACATTTATTCAATTTTAAAATTATGCAGGAAAAACACACAGACACACATACACACAGAGCACTTTAACCCCTACTTTGCAAAGCCGCCGTTTTTAAAAGGCTGGGCGTTCCCATGGAAACACGCAGGGAAATGCTTTTGCTCGAGTGATTCGCAGAGAGACACTAAACCTACAGTAGGTAGACACAGGGATAAAGCAGCAGTACGTAGGTGGAAGGTATGTTATATGGTAATTCTCAGTTAGGCGTGCATGTCAATTTTTTTTTTTTTTTTTATCAGCCTGCACATGTTTTTATTTTCCATTTCACATTGGGTTATTTTAAAAGTGGCCTATTTTCAGATGCTAGACTATACTATTATTATCATTGTTGTTGTTGTTGTTGAGAGATAAAATATCAAGACACACTGTGATTAAATATGTTATACAAGAGGAAAAAACTGATCTAAGAACTCAGTCACGTTGCTCCAGCGGTCTAAGTTGAGTCAATATTTCTGAAAATAAACCTCTCTCCCAAAATCACTGACCAGAATTTGAACCTGTGGAGTCAGAGACGGCACAGGTGACTGTCGGCACTTTGGGGGATTTTCTCGGGATAATGGCGGCTACGTTTTCTGGCTAAGAACCGAAAATGCTTTTACGGAGTAAAGCTCCAACAGTCGGCGGGTCGGCTTCACCTGTCCGGCGCTCATTGTCTCCGTGGCAGCCACAGAGCCGGAGTGGAGTGGAGAGGAGAGCGGTCGTGGAGCAGGTTTGCCGTGGTCATCCGACAAGTTCAAAATAAAATGGTCTTCATGGTTAGTTGCTACGGTGACAGCGCACATTCAGCCCGGTACGACGCCCCGCAGTTCTTTGAAACGATTCACAGAAAAACGGCAGCTGCTCTGACCTTCCCGCTACGCTGATTTGAAAGGCAACATCGGTTCGACTTCAGCTGAAGTTCTTAATATCTTCAAATCCAGGGTTAGCTCTCTGGATTTTGCCACTTAAAACGAAGCATTTCCATAAGAGGCAACATGAATACGAAATTAAACTGGTGGAATTGTCCTTTATTTTCAGGATCCCATGAGGGAAGACAAAACCAAAAGTTTGTGAACTGGAACAAAAAAATGAATCACTCTTCATCATCGAGAAACTTTTTTTGGTAAATGTTCATACTCTCAGCTTGTTTGCCTCTGTTTTACAGCACAGGGAATACATAATGAAAAAAGTATCACTGGCATTAGGCGCAAACCTGCAGAAAAATTCCAGTAAAAATTGAGATGTTGTCGGCAATAAGAGCATAAAAGACAGTCAAACGGGAGCAAAAAGCTGGGCATGTGGAGGCAGATGTGCAGTAATGCTTAATGCATTCTTTTTCGGAGAGGGGGTAATTACAAAGAATGGATCAGAGGAGGCCTTAATCAAAGGGAAAGGCGGGGACACCGCTTTCATGGAATGAGTTGAAATGTTTCATAAGGTCAGTAATTAAGCTGTGCTTCCAGTCAGAGACGAGCCGTTCACTCGTTCACAGCAATTCCAGGAACTGTGCGAGGGGAGAAAAGTATTTCATTTTGGAAACAGCCCACAAGGTTGAGTTTAAAATTCAGTGTTTGAGTCCACAAAAACAAAATGAATATCACACAACCCTCTGTGCCACGGCTCCTACTGCTCGATGTATCACAAATATAGTTGTCGTATAATCGCTCAAACAGCAAAAATGTTTTTTTTGCCCCTTGATGGAATCAGTTTTTTGCACATTATTTTTCTATAGTCTGATCGATGTACAAATTACGACATATGAATGAAAGCCCCGATATAATTTTGAGCTCACAACCCATCGACACAGTAAACTCTTTAATTTCAGAGGCCTTTATAGATCAGTTGTCTCCTTTACAGCTTTAGTGGGGGAAATGAAATGGAAATAAAGTCTCTTGCAATGAGGTTCTTAGCAACAGCTGCAGAAGCTAAAAGTGATGATGTAAAACATAAAAAAAAAAAAAAACACTCGTAGTCTTCACTTGTTCGGTGTCATTAAAAAAAAAAAAGTGCAAGGCGGTCTCTGACGAAGGTCTATGACCCAAATGTTGCGCTTTAATAAATGACAGTGTGCAGGCAGGGAGACAGTGTCTAGGTATCATATTCTAAGTTGGGGAAAACAAAAAAAAAAGTAAGCCGCTCTTACAGTAACTCCGTCATTTTTCATTGTGCGAGGGCGACAAGCAGCATCTACATGTGTTTATCCTGCCCATTAACTGCAAAATTTGATTGAGATGCTGCTGATCCTTTGGCCCTGAAACAGAGATATTTTACGATTTAGCAAACCCAACGAACCCAAATGAGCGTCGGGAGCCCCTCTCCTCCGTATGTAGGTCAGCCCGGCATTGTGTGCACAGAAAACGATTAGCGAGACGCTGCAAGGAAGCCGGGAGAGAAGAGGTGAGGGGAACCATTGATCATCGGTGCATCAGCCCTGCACGGCGAAGAGGCTCCCGCACTCGATGGAGATCAGACAGAAGGAGGCCGGCGCCGCGTGGGAAAAGGAGGGAGACGGCGGATCGACGGATTTCGTGCCTGACTAAGCAAGGTGGTCAGATTCAAATATCTGCCAGCTACACCGTCTCACACCTTACTCTCTCCTCTCCAGTAAGTATGGCCTCCTGCAGCTGCCTTTTGATCTCCTCGGATAAATTGACAGATGTTGAAAATTTAACAAAACCTTACAAGAGAGTAAAGTATCTCCAGCAAATGTCTGTTCTTTTTCTTGACCAAAATCAAGAGAATCTCTGCACTAAAGCAGGGCGATGCCTCGATATCATATGGATTTTGTGATAGGAGATATCATCTGTGATATATTGTGATATAAGTGTTGTCTTCTCCTGGTTTTCAAAGTTTATCAAAGCGTATCCCACGATAGCTCCAGAGTTGGGGAGCGTCGCTACGAGCTTTTCGGCAGCTTTACTACTTTTTATGACAGAGCCGGTTGGCACGTTGCAAGCTATTCTTTCCACTAAGCTGCGGCGTAGCATGACCAAACGCTACATCAGAGAGAGCCTGAGGACGGCGGAGTCTCACAAAGAAGACTCAACTCCTGACTCACCAACTCATGGTACTTTTTTTTTTTTTTTCGCCCTGGAAGTGATCTGTAAGGCAGCGCTTCATAACCCTCACCTGAACCATAACCCGAACCGTGACCGTACGCTGGGAGGCAGCAGTGCCTTACAGTCAACAGCGGGGACATTCAGAAACAGACTCCTGAATTGGTAAAAAACTACACCAAGCAAAACTTTTGTGAGGCCTTACTTCATGTTTTCAATGTCAGGTTTTTGCTGAGGAAAAAAAATATCAATATTACATCAAAAATACATCATTATAATACTGACTGTGAGGGTGCAACCAGTGTGTCAACATCATTACTGCACACTGTTTCCAGACCTGCTGCCCAGTTTGAAAGTGACGCACAAATTGTGGTTCACTTCAAAGAATTTTTTAAACAAAAGGCAACACATTTGACAAACTCACCAAACTTGCCTCCAAGGAAAAAAACTGCACTGCGCCATTGGTCTTATTTTCTCACATCCATATACTCAAATAATAGAATAGAATAGAATAGAATAGAATAAGACTTTATTAATCCCCCAGAGGGGAAATTCAAGTTGTCACAGCGGCAAAAGTAACAGATACATACAAGACACACCAAATACAGACCAGACACACAATCACAGTAACACTGTGGCATGATAAATAAATAAATAACAACAATATCGCAGACCAGTGTGCAGTCGTAGTCATAAGTAAATAAATGGAGCTACACCTACTGACAATGCGCCATATCCCACGGTGCATCAACATGCCGGCACTATGTAAACCTGCAGTAGCTGTTTGCTTCTCATCTCAAATGACATGCTTGTTTTATATAAGGGTTTCTCCCGAGGGTAGCTACCCCTGGGGAGAAGGTAGCTTGGCTCTAGCTTAGCTACTTTAAATCATGAGTTGTAAAGCTACAATTTCAAACTAGCCTCCCCCAGAGCTCCAGTAGCCATCCCTACAATATCAGCACACTTGTCACAATATGCATATTGTGGTATAGAGTCAAATATATCCTGATTTTTGATTTTGTCCATATCCCGCAGCCCGGATCTGGGATGTCGATGGATTTCCTCACACAGCAGGACGTTGGCCAGAGTGATCATGCACCATTCAGTATGGCAGACATGATACTGGCAATTAGGTATTTGCCAAACGTGCCATCTGTCAGCGGCGTCGACCAGTGACCCCCCACCTACTCCTCCTCCTAGCTTTTCGCCGCGCCTCTAATCACTCCTGAGCAGATATCAAGCCCGCTTTAATGTGGGAAATGATGATTGGAGATGTCGCCTATAGCCCAGTATTATGGATAATCCTTTGTACCATTCTGCCACATTTTTCCCTCATAATTAAATTGACGGATCAAAGCCTGGATCAAAGTGTCAAATAAACGGTATTAAGGCATTCTTCTGCAAAAGGAAACCGCAGTGAAAGGCCGCCCGAGTGCCATTTGCCGCGTGCCAGGGGGAATTAACATTTTGAGAATTCACCGAGGAATGATAGCGAGATCAATACAGGATCCATCAGTCACTAATAGCGCCGATTTGTTCCCGGCACAAAAGAAATCTCTCAAAACTGTCTTGGTTTTCAAAGTGCCGTTCCTGCGCTTGACTGGCAGGCGGACTGAAAAGTAGAGCACCGCACAACAATGGTGCTACGGCCCATTCATGTCACCGGGCTATTGTTTAACGGTAATGATTACTGTGTCAATATTGTGTTAGCATGAGTCTCCCCTTTGCAAGCTGATTACTTCGTTAGTTAAATACAGTTAAGTGCTCATTATTATTTCACTGGTGTTTATTCACAGCTGATAAAAAAAAAAAGGGAGGAGGAAAATTGCTTCTTAAAACCTCAAACCTCTGAACGCTTTCATTTACTTTGCTTTATTTCAGGTTTTAAGGAGGGAAAATAGCAAAAAACTACTTTCAGACTCACATCTACAATTACAGCATATTAAATTATTCCATGGTTTACAACGCAGGTCATAAACATTTGTCTAAGGACTAGAAAAGCAGACACCATTGAAGCTGGACTTTCATATAACAATATTTAAATTCATTTATGCCTAATTAGCCTACTATTGTGTGATATTTTCACTTTCTCACAAAATTAATGTTATCTTTATTCGCCTATTTCTGTGTGAAACGACTCCTATTATCTTTAACTAGAAAATGCTCTCAGTAAAGCGCAGATTCACACAGTTCACGGAGGAGTGACCGTTAAAATCTACAACTCTCTCTCCGGTACCGGTTTTGAGCTATGATGCACATTTCCTGAATTCATTCATATTCTGAGGCGCAGGACCAGTTGCCAATCACTGGATTAGAATGATGAGTGTGAATGATTACACACATGACTAAGCATGTTTTGTCCACAGAGAAGGAAAGAAAGAAAGACGTTGAAGCGGGAGATACAAGGTTTTCCCACAGCAGCAGCAGCAGCAGCGTCCGGGCTGTCTGTGGAGATTTGTCTGTGTGAGGAACAAATTTTGGCAGACATTCAGCCATAGAGGTCATTACATGTAATGTCCCTGCTAAGTAATCACGGCACCCAGGGGACTTACTGCTTTTCCTGCTGGTGTCAAAATGTTAATTTGATTCTATCACAAGGTTTCCTGACAAGGCCGGATACAATGCTTGTTGGTCCATAAACTCAATCAGATTGACTGAAGGGCCAGGGGCCTGACAGCAGCGCACCGATATGTGTGTGTGTGTGCCACAAATGGATGTGCTTAATAACACATGCACAAAGAGACACGTGCATGGATAAGCACATGCACTCGCGCAACACAGATTCATACATAAGCACGCACGCTTCCACACAAACACGTCGAGATGCATCTGCACGCACACACGTACACACACACACCAAATCACACACTCAACACTTCCCTCAGCAGGCCACCGATGATATGAATACCTATTTGAATGTTCATTTAAGGGGTAATAATACAAGCGAGTCACAGTGGGACGGCGAAAGCATTAGGCCAGGGCAATGACGATGACAATGTTGTCGTCGCGCGCTGCCATTAGCTCGGCCCGCGCTCCCCGTCAGGGAGCCATTTAAGAATGTTCTGAGGATGTGAAGGTTGTATCAAGGTTGTATCATTTGAGATTGATGCAACAAATTACTTTTTTTTTAAATTTTTTTAATCAGCAATGTCCATCTGTCTGTTGCTCTGAAAATTTCTCTTTTCACAGTTAAGAATTAATTAGAAATGTAATCTAAAAGGATGTAGGGGAAACATTATGCGTAAGGTTAATTTTTTGAAAGAGAATCCATACCAGCGCTTATGAGTTTTCTGTGCGTTTATGCGTGTGTGTGTTTCCGTGCACACCTGCGTTCATGCCTATGTATGCCTGTGAAAATGAAATGAAAGGATTGGATTCATATATCTCTTAAAGCCAGCTGGCTGTTGTATGTGTGGTAGGATTTAAATTATCAGGGCATAAGGATTAGTGTGTAATGAATACAAACACGCACATCAGTTTCCAGGTAAACAGAGCGGGAGCGTATGCATACCCATAGGGCCTGATTCAGACCTTGACTTTTAAGCATCGCGCAGCGGTGCTTAAGACCCGCGGTGATGAATATGTAAATAAAGGCGTGTCCACCTTCACATTATGATGCATGGATCCCCGACTTTGATTTAAATCCAATCGTGTGCTCCTTCCCTTACACATCCAAAACCCTGCGACGTGTCTGGCACCCCAATCAGTTTCATAAGGTAGAACAAGAAATTTCCACCCTAATAAATGCCATACACATCCATCAAGCATGATATCAATTTTTTGAGTCACAACAAAAAAATAAAATTTAATAAAATTTAAAAAAAAATAAAGGAAATTAATTACATTATGCAATGCTGGTGGTCTCTGAAAATTCAGAATGGTATTTAAACCAGTTTGATGAATCCGCACAACTTGGCAAACAAGACACGTCATGCCATTTACGTGCTTGACTTTTTAAGGGTTCATCAAAGGAGACGGGTTTCACGGGGCGCACAGAGGGGGCCGAGCAGTCATTTAAATGTGCCGAGTCTACCAGACGCCCCGTGCGCTCAGCATTTGTGCAAGGATAAGACCTCGATCGCTGAACTTTAACGATGATTTGCGGAACCAGATCACACCCCGTGCTGCTCCGGGGGACAAAATGCGTCCTGTTCATCCCGGTGCTGCATCAGCCGGACAGCTGCGTGAACCGTCTCTCACTGTCTGCTTTACGTCTCAAAGGGATCGCTTGAATTTAGTGACTCAAGATGGTGTGACTTCCAGGCTGCTAGTGATATCAGTGCAGGGACATTATCTCCAGAGATGATCCCCATCATCAGACTAGGCGAATTTTACCACTTCTGCGAGCAGAACCGATCAGCAGAGTGTTCGTGAATCAGGCTCCGCTGTGTAGACCTTCAATCAGCAAAAAAAGTTTCAAGATGTAGCTTATGTCGTCTAATGGGAGCAAGAGACAGGATCTGTTGAGCCTCTGCCTGCCTCTCCGTCCTCCTCCCGCCACCTCTGTCTCCTAATCTGACCCCCTAATCTCGCTGCAATCATGTGCCATCAGATTGGTTTAGGAAGCAGCACCAGGACTGGGTGTCCAGGGTGAAAAAAATCTGGATTCTAGATGCACTGCAAATTCCCTTACTTGTGATAGACTTGCTCTGTCAAACATGGCTGAACTGAGCACACAGATGTAAATACACTGCAAAAAGTCAAAGTCTTACCAAGAATATTTGTCTTATTTCAAGTAAAAATGTCTTATTTCTAGTCAAAATATCTCATTACACTTAAAATAAGACATGATCAGCTCAGAAATTACTTGTCTTTAGACAATTTTCACTTGTTTCAAGTGAAAATTCACTTGAAACAAGTGAAAATTTGCTTGAAACAAGAAACAAATTTTGCCAATGGAACAAGCAAATTTTTACTTGTGACACAAGTGAACAAGTTGAAACAAGTGAAAATTATATAATAAATATATAATAATCTTTTTGCAGTGTATCAAACAGTCCAACTATGTCCAACAGACGTGCATATTCCTTGATCATTTCCCTGATAACATTTGACTTTGTCCAATTTTTCTAACCACGCGCACATAAACATAATCATGGGAAACTCACACCTGATGAATCCAACAGTATGCTAATGCAGTGTATCTGTGTGTGTGGTGTGTGTAGTGTGTGTGTTTGCTTGCTGTTCCAGCGTTTCCCACCACCTATTTTCCTATCTGCAATCAACGCAGCTGTTCGTCATCACCAATCAGCCTTCAGCCGAATTCTTTGCTGCACTCGTTTGTGCTTGGAGGTCAGAATAAAAATGATCTGCTACTTCAGAACATTCAATGGAGATTGAACATGAACAGAGCAGAATTGTTTTTGCATGTTTCTGTTCTCTATAACACTTCATTTTAGTAGCTTTGGTAGTTTATGTGTTGTGGAAATGTGCCGTGACAACTTTGTAGCAGGTTTTATTTGCAGCTGACGGGACTAGATTGTCATAGCATTAGCGGATAAGAGGTGCTACGTGCTAGTGAGAAGTGGGTGTCCGTGTTTTTTCTGCACTGAAAGCACCGGAACGTCGGGAATACTGAACTGGAACATTAAAAGCTAAGGGGCGCAATCAATAACCCAAGCAATAGACCAGCCGCTGACCCGGCAGGCCTGGTCTGTGCTGGATCTTGTGTGTTGGTGCTCGTCTTTTGTGCCTCCGTGGTATCTCATATTCCAGCGTCCTTTTATCTGTTTGTTAGTTCCCTCAACTCTGCCCTGTCTTGATTCCTGCTCGGTTCGTCTGCCTGCACCATTTGCTTTACCCTCAAAAAGGATTTAACATCTTACATCAGTCCCTGTGTGTCTGCTTTTACTCTGCCAAGCGACTCTGCCCATCAAACACAGCCTAATAAAGGACTAAAGGCACAACTTGGTGGCTCTCCGATTTTGTCACCTGCTATCTGCACACACACACACACACAAAGATGCACGCCCATGTGCGATTGTGTAGCACACACATCACCTCCTTGTGAACTTCAAACACTCGGTTTTCCTCCGAGGGGTCCAATGAGAAACGCTAATTGATTGTGCTAGTTTCAGCCTCGGTGTCTTGCCCATTTGATGCCTCTGCAAAAGCCATCATTGTTTTGCCGTTGATTGGCTCAGTGTGACTTCGCCCGAGCGGAGCACTACACAGAAGTGTTACGACGGTCCATTCCGGGCGAAACAAAGAGCCCGGGGTGCGCAAAAAAAAAAACAATATCCATCCAGCAGACGCAATTATCATGTTCAAGCGACGCTTAGACCTGCAGCCATCTCTGTGTCGCGCACCGGCTTAATGAGAAGATCGACACAGAGCCAAAGAGATAAACAAATGTGCTGGCATGTAGGGGGGAAGGGTGGATGGAGAGAGAGAGAGAGAGGCAGTAAGTAAGTGAAACGGTGAAAGAAACTGTAAGGAGACCGGTAATACAGAAGATAAGTGTCACGGCCCAGGAGAAATTGGATCCGGACCCTTAGCGTTGAAGGACATGAATACCCCGCGGGCAGATACACAAGTCCACTCAGCGGGGCGAGACCCATTTCCGCGTGGATCCTATCTTCATTTGAAAGTGTGATTTCTGCAAAAATCCTATGCGGCAATATAGAAATTCCTACAAGCGCCTTCTTGGGGAACAGATACAATATCAAAGTTAAGAAGTTGTTAAGAGAGAGAGAGAGATAGAGAGGGAATCATCATTTTTATAATTTTGCTCTCTGCTGAGTTTTAATGTGCTTTGGCTGTGTTAATCTTTAAAACAGCTTCTTATTAAATTTAGAAGAAGAAAAAAAGAAGACACAGAAGAAATGAATAGAAAGCAAGGAATGCAGAGCGGGCAGCATCATATAGATCTGTTTGCATGGCGGAGAAGTAAACACAGCTGCCTATTGACGAACACTTGAAGGGAAGGTCTTTAAGGTTTGCGTTAGCGCTCTAAGTGCAACAGAGGAATGTTCAATGGAGTGAAAAGATCCATGCACTTTACCTCCAGCTTTGAAAGCGTGTTTTGCTGTCTCAGTGGAAATTCAGTCCCTCGTGAAAGGGAAACACAGGAGAGAAACGCGCCGAGACGATGAAAGTTTCAATTCCACTTTGTTTCTACCGTTTTGCAACAGAAGACGCCTGGATCGTCATGTGGCTTTGCACTGGAACAAACCGTAAGAGGACCTGCTTGCGCCTCTTACCATCCATTTGCATACACTTACTTACACCAGCAGCATTGCAGAAGCAGCCATCACCAAGTTGGGTTTAGGCATCAAAAAAGCGGTAAGACAAGCATGTAGCCTCAAAAGGTTTCAAATAAATCAGTGATATGAGTAGGTGTGTGTGCCTATTTTGTATTTTTTTTCTCTAATACTGACACATTATCATTAACAGCATTAAAGATATAGGGCCCTATCTTGTGCCACCCACTACCTGTTGCCACTACCCGTGAATTGCGCATTTAGCAGCTTCCGCTATCCCTAAACGGTATTTTGCGCCCACGCTACCCGCTATCCGTTATGCCGACTCCGTTATTTGCGCCTGGAGGTGTGTCCGTGGGCATGTTTTATGCACTATCCCTACAATTGCTATTTTGAGCACACACTCCGCCCCGACGGAGCCTCGCCACGCACACGGTCGGAGTGATACCGGGACGCCGCCGGAATGGACTGAGGATATTACTCATATAGACTGTTTAGAGGAAAGACTGTTTTAATTGGACACTTACGCCAGCACGTTTTATTGTTTTATCATAAGCCAGCAGCTGTGCTATATTTTTATTTTGAATATTTTATTTGCCCAATCTACCTTGTCAATAAATTAGTTTACACATAGTTCTACCTCTGCCTCTTGTGTGTGTGTGGTGTGGCCCGGGGATTTTACTCAATCAGTATAACCTTGTGACACGTCCACTTGGACACATGTGGCTCCACCTCCCAAATTAACTCGCCTCTAATATAATATATAATATGTACATATATATAAAGCCAACTTGCTTTAGCCTCAGTAGAAGCCCTGAGAAAATCTACCTCCCTCTCTCCATCGCGGGTTTAGGATTTAGGATTTAGGATAGCGCAGCCTGCCCTTTAAGGCAATGGCACCTGGCACACTGATTGGTTTAACTGGCGTAACGCCCAAAACACGCCTATGCATAATATAGCGGGTAGCGCAGGTGTTTTGTGGATAGCGGCAGGTGCGCAAGATAGCAACTTTTGCGGGGGAACGCTTCTTACGCAATGCTAAATCCGCAAATAACGGGTTTAGGGACTCTGGCGCAAGATAGGGCCCATAGTATTTAAAGCTGCACTACGTTATTTATGACGACTAGAGGGCGATGAGAGCTCAAAGTCCGTTTGGAAACAGCTTATACAAAACCTAAAGTTCGGGTAATAAAATGTTTTTGGGATGGAAGTGAGGGATACATGTCACTCTCACGAGGCTTACTTGGAATAGTTTGCCTCTGACCTCCAATTTGAAAATAAGAGGAGGAGCTTATTCGGGCGATACAGACATTTGGAAAGCTAAAACCAGGGAATAACAACAGGCTGGGTGTAAACTGATTGATTGCAAAGGGTGATTTTACTGTAAAAATGCATGTAATATTGCTTCAAGTAGCTTTAAGCAAATTTAACTAGACTAACTTGACTTCAGTGATTGCTTTATGAGTGCTATATCACTTTTTTGTAATTTGATGTGTAGAGACAATGGAGATTACAAATGGCACCACATAAGAAGTTAAAATAGATCTTAAAATAGAAATAATATTCAATCAGTTGTCTAATAGGCATGTACAACTAAAAGCAAAGAAAAAAATGACCAAGGGAGAGATGGGATCATTCTCAGATGCTGACTATATATATATATATATATATATATATATATATATATATATATATATATATATATTTTTTTTTTTTTTTTTTTTTTTTTAATGAAATACCGCAAAAGCTGGTATGAAAATCATCTAAAAAAAAAACCTATGTGATTGTGTGATGTGAATGATGATAATGCATTTCCTTTCATTTCCTTTCAAGAGATGGATACCGGAAAAAAAACACATCCGGGTTTCCTCGGGTGCCTGTCGTTACTGTGCTCCAGTGCATCTGTGGTGCTAGTCGACTAATAGTCACATGGGAAGAGGCAAGAAAGAGTCAGTTCGCTGCCTGAGTGTTTGACATCCGATTCAGTTCAAGTGTGAAGGACCAGCCAGGTGATTAAGGCAATGACTTAGCAGAGCACACAGTAAATGTCACCTCTGGTGGAAATCAATATGGCTGCAAGAATCCACAGCACAGCTGATAGATAGAGATGGAGAGGGCCACTATACCTGATATTTGCTGAGGGTGTTGGAGAGAGAGACAGAGAGAGGCAATGATCGTGGCTAGAAGCCGTGTGTGTGTCTGTGTGTGTGTCTTCCTGTCTGTATGTGTGCACATGCATGTGAAAATACATGCATTGAAGCACCAGAAGAGCCAAAAGAGAAGAAAAAATGAGAAATTTCCATCACCAGTTGGTGTTTGTGACTTTTCCTCACGCATTCAAACATCCTTATTGTTAACATTTATTTTCAGCCAGTTGGTGTTTACTGGGATATAGTGAATGGATCAATGTGACAGCCCTGAACTATACTTGAACATACAACATGTACAGTCCATGTGCAGTACATTCTTATCAAATAATTTAGTGCTCCTAATATCTCTGTTCAGCCTGTAGTCATCACTCTTCTCCTTCTATATCACTCAGCTCTGGTCAGTTTAAATTACTATATAAATATAATTAAGATTTGAAATTAATTTAAAGACATCATAATCTATATATATGAATTGCAATTCAAGCACTTTCTAATTATTTCTTATGAACCTGAACAATAAGTTAGTGAGCTCAAGTTGTTACTACATAGCACAGCACAGTGAATCTGAGCTCCACGTGTCTCAAAAGTGTTTTAATTTCGCCTGTATGTGTGTGCACGTGTGTGTTTCTCTCTTTGTATGCATGTGTATGCACGAGTTTGCCAAAAATCCAGGAAGCCAGCCAGCCGTGCATGTACAAGTGCGTGCATGTCTGTGCGTGTGTGTGCGTCCGTGTTTCTGTATTCACGAATTTGCCAGTCATCCAGCAAGTCGGCCAGCGAGCCAGCCAGCACCCTGACATTTCATCCAGCCGCCGCCTCTCCGTCCCCGCTCTCCATCTCCCTTTCCCCTTCAATCTTGCTTTGCTTCCGTCTCCATCAAGGTAAATGTCAGTGCACACACCTCGGTACAGGCCTGACTGACCCGCCCAGGCCTGGCCGCGGCTACAGCCAAAGCCGAAGCCAGAAAGCCGGGGGAGAGAGAATCAATCAGGCTGGGCCTCAGACACCTGCAGCTGGCAGGTTAGCCAGGCATGGAGCACCTGAGTCATGAAACCATCTGGTTCCTGGCCTGGGCTGCCGAACCCTGGCTGCACCTGCTGGGCCTGTGAAACAACACTGGAGCAGTAAACACACAGCCACACCATACAGGAGGGGCAGTGGAGCAAGGCGATAGAAGGAAAAAAGGCCCGTGCTGCCGGTAGGTGGTTGTTGTTACTGTGTGTGTGCAACACGCTGGAGATAATAAAGCTCGGTGCGAGGGGGCAGAGAGGAGGAGGGGAGGTGGCAGAAAGATAAAGGGGGACAGAGAAAGAGAAATTAAAAAGTGAGAGAGATATACAGGAAGCTGGACAGAGCCTCACGGGAAAAAAAAAAAAAAAAGGGAAGATGCACATGCAGTGTGGGAAAACAAATTGGACGCTATGAGAAACATAAGATATAAGCCATATGTTTCAAGTATTTTCCAGTGGTATATTTTCACTTGCTTTATATGCACCTGTACTTTGTAGGAATGGGGGGGTATTTGTACTGCAAAATACCACCCATTCCAGTGTGCTCAGTGCTGGAAATATTGCTCCAATGTTAACTAAATGCTCTGGCAGTATACTGAAATATCAAAATATCTAGAATTATCTATGATCATAACCCTCACTCAAAGTTAAAATGACTGTAATGGCGTTATTGCATGGTGTTACGCCATTATTCCTTGCACACATATTCTACAATACCCACTGACCATTTTTTTGAAACACGTCTTACTTTTTTTTTTAGATTTTTGAAGTATTCATCACACTCATTCAACTATTCATTCATTATTCTTTAAAAAAAAAAAAAATCCAACACTCACGCAATAAACTGGCCTTAAAATTCTCTGCTTCGCCGGTTAACATTGAACAGTTAAGAATTTAAAAGTCTTAGATGTTTGAATTTCTTTTGTAAAAAAACAATATTTTCTTAAGAGACTATTTTCCTGGAGAAAATGTACATTCTACTGTGAAATCTTCCAAGCGTAACAGAGAGCAATGGTTCATTTATATGGTGTTGATAAATTGGGGGAAAAAAAAAGTTATTTTCTTATTTGGTTGTTATCCAGACTAACTATCATCTTTTTTTTTCTTTAGTAAGAAGCAGCCAAATCCACATCTTGCTTTTCACGATGCCCCTCTTTGCTTATTGTTTCATTTTCCAACCAAATAGTGCATGAATGTAGTGCTGTTTGGCAGCCGACTCAGACGTCCCAGCTGTCAGAGCTCCCCACAAACAAGCGAGCGCACCAGAAGACATGCAGACATTTCAAATAAATGTGAGCATTAAATTAAATTACCATTCAACATTAAAGCAACTTTGATAAAAATGAACACCGGCGGGGCTGCTCACTGACTGATTACGTGTCTCAATCGAGTTTCAAGTCTCTGAAAGTCGATTTGTCACATTACGGCCGTGAATGGAAAAGAATAAAGTATGATTTATATTGGATATACTTTGGGAAAATGCTTGGGAGTAATACAGTGCATCCATGACTTGTTGTAAATGGTTTAAAGCAAGCATGGTCCTTTCAAATACAGTATTCATATCATACCAGTCATTATATCCCTGCAGAATCACTTAGGTGTGCATTGCAGTTTTGTATCTCATGATTAAAGTGAGTGAGCTTGGTAGTGTGTGTTGTGGCCTTTTTCACACCTCATCCCTCCTTCAGTTCAAGCAAAGTGCCGGTCCTCTATTTTTTATTTTCGTGCCGGTCATTTAGCTTAGTTAGTTAGTTAATTTTATTGACAACAATACAAAATATTTGCGTCCAAAAATTAAAATATCAATTTTTGATCATTTCCAAAAGTCAGATACTGTACAATCATGACATTCATGGAATAATAACAGCAATAAACATCTTACATCTGTCACTGCGTCTTTCTCAGCGATGTCTGCACACGGCCTCTGTAGTTTTACATGTTAGATATTCTGCAGTTTGCTACTCTGTTTTCTCAATGCCATTTGCTGCCACTCACTTTCATCCGCTATCAAATACATCTTCTTGTTGTTTTCCGCAGACTTGAAAAATGCCCGAGCAAAGTAACCTATCGCGGTAAAAATGCCACCTTATTAATCATTTTGGCCCAAAATGTCATTGCGTTGCTGTAATTGAGTGCCACTTAAGTTGAAGCATCTGTCTTACAAACATTATGTCACATCTGGATCGCTCCATTCTTATTTATTTATTTATTGCATGGCAGAATTGTCAGTGTAGACTGTAAACAGCTGTTAAACTCAAAGTAGGTCCTGAATATAAATGTATTTGCAGTACAGGGCATACTACATTATACACTGGGAATGTTGAGCCAGTATGAAGGAGGAACATTTAGAAATTGTTTTCAGAGTTTTACTCCTGCAGGGTTTTTTTTTTTTAAACCATAGCCTTTTATATTTTAGGTTTTAGGTCAGCCTGATCCCCCTTAATGCCATTTTTAGCCGTTCATCATCCACACACACGGCTCTGAGTGAAACACTGGGTTTCACACTCGCACCAAAATGGTAGGAGAATCCTGACTAAACTGAAGGTCTTGACTCGTGTTGTTAAATCTTGCAATATATGGCCAGAGTGGAGTTTGCAACAGACCTGTAGATAGAGGTTGAAGAAGTGCGCATCCTTGACGTGATGGATTTGCACAAGACATCGCCCACTTTCAACTGAGAGCTCCAGAGCCGGAGAGTGACTGCACTCCCTCCTGTTTTTAGCCCGTCGCCGCCAAAAGTGCACCAAAGCGGCGGCTCCCAGCTTCATTTTCAAAGGTTGGACACTCATATAAGCACGGGAAGTAGTCACACTTGCTTGCACCAGTGGACTATCTCTGACTACCAGTAATTACCCCTTAGTTAGTTACTCTTTTATGTTTAATAACTGCAACAAACATATTCAAGCTCAAAAGGCAATTTCCCTTTAGACAAGAGCAAAACAATTGCATGAAGCATCAGCTGCAAAAAACTACTTCCTAAGACTATATTGATAGAGTTAAACAAGCTGAACATAAAGCTGCGCTGGCACTCGGAGCAGGTTCTGTATTGAGTGCTGGAACATTGGGGTCAAAGAGAAATACACGAGGATGAAACCAAGCGTGTATTTACCAATCTATTTCTATTCATAGAGCCCCGACTGGGAGCCAAGCTGAGCTAACAGCGAGCGCACTTCCCTGGCACATCAAAAAGCCTGCCACTTGAAGAGCAGGGGGGACAGCAGAGAAATGGCCAGGTGACTCATACAAAGCATCTGAAGAGCTCGCTGGCACTTTTGCACGTAATGAGAACTTAACTCTTGCACACAACTACAAAACAGATTTGACTTTGAAACCTCTGCTGTTACATGTTATTTTCATTCAGGCAGACGGGACCCATTGCCATGCAAATCCGACATCCCTCGGGGGGATGTAGCATTGCGTGGTAAGTGAGCTGGCGTAACCCCGACAGTATCATTTCCTCACCGTCAGCCTGCTCAAATCCCTTTTCTAGTTGGCAAGCTTGTCAATACTTCCACCTCGCACACCTCTCACTTCACCGCACAGGATCGAGGAGAGAGGTGTGAAGTGAGGGATTGAAAAGCAAGAGCATCAGCTGCAGGCACCAGCTGCTATCCAGCAGAATTCATTTGAATGCACTTTATTTCTTCCCTGTTGGGATTTGGTATGTCAATCTGAGCACTTCCAGCTTTATCTAGATGGAATGTTCATTCACCTTGAAAGGGGTATTTTCTCTAATAGCCTCAGTAAGTAAACTTGAGAGAAGATTGTTTTTCTAAATGCACCGGTGACTTTCTTCCGTCTTTGATAGTTTGTTGTGTCGCGGCGACAGCCACGACAAAGTTTTGGTCAATGAACCTCTTGACAGCGGCGGTGACAGATGGCTACCCGATACAAGCAGGTGGTCTCCTGAATTTAAAAGACACGACACCGTACAGACAGGTTGCTCCTTCTCAGGTGTTTCCAGTCAGATCCATCTTAACCACATCGGCGATGCTATCACAACCGCGGCCCCACGGGCTGCAAATTGCAATACAATTCAGGCTTGAATGTCTCTAATCAGGGGCGTGCTCCCAGACACAAGCCTATCAGAGAGCAGCATCGGCACCGGGGCTAACGAGAGGAGGAGATAAAGGATAGCGACGTCTATGCACTCAGATTCACGAGGCTGGTGTTATCACTCAGCCTGTGTCCGGGGCCTTTTGTTGACCTGCCGGCGGACTGAGCGCAGGTATTGGCCGGGGGCGTCGTCGTTAGAGGTAAAGGACTGATTGCGGTGTTTGTTTCTGTGTCCTTATTGGCTCACCTTTCTCCTCCACGGCTGACCTCCATTCATCAAAAGTAACAGTGCTGCTCCCTCTTCCCGAGCTCTCCTCCTTCCTCCTACGCCTTTATCTGTCATGACCCTCCCTCCACCCGCTCCTCTTCCTTTTCGCCCTTGTTTTTCAGTTAAAGACTTACTCCTTAAACACGGGAGCTAATAAGACCCACCCACCGTCCTCTCATTCCACTGTCGTGCCACTGCGAGCTAGGGCTATCTTTCAGCCAGATGGTGCTAATGGACCCTCGAAACCGCGAGAACAAAAACCTTTCATGTTTCCACTGATGGCCGATAACCCTGCCCTATAATGCTCCCACTTGGTGTAGATGTCACACACCCCACCCATGCAGGCGAGTGCAAAGAAGGAAGCGAGTGGTTAAAGTCAACTACCACGCAGATTTCTGTGCTTATTAGCTGCACCCGTCTCCCCGCTCAGAGCCAGGTGAGCCCTGCCTATGGCCTTTAACTGTGCCTTTCACTTTGGTTAGCCCTGTCTGGTCCACAGGCATTCAGTCGGCACCTAGAAACTGGCCCTGCCGACTCGCCATCAAAGACCGGAAGTGACAGTGAAAGCACCACTGGCCTTGGCACACAGCGTTTGGCACGGCGGTGGAACGCCGGCTGCTGGACTCTTGAGCTGTCCCTTTGAAAGGAAATACGTAGCTTGTTAACGGTCCAAGCGTTTTGCACAAGCCACATCAATGGCACGACTGAATATTGCTTCAGACAGTTCTATATTTTGCTGATCACTTTTGACCTGGACAAACGTGTTCCAGAAGCAGGGGCAGGAGTGGAAACAGAAACCTCCCGAATTCTTCCAGTAACGCCGGAATAATGGAGCTTATCTGCATGTCAGACTTAAAATCAGATTTCCCTCACAAACCAAACAAGAGTGACTGCATGTGACTTCTGTGCAAGAGACACAATATTAATACAGGAAGAGTGAAATCAGTGCTGTATCGAGGGCTAGTGATGAGCAGAGTAATCTCCACATTGTATATCAGAAATAAACAGACAAAAAGAAAGTGAAATCCAAATGCATACAAATAAATGTCCAGGTGCCTCTTACAAAGCATTTGAAGAGCTCGCCGGCACTTTTGCACATAACGAGAACTTCACAAATCCACAGAAGGCCGCTATCACCCACTGTAACACAGAGCAAACAACCACCAGCGAAAGAATTTCATTGGGAAAACATAGTTAGACTTTTCATTACCCCCAAGACTACAAGCACATTTTCATCTACACGACAGACGTGCTGGAGAGTGTGCGAGAGAGGAAAATGCAGATCACACTTGCATCTTCTGGGAATGCATGAAATGAGAAAATACTGGAATGATATATGGGTAGAGCTGAAAGTGATACTGGGTTATGAATTACCAAGGACACATGTGCGGCCTCATATCGAGGCAACCTGACGGGGGAAAATGTTCAACGTAAAGTCCAATATGTGGTTTAAAGTTGTGAAATGGTACAGCGAGGACCCTCCTGCTCTGAGACACTGGCTGGACACTGTGAGAAATACGTGATATGACAGGGATTTATTGAGAAATGGGACAAATGTCGCGCTTATGAGACACTCAGTGGCATCACTAGTGTTTGCTCTAAATGAAAAACAATAAAAAATTAAGTTAAAAAATGAAATTGTGGAGCTTCATCAAAGCTACTCTCAAGCACTGTCTGTCTTCCCTCTGAAAATGTATTCTCTTCCTTTTCCTGCACCGCCTACCTTCAATTATAAAGGATTATACCAGTGATTTTTCATGTGCAGCGTGATATCTACAAAATGTACATAATTCACGTTTCTACTAAGCTTTCCCCAAGCAAGCAGTCGTTTTAGGATTCACCACTGGGTTGCAAAAAAAAAATTAAGTTTCAGAGGCATCAAACTGTCTCCACACCGGTTTTCCATCACCGTAATAAAATCATCCACATTAGTTTTCCTAAAAGCAGCAGCACTGTTGTGTGATGATGACTCCAAATGAGGGGGAGTGAGACGGTCTTCCCGCTAGAAAATAGCGCCGGAGGAAACGTTTATTACACAGCCAATTATCGGCTCTGTGGTTTATGAATGGTGACGACTTTGTTAGCCGCAGAATGAGAACATTACAAAACGGGTGTTTCAGCAAAAGAATCAAATGTGAAACTCGAGGGATTTTTCGATTATTCATTCATTCATTCATTCATTTTCAAAGCCGCTTATCCTAATGAGGGTCGCGGGGCGCTGGAGCCTATCAGAGCACTCAGTGGGTGGGAGGCCCAGGAAACACCTAGGACAGGTCACCCGTTCAGTGCATGGCAGATGCATTCACACACACACACACACACACACACACACACACACACACACACACACATTCAAGCCTAGGGGCAGCTCACTTTCTCCAGTTCATGTCTTTGGACTGTGGGAGGAAACCACAGGGAGAGCATGTAGACCTTCTTACCATGAGGCACTGCACCACCATGCCACCCATTTTGGCTATTTATAGTGAAACAACCAACAAAAATGGTTTGTTGCGATGTAAAATGTGGGTAAAACAGTGAATTACAAGGTTACTATATATATAGTAACCTTGAATTAAAAGGTTACTATATAACGGTGAATTAAAAGGTTACTGTATATATAGTAACCTTTTAATTCACTGTTTAAATATCTGTTCTGGCATTTATTCCTTATTAGCACATATCAAATCAGATAATGTGTGATATGCATGTGTAAACAGAATAATTCAAAGAACTTGTAATTGAATTTTTTTCTTGTCTTTGTGTGTGTAATCAACTTGTGAATTTTCATAGTGATATCTGAAAGTAAAATGTTGAACCCCTTTCCCCTGTGTGTTAAAAACAGTGTTTTTTGGTAATATGTGGTCATAAATAGGTGATTTTCAAAACTTTCCACCAGTGGGATTTCTTGGGACTTTTTTTTCCCTCACTCAGGACAAACTGAGGATCCAAAATCAGTTGAGTTTGCTTCTCTTGCAATTTGTCCTAGGTTGACCCCAATTTTGGCCTAAAATTACTGGACGAATAGGAAATGGGCCAAACATTCAAAATCACCACTGAGGTCCTTTAATCTCTGGAAGATGTGCTTTGCCTCCTCTCTCCTGTATCTGTATCTGTAGGCCGGATTAGATGCACAGCTCAGCGAGACAATGAGCACGTTTACATGCACACCTTATTCCTGTCTTAACCGGAATATTCACAATATTCCGGTTGCGCACGTGTCATGTAAACACGCACCGAACCCGATTAAGGTCATATTCCGGTTGGAGAGAATTCCGAATAAGACCCCTGGCATGTGCCTGTTCCAACCGGAATACTGGGGCATGTAAACACCTTAGTCGGAAAATGCCCCGAACCGGAATATTCAGTCACGACTGCGCATGCTCGACTCGCAAGGAATTCTGTGGCGTCTTTGTTGCTATGGTTACCTGCAAGCGGGGAAAACGGCATGGCAAACAGCAGCAAGAGCCAGGAGGCTAATTAAAGACTTAAATATCATGGAAGATATCGATGGGAGAAAACATACAAACAGTGACAGAAGAAAAAGAAGAAGAGTTCTTCGTCTTGTATTTCCGGCAGACCAGACGCCTATACGCGTACTGCTGCCCCCCGCGGCTGAGTGTCGCATTACGTAAGAGAGTGGAATACGCCGAAACACGGGGGCATGCCAAGTGACATGTAAACGGAATATTCCAGTTGCCGCGGCGCAGTTACCTTAACCGGAATATTGACCCGAACCGGAATATGTTGTGCATGTAAACGTACTCAATGCCTACCCTTCAACAGGCCAGCAAGGTTAGTCGACACTTCTGTCCGAAATGTTTGCTCCAGTCACATTCCACCGGAGGAGGTTTGGTTTGAGGAGCAGCATTCAGCGCACCACTTGTGGACGCTGTGCTTGAGAGAGAGAGCATCTTGCGAAAGAGACATTTCATCGTGATATGGGGACGAAGATGAGCCTCGCATAAGAGTCTTTCCTCCATCTGTATTGTTGGATGTGGTCAAAACATCGGCAGCATCCGTGCGGTACACCCCGATTAAGCCATCAATACAGGAACCCAACTGACACTACAAAAGATTATTATGCGCTATGCAAATGAGCGCGTCTCGTTATATCCTCAAATCTATCCGTTTGATCTCGCTTCTCTTTCTGAGTCCAGCTGTCTTTCGTTCTCTCCCTCTGTTCCACTTTTCACCGTCTTTCTCTTTGTCGCTGTCTCTCGCTCTCCTCTTTACTTTTTTTTCCTCCGTCCGCCCGTCGCTTGTTGGTGTCAGCCACATGTCCACATTACTCTCAATGCACCAAACACTCGCTATGATTACATCACTCCGGCATTAAGTTAAAGTGAGAACTTTTTCTTTGTTTTTATTTTTATTTTTTCTCATCTGTCTTACAAACTTCACAGCAGGCAAAAAAAATACTCTGACTGGATCAATATTTGTACAATGTGCCTCTCTCCTCTCTGCAAAGAAAATCCTTTGTTCAAACTTCTCTCTGAGAGGAAAAAAAAAACATATCAATACAAAGATTCTAGGAGAAAAGTCTATTTTAAAAAGACACAAATACTATATTAGTATACAAAGTACAATCTCATTTTTTTTTTATCCTCTTTGTCCCTCAGGGAATTCATCTCATCTACATTTTTCCTAGCAAACTTAATAAGCCCTGAACATTTACACATTACAAAGGGCTGCATAAGAGGGAATTTCACTTTTGCTTCTCTCGTCTCGCCAACAAAGGAGCAAAAACACATTCAAGCGTAATTATCCCAAGCAAAACGTGAAAATCTCAAGAAGCGGCGTTTCATCTCAGGTTAAATCAGACCGATAGATCAGATACGGACAAAGCAGGCGATTCAAGTGTGAGTGTTGACAAACCCAATAGGAGTTTACGTAAGCCTTTCCATTTTCACACTCTGAGGGGAAACACGACAGAGACACTCAGCATACCTGTAAAACAGCATTAGCTCTGTATTTTCCGCATAAAAAAAACAAAAAAATAAATCCAAAGACTTCAGGCCGTGCAAGTCTACATGGACAGACGCGGCATGGAGCCTTTAGAAAGCCAATATAAAAACATCTCCAAGACACGGTTGTGGAATTCGATTCTGTTGATGGGACTTCAGTGGGGAGCTCCTAACCTGATTTCATGAGGTAGGAAAAGTGCATTTTCAAATGCGGCAGTACATACAATCCCATTTGATCCCGTCAAACGTCCATTGTAAATTGGGAATAATATTCCATGCTGCTTCCCAGCTGTGGGCACACACTCGGCTCTGTTGCCAAAGTGGATAGATTATTCGGAGGTGGAAAGCGCCTTCTGGCTCTGCGGCCCTTTGAATACATAAAACACTACGGATAAATACGCGGTGAGAGATCTCACGCTGGTCTGTTCCCCACCATGATCCCTTTTTCTCTCCACTGAAGTGATGCAGCGCTGTGACTGGTGCAACACTGGAGCAAGGCACCGCTCTCCAAACCGCATCTCTCACTCGCTACAATGACATGCACGCTAAACCCTCGATTCTAATCAGATGAGGGCAATAATTCAGCCTACGTAGCCGCAGTCCAATTAACACCACTAGATTATGTGATTGTCATTTAATTTACCCTGGGATGTGTAAAGTCAAATCGGATGTCTTTTCGGTGTTTTCATTCTGTCCATGCACCGAAAGGTCACGCCGCTCTCGATAAAAGCGCAGTGAGTTTTCTCCGTGCAAAAAAAAAAAAAAAAAAAAAAAACGCGCCGGCTGCTGAAGTGTCTGCCGGGTTAGTAAATCCCACGTAAAGTCCGCGCAGATTTGCCCGAAAGGCGTAGGGCAAAGTGCGCAAATCTGTTCTAAGACAATTACTCAGAGTATGAAAGGTCCTTTTAACAGCAGTTTATTTATTACTGATCCAGATAAGACCATAATCAGTGAGTCAGTTTGTAATCCAACCGCTTGCCAACATGCTTTTGTTGAATCCACTCTAACAAATATAGAAACACCTGCTAGAAACACAATGTTCTGCAGGATTTGCAAGTAAACAGGGTCAAGGATGAACTGTGGCGTGTAGAAACATGACAGAAAGAGGGTTGAACAATGAAGGGAAACTGGCATATGACATATCAGTGGGCTAAATCTAGCTAAATCTGCTCTAGTAGTATGGAAATAAGAATATGAATGGAGAAGTACTGAGAATAAGGCCAGCGGTCTGGTTATTTAGCAAACAGTCTTTGGCTCACATTGTGTTTTAGTTTTGTGAAATGAATGTCTTTTCACCTGCACTGGAAAAAAAAAAAAAAATCACATTCTAGACAATAATTCAGTCTCATGTTCAGTTTCAAAATTGTATATTTCGTCAAACGAGAAAAACAAAACAAAACCAAAAAAAAAAAACAGTGGGATGTGATGATCCCATTTGCTTTCAGGAATTTCAGCACAAACAAAATATAAATAAATCAAAAACAAGGCAGAAGAAGGAATATGAGCTCACTGGTATCAAGAAAATAACGCTTGACTCGAGAAAATTGAGTAAATTAGCCGAGCTCCTGAAACTTAACCGTAACTCTAAAAGGTAAACAGGGTCACCGTTTCATTTTGAAACACAGACGACGGTTAGAAAAAAAAAAAAAAAAAAAAAAAAACCACACACACCTGAGTGCCTGTGTGTTCATTTTGCACCTGCCGTTAGTGCCTGATTTACTGACCTGCTCAATTAACCTTTATTTAACAAGACAGGCCGGTTCTGAAGTCCCATTTACAACAGCTTGGCGTGTGTGTGCGCGTGTATGTGTGTGTGTGTGTGTGTGTGTGTGTGTGTGTGTGTGTGTGTGTGTGTGTGGCGGTGGTGTGTAAATGCTCATGCGGTGTTGCTGTGATGAAGTGACGCAGGGCTCGGGGCCATCCATACCTGCCTTTATAGGAGAGCTACATCATTATAGAGGCTGAGCACAATTCTCAATCACTGCCCCGTCGCTCAATACTACTTATTCTCTTTCTTTCTCTGTTTTTCTTTCTCCTCTCGCTTTTTTTTTCCCCCAGCAGAGAGGAGCGGAGAGGAGGAGGGAGGGAGGGAGGAGAGGAGAGGAGGAGCCACCATCAGTCTTCTCCAGCTACTGCTGTTGATCACACCGAGCTGCCAGGTGCTGTCATGACCTCTCAGCCATTGATTCAGCCCTTAGTGACAACTCGAGGTGTTTCCTCTCTCTCTCTCTCTCTCTCTCTCTCTCACACTCTGTCTCTCTCTTCCTTTCATCTGCGAGCGCTCCAGCGGGGCGGTGCTCCTTGGCTGTGTTCGCCTTACACCATCTGTGACACACACTGACACTGTTTTGGCAGAGGGAAAACACACGGCACCGACGAAGACTTTGACTCGCATCAGTACCGTTAACTAATGCATGTTCGGTGAAGATGTGCAGCCTTGTTGATAAAAAAATGATAAACTGATTATTTTTACTATGAGGTATAAATTATTTGTCGGTCTTTTAAGAAGTAATACTAAACATTTTTCATTAATTATTTAGGAGCTATTGCGCTGGACTGTACTCATGCACTGTTCATCTATTATAAATGATTTGTTTGCACACTTGTTAAATATCTGTTAAGCAAGAGTATTTTTTTTTTTTATTATTTAAAGATGAAACTGTTTATCGTCTGCAAAAATATATAGGAGTATATTCATAAGCTTTAACCTGATCCTTTAAGAATGTGCTTTAAAAGTATGTCTGATTGGCTGCTACTTATTGCAATGCAAATTCATTATTGGCAGAAATAAGTGCAGGAGAATGGGAGCAGTCCACCTCATGCTGCTAACATTACATTTATCTCCAAATCAATAGGTCGGATTGTGCAAGTCGTTTGGTACAACTAATTTTCGCAAAATCCGATTTAACCTGCTGCGGCCAGAGGAATGGAGGAGCGGGGCTGCACTGGAAGCGCTGCGATCACCACACATCTCAGGCAAAGTGCTGCAAATTGACTTGGATCGGCATAAGCTGCACCAATTTGTCGCCAAATGCTTTGGGAGTCAACACATTACTGTTATCCGAAAAACTAGCTAATCCCTTTTGAGGAACGGTTAATTACGAGGGGAGTCTGAAAAGTTGTTAAATATGACAACAAAATCACCAAAATTGGGGGAAAAGGGAATCTGAGCGGGAAAAAGTCACCATGATGTGCAAAATATGAGCTCCTTAATAACAGCAAACAAAATAAAGGCAGACAAAATGCGGATGGTAAAAAAAAACAGCTCTGCACACTGTTTTGTTGTGCGATGGTGTGTTTTTCTTATTACTGTATGCACTGTAAGGGACCATGATGTGAAGACTTTTCCAGTGCAGCTATGATGGTATGAAGATGATGACATGAAAAAAAGATCAACGGGGAAAACAGCAGGGTTTGGTGTCAGTCCCTGATCAAACAGCAAGACCCTGGTAATTGCAGATATATATTCATTAATGTGTTGTCAGCTTAAATTATTGAAGGCATTCTGGGAAAGTGCAGGAAATCACCAACCCAAGTGGAAGTAGCTGAGGCAGGCGGAGGGGGAAACGGGTGGTGCATCTCAACACTCATCACATAATAACCCTTGGCTCGCGCCGAACCACACAGGTTGATGCTATTTAACACGACTGAGGGGGGGGATTTGCCTTTAAGGATGTGACCTAGTTGGTTTGGAGATAAATATAACATTAACAACATGAAGTCGCTGAATGCCAACATCACAGTAGCCAACGTGATGAATCAACACGCGCGTTCCCCCTCGATCCGGGCGCTGTGGCCCCCGACTCGGAGCGTCTATCGGAGCGTCGGATGTCAAACACAACTTTGCTGCTTGTTACAGCCTCTTGTTTGTTGTTTCAGTTCAAAGAATGGTTAAGTTTGCAGTACTGTAGTAGTAGTAGTAATAGTAGTCTGCATACTGTAAATCTGTTGCTCAAGTGACCGACAGATTTTTCACCCACTAATGTCCAACTGGGAGATCAGAGCCCCGTTCAAAATGAATGAAAAAGAACTCCCATTTGATTCAAAACCAGATTTGTATTATTATTGTTATTATTAAAATTAAATTAAATTAAAATTCATTCAGACATTTCATCAAAAAGTGTCTCTTGTCCACTTTATCAGGTCCACCTGTACGGTCTAATGCAGTTCAGTGCAACAGCTCTGCCATAAATTCGACCTTTTAACAAAGTTTATAATGTTCAGTTTTTGCTGGAGAATGTCCAAATTTAATTCTCTGTTTATTATTGAGGTTGTAGTTTGCAGAGGTCTTGTACCGGACTACATTATATTGAGAGGTGTTTCTGATTTTTTGTCCTCCCCATTTATGTATACATAAGAGGGACAGAATAGTGGAAACACCTCTCAATAAAACGCAGTCCAGTCCAACAGCAGCACTAGCTATGAGCTCAATGCCAAACATAGAAGTGAATGAGCACCTCTATTACTGTGACAAAGAGAAAACCTGAGCATTACAGGCAGCAGGAGAGGAAACTTCATGGCACAACAGTTGGATTGTGTAAGATTGTACAGGTGGACCGAATAAAGTGGCCAATGAGTGTGTGTCTATTGTATTACAAGTGCAAGTTTCATTCACATGTTATAATGGGGGGAAAAAATAACATCCCATTAAAAACCTGCCTCCACTCCCTGCGGGTATGTGTGACTCGATATGTCGTCCCTCGAGAAAAACATGGATTCTTTTAAAGATTCATTTGATCACAGGTGGAATTTGCTGCCACATGCCATGTCAAAACATAAATATCCCATCGCTCCAAATGAAGACATGAACCTGAAACAACGGTATGGATTTACTGGAGACAAACTGACAAGGGCAAGTCAAGTCGATGTCGGATGGATCAAAGAAATAACAATTAAGATATGAATAAAAGTATCGATTTGAGGTCAGATATGACACCAGCTGGTCCCTTGAGGGTTATATGTGCATGTGCATGCGCGCGTGTGCACGTACGTAAATAAAGCAAATCGCTGTCACTGCATCATCATTCCTATCTTCCCTTCATCCTGTTGGCGGCAAATCAGATACTAAATTTTATACATGTTGATAGGCTGCCAGCAGTTTTATTGATGAATGAATGAACTGATTACTTAACAAACCGTTTATGGATATTCTCACAGCACATTCATAAAGGATTCAAAATTAAAACTAAAAATAAATAAATAAATAAATAAAAAACTAAAATTAGAAATGGCTTAAAAAGCTTACACAAGCTCATTTGTATATGGGGCAACAGTTTCCAGTTTGGATGAGGGGCTGCAGAACCTGGAAAACAGCTTAACAGATGTTTATGTACCAACAAATCATTTATAATACATAAGTAAAACACGAGCACAGTCTAGTGCAACAATTAAACATTTATTAACCCGATTAATATTTGGTAATGGTGTACAAATTATGCACCAGCGATAGCACTCCTCTCGTATGAATCAGATATGAAATATTAAGTTTATCATTAACATTAACTTTAACTTCATCATTATTAACAATGTACTGATAATTAAATTGCGCTAATTAACTTATTCATGTTATTTATTTAATTCATGAGTAACTCGTGTTTTTTTTAAGGCATGCGGGAGAGACACTGCTCTCCATTGGTGAGGTGGTAAATTGTCATCGGGAAACAGGTTAAAAGCTTTTAGTGTGTGTGTGTGTGTGTACGTGTGTGAACAGTGTGTATTCACATATCTATTTCTGTTTTATGATTTATGGCTACAATCACAGATAAAACTAGATAAAACGGACTGGCTAACCTTAAAGATTTAGTTTGTTTCTAGTCTCATGTGTGTATGCTTGCACTGCAATTCTTATTGGTTTATTGATTGATCATGTCAATTCTCCATAGCAACCACGTATTCCCCATATTTTGTCATCCTCATCAATACTTGGCCCGACAAATCTCTGCCTCTTCTCCTCAAACTTGGGAGATTTCCGGCTCCCGCTTTTCCTTCAGCAGGCCTTTGAATTTTCATTATTCTAAAATGTTTGTCTCTCCTTCCTAAAGGTTTCCAAATCACTTCAAACATAAACCGTGACACAAGTATGTCCAGCACCCAGACCTCTGCGTCTCTCGGACCCGCTATATTTGGACACGCTTAATGAGAGCGCTCATAAATAGACGTTCATACGGTCGTCATTCAGATCTCCTGCAGTGTTTGCTGTGTATTGGCAGGTGATGCGCTGCTAATTGGTGGTGGCTATATCTAGTAGCTGTATTTGGTATCACTGGACCATCATCTGCACTAATTGCTTGTTAGTCCTCTCTCTCTCTTGCGTCGGGGATATCTAATTAATCAGATGGTCTATTGAATAAAAATATCCCGACCACAAAGCAACGGGACTCGCGCGGTATACTTTATGTGATGTACCCTTTTGATTTCAGAAGCACTCAAGAGCAATTAGGTATAGCACCAGACAGACTTGTATAGATAATTTGATTATGTACTAGGCCCTGGAGGCAAAAATGATGGAAATTATTTCATAGCAAACACAGAGGCAGTCATTTCTGTCTCGTGTGGCCCTAAGAATATAGTTAAAAGCATTTTATCTTAGCATGTAAGTTGATCTCTGCCTTATAGTCTGGATATGATGTAATGCTGTTCATTTCTGATGCATTTTTGCAAAGAAAAATATACATTTCTTGTAAGAAATGCACATTTGCCCACTCATATCACACTAATTTGACTTAATTTAAGGAAATTCTTGATATGTTTAAGTGAAACTGTGTCCGTGTTGCTTATGTTTTAGCTGTTTACCTCTTTTAAGGCCAATATTCAATGACTTCTTACTTCTTTTTTTTTTAAAGGCCATGCCAAACACATGTATGCCCACGCGCACGCCGCCGTTTTCACAACTTCTCTAGACTTTTCGATTATCCGATCCTCCACACACAAGACACCCATACATCAAAACCAGTTTTCAATTTCCCTTCAATCTGCCCATGGAATTGAAGCTGTGCGTCTCGGCCTCTTGTGTTCGGCGTTTGCACGGTGATCTCTCGACTCGCTGCCAAATGCCTCAGAGGCTGCATTTTCTAAATGGCCTTCGTTTGCACCTTTTTAATGAGTAATCCATAACTGCACGATTTAATGGTAACTCTTGAGCTTTTTAGAATTCTTCATTGGCTGCTGGCAAGTGAATGTCAATAAATATGACTGAGTATTTCTATACGCTGTAGTTCTCCCAATCCAGATCCAGCAAAAGGGGAGGTCAGCTTTCATGGATAGCGTCTCCCACTCATCTTCTAATTTTCCGCCGGATAAGTTGTTGTTTTAACAAAGTGTGATGAATGCATCGCTGCGTAAATATTCATGCCCTATGAATCTTACTCAGCCGCTCTCTTCCTTCCGCGATCGTGAGCCTGCACTAAATGTGTAAGAGGGTAAACAGAAAAAAAAAAAAAAAAAACATTATGAAACGCTTCCTCATTCATCTCTGCTCAGGATGTGAAATGCTGCTAATTTAAACAAGTCAATGTGTTATCGCAATACACTTTTTTTTTTTTCTTGCAGTTCATTATGGGAAAGACCCGAGCTCTTGTTTGATATGCATTTTTTATTTCTCTTTGCTATTTTGGCTTATTGGATCCTGATAAGTATAAAAAACTACGCATCATCTTTTTACATGGTGTAGTTTTAGAGAAAAATGATGTGGACACTGGTTCTCAATTTCCTTAAAACACAATAAAATCAAAAGTCCAAAGGGTGCAAAAGTCTTTTTTTCCAACCTGAACATTGCAGGTTTTGTCCTGACTGCTTTGTCTTGTATTGATAACAC
This sequence comes from Myripristis murdjan, assembly GCF_902150065.1. Classification (NCBI taxonomy): domain Eukaryota; kingdom Metazoa; phylum Chordata; class Actinopteri; order Holocentriformes; family Holocentridae; genus Myripristis; species Myripristis murdjan. The sequence goes on from NC_043985.1 coordinate 29,511,521, forward strand.
ATACAAACATATTTTTGAACATGTTTTGAATATCACAGTGCAAAAAACAAAATGGAGTAACTACATTTTTGCCCCCTTTGGACAGTCACGGCTACAGTAAGGCATCATATGCTTGTAACAAAATATAAAACAAGTAGTGGTAGGTAGTTTAAGGGTCACATACGTGGCCAGACGGCCCCAGGTAAGCAGAATTAACTACTACAGTAATATGACCCAAAATGTGATGTCCACGCATGTGTACGCCAGGTTAACCCTTTATAGGGCAAGTGACTATTTTTGGTAATTTCAGAAATTTTACATATCAGGCCCATCCCCTGTCTCAGTTCAATAATCATTTGGTCTTCACTCAGCCAATCAGCAAAGATCGCTCTACATCCCCGGTCACATGATTGTGGCATTTGACCAATCTCAATGGCTTTGATTTTCTATTACAAAATGAAAATTTTAGAAAACTTTTATAGAAGTAATAAAGTCCTGTCATGTTCTCTAATAACAGTCTAGGGTTGTTGTTTTTTTTTTTTTTTTGAATTTCAAAGTATTTCAATGAGCGCCCTATAAAGGGTTAAGCAGGTAAGATACAATTTGTACTTTAGTTTGTGATCTGATATGATACAATTTCATAACACTGCCATGAAGAGTGATGGTAAGAAGTTGGACTTTGTGGGAAAAAAAAAAAAAAAAAAAAAAAAAAAAATCATTATAATAGATGCTTTCCAGCTATGACACAGAAGTTTCACCGTTAGCATCATGTTTTCATTATGCACTGCATGTGTAAGGCACCCATAAACAATAACTAAGGTTTAACTAGCATCACATTTTACTGTTACACAGATTGAATCATTACCCAGCTAATCCGCTCCCAGTGGTAAATGTTTCCTCACCGTTGTTGCATAATAACACAGTTACTGAATCGTGGTGTTAAAACAGGGCTTCTCTCCACCATACAGTGAAAGGTCAGAGTCATAAACATCGCCACAAGTCCTCTCCCTTGTTACAAAGTAGTAAATATTGAATATGCTGGAAATAGCCGGTGTCGCTGTATGGAAATAATTGTAGCGGAGTAGTAAATGTTTCCTCATCTCCCCCACCTTGCTGACCTTCCCGGTGTCTCTGGCCCTGAGATGGGATGTTAATGCCCGTGTCTGGACGGCTGCCATGCTGCAGCCTGTGCTCTAATGGATTGATAAAAAAGCTCCAAGCATGGAATCAATCATGATATAAACCTGGAGTGAAGCTTGTTAAACTCGAAGGAAAGTTCCTCTACCCTAATGCCCCTAATCTTCAGCCATTTGCCGTCTGCCAGAAAGATTGCTGTTCTTACCCTCTTCCTGCCGTGCATTAGGAGGCGGCGAGCATTTAGGGTGATGGACCAGCGAGGTACAGGGAGGTAAGGAGCTTGTAAAAGAGGACAGGTTTGCTGGATCCATAAGGTCTGGCTAGATATGTGGTTTGAAGAGGGATGGAGGCTTGATAAACCATTACGGCTCCCGAAATAACACTCCGGTGGAAAGGATGTGTATCATGTAATTCGCCTATTAATTCCTGTCCGTCCGTGCCCTCCACCTTCATGTTCAGTCTCCATCGTCTTCACCTTCCTTCCCATCTGTCATTTCATGCACTGTTTGTATATTTTTACCTGAGGCGTATAGTCACATCCTGCCCCCACCTCCTATGTTTCCAGAGAGCACGGGTTAAAGGGCTGTATTTTGTCAGCGCCTGTCAATAAATCAAACCTGAGCTTCAACCACTCTCTTTTAGTTTATGGCCTCCTGCCTGCCTTCACCTTCGTCTGTATTTCTGTCAGTCCGTCGATCCGTCCGTATGCCGATCTCCGCCTCTCTACCTATCTACACATATGCAGTCGGTGCAGTGGATAGGTAGAAGCGGGCTCTCTGCTTCGCCAGTGAGATGAATACTAACCAGAGAAGCAACAGGGACAGGTGTGAGCGGCAGTGTGGATGTTCTGCAGTCGGAAATGTGCTGCAGGGGAAGGGGAACTCCCAGTGGAGCCTCTCCTCAGGAATCAGGGCCATAACAGAGAGAAGGCAGGCTCATACTGTGTACCCAGTGGCAGCACACACACACACACACACACACACAAAAAAAAAAAAAAAACACACCATGCATGCAACATAAATATGCAAGACATGTGCGTATGTGAGATTATGAATCAGCTGGTGGTGTGTCAGATGTTTCATTTATGGATATCTGTATTTTATGTTGCCTTTTTTTTTTTTTTTTTAATGACTGGCTGATCTTTGCAGGGGTTGGGTTTTTCATCATCTCACCAAAGAAATGCACTTGCCCCAAGTTTCAGTGTAGCTAAAGTATGTCAAATGGTGGACTTATCAAACGAAGAAGCTCTGCCCGGGGCTGTTTTGGAGTTCAATATGCAAAACACGTGCGAGGTGCACTTCAGAACGGGCAATACTCACAGATATACATATATAAAAAAGTTGCCTTCCTTTGCTCTAAAGTATCCTCCTGACCTTGGAGCCGTGGAGAAGTCAACCTCATAAAGACGTGTGAGGCTCACTGAAGTAGTGAATAAGTAAAAAAAAGCCTTTATATCATTACATAATACACTCTTCAGATGACAGAGGCCTCCTGTGAGCTGAAACTTGGTTGTAGTTTTTTTTTTATCTTCGATTAACCATGTCACAATAAAGGCTTTTTAGCTTATTCACCAGTTCGGTGTAACTCAGATGTCTTCTTAACGTTGTCTTCTCCACAGTTCGCCACAGACTCGTAAGCCTCTTAATGCACAGACGAACATCCCGGTTTGGTTGGCGCTCCACATTAAATCAAATCTGAAAAAGTACGGAAGCCGATCGCTTTCAAGGCTGTGTGTTCACCTTCCCCTCTATCCGTGCTTTTCTGTTTATTGAATTTTATTTTAGTGTAGCCCCCGGGCGCTAAACTTCTATTTTTACGGACAGCCGCCGATTATTTATAAGGCTATATCGTTTCTTCTCGATCACTGCCAGTGGCTCGCTCCCCTCCCTCGCCATCCACCTCCTCCCGCTCCTGCTGAAGCCATTCCCTTAAACATCCTTTCAAAATTCACATCCCGATGACCGGGCGAACGGTGGAGAGGGGCTGAATGGCTGAACCGAACCTACGCCTCTGCCTCTATAAGCATTCGCCCTCCTCTGCAGTTATTCCAGTGCTCCGCGTTTAAGCAGTGAGCCCGCCGGCCCTAATTCCCGTCTCCTCCAGTGTCATTCCGAAAACAGAATGTAACCAATTCCGGGGAGCAAATTGAGGGGCTATCAATTGTGGAGCGGGGATGTTTTGTCACGACGGGCACGCCGGAGCGAAGATGGAGTGAGGGCAGCCGTAGGAGACGGGGGGGGTAGCGGGGGCTAGTTTGGCACCATTTCCGTGGGTCAGACACTATTCTATCGCCAGACAATAAATCTGATTTAATATCTATTGTGCTGCAGGTCCTGCCAGGGTGCGAGGCGGAAGAGAGAGAGAGAGAGAGAGAGAGAGAGAGAGAAAGAGAGAGAGCACGAGGTAGAAGAAAAAAGAGGGAGGGAGGCAGGCAGGCTGGTATAAATAAGAAGTGAAAGGAGAGGAAGCAGAATGGGATATTGGGGGCATTGTTGTATTAAATCAGAATAATAAAGCTGTGCATGCACAAACAGCATCTAATAGAGACGTCTGGGAGCGGGGGAGAGCCGCGGCGTCCCACCACGCGGCGTCGGCAGGCTGCGGCGACGCCGGCGCAAGGACACAGCTGCAAGAGCCAGTCTTAATCAACGCCGAGCCTTGCAACTCCCACTCAGAGCGGAAAGTGGCTTAAACCGTAAAAAAAAAAAAAGCGCCTGCTCTGCCTCCACCGGCGCCGCGGCTAAAAGTGTTGCTGTAAAATAACAAGTGGCCTCCGCCGGTGTGAAGTCTGCCGTAACCTGATGAAACCGCGTCCAACCAGGCTGCTTCCTAAGTCGCGGGACAGCCTGGACGCCACCTACGCTAATGGCTGCCGTCACAAACACTGCCAGTTTAATATCGGCGTTCTGAACTATAAACCCTGAACTCCACAACGCACCGTGTGCTTCGATGATTTACTACGGGGTGCTGCAGTGTAACAGCCTCATTGGCTTTTGTAGAGAGACCCATAAACAGCTGCTGCCCCCCCCCCTATACCACAAACCACCACATATGCACTCATACGGATGCATAAAGATACACAGACACAGATTGTGACCTTAACAGTGGTCAGGATATATTATCATCACAATTCCATAATCTCATTATATTCCCCACTGTGCTCGGTACATGCATATGGCATCCTATTTCAAATAGCGGAGGGAGCTGGCAGCAGAAACCCTGCACGTAGCGCGCTGACATTATGCCGTTATTATAAACGGTGGCGTGTATACAGATTTCTGTCAAAACAATTGGCTACAGGGAAGCAAAGGATGAGTGTTTGAAGTTATTTTGATTTCCTCTATCTGTGTATCCGCCATGTAAACAGATTAGCACCAGTTTTTTTTTTTTTTTATGCGACGAGTTAGGCCCCCAGATAGAGCAATGGGCCTCCCTCTGATAGGTCTCCCAGTGAGCCAAGGGTAGATATGTGTTTGTATGGAGTTGCATTCCAGGGCCAAGAGAATAAAAGCCTTATTTGGGTCCCGGGCTGTATAGCTTTAAGAACTGCTGGATTAGGGAATTGTGTAAGACATCTCCGTTCTGTATAAGGAAACAATTGTTAAATTAAACCAGAATAGACGTCTTCTCAAAGGGAGAAAAAAAAAAAAAAAAAAAAACGAAGAAGAAGCTCCGGCACCAGCATTTGCAGACCTTGTGAAGGGCAGATACTGCAGCCCTCTGTATGAGATCACCGTGTAGTTTGTGCGTTAAGCCATCATTTCGTTTAAAGCGTGATAAGCATAATTAGAGCTTCTCTTTTCCATACTTGGCCCTATGATGAGAAAATCTGATGACTAATACAATCGGATGCTGAATCACATGGAAACGGACTGCGAGGGATTGGCCGCTAAAATTGCCTGTGATTATTTGCTGATTGCGGAGTTGAACCCTCGTGCAGGATTCAGATACCACGCTGGATTATCCTTTAGAGTTTCCCACGTCCGATGTCTTGTCCCCCGATGTTGATGCCAGTCAACACCTCGGAGTAGGAGCCTCGTATCCACAGTATCCGCGTGGCTCGCACCGAGCAGCAGCTGCTGTTGCTGAGACCAGCTTGTTTATGATCACTCACAGTAGAAACTACAAAGCTTCGCCATATTATATCAGAGGAATAATGGCCTACATGATGAAACCAGTGTAGCTTCTGTTATGCTTTGTTGTTGCTCGATGTACAAATTGTGCTTTCTCTCCCAATGTTTTGCTCAATTATTTTGTTTCCCCATCTTTTTTGGCCTCGCATCCTCTTGCAAAGGACAAGCAAGTACAATCTCATCATTATCTCTGCTAAACGGAGTTTGCACCAGCAATGCTCCCCCCTCTTCCACCTCCTCCTTCCTAAGCACCATGGTGACAATATGGTCTCAGCACTCGGCCATGCGCATTGTGGCTACTGTTGCAAATCAACAGGCCCTGATCAATAGGGGTGAAAAAAAAAAAAAAAAAAAAACATTTCCTCAGCGTCACCCTTTTTCTTGCACGGGAGTTCACCATCTGCACTTGATCACTCGTCTTCCCTCGCTCATTACGGTCCCCCGGCCAGAGTTAGCGTACATCAGCCAGCCCCTTGTCATTACAGATAAAAATATCGCTTCTTCAGAGACCTCTCCCTCTCCCATGACAGGAGAGTATCGGTGCTTGACCGCGTGTCCCTTCCTCATTATGGCCACTCAGACGGAGTTACATCAGCGGGCCCGTTCCTCAGCCTCGTCAGCTCTATTTTTGATGACATGACATGTTGCAGATGCGAGGTCAACACATATTAAGCTTGTCACTGCTTGTAAATGTCTGAATAGCACGCAGGGGTCAATGAGGTGGGGGATGGCAACGGTCCTTGTTGATATACAATACTGAACGGCTCACCCTGTCAGCTATGGATCGGCGAGGAAATATGAGCGAAATAACAATGAACCGACCTGCCATCCACCGCCACAGCCCACTTGATGCATGTGGACAAATCACCCGCTGATAGCCTGCACCAAACATAAATATGCAGCAGTATATAACACTACCTAACTAGCCAGAAAAACAGTGACTGTGTCAATCTGTTCAGGAGTCATGCAGCAGTGGTGGTCGTAGCACTTAAATGAATCCAGCCTTGGAAAAACTGGCAACACTGTGCACTGTAAGACAAAATTAAAAACAGTAAATTAAATGTATACGGAGTAAAATCACACATGCAGAGGTATAATTCATTTGGCGTCTCCTCCTGAAGGGAGACAAGACATCCAAGGGCATCCAAAAAAAAAAGTCTCACCATCCTCATTCAAGAGCCTCGTTATAGTGCGTTAATACAAATGCCGGCTTAGTCTGTGCAGAGGACATTCTGCAAGCTGACCTCATCGCGACAGCAATCACTGGAATGTATTCGAACGAAAATGACTAAAAACAGTCACGGTAACACCATACTTAGGTAGCTGCTCAATAACTTAGCCTGTCAACTACAGTCTTCCCTTCACATCATTGCCTTCAAAGGAAATCATCGATGCGGGTCAAGAATTCTGTTATGAAACAAGATGTTGTATCTTCACATAGATATTCAGAGATATTAAAAAAAAAAGGTAGAGTTTCAGCAGATTCAGTCTTTATGTAACTATTTTTCCACTCAAGCAGACACTGTACTGAAAAAACGAACAAACTAAAAAAAAAACAAAACATTGTTACATGCATAATCTCCTAAAGCTGTAGGAAGTAGTCCTCCACAAATTCAGTTGTTTTTTACTGAAAGTCCACTGCATGATGTCAGTGACTTATTCTAGATAGTGGTATGAAATGATGAATAATAATAATAATAATAATAATAATAACAGCGCTGTGACTGGCTGAAATTGTTGATCCCAATTTCCCCGCAGGGAGATTTTGTACTTGCTCTGTTGCACTGGCAGGTCAGAGGTCAGGGTCACCTGCATACCAGCTGGCAGAGATTCGAGGTCTCTCTCAAGGACTCCACAGTCAACATGACCCAGCTCTTTATTTTAGGTCCTCCGGATGCAGGATGCTCTCTTTAACGGTTAGGACAACTAAAAAAAAAAATGAAAATGTTCTCAAAAAAGCTAATAACCTATTTTGTGTACATGGAAACAGCAAAATATTACAGCCAATGATGGAAGAACAAAAAAAACACTGTTTCCTGGAGAATCTTTTTTTTACTGTGAAGTCTGGAGGGGGAAAAATATACAGTCGAGATGGGTTATTTAGCAACCTATGGCTCATCATTTACACAGCCCTGCATTTTTTTGGAGAAAATAATCACGCAGCCAGTTTTGCATTCAGTGTGGCTCTGCTAGTCCATTCACATTATCTCACCAGGCTCCATAAATACACTCCAGTTTGTACCTTCAAAGCATCCCAAAAATAGTCTCGTAAGCCTGCGCTGTTTATATTCCTGCACTACTTCCTGCATTTTGTTGTTTTCGGCATCGCTCAGGTTACAGCGCTCAGGGCGGAATAAAGGAATTCATTCGCGGCAATAATTGGAGCCAACGTGTCAGACTGATCCCGGTCCGTCACATAGCTCACTTTACAATATGGTGAACCCGATTTAGTACTAGAGGGAGTGCTGACCGAGCCATACAGCGGCGTGTTTTTTTATTTTATTTTATGGGTCTTTTCATGTGCAGCCAGATACCGGAGGACTGCCTCTGCACTCGCTTGCTCACTCAGCCGCTATGATCCTGTTTGATTTCAAAATGAACACTCCCTAATAGGACGAGAGACTCCTTCAGCACTCGCTGCCTGGAGATAAATGAACAGGATGCGGGACAGCCGTCGAGGTCAAACTGGGGTCAAGCACCATTCTGCCCGCCGGCCCGGGAGACCACGCTACCTGTCACAATACAGATACCCCATAAGAGGAATGGAGGAGAGGGAGGAAAGGGGAGAGAGAGAGAGCGAGAGCGAGACAGAGAGTGAGAAAACCAAGCGAGGAGAGAACTAAGGAAAGGAGGCGATAGAGCCATATTGATGAAGTGTGAGGGTCGAGACTAAGGGGCCAAATTTATCTCTCCTAACCTAGGCGCTCCGGTACAGGCCGCTAACCTCGCTCAGCAACCCCTCATCAGTCTTACCGGGGGGGTTTCAGGGTTAGTCTCTGAGTGCAACCTCTGGTCGACGTCCTTCCTCCACTGCCAAGGCCAAAGCCAGGAGGAGGGGCGCGGTGGTGCTGATTATGGCCCTCATGGGGGGGCGGAGGGACCTCTGGCACTTGCTCCACTGACAACCGTGTTATTGAAGGGTGGGGACGTAATTAGAGGGCGCTCCGGCGAGTACAAAATGTGGAACATCATTAACAACCTCACATTGTTGAAGTAGGGACTGTAATTAAAGGGTTCCCACAGCACTGGGAGAAGGGTTTGATTGGAGGAGCACGGGGACACAGTGATTTTGCCCATCGACTACGAGAAGCTGGTGTGACCTTCACACCCAACTGTGGCGATTGACGCTGTGTGTGTGTGTGTGTGTGTCTGCACGAGGATGTGTGTGCCCTGTCTGTGTGCATGTGTACGTATTATCACTTGATGAAGAGGGAAAAAAAGACACAAGGTCAATTAGATACTGGAGTCTACAGTCCACGCCATTGTTCTTGTGAATGGGGAAGGGACAGAGGGGATCAGTGAATGGAACAGCCGATCCACTGTTCTCCATACGGGAAAAAGGTCAGAGGAGAAGGCAGCCAATAAAAGGGCAGCAAAGAAAGTTATATTCATGCCTCCAAGGGCATGAATTTTTCTTTTTAAGGCTGAACTGCGAATCCAGCGCCTCTCCCCGACTGAGGCTTTTGTAGCTATTGAATGCATGCAAAGCAATTTAGCATAGTTCCTTTTCTTTTTTTTTGCCCTCTAACTGGCTTAAGTTGTAACATGGGCATTTGTGACTTTCTTGCCTCAGGCAGTCATTTCAGTTCTCGAGGACAGAGCGGGATCTTCTGGGGGTTAAGAGTCGGTTTGGAATTCATGCGCAGTTTTCTCTGCCTGTGAAACAAGGATTTCTGTATCTGCATCAGAGTCTTGGCCCCAGTGCTCCAAAGACCCACGACAGCCGGGTGAGTCACACAGAAGACATCCAGGGTCAGAGAGCTCTGGGCCCGGATGTCTGTCCCGGTTTGTTTCCCCTGCAGGAGTTGTGGAGGTCAAAGGGTAAATTCTACATGCTGCTGGCCTGCTGCTGGTAGGAGCTTTAAAAAAAAACAAAAAAAAAAAAAAACACCAAGCATGTGAAAATACATCAATATTATGAGAGATGAACACAGAAAAAAATAAAAAATAAAAGTACTTTCTTGCCAATATTTCTACCGACAATAGGCTTGGGGTTTGCAGAGGAGAATGATAATGTAAGAAAATGCACACAGTGGATGTTGCCAAAATAAGCCACGAATGCTGAGGCAGTAAAGGGAATTTACACGGCGTCAGAAAATACTATCTTGTAAAAGGCTTAATTAATCTGAGACTGTGGTAAAACTGTGAATCAATGCAACTTCAATGTGGTGTGATGACATTTTGCCTGAAAACCATATTTCCCAGCCGGATTATTCGCCCCCCTCCCCAGACTCTCTTTTTCCTCTACATTTCTTTGTTCGAGACAGAGGCGTCGGCCGGGTGGACTGTTTCTCCGGCGCAGTTGCATGGAATTGAATGTATATTTTATTGATGCGCCGTGTGTGAAGCCTCTCCGTCCTGCTGCAACCTTGAAAAACACTACATATGTTCAAGCAGAAGTGCAAAGAGCACCCGAGGAGGCAGAAGCAGCCGCTGTGAATGCTCCATTCTCTGGCAACATAGTTAGAAAAATTGTCACGCTCTTCGACAAGAAATCACTCTCGGAGCGAGCTGGATTGAGGGAAAAGAGTGTGTGTGTGTGTGTGTTGTGTGCTATAGCTGTTACATTACCCATTGCTGACCATGTGCAAGCCATGGAAAACCAGGCGCAGACAGACTCGCACGCTTACCGAGTGCTTACTAGTCATTTGTGTCGACAGATAAAAACCATAACATCCACAGACGTCTAAGCCCTTAGGCTCCATTAACACAGCCATTAGAGAGAGGAGATTGATTAATTTACCTGTAGAGCTCCAGACAACTCATCAGTCACGGCAAAACCCTCCCATCCTACACACTCCACTATCAGCCGCCAAACAGCTATTTGAGAGGTATTGATGGTCAAGGCTATGCAGCTGAAATAGCGACCTCTGCAAACGCTCTATTACCCCGTCATTCCTCCGATCCTCAGCTTCCGTACTTTTACTTTCTTTCCTGCGTGCTTTCCTTTTACCTTTCATCATTTCATAATTTCCCTGACATCAGGCGACACTCGCAGGGAGAATAACTGCATCTATGATCAAATATAATGTGCCGCTAAAAGCACGGCCCCCGCTTCCTCCCTCACCTTGCCTCTTTCTTTTCTCCGGGCTCGCCGTGACAACCTGTTTTTAAAAAGGGCGCTGAATGCGAGCGAAGGGGGTCATCGTCGCCGCGTATTCACCAGAGAGCACATGCGCGTTTGTTGCAACCTTGCTCGTTGCACATTGCACATGAAAGATCGGTGCAAGCAAACAGGTGGTGTGAAACAGCGCTTAACGTTGATTAGATATGACTGAAATCGCAATTTTTAATACTTAGTACTTTGGTGCTATAGCCTCCTGAGACCCAGCCTATTCAATTATGTCCTCTGTAGTGGACATCATTTGATCGTCTATATCCTTTTACGCATTTGAGCTACCCTATCAAGTCCTGGTGTACAGAGGACATCAAGGCCTTTCCAATGATATCTCATGTGATAAGGTGGGATGAGGGGAACACCCACTTTCTACTGAGCCAAAATGGCAGCTGCAGAAAAACGCACGTCGTGAAAAAAGAAACAGGAAGTCAAATATTGTTTAGCTATTGGTTTTTACTTATGAAAATTACATATTTTCTTGTTAATGGCATTGATTGTCTGTAATTGGTTATCTGTGGTTATTTGATTGTTTTTTTTTTTTTTATTTAAATTTAAAATTATCTGTTTTTTTACAGTAAAATCCACTACAGTGGATGTACTGTAAAATCTAAAATAAAAAATATTTTTGTGAAATTCTAATTTGAGAGTTGTTTTAACTCTAAATAGACAAGAAATCACAACAAAAGTTAAATTGGAAGACACTTTTTTTCCTCGGGTCTCAGGAGGGGTATAGGTAAAATGTTTGTTTCACTTCTCGAGGACAGAGCGGGATCTTCTGGGGGTTAAGAGTCGGTTTGGAATTCATACGTAGTTTTCTCTGCCTGTGAAAACAAGGATTTCTGTATCTGCATCAGAGTCTTGGCCCCAATGCTCCAAAGACCCACAACAGCCGGGTGAGTCACACAGAAGACATCCAGGGTCAGAGCTCTGGGCCCGGATGTCTGTCCTGGTTTGTTTCCCCTGCAGGAGTTGTGGAGGTCAAAGGGTAAATTACTACATGTTGCTGGCCTGCTGCTGGTAGGAGCTTTAAAAAAAAAAAAAAAAAAACACCAAGCATGTGAAAATACATCAATATTATGAGAGATGAACACACACACACACACACAAAAAAAACCTAAAAGTACTAAAACTAAAATCGCAATGTTTGTAAAAAAAAAATTCACATAAACACTTACATACTTTTTTGAAAATGACATTAAGGATGTAAAAAGGATCATTCCCAGTGATGCAATCACAAAAGCTGCTTTTTTCACCATGTCATGCAGCCTTTGCTCGAAGCAGATCTTTGTCTGTATGAGGATACAACATGAGAGAATGTCAGCAAATATGTACTATAGGCAGTACTCGAGTTGAGGGGGGATGAGGGTGGATGGCATCCCCCCTGAAATAAAAACAGTCAAAATCATCCCCCCTGTAAAACTGCTATCCTCACTTTTCATCAAGTGAAAAAAATTGACCATCCCCCCTGAATTTTTTTTTACAACTTGACTACTGACTATAGGCATATAACAGCACCTGCAGCAGCAGCTATGGATGCATGTGATTGACTGATTGATTGACTGATTGATTGATTGATTGATCGATTGTGTGGTTGGATGTGACAGGAGCATCAGATGGCGAGGAGGGAAGCGGTGAGGAGAGAAGAGAAAGAACTAATGTGAGGCTGGGAAAACAAGAGGAGAAAAGAGGCACTGTCTGTCTTTGTGTTGTGAAACAAGCGCAGGAAAAAAGTTTTACATCAGAGCCAATCGTCTGACAGCAGCTTTGAGAGCTTCCTACACGCAATCAGATAGCGTATCCTGCTGACATATATCGAAGCTCTGTTTTGGGTTCCCCCTGCTCTGGGCTGCACGATCTGCGTTCAGATGAATAAGGGAAAGAAGAGGATTTAGAAATCATATCTGGACAGTCGCATCCCTGCAGGCGATAGACTCTTCTGGTCTCTCTGTAGCTTGTTCCTTTATCTTTTGTCTTTTCTGTATCTCCTCTCACTTCTCTTGAAGGAGATGCTTCGAGGTCAAATGAGTTCATCTTTTGTACAGTGAACGCCGAATAAAAGTAGACTACTACAGTTTTTTTTTTCTCCTCTGTGCATCCCCTCGACTTCTGCTTCCATCTCATCGAAGCAACAATTTCTTTCCACATCCTTGGTCTTGCATTCAAAATGTTACATAACCAAAAAAAAAAAAAAAAAAAAGTATAGCGGTATTATCAGTAAAATGCAGTTAAGTGTGAAAAGTAAAGACAGTCTTTGTAAAGAATGGATTATTTCAGAGAGTTAAATTATTGATGCATTAATCTTTTAATTTTGTAGCTCTATCTGCTCCGTATAACGCTGGCCAGTCCCAACTCTCAACAGTCTCAACAGCGTATCAGTTTTATGTTGCGCATGTAAAAGCTTATCCTGCAAAATAATTAGCACCTACAGCCATCAGATAATGTCGTGTTGCAACAAGTACAATATTTCTCTCTGAAATGTAGTGCCGTAAAAATATGAAGCCTCACAAAATGGAAATATGCACGTAAATCGCCAGTGCTTTAAAATCGTACATAACTGCAGTTCTCAAGCAACTTAATTTCCATTTCTGACAGGATCTGGGGTCGACTTTGGCAGGACCTCAGAAGCATTTTCCAAAGACCTCCTCGGGCCACAGGTGGCAGATTTATCATAACACCGGCCATGATGAAACTGCTTTTACAAAGCTTTTAAATGCAATTTGAGTTTGCATACAAAAATCGACTCCTATATATAGATTATTTTATGCCTGGCCCCATGCAAACAAATAAGTAGAGACAGAGTGGGTAGGTAAGTGCCAGTAAGGAGAGATGCAGTGTCCTGTCCGTCTTGGCTAGGTCTTTGTTTTCCATTAGTCAGAGTTATGGTCCTTAAGGCACTCTGTGAGAGCACTTAAGGGTGGTGATAAATACACACAGACACTAAAACAAGGCTGACTGACAATTCAGGGACAACACACACCTACATCCCCCTTGAATCACCAGCCCTGGGCTCCTCTGCACCACTCCGCTCCACACCCCGGCGTCTCTCTCTCACCGACTTCATAGAAATGGCCTCTACATCACTGTTATCGTCGATTCAGTGCCAATTCAAGGAACGGATCCCCTGCATGAAGCCCCCCGGCATTAAAAGTTAAACCATCATGACAAAATATGAAATACGTCTTTGTTATTGATAAATCGGCTGCCCGGGAACCCGTGATGTCATCTCGGAAAACGCTCTCTGATTGATTGCGCTTTTTTCTGAAAGGCAATCACCGATGGCACCAGCTGAGCTTACGCATACACTCCAGGGTGAAGACCGGACCCGGGTCAAACTGCTATTTGAGAAGTCTTCAATTATGCCCCTGTGATTGATTGTTCCTGCCTGGCAAGTGCGTGAAGACCTCATTAATCTGGTTCTCCAGGCAGGTGCAATCAAACACTCAACCGGGCAACATATTGAAGAGTCAAGTTTGAGTCGGCGCCAGCAATCATAGGTTGGACTCTTTTCAGTAAAAACTGTCGGAGGACCGGTTAATTAAGCGGTGTTTTCAAAGCAGGGACGCGGCACTCTGATCTGATACGTACACCAAACAGCAAATAAGCTTTCGGGCGCCGCCAGCCGAATTCAAATTCGCCAAATGTCTGAGTGACAAGCGCCGGCACTCTGTTTGACACGGCATAAACGCGGCGCAACGTCTGACTCTCGATTTGTACTCCCGTCTCAACTCCCACTCTGGTTAGTCATCAAGAGAGAGAGGTGCTGAACATTTAGTTTTGATGTTGAAATATGTAACATTATATTGCTCCCTCTTCACTCAGACATGAAGCGCCAACCTCTTATGCAGCAGTGGGAGATAGCAAAGAGAAAGAGAGAGGGGGAAAAAAAAAAAAACTGAAAAAAAAAAAACGGAGATTCGAGGGAAAATGGAAACGCCTTTGACGCTGCAACAAATCACATCTAAAAGAATCTCTCGCCGCTCAATGGGCGAGATTGGATGCGAGAGATGAGAACAGTGATATGTGTTTAGCATTCATCAGGTGAAATCCGCCGCTAAAATTGAGGGACGGAGGTAGCAATGGGATAAAATGAAGGAAACAGAGAGCGCGAGATGAGAGAGAGATAAGGTATATTTATTTATTCTGGCGAGGGGAGCTGTTGAGAAGCAGCACTTCAGTGAACAAGCAATCCAGTGGTGAAAAACAGCCTCATTGTTGATATAAACCATAATTATACCGCAGCCTTACACTGCATTTACAGATATGAGAGCAAATGCAATAGGGGAAATTAAACAAGGGCTGTTCTGATGGAGTACCTGCATAATCACAGGTTATATCTGATGTCGACCTGTGTTTCTCATTTGAAGTGCGTGCAGCCCGATTTCATGTGTGTGTGTGTGTCTGTTTGTGACTGTGGATGTACATGTTTGTTCATGTGACGGATTTAAACGAATGCACGCTTTACTTTTTCGCTAAATCCTCTTTGAGTTGCACTGTCAGATATGTCAGGTTTGTTATGTTCAGTCCATTTATTTTCGGATGAAACACAGCAATTTACTTTTCGGTGCTGCACTGGTCTGCCTGCTTTGGCTTCCTCTGCTTCAGTGATTTTCTACATTTCCCAGAATGCCTCTGAATATTCCCCAGAGAATATGGCTGAGCCGGGTTGAGTTCTCGCTCGTACGTGCATGTGGAGAGAGCGATAGGATGGTGAAAGCAAGAGAGAACCGGCTTTAGGTTTTACACTTTGAATCAAACCCCTTTTACTCGAAATGCAACGTGGCCCGTGGTCGCGTGGCATCCTGGTCTATTGAGGTGAAGAAATCTCTCTTGCCTCTCCTGCAACTGAAAACTACCTGTGATTTCTGGGTTGTTGAATGTCATTGCAAAATGTAAAAAAAAAAAAAAAAAAAAAAAAGAGGATTCAGCAGGACTGACACCAAACGTGACATTTACTGTTGATGTTTCAGATTGTGCCACAAGGCCAGACGTCTCAGCTGCTCCACGCGACTTCAAGATGAAGCCAGCTCCGACTAAGCCGCCTCAAGAGACCCTAAATCCTGCTATTATAGGCCAAGAGGATTTCAACTTTACAGACCAGGTGGGCTTTGAGACCGCTGAGTTTTAAAAAAAAAAAAAAAGCCACTGGCATATGAGATAGGTGCAACATGGTGCTGGATCAGTACACTGCAAAAAGTCAAAATCTTACTAAGATTATTTGTCTTATTTCAAGTAAAAATGTCTTATTACTAGTCAAAATATCTCATTACACTTAAAATAAGACATGATCAGCACAGAAATAACTTGTCTTTAGACAATTTTCACTTGTTACAAGTGAAAATTAGCTTAAAATAAACAAATTTTGCCAATGGAACAAGCACATTTTTACTTGTTCACTTGTGTCACAAGTAAAAATTTGCTTGTTCCATTGGCAAAATGTGTTTCTTGTTTCAAGCTAATTTTCACTTGTTTCAAGTAAATTTTCTCTTGAAACAAGTGAAAATTGTCTAAAGACAAGTTATTTCTGAGCTGATCATGTCTTATTTTAAGTGTAATGAGATATTTTGACTAGAAATAAGATATTTTTACTTGAAATAAGACAAATAATCTTGGTAAGATTTTGACTTTTTGCAGTGTAGCCGTTCCAGTCAGGTCATCAAGAAAGAAAAGGACATCAAACAAGAGCTCGAGGTCGGCGAGGAGGAAAAGACGCAGCGACCCGAGTCTACCACTGACCAGGGATCCAAAAAATATAATAGTCATTTGCTGTTATGCTATGCACGTATGACTGATGGTGCTGAAATAATCTATGATCAAAACAGTAAAGCTCTATTTAATAAGGTCCGCTCTGACAAATGTAATGAAGCACTGTAAGAGTCAAAAGTATGTATTGTAATGATGATTAAGTATGTCATGTTTAATGCCTGGAATGTCTGGAGGGGTGCGTTTGATTTATCGTTCCCATCCTCGGCCAAATCTGTGGACCGCCCGCACCTCCACTTCCCACGATTCCAGTAAATGTAAAACATGTGACTCGTCAGTTCACTAGAATCTGTGAAAATAAAAACAACACGTATAATAACAGGAAACATCTGTCAGATCAAAAGGGGCCAACCGAGAAGGCTTTAATTCTCCTTTTGTTTACCTATTAAGCGATGACATTCATGTGTGATCAGGACACGGATGGCAAAATATGGTTGAATGATTTAGCAGGATCAGTTGAGAGAAAGCTGGAGAGAAAGACAGATATTAAAAAAAAGAGCTGCATTGTGCTCGATTCTGGGGAGAATCAAAGAGTCACTGCCTCTTTAAAGTGAGATGCATCACTTTAGATTCTTCAAATTGCTTTTTTTTTTTTTTTTTTTTTTGGCGATAGCCTTTAAGCTGATTTGTGGCTTCACTCCGCTCAGACCCCTTTCTGCTCTCAGATTAGCTGGGAAACCTCTTCCTCTCTTGACATATTCAACTATAATGTGATTATTCCATACTGCTCAGATAGCTGATTTATTGCTTGAGCATATATAAACTTATTGTTATTCATTTTCAGTGAGTTGCACACTAGTTACTGCACTCGCTGGAGGACAAGCTCTGCAGCGGGGAAGTTGAGCCCGCTCTTGGAGATGTAAAACAGATTTAATCTGGGTCAAGTTCATAGATGAAGCTCCTTATTGGTTCTAGGCATTCAAGGCAACAATGCCTTAGCATTACAAGTACACTTAATGCTTAACTCGCCTTCCAGCAGCTGCGATAAGTGGTAAGTGTGTGGTGGTGGGTGGATAGGAGGCAGTTCGCTGCTGGCCCGGTGTCTCTCAGCACCGGCGTAAAGAATCAGAAACTTCTACGGCTAAATTGGTAGGCAGGCTTAAGCCGGGCTCAGACTACAGGGGCTTTGGGACGATTTAACCCCCCGATTCACCCCTCCCCACAATCGGAGGAGGAATCTGGGCTGGGACCTTGGTCGGTACCGATGTTTGGCCCAGATTATCCGGTAATGTGAGCGGTTTGCGGCTCCGATCTCACACCTCCCGCCAGCTCGCAGACTCATCGGCCGGCCTGATAATGTTCAAACGTTTGGTATTTAGGATGTAAAATGTAGATGATGACGTCACTACTTTCCGCGTGAGAGAGAGAGAGAGAGGGAGAGAAAGCAGTGTGGGATGCCCCGTTATTTTCAAATCTTGCAGTGTGTGTACGTTCGAGATTAGGGAGAACATCTGGGAAGATTCTCCTCATGTCGGTGATGCAACCTTGATTTAGAAATCGGCTCGGATTTTAAAACTCCTGCAGTCTCATCTAGGCTTTAGTGGCACAACATTTCAGAGTTTCTTCCGCTATTGTCACCGTAATAATCTCAATGTCACACTGTCAGCTGTCTGCAGGAATTAGAAAAACGCCTCACCAAACAACAAAACAGGCCGAAGAATGCCAAGTGCATCACCATCAACAGCACGGGAGTATTTAACGGTGTATTTTTCATTTAGGTTAAACTGACCTTCACTGAACTTAACACAATACGCTGAGCTGAACTGCATAAAACTGAACTCAGCTGTTGAGAGAGAACTGTATTTAAATGCTCAATAAACAGAGGGAGAAAATGCTCTCAAGCTACCGAAAAACTGATTGCAAACAATATTAATTGAGCGGTGATGATAGGGGCCGCAAATCAAGTGCAACATGCCTTACTGTATCGAACTGGTGCACGCGGGCGGACGTCACGGGACATCAATTTAGGCGCAAGTGAAATTCAGGACAGCGCCTTTTAGTGTCCGTTCTGCAACAGAACGCAAGGGTTTTTGAAGGGACTTGTCTTGTGAAGGTCTGATTCTTGGCAAAATAAAGCACCTTTCAAATTCCCAGTGAGAGAAAGAGAGAGTGAGCAGTTACAACGACTGTCACCTCATCACCTGGGGACCATTCATCAGCAAGCAGTGAAAGAGTAAAGAGAGAGGAAGAAGAAGAAGGAGGAGGAGGAGTAGGAGGGGGGTGCGCTGACAAGTCAGTGCAGTTGCAGGGGAGTAACAGGCCCAGAAGGTCTGAGAAGCAGCGAGCACCACTGAAGCGGATAGATACGCGAGCCGGCTGTACCCCAAAACACACATACACACACACACACACACAGCACGTGAACAACAGCGGCGTCAAGCTGTGCCTGCAGTGCATACAAGCGAATGTGCACAAACCCAAGAACACATTTGCCAGATTTGCCCTCGCTGCATCAGGTTTGGTCGGGCTGTTAGAGCGAACGCCGTCCCTGATTGAGTGCTTTTACATGTGGTCGACTTCGCTTCACTGGGAATTGTAATTGCAGGCCAGGTACATATTTTCACTATTTGTGCTGAAATTGTTTTTTTTTTTTATATATATATGAAGTCACTGGGATCTATAGATGAACCTCCATTCATCTGCTTGTGGGTCTGTGTGATTATTAATCTGTTAACGCTAAAACCGCTGACTGATGGCGACACGATGCATCTTGCTGTTTTCCAGCGTTTGTGTTGACTTCTGCCTTGACTTTAACTGAAAGGGAGAAAGAGCGTGTGTGTGCATGTGTGTGAGAGTCTGGGGTTATGCAGCAATAATAAATCTAGAGACCGCAACATGAAATGCACTGCAAAACCGTTCCTGTCTTCCATCCATCATTTAGTCTTAATGATGATGTTTTGTTGCTAAAATGTTGTTTTCAAAAGTTGAAAAAAAAAAAAAAATCTGCCAGTTTGATGAGATAATTACTCTTGTTTCACTTGTTTCAGCATTTTTTTTTAGAAACAAGGCAGAATAAGGCAGATAAGCCCACTAGAACAAAAATGACATTTGATTTAGGAAAATTGATCACAAGTTGATAAGGACTGGAAACAAGTGGGATTATCTCATCCCGCTGACAGATTATTTCCACTTGGTTTGAGGAAAAAAAACAACATTTTGAAGCCATATGACTTGATAAGATGAAGATTTCTTTTTTTTTTTTTTTGCAGTGCATTTTCTTGGCTCCTCTGCATCCTTCCAGTCCCACTCGTTTTGATCCATCTCTGCTCATATCCCTCTGGAAAAAGCTTCATTTTTTTTTTTTTTTTTTCAGTCTTTGTGGGCTTGTCGGTTAATGCCACTTATTCTAATGCTTACTCAAAGCCGAATGAGAAAAATGTGTGCAATGTCATAATAGCGAATTTCATTTGCATCAAATCCAATATGCATGGCACTCTTTAGCTCGAAAATGACTAGATGATGATGAACTAGTGTACTTTGCGTCGAATTTCCCGGGCAAGCAGGGCATAAAGCATGGTGCTGTGCCTGCTACTGTACTGACAAGACATTTCATACAGGGGAATTGGCATAAATACAAACTGTCCTCAGCAGCAGTGAATTGGATCTGTCATTCTCTCAATGGAGTAAGACTAGAAATATATTGCAGAAATCATTCAAAATCCTTGTAATTACACACGCAAGCATGGAGATAGGCTGGCTCACGTATGCATGCAGACACACACACACTCATGAACATACACATAAGCAAGTACACAACCTTTACCAGTAGTATATAGCCCGTCTGTTGCAACCCAGCTTGCTACTCCACACTGCCGGAGCACAAACAAAAATAAGTGCAGAGAAGAAAGTGGTGGGCCAGTTCTCTGTTCTGAGAGTCAATTATTCATTCCATTTGCCAAAAGTATGGTCTGCATGCAAAATAAGTCAAGGCAAAACATATTTAGTTTGAATGTTTAATGCTAATGAAATGTTTTTTTGTTTTTTTTTTCATATAAAACTTTGAATATTTGCATATAAAGCCATACAGGCATAGACCCAGACATGCAGAGATAGGCACACACACACACACCTGCAGCCTCTACTATTCAACTACCTTCCACTTTTTAATTAGATGTGATTGTGCATGTCAGTTCACTTGACATGTAGCCTCTTCTTTGATACCGACTCTGTTCATTACTAATAAAAAAGAAGATTTTTCTTTCCAGTGGAAAAAAAAAAAAAAAAAAAAAAAAAAAGCAAGCACTGATGAAAAGTCATCTAAGCCCTACTTTGATATGAAAATTCCTAAAATCTGGTCTTCATCTGGTCTTCGCACCCAAATGAATCTGCGTAAGTCTTCCCTTTTTTTTTTTTCTTTTTTATTCTTAAGGCTCAGGAAACGCAGTTCGCTGAGCATCTCCTTCGGTAGATTCCTCTCTCTGTTATCCCGGGCTTTGTTATATTTTTTTTTCTTCTCCTCTCAATGTCAGTTCAAGTCTTTCCCCTGTGAAGTTTGCTCTGAGTTTCTCTTACAGCTGCTGTGTGTGTGTGTGTGTGTGTGCGTGTGTAAATACGCATATGCCTATGTTCGGTAAATCATCCAAGAGGGTTTCCTCATCCATCTGCCAGTCACATCACCACCAGCAACATCTCGACTCCGGGGGATCCTGACCTATCTCCTGTAGCCTCATTTATCTCATTCTCTGAAGATCTCTTGTTTATAACGGAGTCTAATCGCTAAACTTTGTGTTGGCAGTGATTCATTTATGCCACCCCTACAGTTTAACTAAGTGGATAAAGAGTAACAGTGAAAGGTCGGAGATGTTTTCACGAGACAAGTTAAAGAGAGACGGACTGAGACCAGCGCTGCCTCCGCCGAGGTCTCGACTGTCAGCGTGCGCTACGCGTGAGCGTTTGTTGGCGTATGCATTCACTCTACTCCAAGTTTAACCTCAGGAAATGCACAGACATCATTTTTAAATCCTACCTCAAAGCATAACTGTGATGTTTTATGTTCTTTCTTTTTTCCTTCTTCTTCTTCTTCTCCATGTCTTTTCTGGAAGGCTTTCTGTTTTGCTACTCCTCCTGCCAAAGGATTTTGGAACGATTTAAGAGATGATGAGAGATCATGTGCAGCTCGGAAAATTTTGAATTCAGCGACTGATATGTCTTGTTGTACAGCCTGATCTCCTGGTGCTTCATGGGATTTTGGGCTAAAAGCAGTGCGCGCCGGTTTCGCAGGCTGTCGACAAATATTTGAATATGAAAATATGCTTACAAAATCAGATCAAGTGATTCCCCGGTGGGCGAATGAATGGTTACAAAGAATGCAAATCTTCTGCCTAACCTTTACAAAGTTGTGCGTAACATATCCTAAAGTAAGTAACACTTTGCCCGACCTTAACTTTAAATTCATGATTATTATTTCCTAAATGTTTATCACCCATTTGACAGGCGATGCTATGACTGAAGGCGCTGCTCAAATCCACTCGACTTGAGCCGGTCCATGCTTCTTGTGCATGAGCACAAACAATATGACTGTTTTCTAGTTTTGGTTTGCTGCTATTGCCTGCTTGTCGACACAGAAAAGCCACAGCAGCTTTATTTTGGGAAACATGTGTCTGTGAGGTGTTGCACGAAAAAAAAAAAAAAAAAAAAATCCCACACTCACTGCAAAAAGTCCAAATCTTACCAAGAGTATTTGTCTTATTTCAAGTAAAAATGTCTTATTTCTAGTCAAAATATCTCATTACACTTAAAATAAGACATGATCAGCTAAGAAATAACTTGTCTTTAGACAATTTTCACTTGTTTCAAGTGAAAATTTACTTGAAACAAGTTAAAATTTGCTAGAAACAAGAAACACATTCTGCCAATGGAACTCTTGGTAAGATTTGACTTTTTGCAGTGGCTCATTGGCAAAAGAAGCGTCAATATGCCAACATGCGTGCAAAACCCCCGTGTTAATGGGCTTTTACAGGTGTGCAAAAGTTGCACGCGTATGTGCACGCATGCTCGTGCAGGAGAGCGCCGGCTGTGGCTGTGTGTGTGTGTGCAGCATGTGGAGTCAGACTCAGACAGACATTGCAGATATTGGCGCTGTACAGTTCCGCTCTCTGTATCTTGGTCCAGAGCAGATGGCCGCGGATCCATTCAGCCAAGGCCTTAATAGAGCCACAGCTGCTGGCAGACAAAGTGAATCTCCCTCCATATGCACTTCCTTGGAAAACACAGCGCTGCTCTGTTTGCTCTGCTGTGGGACTGTGACACAGCCCACAGGCTATGACTCAGTCCACTGATAGCTCTCCATTTGCGCCCATGCACACGGGCTGATTTGTTCATATTTTAAAAAGGGGTGACAGCGTACAGGTACACTCTTCGCCCCCCCACCCACCCACCCACCTACATTAAGTCTAAAAAGCTGATATTAAAAAGGCGGCAAGGATGCAGTGCAGTCATTATTATTTCAGCCAACAAGAGCCTGTCATTTTACTACAACCTGTGAGAAATCCGGCTGCAACCGTAGACTTGCCGGAGCCTTCAGGAACATTACGCTCATTAATACCCGGGCTCGATACAACGACAGGAGAGAGAGGACGAAAGTGCAGGTGTCCTGTGCGCCTTTAAAGTGCTGCAGGTGAATTGATATAATGGCGTTGTAACTGTGTCTGCTCCATTGTTTCTCCCGCAGAGCTTTGAAACATGTAGTTGTGTCGTTCAATAGCCGGTCAATACGCCTCCTTCTATGCAACTTCATCCACTTCATAATACAGGGTCTTTGGCCGCTGTTTACCCAAAAGTACCGAGATTACAAATCAGTTACTTGTGTTAATTTAATGGTAGAATCCAGCAGAAAATTGCATATCAGCGTAACTCACTGCAAAAACGCAAAATCTTACCAAGATTATTTGTCTTATTTCAAGTCAAAAATGCCTTATTTCTAGTCAAAATATCTCATTACACTTAAAATAAGACATGATCACCTCAGAAGTAACTTGTTTTTAGACAATTTTCACTTGTTTCAAGTGAAAATTCACTTGAAACAAGTGAAAATTTGCTTGTTTCATTGGCAAAATTTGCCAGTGGAAAAAGTGAAAATTCACTTGAAATATGTGAAAATTAGCTAGAAACAAGAAACAAAATTTGCCAATGAAACAAGCAAATTTTCACTTGAAACAAGAGACAGTTGTCTAAAAACAAGTTACTTCTGAGGTGATCATGTCTTATTTTAAGTGTAATGAGATATTTTGACTAGGAATAAGACATTTTTGACTTGAAATAAGACAAATAATCTTGGTAACATTTTGAGTTTTTGCAGTGCTTAACCTGTTGTTCACGTTCTCATCCTGCAGAGACGGCGCTGACGTTATTGAGATTCAGGTACCCCAACTTTGGAAGTTGCGCGTTTGCAAAAGTGCTTACGACGGAGACGGTGCAAAATTACCATAAAATCACTCTTCAAATTTCAATTAGAGGAAAGCGCCGATCCCGACAGGAGGCTCTTCGGCTTAATCCCGCTGCATTCTGGCTGCTGTGTCTATCATCATGGAAACATTTACCATAAAAAGCAGACAGAGCTCCTCAAGGCTCTGTGACATTTTTTTTTTTTTTTTTTTTTTTTATTATTATTTGTCTGCTTGTGAAGGTCTTTCTCTCTTTCTCCTCTGAGTGATTCGCTCTCTTTTTCCTTTCTCTCATCTCTTTCTCTCTCCATTATGCACACACACACATCCACACAGCATTACTCTACCTCTTACCTCTCTCTCATATGCAAAAATCATCAATTTTTTTTATTTTTTTTTTTTTTTATTTTTTTTTTTTTTAAGACGCTGTACCAGTTCTAGTTAACAGGATCGCAAAAGCGCTGGAACACCGGCTCCATCCATGGTCCTGGTCTACAAGGAGTTTGCTTTGTCTCCCCAGTGTCTGTGTGGGTTTCCTCTGGGTGTCTGTTGCATTTTTTTATGTAACGGCATTAAGAGCAGCGAGCATTCATCAAATCTGTGTTTCCCACACTTTGAAAGCAATACTTCTGTGTTGTGAAAACAGCCTCGCTAATTGCTGTGCTTTTCCGTTCTCTGGTTTGTTTTTTGATGGATAATTAAGAGAAAATCTATGCAAATCACGAGAGGATGTCGGACCATATTGGAATAGTTGGGAGGAAATTAGAAAACTGTTTGTTCAAAATCCTCTCCCTGTAGTAATTGTTTTCAACTGTGCCATTTGTGTTTTGATAAGAACATTGGCTTTTATCATTATTTGTTCATGGTTTATGGCTTTTCCGCGGCACCAGCGCTGCACTGTGCCCACGCTGGGCCCGGGAATGGTTTGGCACCGCGTGGCACGGGATCGCTACTCTTTAGTTTTCCGCTGCACTTTTCAAATTAATTTCCGCCGCGCACTGCGGACTTTAGATCAATCTGCACTTTGTCACCAGCCCCGCGATGTGATTAACTCCGTCCTTCTGTTACACATTGTGGCTGTTGTTTTGCCATTGTTTTCTCTTGTTTGTGAATGTTTTATCTCTCTCGCAGCTCTGACTTTCTGCGTTCGGTGTGTGTTTGCTCGCAGCAGCTGGGCGCCCAACGGGCACGAGAGCGTCCAGACCCGCGGTGCACCTGCGCATGTCCGACTAAACGTCCCGACAAACGCTGTTTTCCCACTGCATGGCTCAGCTCGACTCTACCCTGCTCCACTTGTACTTGCTTTGCTTTGCTTATCGGGATTTCATGTTCCACTGCAGACGCTTCCCCCTCACGGTGAAGTCCCGCCGGTCGCTTGTGGCCCTGTTGAGTAGTTTTTCCCCCCTTTCTCTGCCAGACGAGTGTTTTATTTTCCCCAAAATCACCAAGGTCAACTCAAAATGGTTGCTTCATGTGAATAATGTTCATGTTCGTGTTTTATTTATTTTATTAAGCCAATTTCCCCTCAGGGATCACTGATTCAGATTCTGATCACTGCAAAAACTCAAAATCTTACCAAGAATATTTGTCTTATTTCAAGTCAAAATGTCTTATTTCAAGTGAAAATATCTCATCACACTTAAAATAAGACAGGATCGCCTCAGAAGTAACTTGCAATTTGCAAAATGTGCTTGTTTCACTGGCAAAATTTGCCAGTGGAAAAGTTAAAATTCACTTGAAACAAGTGAAAATCAGCTTGAAACAAGTGAAAACTGTCTAAAAACAAGTTATTTCTTGGGTGATCATGTCTTATTTTAAGTGTAATGAGATATTTTGACTAGAAATAAGACATTTTGACTTGAAATAAGACAATTATTCTTGGTAAGATTTGGAGTTTTTGCAGTGATATTGTTTATTTGTCATTTCCTGGTTGCACACAGAGGCCGTCAGCCTTGTCAGACTGCAGCCTGGACAGCAGCGGCCAAACCTTCGCTATGCACAACAACGCGCCCCTCGCCAAACGTCCCTCGCGTGCCATCCACGAGCGAGCGAGCGAGCGAGCGGGTGAGGGAGGGAGTGAGCGAGTGACCACAATTTGCCACACACAGCCCACGGCGGCATTACTGCGCACGCCGCGGGGGGAAATGCCAGCGCTAAGCGACCTTTGAAAGTGGGCGGGAAGTGGGCTGGTGTCAGACACATAAGTGTGCCATGTCTGCAGGCTTTTACTGTACAAAAAAAAACAAAAAAAAAACACTGGACTATGAACAAAATGTTATGGAAAAAAAAAAAAAACATACTGTACGGCTCTTTCTAGTGCAACAGAAAAAGCACACTGAAAGGGGATTTACGATTTAAGTCCAAAGTGTCATCATTATTAATGCGAACATCACCTTCCTCATCCATTTCTACCTGTTTTAGACTTCACTCCGCCAGCTTCCTCTATTATGGTATCACTGTTACTGTAATACCGAGCAGAGATAAACAACGCCCTTCCAGCTCTTGTGACATTCAGCAGACGAGTGGAAATATACATTGCAAATTCCACACACACTGTCTTTGTCTGGTGATGCACTTCTGTTTACAAATGTCACCTGTCTGCGGCATTAGACGAGCTCTGTGGCTCTTATGAGACACAAAATCCTCATCACCCTCCAGTGTTTCCGCAAAAACCTCCACCCTCAGTGCTCCTCCGGCAGCACCTGTTGAGGACATGCAAACAGCTGAAGCACAACGTGCGGATGAAGAGACAAATAAGTTCCCAGCCGCAGCGTCTCATTATGCAAAATCTTCTTTTTCTTGCAGTTTTGCGGCGTTTCTTTTCGTTCGTGTCGTGTCTTGCGACGATCCGACTCCGCACAACGCCGTCTGAGCAGTAACTTGAATGCACAGCGGAAACCGTGCCATTAGATCATTAGCTGTGTTTTGTGAATGGGTTTTGTCTTTCAAGTGTGTTATTAAAACACTGGTGTGTGGGAGTATTTTGACATAAATTCTGCACCGCCTCAATGAAGGGCTTGTTACAATGTCTCCAATTTATTCTAAGCTCAGTATGGCTCTTGCACAGTGAAACACATGCATACTTTGTAGTTTAAAAAAAAAAAAAAAAAGATACATTAGGGTACTTTTCATTATTATCACATCTGAGTCCTGTCTTACTGGGTGTCATGAATAAATAAATCCAAATTAGATTAAATCTATATTTTTTGCATGTTTAAACTGTCACACTTTTATGTTGAAGGCTGAGCGCCCAAAGTGGAACTGATTTTCAAGACGGAAGTTATACATCTTGTGAGCGCTGGTGGAATCCTTTGCAATTTGCACTTGGAACGTGCAAATGTATGTATATGTAGATATCATGATACATTAAAGAGAACTGAAAAAACATTTATTCGCAGATATTCGCTTGATACAAATCACTCTGCATTTATTTGCGGCACGCTGTGTCTGACGGCATATTTCAGCGCTGTGCGTCTTTGTTTTTGCCCCCTGGCGAGCACGTGCCGCTCAAGATGAAAAAAATAAATGAATGGATTCTCACCGATAAACCGAATTTAGCTGTTCTATATTTGCAAGCAGAAAGTGTGGCTGCCTTTTTTCCGCTGTGTTCAGACAAGTGCTGAATGTACGGTGCCGGTGTTGAGAGGGTGAAAGTCCTGGAAAATGCAAAAATCACAGAGGAGATGCGCAAAAACGAAAAGAGATATTCAAGTCAAACAGAGGAAGGGACAACAATGCAAACCAGCTGGGAAACCGAGGGGCTTGAGACTTGTAATTAATATTAATTGAAACCCCTTTCCACCGCTGAACGCTTTGTTTACCGAGAGGCAAGCAGCACAAAACAACAACCCCACTCGCTGCAAGTAGAGAATCACAAACACACACTCACACACGCATGCACAGAACTGCACGCTCACACACACACACACACACACGCACACACAAACCCCCACAGATTCAAGGTGTATCTGAATGTGCACTGAGAGATCTACTAGGTATGATTCTCTAATGTGAGTGTGCATGCATGCGTGTGTGTGTGTGTGTGTGTGTGTGTGTTATCACCAAACTTCAGTGTCTACATCAAAGTCCAAATAATTCATAAAGTGCTCATCTGTTTTGGCTGTTCACAAGCACAACCAATAGCCTGCCCACATGCAGTTAGACACACACACATGTGCACACACACACACACACACACACAGTGACTTCAAAGTTCTGGTGTGTTGGTGCTTTAAGTTGTTATCTGGCTTGCTGCAGCAGCCTCATCCCAGGTGTCTCACGGTGAATGTGTGTGACCATTAGCCGCTATGCTGCTTTAAGGCTGCTCCTGAGTGTTTGTGCTCACGAGTGTGTATTGTGTGTGTGTGTGTGCATATCTGAGAGAGAGAGAGAGAGAGCGAGGGAGATGAGAGCTGAAATTATGAGGACGTTTTTGCCGAGCGACAAGAAGGAAAAGATGCGAGAGGAGAGGAGCTGCGAGGAGACGAACAGGGGAGGACAGGTTGATGGCACCAGACGAGGCGTTGGGGAAAATGGCCCGTCAAAACTGACTGACATCAAGCGAGGGGGAGTGATTGCTGCGGTGCACACAAGTGCAGCAGCAGACAGGAAAAAGGACATACTCTCTGAAGCTGTGGGCATGACGTGCGATGACGGGGGTGTGAGCAGACACACCGCATATGTGCCGACATGACAGAAACCCATTTTACTACACAGGAGAGCAGTTTACACCGAATACATGTTTTAACAAAAAAAAAAAAAAGTCATAATTCAAACCAAATATTTGACCAAATATAATGAAGAAGAGGTTTAATTACTTTTCCATTCAGTTCAATCAGTTTGTTCATGCACAGAACTGTATTTTCAATTCCAGTGGAGATCCCAAAGTTTCCAAAGACCCCAATATTTATATATATGTTCTGCTGAATTACAGAGAAATGTGTGGAAAATGATGCACAAGACACCGAGATACTTCTCTGTAAACCGCTTGAGTTTGATTTTTTTTTTTTCCCTCACTGCAAGCTTCGTGTAAGTGTTTAGCCAGCAGGTACAGAATATCTATGAGACGGTTGTTCAGTGCGGGGGGAAAAAAAAAAAAGTCTTACTTTGAAGGAACTTGAGGGAAATGTAAGGGAAAATCAAAGTTCACAGGGTTAAGGGATGAAAACAAAGAGAAACAGCTGCCCTGGTGGCACAGCACACTGCAAAAACTCAAAATCTTACCAAGATTATTTGTCTTATTTCAAGTCAAAAATGTCTTATTCCTAGTTAAAATATCTCATTACATTTAAAATAAGACATGATCACCTCAGAAGTAACTTGTTTTTAGACAACTGTCTCTTGTTTCAAGTGAAAATTTGCTTGAAACAAGGGAAAGTTTGCTTGTTTCATTGGCAAAAATTTGTTTCTTGTTTCTAGCTAATTTTCACTTATTTCAAGTGAATTTTCACTTGAAACAAGTGAAAATCGTCTAAAAACAATTTACTTCCAAGGTGATCATGTCTTATTTTAAGTGTAATGAGATATCTTGACTAGAAATAAGACATTTTTGACTTGAAATAAGACAAATAATCTTGGTAAGATTTTGCGTTTTTGCAGTGCAGGCCTACAGCTCTGCATGTGCCGTGTTGGAGATATTGCACGTTTTGGATCGGCAGCTTTTTCATGTCGTCCCTCTCTGATCTGTTTTTTTTCCTGATGCTCTCCACCGCATGCGAGGTTATGAAACCAAAAATTTTCTAACTAATGTAAAAAAAAAAAAAAGGTGAGCGAGATGAGATGAGCATGCGAGGTGTGGGTGCAGAAAAGTGACGTACAGATGGGTGGAGGTGTGCGATGACGACTGAGAGATAATTATGTTTGATAATGCGAGAGGGTTGAGAGGAAGGGCTTTGTATCAGGTAAGGAGCGTTTGAATCGAACTCGCTGGTGTGGCGAACAGGATGAGCTGGGATGAAAACAGGAGGATGCTTGAAATCATTAAAGTGGATTTGTGGATTTGTGAAGTGGTGACGTCGAGGGGTGCAGGATGGGAAGTAGATTGCACCGAGGACAGATGGTGTTTAAACACCCTCAACGCCGAGAGAGCCGGGGAGTGTGTCAAAAACTCAACAGAGGGAATACTGGTGGCCAACTTCCGCCACGCCACATCCCCGTGCCAACTGGACCGTGCCAGCGCCCCACGGCACCAGCCTGGCCAGGCCAGCCCATCTGAGCTACATGGACAGCAATCTGACTGTTCAGTTACACACACACACACACACACAGGTTTAGAAACACAGCGGTCCACAAACATTGTAAACACATGTGCACACATTTCCTGAAGTATACAAAACAAGTCACGATTGATGAAAGTTGCCAAGGGTTTTTTATTTTTCAATCATGCAAATCATTCCCAAAGGTTCGTCAAATTTGTTCCCATCAGCGTCCAAGATATCGAGCGTGAAGCTCAGAGTCCTAAAGGCTGAAGCGTGAAGCTCGGGGTTGGTGGCACGGTGGTGGGCCAATCAAATTAATATTTCAAAACCGAACCCCGGTGTCAAAACTGTCATTTTGACCAAAACAGGCCGATACAAGCTGGGAAATCACGTGTGACTGACAGACTCTTACTCTGTTACCTCGCAGGGGATTAGGGGTGTAACACCTCAATCAAATTCACGATTCAATTTGATTCACAACACAGGGTTCATGATTTAATATTCGTACGATATGTCAATGTGTATTCTTCTTATCTTCATAGCATTTTAAATCGACGTGTCTTCAGCCCCCTGCTGTAGAGAACTGAACACTTGAGCAACTTGTATTAAAGAGAACTGTAAACAAAATGTGTTGTAGCAGCTTTACCACATCTAAAGTCATAAAAAAAAAAGAAAAAGAAACAAGTTGTGTCTTAAATCACATGAACGATGCAAAATCACAAGGACGGGGAATCCTTTATCTGCCGGAGCTCCAGGCTTCATCTTTTTGTAGTCTGACTTTATTTTTCTCCACTGTTTGGCTGCGCACTGGATGCTCTGCTCTCCCAAATGCAGTAAATTTTTAAATACTTTTATTTTTATTCCTAAGCACTGATGGATAATATTTTATTGCAGATCAGTGTTTCTAACAGCCGAGCCGAGATCCCACTGAATGCTGGGAAACTTGAATTAAACGCCAAGTCAGTCACATCAGAACAGTTACATGTCAGGCTGCTTGTTGACAGATTATCTCAGCCTCTCACACTTTTTACATTTTTTCACCTGCAAGACCCAGGATGATGCCTCCAGGTGAAAAGCCGCCTCCTCCTGCCCGCTGTCCAGAGACCATTTTCCCATCACGCCTTGCTCGCTGCACCGGGACAGCGGCAGAGTTACCAGCATGTTGTTTGTTAAATTGTGCACATCAGGAACTCGAGATAAATACGTTATTCTCCGCAAATACTAATCCGGACTTGCACCCATTTCTACAACTTGCTGTTTGCCTTGTTTTGTTTTGTTGGAGGGTTTAATAAAGGGAGTGCAGCTTTTTCCACAGTGTGCATCCTGACATCTGAGGATGCACATCGCCTCATTTTCGAAGCATCGTGACAAGATATACTGTTACAACCCTGTGGGAGACAGAAACAATACATGCACTATTACAAGGCAGTCGGGGGAAGGATACAAATGTTTGGCTTCACTTTAAAACACCCGGCCTGGAACAATAGCGCTACTTTCCCGTATAGGAGCGGAACCATCACAAAAAAAGAAAAGAGAAAAGAAAAAGTGAGGAGGGGCAAAAAAAAAAAAAAAAAAAATCATGACCTACAGTATTGTTCCATCAAAGACTCCACTGGAGGCCCAAACTCGGCATACATTAAGCAGAAACCAAAGCAGACACAAAAGCAAAAAGTAGGACAGTCGCACTCCCCTGTCGATCTCTCATTCAGTCACACCTTCAAGTCATTCCCTCCACATCAGCCGAACAGCAGGACTCTGCAGTGCAGCTCCACTGTGACAGTGATGATTACCGACCTCTTAGACAGAAAGACATGCATCAACAGCACATGTCAATTTGTGAAGCGCATTGGGGCAGAACTGCCTCCAAACAGCACAAAACACAACAGCAGCCGCATTCTGCCAATCTGTCCGCCCGTACAGTGCGACGTGCTCGGTGCTTTTTAAACACGCTGGCGTACAAAGATGCAAAGAATGATGCAGAAGTCAGCAGAAGGAATAGCAAAGCGCATACTGTAGATAGTGCATCTGTTATTCCTTATATTGTCATCATCAGCTGTCCAAATAGCTTGTCTTTTAACTCCATTCTCTCTAAACTTTTGATTATTCCTGTTTTTAGTATTATTTTATGAATCATGTTTACTGCCATTTTTATTATTTCTGCTATACACTTCAGTGGCCACCTTATTAGGTCCACCTGTATAATCTAATCCAATGCAATCCAACTGTTGTGCCATAAAATTTCCTTTTCTGCCGCCTATAACGCTCAGGTTTTCTTTTTGTCACAGTAATAGAGGTGCTCATTCACTTCTATGTTTGGCACTAAGCTCATAGTTAGTGCTGCTGTTGGTCTGGACTGCATTTTATTGAGAGCTGTTTCCACTATTCTGTCCCACTCATTGTAAATAAATGGGGAGGACAAAAAATCGGAAACACCTCTCAATATAATGTAGTCCAGTACAAGACCTCTGCAAAGTACAACCTCAATCATACACATTTATTTAAATTGACACATTTTTGACAATGTCGACAGAAACTGAACATCATAAACTTTGTTAAAAAGTAGAATTTATGGCAGAGCTGTTGCACTGAACTGCTTTAGATTGTACAGGTGGAGCTGTGTGCATTGTGGTTACTTTGAACTAATTAACTGTTTTCCCTTCTCTGTATTTATGTTGTTTCTATTAATACATCTTCATTACGTTTACCTAATATAAAGTTTATTGAGAGCTTACTGGTGATAATGCACTACAACATTGACGATGATGATGTCGATGATGTAGGTTTCTGCTAAGTGCTAGGAAGTGGTTACTTTGAACTACTTTGAACTAATTAACTGTTTTCCCTTCTCTGTATTTATGTTGTTTCTATTAATACATCTTCATTACATTTACCTAATATAAAGTTTATTGAGAGCTTACTGGTGATAATGCACTACAACATTGACGATGATGATGTCGATGATGTAGGTTTCTGCTAAGTGCTAGGAAAACACGCAAAACACGACGCGGTATTTCCTCACTCTAACACGTCTTTGTCAACATATTGACTGCTCTCTGTGGATAGACGTGTTGGTATAAAGATGGAAATGAAAATTACTGTATTCTCGTTTTGCTACACTTATACATACACTTTACTGGAGTGTTGTACACCCAGACAAGTAGAACATAAACAGCTACAAAGTAAAGTAACTGCCGAGGTTTCGGTCAGTGGTAAAATGGAAAATTATGGAAAAACAAAGCCCACATTTTATAATGTATGTGATCTTTTAGTCCTTAAATGCGCCATCAAATCCTGCCTTTACACACTACTGCTCTTAACAAGCACCGATCCTCAACCTGCAGCTCATACACAGATTTGCAGGTTGAAAATGATGTAGGAGTCATGGTTTTGATTTTCATAGAAAAGCTGTCTCCACTGACAACACAGATAGTTTTGTAAATTATTTAGTCTCACATTCAATCAAAAAATCTGCCAGTCGGATGAAATAATCCCATTTATTTCCAGTGCACGTTCACTTCTTTTAGGACTTTTTCTGGGAAGGGTAAGTATGTTGAAAGAAAATGACACTTGATTCAAGAAAATTCTGGAAAACAAGTTGATAAGTGTTGGAAAAATGTGGGATTATGACTATGAATGTGACGATAGATGGGGCGGCTGGGCATTGCCATCAAATTATACACATATATCTATCTGTAAACACACACACACACACACACACACTCCCTCTAAACAGCCTCATGGGAAGGTTAACCTGCCGATCAAGGTCTCTCACCTGGGAAGCTTCAGAGCACATCAGGCTGACTAAATTGAATATAGATATAGGTAAATGAATTATGAATTATAAATGGGCGTCAATCCAAAATGCGCAAATGCAATATCTTTTCAAATTAAGATGGATTTTTTCTGACCATGCCTTAAAGTGATAGCCCTCTGAAACTTCACAGTCACAAAAATGGGCCGACACGCAAACACACAGATACGAGATCGATGGCAAAACTGCAATATTGGCGTCTTTGTATGAATACCCAGCATCCCGCTCTCTCTCACACACACACACAAACACAGAACAAGGCTGTGAACACCGGAGCTGTAGGCAGTTTTTGAAAACCTACCTTTACACACACACACACACACACACACACACACTTTGATTTATTATGTCAGACCTTAAAAATGGTTAAAACTAACATTACTTTAAAGTGTAATGACTGCAGCACACATACACACACAGGCAGGACAGGGCCGGATCAGAGCACCATGGGGTCCTGGGGCAAATTTAATCTGGGCCCCGCTCCACATTGAGTGAAATTATGACCATGTACCCAAACAAAAGTGGAAAACCTCTGTCCATCTATCAATAACTCAAATCATATCGCCTTTGTTCCCTCTTCCTACAATGCATGGAAATAAAAATAACAACAAAATCACAATGATGCAGACTTTTATCGACTGTTTGTTGCTAAAATCTGAACATTCCACCCAACTGGCTGTATTTTCTATACACTTTCATGCAAATACATCCAATTATTATTCCATTGTAAATGAAAAACGCTCGCTGCTTAATGCTTAGCATGAGATAACACAGCTGGAGAACAATGGTCAGCTTAACTTTATCCAAGTAATTTATGCATCTGGAATACTGGAATCTATTTTTACCATTCGGTGTCTGGCTCTCGCTGACATTGTAACACTACAGCTCGATACGACTCACATGCTGATAAAATGCTCCAAATTTCATAGAGATTGAAGAGAAAGAGATTGAATCAAACCGTGTCTGGCGGCCCGGTAACATCACAGAGATTCATCTGGCCCGGTGCATTGTTTAAAGAGTTGACTCTGCATTTAAGATTTACACATAACCACAAAATGAATGATGAGGGTCTCTGGTGATTGAGGGACACTGGTGGTCAAGGGCTCCTGAGATCCTGAGAAGTTAGGAGAACTCCAGAAAGCTGCAATCGCACTTGACTTGCATTTTTTTTTTTTCCGCTAAAATGTGAGGCACCAAATACAGAGCAAGAGCGCATTGACTGCAAAGAGAGTTACATAACTTCCTCTGCCATGTAACTGCAATCAATCGATGTAGTTAAACTTAGTTTTTACTCACCGTGCATCACAACAACGGACATCGCTCCTGTTCAACATGAGGGACCCGAGAAAGAGTGTCCAAAACGCAGTGCAAGTTGTTTGGAGACATGTGGTTACCTTGACCAAAACCATAAAAAAAAAAAAAAAAAAACGACTGGAAAAAGTGTCCCGCTTCGTTCAAAAACATGCGCGATCGCATCCTGAGACAAGTCACAAGACAGAAAGGTAGAGATGCTTGTTGGAGATGGTGTGGTGACATCACCTTAACTGCAAAGGGAG
Organism: Myripristis murdjan; assembly: GCF_902150065.1. Classification (NCBI taxonomy): domain Eukaryota; kingdom Metazoa; phylum Chordata; class Actinopteri; order Holocentriformes; family Holocentridae; genus Myripristis; species Myripristis murdjan. The sequence continues at coordinate 29,546,814 of NC_043985.1, forward strand.
TTGGAGGTGGGGGTGGGGTCAGTGTGACACACAAACACACACCTACAGACACACACACACACACACACACACACACAGTTCTGCTATCTGTCAGAGTTATTCCCATGCAGGGACAGCTGGAGTTGATCTCATTAACTTGCCCTTCATTCAAACAGCTAATTACGCCCAGACACACAATCACAGCCTTTACAGCACAATCAAGTCCTGACGGAGGGAGACAGAAAACGCAAGAGTGAGGGAGAAAATCTGCAGGAAAATACAAGGAGAAGGGAGAGAGGGAGAAAAAGTGAGGGAGAAGAGGGAGAGAGAGAGAAGGCTTCATTACTTCTAAGCCTTCTACAAGTATTTTACTTGAGTGTAAGCTGATTTTCCCTCTCACGTACAGCGGTGGATTGGCTCGGAGTCAGGATCTTTCAGAAAAGCTATTTGTTTCCAATATCCCTAATAAAGGAATTAATGTTATGTTAATGACTTTTCAGCCTATTACTGCACTGCTGATGGATCCATCTGTACTTGAAAATGTCTTTTCCCCCAGAACCCTGCCGCATGGTTATTTGTGTCAAAGTCTTTGTCAGGTAATTTATGGGAGGACATTAAGCCGTTAATACATTGTGTTACAAAAAAGACGACAGTTTAATGGCATTGCGTAGATGAGCAAACTTGCCATCAATAATGCCGTGTGATGAAGCCTGTTGAAGGCCTGTTGGGAGTGCAAAACAGGGGCTGATGAAACTTAAAAGAGAGCAGTGCCGGTGTGTGAGCGAGCGAGCGAGTGTGTGCATATGTGTGTTTATGCATAAAATTGTATGTGTAAGTGTGTGTGTGTGTGTGCAAACTCTAATGTGCATGCATTGTAAAGAAGCAAAGATGAGAATAGAAGATGAATGATGAGGTGCTGGAGGAATCAGAGAGCAAACAGGGAGTACTGGTTGAAGAATAATTAACCCTCCTATTCTGTTCATTTTGGGCTAACACTCATGAGGTTCCCGGTCACATGTGACCGGTAACATTGTATTTGATTATAAATCCACTATGATACATATTATCACCTAATGTTGTGTTAGATCTTTTTATCAACTTCTGCTCTTGTGAAAATGACAAGTTTTGAACTTCTTTTTGCTATGTACACTATATTACCAAAAGTATTCGCTCACCTGCCTTTACTCATACTATGAACTGAAGTGCCATCCCATTCCTAACCCATAGAGTTCAATATGATGTCGGTCCACCTTTTGCAGCTATTACAGCTTCAACTCTTCTGGGAAGACTGTCCACAAGGTTGAGGAGAGTGTTTATAGGAATTTTTGACCATTCTTCCAAAAGCGCATTGGTGAGGTCACACACTGATGTTGGTCGAGAAGGCCTGGCTCTCAGTCTCCGCTCTAATTCATCCCAAAGGTGTTCTATTGGGTTCAGGTCAGGACTCTGTGCAGGCCAGTCAAGTTCATCCACACCAGACTCTGTCATCCATGTCTTTATGGACCTTGCTTTGTGCACTGGTGCACAGTCATGTTGGAAGAGGAAGGGGCCCGCTCCAAACTGTTCCCACAAGGTTGGGAGCATGGAATTGTCCAAAATGTTTTGGTATCCTGAAGCATTCAAAGTTCCTTTCACTGGAACTAAGGGGCCAAGCCCAGCTCCTGAAAAACAACCCCACACCATAATTCCTCCTCCACCAAATTACACAGTCGGCACAATGCAGTCTGAAATGTACCGTTCTCCTGGCAACCTCCAAACCCAGACTCGTCCATCAGATTGCCAGATGGAAAAGCGTGATTCATCACTCCAGAGAACGCGTCTCCACTGCTCTAGAGGCCAGTGGCGGCGTGCTTTACACCATTGCATCCGACGCTTTGCATTGCACTTGGTGATGTGTGGCTTGGCTGCAGCTGCTCGGCCATGGAAACCCATTCCATGAAGCTCTCTGCGTACTGTACTTGGGCTAATCTGAAGGTCACATGAAGTTTGTAGCTCTGTAGCAATTGACTGTGCAGAAAGTCGGCGACCTCTTTGCACTATGCGCTTCAGCATCCGCTGACCCCTCTCCGTCACTTTACGTGGCCTACCACTTCGTGGCTGAGTTGCTGTTGTTCCCAAACGCTTCCATTTTGTTATAATAGAGCTGACAGTTGACTGTGGAATATTTAGGAGCGAGGAAATTTCACGACTGGATTTGTTGCACAGGTGGCATCCTATGACAGTTCCACGCTGGAATTCACTGAGCTCCTGAGAGCGGCCCATTCTTTCACAAATGTCTTGTTTCACAGTCTGCATGCCTGAGTGCTTGATTTTATACACCTGTGGCCAGGCCAAGTGATTAGGACACCTGATTCTGATCATTTGAATGGGTGAGCGAATACTTTTGGTAATATAGTGTATGCGCTGTAGGCCTAATTTACCTGAGATCATACCATTCGTTTTTTAGGGAAAAAAACATTATATAGATATTATTTTGACTATAACAAATACTCAGATGAAACATATTGTAGTATTTATCACAGAGTACTTCATTTCAATGTTTTCCAAGGACACTGTTTTGAAAACATTTCAATTTTCTAAATAGTGGCAAAAAAATAGCATCTTTTGTGTTCCCGTCAACATTGACCAGTATGATTTAGCTAGTCATCCTCATGACATTTTCACATGGAAGCTGACCGTTCCTCTCAGGTGGGGATGAGGTCCAGGAAAAATGACCATTTTTGGACCTAAAGGTGACCACAACTTCAGCTGGGTCTTCTTCCTGACACCTGACACCTGTCAGGTGTCAGGTGACAGGTGACAGGTGTTGGCAGTTCCCGTGGTAGGTTCCCGTGAGGGTTGCCATGGAAGCCAAAAAGGGGCAAAGTTGTGTGTGTCTGTGTGTGTCTGTGTCCATGTGTGTGTGTGTGTGTGTGTGTTTGTGTGTGTGTGTGTGTGCCTGCTCAAAGACACCTACATGTTGGGGCGTGGGAAAGAAGTCTGAGAGATACTTTCCCGTGGGGGTTGCCATGGAAGCCAGAAAGGGGTATAAGGTGTGTGTGTGTGTGTGTGTGTGTGTGTGTGTGTGTGTGTGTGTGTGTGTGTGTGTGTGTGCCTGCTCAAAGACACCTACATGTTGGGGTGTGGGAAAGAAGTCTGAGAGATACTTTCCCGTGGGGGTTGCCATGGAAGCCAGAAAGGGGTATAAGGTGTGTGTGTGTGTGTGTGTGTGTGTGTGTGTGTGTGTGTGCCTGCTCAAAGACACCTACATGTTGGGGTGTGGGAAAGAAGTCTGAGAGATACTTTCCCGTGGGGGTTGCCATGGAAGCCAGAAAGGGTTATAAGGTGTGTGTGTGTGTGTGTGCGTGTGTGCGTGTGTGTGTGTGTGTGTGTGTGTGTGTTCACACACATCTGTGCCTGCTCAAAGACACCTGCATGTTGGGGTGTGGGAAAGAAGTCTGAGAGATACTTTCCTGTGGGGGTTGCCATGGAAGCCAGAAAGGGGTATAAGGTGTGTGTGTGTGTGTGTGTGTGTGTGTGTGTGTGTGTTCACACACATCTGTGTCTGCTCAAAGACACCTGCATGTTGGGGTGTGGGAAAGGAGTGTGGGAATGTGTTTAACTCTATTTTATACACTAATTGTAGTCTTACCCATTCATTTCTAATGACCGGTCATTTGTGACCGGGAACACGATGGGTGTATACAAGTTAAATAAAACATTCAAAAATTAATAAAAATTCTCCAAATTTATTTTATGTGTTCAGATGCCATGTGTGAACAAAGTCATGGAACCTCATGACAAACAGATGAAATTAACTGCATTTTTTGGAGAGAAAACTTGTACACCGGTCAGATTTGACCGCGAACACGACAGGAGGGTTAATAAGAATAATTAAAAAAAAGAATAAAAGATGAATTTGCATTTGCATTTGTTTGTGAATAACTTTGATTGGACTTTGATTTCTAATTTTGACTCTAACTAATTCAACTTTTTTTTTTTAACCTGTTATTTATTATTATGTTTTTTGATGGGAGAGGGTGGAAGGAGGAGAAGGGCATTTATATGTAAATATTTTAAGTGCATGTACACATACGGGGATAGCATATGGTATTGCACAGAATCAAAGTATTAATATGTTGAAACAAGGCAGATGATTTCCAATAGAGTCATCAAAATTACACAAAATTACCATTTTTTACTTGTTTTAAAACAACGAGACTATGCAGTGTGAGACTAAATGGCAGAGATGGATGGGGGGTTTTTTTGGGTCCCGGTGAAGGGAGGAACTGCTGAATGAAGAATTTGAAGCCTGAAAGAAACTGGAGCGAGAGGAGGAGGAGAAGGGTGAGAACGTGGCGGGGAAGAGGCAGACAGGGTGGAGAAGTGTGTGAGGAGGAGAAGAAAGGGAGTGATGAGAGGAGGCATAATGAAGACAGGAGGACGTTACGTAAAAGGATTACGAAAGAGTTGATTCCAGCCGTGAATCTGTTTATTGCTGTCATCGTTGGCCCAGCCTCTCCAAGCTCTCTGCGCTCCTCTTTTTTGTCTCCCTCCTTCTGTTCTGCCTCTCACTGTCTGACGGGTGCCGCCGTTGCGAAATGCTGCTTTTTTGCTCCGTGAACTTCAAATCTCAAAATATCCCAAGTCGGGTCTCTGTGTCTACGTTCCTGTCCCTCCGGCCGTATCGTTCTCTCTCTCTCTTTCCCTCTCTGTGTGTTGTTGCCCGTCTATTCCAATCAGGCTGCAGTCAATATCTGACAGGTAGCCACATCGACTCTCACTTTCCCCCAGCTGCCATCTTTGCTTCTACCCAGAGTGATGCATTGACTAAACAATCCATTCAACGGGCACACACGTGCATGAAGACATACACGCCGCCATGTGCACACACACACACACACACACACACACACAAACACTCATGTCCACACGCCAAAATACTGTACATCCACACGACAGCCGCCCAGCTGCAAAATGCAAAGATCAATGTTCAGCTCAATAGCTTGAGCAAGATGAGGCTTTGTCAAAAGGAGAATGTTTTATTGAAATCATTGATCATTTTATTTGACATTTCAGCAGGCATGGGGGAATTTAATCTCTATACAGGAATGTCACATTACAGAGGAGAGCGATGCTCAACTCCTCGAGAGCAGCCTCCGCTCTTTCTGTAGCAGCCCTGCCCCGTTGTCGCTCAGATGACTGGGAATAAAATCAGCTAAGCAGCAGGAGATTAAGACGGATTAGCGCGGGTGTAGTAAACCATCTGAACGCTGTCACGTCACTGCGGAGATGAAGGCTCATTATGGTATGCGCTGTATGTCCTGAGTGTGTAGGAAACATGTACAGTCGAGCATTTATGATGGAGGCTCCAAATACCGTGCATGGGGATGGGATGAGGGACTGAAATCTGCCGTCTACAGATGTATTATCATACATGATGGGCTGTGAGCCACGCATTTTACATGCGGCTCCGCACTGCATGGCCATGAGGAATTCTGTGCAAAATCCAGCAGTAATGGCATGTCATTACTGCTGGATTTGGATAGCTTGGAGAAGCGCTAACGACAATGCATATCAATGCATGTAAGTGATGTTTCACCTTCAGAGGAACATTTACTTCTTACAGTTTCTTCTGCAAAACGTCATGCATTTTTAATTATACTGGGAATCCGGACAGCAGTGAATGACAGGTGCATGATACGGACTGTTGAGGTATTCTTCTCATCATTAACAGTTGATCTAACAGTCATGTTATGCTCTCTACATGACTTCCACGCTTGCTATGATTAAAAAAACACAGGACTATTCTTAAAATTTCAGTATTGTACACGCAAAACACAGCTCAGACGAAACTGACATAGGTTTCAGTGAAATATTAGGATTTTAAAAGTAGGCGTCCACTGTACAAGTGAGTGGGGAAAGAAAAAAACAGGGGAAAAAAAACTTTGAGAAATGGTGACTGGTAGAGGTAAGTGAAAATTCAACCCAACATTGAAAAAAGACATATTGCATATATTGGGGCACTGCGGTTTATTTTCTCATAAAATAGACTTTTGATCTTTTAATACACCAGAATGCCTTTAGGGTCAAAAAGTTCTTCTTTTCGGATTATTCAAAATTAAATTTTAATGTGTGTCTCCTGTCAAGTTAAATAAGCAAGGTGACATATGCAAAACTGTCAAGGGTGGATTGAAGGGCATTGGTGGAATAAGCCCATAATTTGACGGTTCAGTCGAAACGATTCACGTCGTCAGACCAACCGGCTGATAAATGACGTGCTTATTGTGTTTTTGCCAGCTGAGTGTGAAGGGTCAGCAATTCAATCAACTCTCAGCAGCTTCACGTAATGTAGAATCTGCCCGTTTCCTCTTAAAATTCATCTGGAAATGTCTTTTTCTGTGTTTCTTTAAGTTTTTTTTTTTTTCCCCGCTGTCATTCCATTGTCTCATATTTTCTCTTATTCTCGCCCTCTCTAACTCCGTCTCCTCCTCCTTGTTTCTTCTCATTCATCAGGTTCAGAGGGTGACAAGGATCCTATACCAAGGTATTGGAATAAATGGCCCCTTGCCCTGCTATTGACAGGCGCTAGTCAATTGAATTTAATGCATGAGCGCCCTTGTGTTTTCTTTTTTGCGGCCTCACAAACAAACCCATCTGTTATAATATCGTGATGTCTCCATTTGCATCGAAGAGCTCCCCAACGTCAACTCCGTCCTCGCGCCGGGCCGAGCCAGGATCGGGTGCCATCTATTAATTACCTCGTTAATCAGAAGCAATTAATCTAATAATTAATGGCTTGATGAGGAAAACTGCTATAGGCATTTTCAAAACAAGGTATCCAATACCTAATACAAATAGATTGGGGAGACGTCATCTAATTATTCCCTGCCATGTTGAGCGGGTTCAGAGTAATATCTTGGATATGCGGCTATATTAAGCTTGAATGGAGGCAGACAATTATCTTGTCATCCTGCAAGCGATCGCGAGTCCTTTCTGAGTCACAGGGAAAAGAAAACAGGCAGAGACAGAATTGAGACAACTGGCCAGCCATGTGAACAGACAGCAACTCACATTAGACGACAGTGACAGAGATGAGAGAGAGAGAGAGAGAGGGAGAGAGAGAGAGAGAGAGAGAGAGGACAGATCAGATATTTGCCGAGTTTCAATGGCTGATATAAAAATAAGAGCACCACTCAGATATCAAAGGCTCTGAGTCTGACAGACGTACATGTGTGTCATCCCCGCTGACACACGTGCACACACACACACACACACACACACGCATGCATGCATACCAAAATACACGTACACACAGAGACAAACTCCTCTCTCTCTTATCCAAATCTTGGCAAGTGCATCATCTCTTTCTATTTCTATTTTTCCATCTGTCCGCTACGTATGGGCTGGTATGGAGCGGTGCAATTTATGAGACGAAATACATACAGAAAGGAAAAGGCTCTCTCAGCTAATCCTGCCATCTTAGCTGGGAGCCGGCGGCATTTCAGCCTGAGCACACCTAAGGGGGCGGCCAGTCTCTCTCTCTCTCTCTCTCTCTCTCTCTCTCTCTCTCTCTCTCTCTCTGTGTGTGTGTGTCTCCTGCAAGAGTCTGCCTGGGAGGAGGAAACCGCATCTAACAGAGATGGATTCACTGTCACCACTTCTGTCTTGTACCCTTGCTAGCTAGCTAGCAGGTTCATACAAACATGGAGAAACACACACACACACACACATGCACACACACGCGCGCTCAGTGGAACTCAAGACTTTCATTCCCAATCTCCCTCAGAACATTGCACTCAATAAGAGCAAAACCAGAGTCGCAGAACAGAGTACAAATGAGCAAAAGAAAATCCCCGAATCTGGGAGCTCAGTGCGCTGTGGCGTATTTTCTGCCTTCCTGGATCACTGCATCTGAGCTGCTTCAAAACAGACACACAAGAGCGCTCATACATACACACACACACACACACACACACATGCATACACACACACGGTACACATGCAAACAAAGCAGCTGTCAATCACTCAGCTCGGCTCGCTCAGATACTCCAAACAGCCAGGCGCTCCGTCAGACTTAAAAACTTGTTGGTGACGCCTCCCCTCAGAGGAGCTTTAGGCGCCGAGCAGAAAACTAAGACGGAACATATGAGTTATTGATCAGATCAATCGATGCTGTGTTCCAGATGCACAAACACCTCTTATTTGCCCCAGAAAACAGGCAGCTGGAGCAGAGACGTTGACTGAGTTATCCGAGCGCCTCTCCATATCTCTGCAGCAACAACCAATATCAGGATTGTAAACACTGAGAGCAAAAAGGTCCACAAAGGTTGCAGAGAAACAATCTGAAGAATAGAGCCCAGAGAAGGAAATGAGGTGTCACACTGCAAAAACGCAAAATCTTACCAAGATTATTTGTCTTATTTCAAGTCAAAAATGTCTTATTTCTAGTCAAAATATCTCATTACACTTAAAATAAGATGATTTTCACTTGTTTCAAGTGAAAATTCACTTGAAACAAGTGAAAATTTGCTTGTTTCATTGGCAAAATTTGCCACTGGAAAAAGTGAAAATTCACTTGAAATAAGTGAAAATTGGCTAGAAACAAGAAAGAAATTTTGCCAATGAAACAAGCAAATTTTCACTTGAAACAAGAGACAATTGTCTCAAAACAAGTTACTTCTGAGGTGATCATGTCTTATTTTAAGTGTAATGAGATATTTTGACTAGTAATAAGACATTTTTGACTTGAAATAAGACAAATAATCTTGGTAAGATTTTGAGTTTTTGCAGTGCAGTCTTTCGATTTGGTTATTTACTGATTTAATCTTCAGCCCCGCCGGTCCCGTCGGTGTCCCGTCGGTGGGTTTGTCCTGACGAATGCATGTTGTTTGGTTCAAACCCACACAACTTTCAATTCGAGCGGACAGGGAAATGTGTCTAAAGTGACGCGTGAGGCATTGATATATTTTGTCTTTCTTGTAATGATGCAGCCATAAAATATTGTTTTCTGGCATAGTGAAAGTGGTAGGTGCTCTAGCAGGTGAATGACAGGTGATATTTTAAGATAAGATAACATAAGATATTCCTTTATTCCTTTAAAGTGGATAGCAAAATATGAAGCAGTTTTTTTTTTGTTTGTTTGTTTTTATTTTATTTAGCCATATTTCAAACTGTGAAGTTACCAAATGTATGGAGGCCCTGACATGCAAGGTGAAATTTGACACCTCCCACATAGGAGACAGGTATATAGGTATAATATCTCCTATGCAGATAACATGGAGAAGGAGTTTTATTATTTGGAAAAGGCAAACTTAATTCTGTCTTTAGTCTCATGAGATATGAGATATGATATAATTAGGCCGTTCTGACAGGAGCCAATGAACAGCAGAATGAAGGGTTCAGTGCGAGGTACAAAGGCCACGGAAGTTTAGCCAAATCCAGCATAAACACAGTTTTACCTTCTCAGTTAACTAACGAAATATCTGCTGTAAACCACAATATTCAGTGTCTCCATGACCTGTGTGGTGTCCATGTGACAGCGCGCTCCCATGTGGCATGAGCTGCCCTGCAAAAAAGAGGCGAGCAGAAAGTAACTTGAAGTAACTATAAACGTCTGCTGGTTTGCAGCAGTGAGAGGGTGAAACCTTTCCGTTTACAGATGTCACATATTTTTCTGTCACGGCGCCGGTGCACATGAAACACTACAGCCTCTATTTTCACATCAGCATTAAAATGATGTGGTGCTCTTCAGGCTTAACCACCGTGAGTGGCAGATTTCGTCTGGCGTTAAACTAGTTTTTGGGTGTTTTCGCCAGTTTGGGATTTTCGTGAACTCGCCAGCGCCGAGATGGGTGGAGCGGAGTGTTTCTTATGCAGATCAGGCAGCGCTGTGCAACTTTTAATGCCACTTTGCGGTTACATATCGCCTTCGCCAACCAAAAGCAGGTCTTCACGGCGGCGATGTGCACTGAGCTACTTTCCTGGCGTCAGCTGACAGAGGCACGGACCTCCCCGAGATCACATCGAGTCCCTCATGAGGGACGCTTGCTTGCTTCACACTGATCTAAACTCTCCAAGAACAAGAAACGACTACTTGCATATCAAAACGCTGATTTTAAAGTAAAGCTGTTATTATTGCCTACTTGGTATTCTTAGCACTATCTGTCTTCCATAGCTGCCTACAGGATGAGTAACAGCGTTCTCTTATGATTGATTAAATTTCTACAGCCATCAGACAGACGGAGGGAAGCGCTCCGCCTTTTCAAAGGTAAATCTATGCAAATCGAGGCAAACGTGCATCGGCTCTTGCAGGCGTGCACAAACATCTTGTGCGCACCCAATAACTCGAAGTTCAGTGGAAACATCCCGAACCGTCACTCCACATCCTCATCTCAGAAACGTCAGGTTGCCGGGAGCAGCTGCCTGCATCCTCACCTTTCCAACAGATCTCTCCAAAAGTAGCACCTGGAGCCTGCAGGGTTTTATTTCCAGCAGATGAAGGCCCACAGCTGCAGCGAACAAGGCGGGGTGTGGTAGCACCGAATCATGACTGTAAGTGTTTTGGTGAAATGTGAAAGTGGTGAGGCAGGTGTGTGTTTGTGTGTGTGTGTGTTTTTTTTAAAGAAAGCTCCCAGTTGTCTCTCTGAAAAGTGATAATAGGTTACCTCAGCATTACAATAGGAAGTTGTGAGTAAACATGTAAATCCTGCAAAAAGACAATTACTTTCCTCACCTGTGGTAATTGCACTGCTTTTGTCTGCATTTTAAGACGGTAATGACAAGCTGAAGGCAAAGAGTTTGTACGAGGCAAATAAATTACAGGCCACCAACAAAATGATGACGGGGTTAAGTTTGCCTTTTCGACATAAAACCAAGACTTTCATTAATTACGTTCAGGCTATAAAAATCCCACTCCTGCATCAGAGACATTAATTGTACATACAAGATATTTTTTAAAAATTCACCTTGCTTTTCAGGGCATCTCAGAAAAATTAAGGGGAAAATAACAAAGGGTTAAAGATGAGCAAACAGGCGCAAATGACCTTTGTTTTGTTTTGATTTACTGAACATACGGGCTGAGCTATTGACACACGGGCCGCATGTCACAGTTTAACATGAGCTGAAATGTATTCTGAAGATGATAATGGGTTATTGAAGTTTACATAGTGTGTAAACAGTATTTTCCTACGCCACATCCCCGAGCTTACAAATCCCTGCATAATCATAATCTGTTTATTTGACCTCTGCTCATCTTGTTGTGGTGTTTTATTAACTCAAAATCGTTCTACTGTGTAATTGCGCAGTCTCAAAGACTTGCTACTGTAATCATAAAAAAAATGTGCTTTTTGATTAGCTCATGAAAACACAGCGGTCACAAGCCACTGTAATGTAAAGCCAATATCGCAAAATGTGATGCCACTCTGATGTGGCTCAGATGGAAATATTGTTGTCAAACCCTTCTTTTAGCAGACCAACCAGAAAATTAATACAAGTATATTGCACAATATTAATAGTAGGAACAACTTAAGAAGACATCTGGGCTCCGGTGATGCTCACAGGTCAAACATGCACTTACATCTTAAATACTTGGATTTTTCTAATTAATTTCTGCTGTTTAGAAAGAACTGACAAGTATCTTAAAATATGGCTACAGTTAAAAAGTCCTAAAATGAGCATTCTCCTTCAGGACAGAGGAAATATGTTAATACATTGAGTGTTAATTCCTGTCATCTAACACAATGGTTTTCAAAGTGGGGCCTGTGAACTTTCAGGGGTCCTTCAGGGACTTCAAGAGGGTCCTCAGCAAAATGAGAAATCATTTAATTTCTTCTTGAAGGGTCCAGGCTGGATTCAAAGCCAGGCCGCTGCCGTGAGGACTGACCAGGTGAGCTTCGGGGGCGTCCCAGAATACCTTCATTTCATTATCATTTCATTCACTAGGAAATGTTACAAGATAAAACAAATCTATTTTTTTAAGTTCAAGTTCAAGTTCAGATATATTTATCATTATATTTTACAGTCTTAAAGGGCTTTCCATGCTAAATAACACTATTCATTATTTTAACATCATATCTATTTGACAATGTTCAAGTTTGGCATCTAGACAATTTGATGCTTAACACAAAACATCTTTTCATGGGAGGGTCATCACTTCCAAAAAAAAAAAAATAAATAAATAAATAAAAATTCAGAAAGACCTGCTGCTGTCTCGAGATAATCGCCAAACTGACTGTCAGCCTAACCACGGCGTCTACTACCGCATGATGACCGACCGTGTTACCATGACGAATGGACATTTTCGAGCCGTGGAGCGGTGGGTGGATGGCGATGCGGCTCCTCGGCCGTGGTTATGCTGAAGTTCTGCTGATCCACAGCAGCGTCAAGCCGAGGCGGCTTCATCAATAACTCATGGTGCAGCTCGGCTCACCTTAGCGGCTCGCACACGCCTCCACGCCTCACAGGCACTTCTCCTGCAAAGTGCAAACCAATAAGCCGCTGGAGAATACAAATTAAAAATATATCATCTCCAGAGAGCTCCACAGGGGGTGCTAATGACAGAACACTCACTCAGGAATACTTTAGCAGGTGTGTTTGAGATTGGTGTGTGTATACACCTTGTTTTTCTTAAAATAATGTAAATGTAAATCCTGCTTGTTTCCAACCAACTAAATCCAGAATTTTCTTGAATCAGATGTCATTAGTTGGCTGATCTGCCTTATTCTGTCTTGTTTCAAGGTATTCATACATTGTTCCTAGAAAAAATCCTGAAACAAAGGAAACTGCACTGTAAACAAGTGTGAAGTGTGAAGATTTTTTTCCCCCCCACGTTTTCAGAAAAGCAGCATTTTTAACACTGAAAATGAGACTAAATGCCTCGTTAAGATGAATGGTTTTGGGCGTATTGTCTGTGTGTGTTCGATGTAACTTTGCTGTGAGCTGTGGCTTTACCGCCCTGCACCGACAGCACAAATATAGCACATGCCACATACATCTTACCAGGCAAAGGGGGGGGGCAGATAACGATGCAGGTCCTGTCATGTTTCATGCATTCAGATAAGGCAGCCGGCGAGGGAGGAAAAGCTATGAACAAGGTAAGCAGTCAAAGGGGATGACAGGCTGCAAGTACCAGTGAACCATGTTGGTACACAGCATTACTCTTAAAGCATCTGCCGCAGCACGGTGTGGCTCGCGTCTCATAATGTAGCAGGCGAGCCAACACTTTCAGCACGGATGACACATATCGTACGCGCCTCATACTGTGCATTCCACCAAGGACATTTTTTTCTCTCTGGACGGGATCTTTTTTCCTGAGGCGAGAGGAGGCAAAATCGCACCGTTTCCTGTCCCGATGCTCCTCAATGCAAAGCGCGAGCTGTGCGAGGGCTATTTATCATGCTGCTCAAAACAGGAGGGCTGATTGAGAATCACGGGCTGAGTCCACTCCATCCTTCCCACATGACAGGCACCACTAATTTCATATTAGCAGGCGAACCCTTAGGGATTTGATAAATACGGGTCTGGCTGCCACTGCCTGCGAAAATACTGTGGATATCAAGCGGTATGAAACATGGGAGGGCACCTCTGTCCTGACAGAAAGCATTAGCCAGTGAAGCAGATCACTGACCCATCACCTTGTCCTTCTCGTTTTGCTCGGCAGTACCTCTCTTGTTCTTCACTGTCTTTCTTCGGTTAATCCCTCCCTCCTCCTTCTCCCCCATCCCCATCCCCATCCCCATCCCATTTCTCATCCGTCTCTTGATTTGGCTCTCCTGACCAATCATCTTGTCTCTCACATTCCCGTGCCCCCGTTTCTATATCTCAATCACTGAGGGCAAAATGAGAAATCATGCGCAATATCACACTGCACTGCACTTCGCTAATGAAACGGGGGCTTGTGTCGAAACAATCAATGGGAGTATGTGGTGTGGGTACGTATAAAGGTCTTTCTTTCTTTCTTTCTGTCTTTCTCGCTTTCCGACGTGACTCAAGTTCTGATTCACAAATTGCACGAGAGCGCGGGGATCGCTGGACTTGACAGATCTCTGAGACGCTGTATGTCTCGTCGGCGCATTGAGAGTGTCGGCACCCCGGCGGCTCAACATGTACGAGACGTAATACTAAGGCTAAGCTGCAGCGGCCTGGGTTTGAATCCGACCCAGACCCTTTGCTGCATGTCACCCCGCCCTCTCTGCCCTCTCTTATCCGTCTCTCTCCACTGTGTCTATTAAAATAGAAATGCCCTCTTCCAAAAAAAATAATCTTAAAATGTCGAGGATAACAAGTTAAAGGATAACTTATTTCCATCGTGGTCCTCTGCCCTTTTCAATTCAACATCGCGGCCTAAGAGGCCTCTGACTGAGCCGTCTTCAATAATTCATCCCGCATCAAAGAGAGACAAAAAAAAAAGAAAAATGGATTGCAGAAAAAGACATTACTTTCCACATGGAAGAAAACATACTTGAGATGCAAAACTGTTCAAGTCTTCTACACAAGACAGGAGTTCAGCCTGGAGTTGCACTGCAGAAATCTCCATCTTAACAAGTAATTTACTCTCAAACTGATCTTAAACTCTTATTTTTTTTTTTTTTGCTTCAGACTGAACTAAAAATTCTGCCAGAGGGATGTGGCAATCCCATTTGTTTTCAACGCAGTTTCACTTGTTTCAAGTATTTTAAGCATAAATATGTTGAAACAAGACAGACTGAGGCAGATCAGCCCACTAGTATCAGCAAAATGACAGTTTGACATAGGAAACAATGGGAATATCTCACTCCACTGGCAGGGGCTTTCATTTGTTCTAAGAAAGGAAAGATTTTAAAGCTGAGTATGAAACTGAACAACAAGACAGACATGTTTTTTTGTTTTTGTTTTGTTTTTTTTTGCAGAATGACAGGGTATATTGCTGCGAATACTACCTCCATTCTGTACAATACACATTCAGAATGCACTGTAACACCTAATGCGCTTTATACGCTGAGGATATTAGATTTCCCACACGGCTGCAAATAATGCAAGAACATGTTATGACTCAGAAATTATATAATTTAAAGCTGTATCCTGCGGCCACTCCACGGATTTTCTCTGTGCCGCTGTTTGTTTGGCA